>NW_017306205.1:0-600000 GCF_001642055.1 Alternaria alternata
ATTTGGGGACGTCCGCTGCGTGGTTTGTCTTCTGTTGTGCCCGTTGTGGTGGCCTTCTTGATAAGGCGCGATATGGTGGATTTCGAGCGCCCGCACGCGTCCGCCACCTCTACCATCGTACAGCCAGCTTTCCACATCCCGATGGCTATATTGCGCTCGGCAAGACTCATATTTGGCTTACGCCGTACATTTTGCGATATCTCACGTCCAAAAATACGCGGTGTTGACATAGTTATAGTGGGTTGTTGTTGTGGTGGTGGTGATGGTGGGGGAGAGATTTGGCGCTAGCGTTGCAAAACTTTTGACGCGTAATTGTATGACTTCGCTATCTACTATCTTGTGGTTCCATTCTGACACTCATACTTTAGCAGACCGCCAACGCTGCGTCTGAAGCGCATGCATCCGCGGCCACTTTCGTTCCTGTAGTCAGCAGTTCTTTCCACTTCAAGGGTGATGATTACTGATTCGTCCCAGGCTGCTCGACAAGATTCCTTGAGCGATGAACAAACCGCTATGGACAACTTAGATGCTAACACCTTTGTCCTCTCCGCAAACGACCCCCAAGAACCGCAGGCGAGGTACAGAGAGTATACACTTCAACAAGACCTTTTAGCGTGCAACAAGCAGTACGGGGTTGACCCAACTCCAATCGCCAGCCAGTCTTCCATCGGTACGACCCCGCTTAAGGACGTCAGGTTCACACAATGCCAACAAGCCCTCGTCGAATGCGCCCAGAAGGCTCTAGATGAGCACAAGTTGTCCAGCGAGAGCTGGCCTCTTGCCGACCCCTTGGAGAGGCCCGTCTTGAGGACCAACATGCTCGAACGCGGCATGGTCAAGTGTCTCCGTGTAGCCGCCTCAGACACCAAGAAAGTCTTCACGCTTTCCGACATGACAGAGAAAGAGTTCGAGGTTTACGGAACAGTTGCAATGTGCAACAAACATCTCGTCTTGTGCTTCGAAGACATCTCAGGACTATATGACGACAAGGTAGCTGAGTGGGACGAAGATCACCCTCAGTGATCAGTGGGCCTCTCTGTTCCCATGGCACCGGCAACGATACCGCAATCCGGCACACTCTCTTGTGGTGAGACAAGATGGTGGTGAAAGGGTATCTGGCGCATATTAAAGATCATTTGAAGGACGGAAGGACGCTCATTAGGGAACATGTACTCTCCTCCAATGCCTTAGCAGTCATCACGTTGTTAGGGAATTCCCCAACTCGTAAGCTGTCCATCCAATGATATGGTTCTCTTCGTACCTGATACCGGTATCACTGTTTTCATTACGTGTTCGATGTTGTGATCTCACAGCCTGTTCATCATGGCACCTGCATCAACTTAAAGGATGACAAGTGAGCTGTACCCCCCTTTTTGATGTCTATCGTGAACTCATTGTAAAATACTTTGCCCTGCGTCATGTCGCAGCATAGGCTCGTCGTCCCAATTTTGCTTTTGCCAATCTTTCTTGCCATTCTTGGCTCAGGGGCGCCGTTTGCTTTTGCGGCAATCTCCACTGTGCCCCTGTTGAACATCAATGCACCCCGCAAACTAGCTGCAAGTTCGCAAAGCTAGGTGTCTTTGAAACTGTACCTGCGTCTTTTGGTGAGTATGCATTGAGGGCACTACGGGTAGGGCTTGTTTGCCTCAAGTGGGCCCCCTTGAGAAGATCATGGGGATCCTCCACATTGAAGTTTCGCATCCAGAACTGCTCTGCTTTAGGAGGCGAAGCTTCGTCATCGGAAATGGTCAGTTGAAAGTATACGTATTTCGCGCGGAGTCAGACCCAAACGACGAGGTCATGACGATGCGCTGCGCGAAGGATCCAGGTCGATGTGCAGCTAGAGTATGAGAGCACTGTGAAGACTGGGTTGTCTGAATGACGAACCATGGCCACTTTGTACTTACAATTAGAGACCTCCTGCAACGATTGCATGATGACTTTGTTCTGGTCGGGACAAGCAAACAGGCATCGCGATCGGATGATGCGTATAGACTATCACGCCAGCTGTACCTCCTCTCACGCTAAGCCTCGCCCTCTTTCTTTTTCTCCACTTTCTCATCGCCAACATCGTCCACCAGCTTTTCGGAAAAGCTGAGACGTCACTTCACATCATGTTCCATTCCTGGCATCATATTCACCTTGCAAAGGAATCGATTCATCAGGCGTCTCAAATGTCGCTCAGGTTGTCTCGGCAGAGATCAGTGATCTGGCAATACCGCTCGGCTCCCCAGCGTCATCACCGAGCACCGATCATCTATCGCTGGCTGACTTTGCATAATCTTGCACAGAACACGAGAGTTACTGCAGTGCAAGCATGCAGGATAGTGAGGCTACCCACCTCTGACAGCTCAGGGTCCATTAGACTCTTATTAATAGACGCCATCGGATGAGCAAGAAAAGTTTGTGGCGTAGAGCCAAGCCGTACAACGTCGGTGTTTTAGAAGATGGCGCTCCGATGCTTTTGGAGGTTGTGGATGGTGTGTGAGAAAGACGTCGCATTCGTCAGAAGTCATCGCCGTCTTACTGCACCGTTGCGCTTTGCTGGTCGTGCTGCGGATGCGACTGCGGAATGTTTCTTGGTCTACTAGATGTGTTACTGAGATGTGCTTCTTGTTTTGACTGTTAATGCGAAGAACTGAAGCATACTCATGCCTATAATACTCTTCACCCCTATAGCCCATAGCCGTATATCTCTGAATTTTGTTACTCGCTCATCACCTTGGACCTCTCGTACATTTGGCTGCAAGCAATATATCAGGCTTCAGCGCACACGCCCCACATTTCCGGATTGATATCCACGGCTTACAGTCGATATTGGGACAATGGCGGCACCTCCCCCGTATATACCGAAGTTCCGAGGGGCGCGCCCAGCCTATTCCATCATATCAACGCTATCGTCTCGTCCGTCCACTCATGAGCTCACCGAAGTGAGATGGCATGGGCGCACCGATGCTGAAGAACGCGACCTGATCTCTAATATCCTCCAAGATTTGGCCGATAACTGCGAAACGGCGTTTGCTCGAGCACACACCGAAGCACAAGAAGGCACCGCCGCGTATATCTCTTACAACGCAAGAGAAGAAGATCTGGCTCAGTCAAAACCATATCAGCAGAGACGAGAAGTCGCTACTTCATACACTACCAATAACTTACGAGAAGATCTACACGAAATTCGACCCTTCCTTCGGGAAAGCACTCTAATGGCGTTAGAGGGAATACTGCGGCTGAATGAGGCCAACGAAGCGAACGGAGCCGGACACCGCAACACGATAAGAAGAGTTTCAACATCCGAGGACGGCGACCATGTGCCAGTGATAATGGATCCATACCAGGCCTCAAATTATTCCACCCCCACAAGCTTCAAATTCGACGACGACGTTATGGACTCACCTCTCAGTCCACCACTGAAAAACATGCACAGAAACTTCCACAAAAGTCATCTTTGGGATGCGAGTTCGGCGAACGATGAGCCTCTCAGTCCGCCGATAGTAGCTGACATCGAACGGCAAAGAGGAGCGAAGACGACGCCATCTCCATACCCATCTACAGCAAAAACAGCAGTCATAATGCTGTCACTATACATCTCGATCTTCCTAGTCGCTCTCGACAGGACCATCATCGGCCCAGCGATACCTGCCATAACAAACGAATTCGACAGCATTGGCGACATTGGATGGTACGGTAGTGCGTACATGCTCACAGCAGCCGGCTTCATTCTGCTATACGGAAGGATATACACCTTCTTTCCCACGAAACCAGTCTTCCTATCCGGCATTTTTCTTTTTGAGTTGGGGAGTATTGTTTGCGGCGCAGCACGCAGCAGCAACATGCTCATCGTTGGACGCGCTATTGCAGGCCTAGGAAGTAGTGGTATCTTCACCGGTGCGATCTTGATCATGCTCAACACAGTGCCGCTTGCCAAGCGGCCCATGCTGCAGGGTCTCTTTGGCGCATGCTTCGGCGTTGCAAGTGTGGCTGGTCCCTTGCTAGGCGGAGCGTTCACCAGCAGCAGCGCAACTTGGAGGTCAGTAATACGCTTTGACGAATCGCATGTGAGATATATACTGACTTTATACCTCGCAGGTGGTGCTTTTACATCAACCTACCACTCGGTGGCATTACCATCCTTGCAGTATGTTTTTTGCTAAACCTCGAAGAAAAGAAGCCGCAATTCGAGACATGGGGAGAGACGATAAAACATCTGGACCCGCTGGGTACCGCATTGTTCCTTCCATCGATCACCTGTCTCTTGTTGGCCCTAGAGTGGGGTGCAGCGGAGTACCGTTGGAACTCACCACGTATCGTTGCGCTTCTCATCGCCTTTATAATTCTTCTAATAGCCTTCATATTTTGGCAATTCGTCACCCGAAACACCACGGCGACGTTGCCAGCACGCATCGTCTTCCAGAGGAGCGTCGCATTCGGAAGTGCCTCACAGTTCTGCGTAGGCGCGACCATGCTCACGGTGTCCATTTACATCCCTCTCTGGTTCCAGGCCATCAAAGGTGCCTCGGCCATGCAATCCGGTATCAACACCATTCCCCTTGTGCTCTCAGTCGTCGTCGGCTCGATCATGTCCGGCGGTTTTGTACAGCGCATCGGATACTACACTCCTTTCATGATTCTTGGCTCTCTGTTCATGGCCATTGGTGCCGGCCTCATCACCACATGGTCCGTGAATACCAACAACAGTATCTGGATCGGGACCCAGATTGTTACGGGCTTTGGGGTCGGTTGCACCATGCAGCACCCAAATATAGCCGTACAAACCGTGCTAGATAAACCCGATGTTCCCATCGGTACGGCAGTCCTCTCGCTTTTCCAGACGCTCGGTGGAGCAGTCTTCACAGCTGTGGGACAAAATCTCTACATAGACAAGTTCTCTGCCGGCCTGGAACGAATCGGAGGTCTAAATCCTCAACGCATCTTAGCCGCAGGAGCCACGGACCTGACGACGGGTTTTACTCCAGCAATCAAACGAATGATACTGGCAGCCTACAACGACTCGCTGACTCATGGGACATTCTTTGCGGCACTCATCATCGCTTGCCTTGCAATACCAGCTGCTCTAGGCATGGAATGGCGCAGCGTGAAAGAAAAGTCGGACACGCCTGTACAGCGCAACGATGAGAAGCGGGACCAACAAGCATACCAGCCCCGCAGTATCTTGAAGACTCCAGGCACTGGTGCAGGTCGACAAGAAGCGAACAAGGTGTCGTTGAAAGCGCCACCTCCAGCTTGGGTGAAGACGTTCCGACAAAGCGGTCAATTTTCGTCGTACTTAACGGCGAAGATCAACCCCGATCTCCGTGATCAGTTAGGCGCGGGTGGAAAGCAGGATCGTAGGTGACGAAGCGATGGATTTCTTTCCGGAATTAGATCTATGGATGAATGCGAGGTCTTCTAGCGTGTGATGATGATAGGGCAGATGCCTCACCGCGTCGTATCTCTGCCAATAATGCATAATGTATTAACTTTGACAACCGGTTGAACTGTATCTTTTGCTGGTGAAGTGCAATCTTTGGCCCTGACTCTTTTCGCGCAAGACTGGAAGATGATCAAAAGCTTCTGGGATAGCCGTGCGTCATCCTGGCTCTTTCTGGGGTGCACACCTCGGAGCTCATCCGCGCAGCTAATCAAACACGAGAATAAGCGAAGCCACCATGACATGGCGCAGATCATCCCACGTCTAAGATGATAAACAAGCAAAGCCGAGCTTTAGCGAAGCTTGATAACCAAATGCATCTCCTGATCCCACCCCTACGAGACCATTTCCGGTGCCTTTACATGATCGAGGACTGGTATCAGTTTCGCTATCGCATTACGAGATACAACTGTTCAGTAGGTGCAGACGCCATGTTGCTGTGTAGCCGTTTCCGTCGCGGTTGAAGCGAAGCTCGGTGGCTTGGTACGAAAATAGGTGCGGCCATCCTGGTCAGCTCCGATATTGTACGTACACTATTGGCTGTTTACGGATCCAAAGCCTGCTTACACCGACCGTCACGTCGTATCCGTCTGCTGTGCAAGCAGTATTGACCAAGAACACGTCTCGCAACACGTCAAAGGCATTGCTGAACGCCTCGTTTCGCTATGCAAAGGTGGTCAGCATATTGCAACTAGCGGGAGGTTGCGCCTGCTATGTCAGAGTCTCGAACGCATTCACCGGTCCGACTCCGCGAAGGACCGAACGTAATCTGGATAACATCGCACCTCTTACGGTTCCCCGCAGCTGTCGCGAGATGTAGCATGGCGTGGCCATGAAGCTGGGTCGGGCGTGAGTGTTGCACAGCGATAGTCGAAGGTTTCATTCGTATTTTGAGCTGAGGCTGACCAGCCCACGGTGCAGTAAGAATGAGCCGCAGCTGTGCTACACGGCTCATACCGATCGCTGTCGTTTCGGAGATCATAGAGGAGAGACGAATATGATCGACGCGGCTTCCAGAGAGGGGCACGAGTTTGCATGTGAGCCTCCCAGATGTTTGTATAAGACTCCATACACCAAGGTGTCCTGAACGTCATCCAAGCCTGAAGCCCTATCTTGCTGCTTTCAACCTCCTCTTGTGCAACGATAGTAGAATTGAACCGCACAATGGCATCCCGAAGCGTGCACATCGTGCTGAGCGTAGCATGGCAGGATGCTGGAGACACCACACGTGCCATTGCGATGGCTGTCGCTTTGCGGGACATGTGTCCGCCCGATATCGACCTAAAGATCGACTTCCTCTCTTGCGGCGCGCGGTTCGAATATCAGATCACAGACGCTGGGTTCAACATCGTCCCAGCTCAACCACGCGTGAAGGGTATATCTGTAGCGCACGACCTTGGATGGGACTGGCCTGAGTTTTTCGGATCGGAAGAAATTGCGAAGTCTTTCATCGACGGCCAACTTGCGGCATTCAGAGAATTGAAACCCGACATTGTGTTCCACGGCATGTGGGCTCCAGCTTCTATCGCTGCACGACTCCTGGGCATTCGGACAATCAACTTTCTTCCAGTGCCATTGCATCCTGGAGCTTTTGCACATGGCTTGATTCGCGATCTTCCGGATATGATGCCCTTGTTCACAAGGCTTCCTCGACCGTTCCGGCAGCGCATGGCATGGTGGGGTAGTGGTCTGATGATCAACGCTCCTATTTTCCAACAGAAGCGCCTTGGAGCTGCGGCTGCTGCCTGTGGATGGCCAATCAAAGGTCCCATCTCACTTTTCGACATGAACATGGCCGACCTCAACTTGGTTAACGACCATCCCATATTTCACCAAGAATATTTGCACCGCATCCCAAAGAACATCGTCCTTACAGGTCCCTTGTATGCGCGAAACGACTCAAAGCTGGACGAAGACATCGCAAGTCATCTGACAAAGGGGTCTGGCCCGTCCATCCTAGTTACCATGGGAAGCTCAGGAACAGAAGAGTTCTTGTTCGAAGCGATCAAGGCTCTGAGGATGAACCCTGAAGACAACTGGAACGCAGTCGTGCTGGCTTCAAAATCGATCTGCGACATCGGCAAGGCCAACGAAATTGCGGGCGGAGACGCACGCCTGCTGGTGACTGATCGGTTCATCCCAGCACCCGCCGCCAATGCGCTTGCCGATTTGATCGTAACACATGGAGGTCAAGGTACTGTGCAATGCGCCTTGGCGGCAGGAAAGCCTATAGTCGGTGTTGCGCTACAAGTCGAGCAGCAAACGAACTTAGACAACGCCATGAATGCTGGAGCAGGTATCCGTGTGCAAAAACAGTCCTGGAAAGCCAAGAATATTCGCAACACGGTTCTGAAGGTGCTGAATGATCCGTCGTATGCCGCGAAAGCGAGGATGCTAGCGGATACCTTAAATTCGATGGATGGCGCGAAGACGGCGGCGGAGGTGATGTGGAAGTTTATCGTCGAAGAACAGACAGAAAAGGTTAAGCTTCAGGCTCCATGAGATTGATGAGTAGGCGCGCGAAGATATCATGACGTCGACGAGCCATTTTGGAGGCTGGGAGCGAAGCGTATCGATTGGTCAGATGATCGTGGCTTTGCCGGCTCCTGGTAAGTGGCATCGTGTTATTCCTTTCATTCTGGCGTACATTAGAACATCGTAATAGCTTTCATATCTACGCGTTTTCATACATGGACAAGCACGTATAGATGTTGGGTGGAAGTGAATAGCCGGCCGACGCGTTCCGCGTCTTTAGTGGCTTGGCAATCTCTCAATCCCTAGATTCATAGCCAATTCCCAAACCCCTTTCACATCCAACACGATTCCATTCGCCCACATCTTCAAGTGTTTAATCATACTCTTACTCTTTTTCGATCTGATGCATATATGTCTTGCGACCCCACCAGTGATGCTTACCTACCTAGGTAGATAGACATGTGCTCCGGGCGAAGTGATGACACGCACTTCACCATGATACCTCATCTCTTCTTCCACACTGGTTTGCTTCGCAGGTCTGCTCATCGCCACCTCGAGCAGAGTATGTATTCAAGAGTCTGTGCTCTCTGATCGGCATTTTCGATGCTACAGTTGCTTGTCAAGTACCTAGGTATCTTTAGCTTTCCTGCACCACACTTATCACAGGTCTCGGTCGACATAATGCGACCGCTTTTGATTTATAGCTATCAAGCCTAGTGGGAAGCATGTGCAATATCGCTTTAGCCAGACAGATCTTAACACACGTTACAATTCATCCATCTTATTGACACCAAGTTCGACTCGAACGTCTGGACCCACGGCACGGTCCGCTTGCTGACGCAGGATCACGATCATGGATATCTACAACAGCCCAACAAGAATGTGTTTCGATACATGAGTGGGCGAAGGTCGCATCTCAGTCGTTTGTTGGGACACAGAAGTTACGACAGTGGTCAGAACCGATGTCGGCTAATATGAAGCTGACAACACGTGCGAGGCTCACCACTCGACAGAGCCCTGGGTGCTCGATGTTTTGGAACCAACACATATACATGCTGGGTTGAATTCTTGGACAACATCACAACGCGTTCGTTGAGCGGCACCTGTCAAATCAGCTCTTTCCAGGACAGGAATAGATAACATGGGTCCGCAAAGTGCATGGTGGCGGAGCACAACAACAACTTCATCCAAGCCTCAATCAGGAGTACAGCAATCGGACAATCTTTTGCGTCCAGAAGCCTTATGTGAGGCTCGAGACTTACGCAACCTTACGCAGCAGCGATACACCCTGTCTGATTGACTTGATTTGAATCGACCAAGTGTGGCATCACATGATATGACCACTAACATGCGACACTTTTCGATACCAGCTTTAAGTCAGCCTCTACCCGTTTATGTTTCGGCTCGACTTACGAAAGGTATCGTAACACGACAGCGCAAAAGGAACACCAAACAACAGGCAACACGCACGCGATCAGAACACGCCAGGCAGTCTCAGTCACCTGCAGAAGTCGACCCGATCATGCATAGAGAGGACTTGAATTTCATTGCATTCATGTTCACGATTGAACAACTTAAGTGCGAAACGTTAGTAAACTGAGAGCGTTCCACTCTTGCCTGGATTTTCGTTAATGAGTGCAGATTGGACATGTTGGAATGTCACGACAATGTTCCAGAGACCCGAACCGAGACGCCGAACCCCAGAGCCTGAATCATAATACTTGCTGTATGTTTGTATAATCTCGGTTACATGGAGGATGGTGCCTGAAGGGTGAAAGAAAGCTTATTCAACTTCCCAAGTGCTTCGGTAATTGCTAAAGCATTGGTATCAGCACTTATGTGGCCAGACGTGAGGATGCTACTGAAGTTACTCATGTTACTGATTTTGTGGGATTCGGAGATTGACAGTAGATACACTGTGGTTTTTATAGCAAAGCCCTATAGCTATGCGGCTTGTAAGAGTGGTAGAGGGTCATATGGTCGCTGCAAATAAAAAGAAGATTTGGTACAGTTGCTTTACCATATGTCGCACGATTGCTCGGGCTACTAGGGAAACCCGTATAACGAGTTTCTGCCTGGACATCCAAGGCGCTCTGGAAATCCCGGCTGTGCGCCTTGGAATCATCTTCAAAGCGCTTCTCGCTGTCTGGTTCCGATATCTGCCTCTTGGCTAGGATGAATAGGTACTACAATGACATCAACGAAGATCGACTCTTATCTTCATCGCCTAAAGCGCATCCCGAAGAACTTAATACCCCTACTCAACCTCGCAGGACGCCTCTCAGCACCAACTATTCGCTATCTGTACCACTACCGACCATCCCTGAGAGCCCAGACAATTCGACTACTGCTTTAGAAACCAGTCTTGCCTTCAAGATAGCGCCTTTACCAACCTCTGGTATACGCGAGTGGAAGGCGTAGATGAGAGATCGTCCCTCCTTGCCAGTGTTACCGTTTGCAAATCTTGGTTTCCGTAACCCCGACGCCGTCCCTGCTTTCCATCGCTTCGAGTGCATCATACCCGCAAGCCTGTCCTTTGGTGTTCGGTGCCTGTGTGATAACAATGATGTTTCAGGGGTAAATTTCGGTTTGGCTGCGCTCCAGATCTTACTTTCACAGCTTACTGGTACCGACGACTATAGACCTGTCCAGGCAGTATGTGCATGAGCCAGTCAAGAGTTTACTATCCGATTTAAATGTCTCCCGTCAAACACTGCTTCACCAGGTCACCTTCGGTTGGATCGCCAATGCAAACGTAACCACCCGGACTACCGATATGTAATTCGAGCATGCGCAAGACCTGATACTAGTTGTTCGCGAAGACCGCAAACACAACCTAGTCGTATTCATTGGCCTTGCCTACTTCGGTTCTGAAGACGATGAAAATCGTTTCCAGACGTATTCAGACACCAGGTTAAGGTGCTTTCGCACTGGTGACTAAGGGTCTATCAACGAAACTGGGGAGCGTTTTGTGGTCTCTCGACATTTGGACCAGTCGATCGCGCACATCAGCGAATTTCACGTTGAGCTGGTAGATATCTCACGGACTATCGTCGACCAGGGGAGCGGCTCAGTAGCGGAGACAGTTTTGGTTTTCAAGAGTGACAATGAGCAGGACGAGCCACAGATCCAGGTTTTTGTTGTCATGAACGAGGCACCCAGCGTGAAATCGCGCAGATATCTACAAAAGTTACTCCTCGGTCTCAGCCTCCCAGTCTATATGCGTCCGACATGCGCTGTCATTTGAAACAAGCTACCTCGCACGTCTGGAGGCAAAATTGACCATCGAACGTTGATGACAGTTTCCATACCAGATACCGAAATTATCCAGGTCATGCGACTGGCGAGCCTGCCGATAAGTGACTCATGAATAAGGTCCGGGGGATATCTGAGGGTTGCACACTCGTAGATAGACAATAGAACGGATTCTAGAGGCAGCAACACTTTGGCATGATTAGACAAAGAAGTAATGTGATGTCTGTTTCGAAAGACGAGGGGCTAACAAGGCGAAGAACATGCCCCTCACACCCCCTCCAGAGCCCCCATCACCCCTCCATCTCCGCCTCACACACGACCCATTGCGGCTCGCGCCGCATGATGCATGCCACACTGATTGTATCCGTGACTAGAACACAGCCCGCCAGCTCACGACTTTCTCTTTGATTCCGGTGTCTTCTAACCCCAAGGCAGCGTATCAGCCCAACTCTCCCCACATACCCGGCCAATCAGCACCTGCCATCTTTCGCACCGCCGGCGTCACCGTACTTTTGGGCCATGCACATGCAAAACAGCTAGCTAGCGCTGCGCGGGAGCCCAAAACAACGCGTCTTCTTAAATGTTAGGATCCCCAGATCTTTTGTCGTTTGGTAACTTCCTGCCTTTTGTGACTGTGTGACATCCGCCCACTTTGAAGATGGCGGAATTAGTTGTTGCGGGCCCGCCTGCCCCACCTCCGATGACGTTCCGCGATCGGTTGACGCAGTTTAGGATCCTCGAGGAGAAGAGATGTGAGCTTATCGAGGTATGCTACTAGCTGCGTCTTGGAGGTGAGGAGAGGGTTTTGACGATGAAATAGGAACTCCTCGACAAACTCGAGAAGACAGAAGCACGCCTCGCACAATGTGAACTCGACCTTGGCTCCGAACAAAATGTCCGACGGACATTGCAGGCGGAAATAGCAGATGTCACGCGGACGATGCAAGGTCAGCTGGCAGAGTCCAAGGCAAAGGAAGAAGCTCTAGTGCAGTCACAGGCCAAACGGCCGTTCGTGCTGGTGCTTATAGACGCCGATGCGGAGGGGTTCCTGGTATGCACAACAATGCCGCTGCCGACCGTGTATTCCAACTAATGATTCTAGTTCCACGATAAATACATAACACGCAAAGCCCAAGGTGGGGAGTCATTAGCAGATGAACTAAACATACGAATTCGGGAATATCTGCGTGAACAGTTCCCAGATGATGCCGACTCGCTGGACATCATTGTGCGCGTATATGCCAACTTAGAAGGCATGGCGAACTATCTTGTGCGGCTTGACAAGGTCCGAAACCTGGGCCAGCTGCGAGCTTTCTCCACTGGCTTCTGTGGAAGGATAACCAGCTTCGACTGGATAGACACCGGGGTAGGCAAGGAAGGCGGAGCGGGACGAAAAGTTCGAGGTATGTATCCATGGATCCTCGAAGGAAAGAAACGTGAGATCGCTAACAAAACACAGAGAACCTGTCATTCTTCGCATCCAACACCCATCTACGGCACGCGATAGTCGCATGCTCACCCGTCGACTTGCCCGCCTCCCTTCTCACAACCATACCACTAGAGAAGCTAACCCTCATCGAATCCCTACCACTACCTACGTCGCTCACTACGATGCCCCTCAAGACTGCCAAATTCCACACCCTTTTCCCTCCCCCACCACCCTCCAAAGCCCCGAAACCGAGTAGAGAGCGCGGCCGCAACGACCGAGGATTGAGCGAGACCGACGTGAGACGAGGTGATAGGGAGATGCGGAGAGGAGACGAAAGGGGTGGAGGCCCACAACTACAGCTCATGGAACAAGAACACGAAGGCGGAGGCTCGACATGGCTGGTCATACAACCCGAGAGGAGTAAGAGTCAGACTGTGAGCGGCAGAGACCGAGACAGGAGGAGGGCTGGAAGCGAGGATGATACTAGCAGTTTGAGTATCAGTATCGGGCCAGACAATACTGTTCAGGTCGACAGTGGGAGGAGGCGGAGGCTGATGGGATAGTGTCAGTTCGTATGTGGAAAGCGGGATGTTCTTGTGAAAGAAAGCTGTCGCATCACGCACCATTTGTTGAGTTTGATATCATAGCATGGCATAGCATAGCGTAGCGGCATATCGTCAAAATTTTCATATTAGGTCGTCAGAGCGATTGCAAGTACGGTAGCAATATCTACAGCGTTTGTCGGAAGCCCTCTTGTCCCTCCAAGATCCTCTCGCCTCGATCTGCCTGGCGATTCGCTCGTGAGTACACCCAAAAGTTCTTAAGCACGTGGACTATGGTCAGAACTTGAGTCGCAATCACAACAGCCATGGCAGGTCTGCTTCGGTCAGCCTCGTGTTCCGGCATATCTCTGGTGGATGGAACTTACGTGTACTTTGGCGCATCTTGTTGTCGAAAGATATTCGATGCTGCAATACCTCCACAGGCTCCGCCCCCAATCAATAGCGCACTAGCAACGCTTCTCTTCATCTGACCCACGATGTTGTTATGCATATAACTCAACAAGCTGGGCACATTCGCATTCGCTCCACTAACACCTAAGAAGACTCCGGCATATCGTGCACGAGCGTTGCTGAGGAATGCCATCATGCATACTCCCAAGACAGCCCATGCACAGTTGAATATAATGATTGCACCACGCATCCTGTACCGGTCGGCAACCCATGCTGTGGCGAACATCCAAGCCGCAGCCAGCACGTATGGCGGGAAAGACAGGATCTGACTCATAGCGACGGAGTATTTCATGTCGTTGCGTAGAATGATGGGTAAGAAATACCCCCAGCTGTACGCGACGACGTTGTTGAGGAAGTAGAGCCAGGCAAACTCCCAGATCTTCCAATCGCGGAGATGCGTTGAGATGGTTGACCAGGTAAGCTTATCGGCGACAGCATCACCGCGATCGCGTTGAATACGGGCAAGAATTATGTTGGCTTCCGCAGAGGTTAAGAAAGGGCGCTTTGTTATTGGGCTAGGCTGGCTGGCTTTATCGGGAAAGTCGATTATTGTTACGAAACCCATGAAGCCGAGTAGGACAGTGATGGCGCCCTCCTTCAGATGGGTTAGCGGTTGATGGCAGTAGGTAGGAACTTGACTTTACTATAGCGAATATCCATTGCCATCCGTTTAGACCTCCAAGGCCTCTCATCTCGCTTAGTCCCCAAGCAAGGATGTTCGAGAAACCACTTGCAAGAAGGGCTAGCAGATAGAATCCACTGAACCTCTTCTGTACCTCAAATCTCGCGTACCAACAGCTTAGCAGGAAGACACAACCTGGATAATACCCTGCTTCCAGGACGCCGAGGATGATTCTGCAGCCTAGTGCCTGCGTCCAATCATTCGTAAAACCTATGCCAATCGTGACAGCTCCCCAGCAGATGACTAGAGAAGGTAGCCATACGGCGGGACCAAGTTTTCTGATGATGATGTTGGCCCTAAAGATTGTGTACGAAGTCAGTGTTTGTCTCAAATGCAGTTTGTAAGAGACACTACTTACGGGAACTGAAAGATGATGTAAGGGATGAAGAAGATCATTGTGAGGATTGAATAACGTGAGCCGATAGAGAGGCCTAGGTCCTCATCCATGCCTGCTATACGCGCCTGCATTATGGGTCAGTATACGAATTGTGATCGCAACAGGGGTACACTGTACATTTGGAAGATTAACGCGGTCGATGAGTGCAAAGGCATAGATAACAGCGAGTGTTGGCAGGAGTCTGAGATCTATCTTTCGAATAATGCGACGGGTTTCCTTGTCATCCTTTTCGAAAGGCGACGATGCTTGTCCTGATGTATCATTTGGTTGGTCGACATCCTCAATGTTAACGCGGCCATCTTCACCGCGATCGCCTTTCTCATCGAACGAGATCTTTCGCCGTTAGTATTCAGGCTTCATAGGGATTGGGAAAACGCTGACATGCTCGTTTCGCTCAGCTTCAAGGTCCTTCTCTTTAAACGACATTCTACTACGTGGTAGCCCAGTTCATACAGCATTCATCAAGCATATTCTAGGCCTTCTTATTGCTGCATCTTCTCCGTTTTTCCAACGATCGATCCCCGCAAAACGTCTCCCGAATCGCGGGGTGTCATGCGCATCATTACTCAATTCGGCTATGAAGAACCACTCGTTGAGGTGAGAGCTCGCTTCGACTTCAAGTCACGAGACTAGCTTCATGCGCTTTTATCCGCGGAATGGATCTTCAGCAGCGGAGTGGAGGCTTGGCTGTTGAGATATGCATGTCCAAGAAGTTTACGCATGACGTACATTGACTCGATTCTGCCATGTCAGCGTCGGTAAATAGAATGACGCTTGGCGAATGGAAATCTCGTTCGGATCTTTGCTTGGGTCTTCCGCACAATACATTGATATCCAGGTGCAGGCAAGATACAAGATGGTGGCGAACACCATTGCGATGCTGACGCTCCACGGCTGTTCCCAGACGATGTGATAGACGATAAGAGACCATACCTAATTCAGCTTAGCTATGCGCGAAAATCTCGCGCTAAGCTCCACGCCGTGTATACATCTGCCTTGAAGTAGAATCAAGCTGCACATTGCTTCACCGTGTCTGTCGTAGCATTTCTTTGGACCTCAGGTATAAAAACACGTTGTCTGAACGATGCCAAGCTGTGTCATGAGGTTACCCGCTAGGGTTGACAGCAAGTCTCGACTTTAACATTCATTTCCTCCACTTCTTCCAAGCCCCTACAAAACCTGCGTCATCAACACTCTCATCGCGCGCACCTAGTCCACCCGGAAACTCCCCCCTCTCTCCCAAATCAATAAGCGGCACCATGCTAGGCCGTCCATGCGCACACATGAACGGAAACACACAACTCGCCAGATTTCTCACCAAAGCTTTACAATCCTCGATACTAAGCACATCATTAAACATAATAGCGGAGCGACATGCACGAGAATTGATGAGATCGACAAGACCTGGAGGACAGGTGGCTAGACGTCTGACCCAATCGGTGGGATTACTCGGTGATGAGGTGAGTGGTGCCGGTAAAGGAGCGAGATGCGGATCTTCTGCGTACTTCCAGACCGTTGAGCGGAGGAAAGAAATCAGGACCTTGGGATCAGCTTTGCATCGTTCCGATATACCCGTTGGAAGACCAGTGACGGATAAAACGTGCTTTTCCCTATCGACAGTGTCAGGAACAGCTGAAGAGGTCGTCGTTCCAAGGATGTCGTAGAGGATGCCCCATGCTGCGAATCTTGCGGCATGGGTTGCGAAGTGTATTCGTTCCTTGGAAGAGATTGCAAATTGCGTCGGCTTCTCGAGCACGACAGAAGCTACCTGCGCCCTGTTGCCGAGCTTTGTCTGATACCCTTTTTTGTCTTGTAGTGGATTGCAAAGCTGGCTTAGGAGTGACTCAACCTGTACGCGTTCGTCTGCTGCGTGCTGGTCAATTAGCACGAGAAGCCCTGAGCGCGCATCTTGCACTTGTGTCGAATCTTTCATCTTGACAAGAATGAACTTCTTGTCGACCTGCGCGATGACCTGAGCGTTCTGTAACCCCTCTCTCGACAGTCTACTAGAGCCACCTGCTGAAGCCTGGTTGAAAGCCTTGTCGATATCGATGCGGGAGCAACCATGCCTAGAATAGCGGTGCCCTCGAGACTCGTCTTCGTGTAATACAGCCTGTTGTATACGCTTCTCGCTTGGCTTGAAGACTGGATTGTCCCACGTGTCTAGCACATTGTCAAGCCAAGGCGTTTTGCCAGGTACAGCTGTCGAGGCTCGTGTTGGTAACCGCACCGACTTATTCGTAGATGTCTGCGTGTTGAGGAACGTAGATGAGCTAGAATCGGTGGTTGGTCGCGGCCGGGCATCGGGCACTGCGCAACCTGTTCGAGCGTTCAATAGATATACTTTCTTGGTGTTTGGGTCTGTCCACAGAATAGTATCATCATTCTCCTTATTTTCGATACCCAGAGAGCCTGTAGGTGTGGAAGCTTCGACGGGAAGATGTTGCCCACTCAAAGCACCTTGCGATAACGGCGGTATATCAAACTTCGCAAATGCTTCGGTGTTTGTGCCAGCCGAAGTGCTCATACTAACTTCCTTACCGAGATCTGATTCGGATTTAGATTTCGACACGGTCGAAACGCTGCTGAAGAACTCAGGCTTTCCACTTTTGATGCGTGACCACTCTGCGAAGACTCCAGGACGTGACCTCTCGCACAATTCGCGCGACGCCGTCTTGTCCGGACGCTTCCTCTTCAGTGACTGCGACGAAGTAGAAACTGGCTTTGGTGTTGCAGAGCGGCTTCGGATAGATTGCCCACTTGAAGCCATGGACGTAGTCCGACCCTCCGTGGATGACGAGTTACTTACAGCAAGACTCTCCGCAGCACTAGAAGCCGTATCAAGCCGTCCACGCTTCTTGCGAGGTTGCCGTGGTCTAAAATGATGGACTGATAACCATTGAGTTATCATCGCGTCCAACACCTCCATCACGCTTTGGAGGCTCGCCTCATCCCCAAGGAACTGCTCTTCGGGGACGCTTCTTCTACGGGCGTCCTTCAACGAGATGCGAAGGTAGAACATGGGATATCTGTCGACGTCTTTGCGTGCTTTGAGCTGTCGGTTGGTGTACCCGTCATGCTTGAAGCGCTTGTCTGACTGTCGCCGCCGTTTCTCCAGCTCATCGATGTTGGTATCATCTTCGACAGTGCCAAAGCTAGATAGAGCGAAGAGGCGGTTGACAGCATCGAAGAGTTCGTTGTGGCCGTCGTTCGCACACAGCGGTCGTATACCGAGCGATATGAACTGAACATGCTTGCTAGGTGCCGGGTCTAATGATATGGCGCCTTTGATGGAAATGGCAGATGTAGCAGCTGATGCTGGTACCCACGACGGCCACTGGTCAATGGCGATATAGTTGGCCTGGGTCAAAACGTTGAGGAGTGATGAGAGCTGCGCAGAGCGTGTCTTCAACGTCTCCCTCTCTTTAGTTTGTGCCGGTGCGCCTGAGCCGGATATGCTGAGGTTGACAACCACCCTGTTCTCGCTGTCGCGAATACGAATGGATACGGGACTCTGCCAGCTAAGCAAGAGACTCGTGACGTCCTTCTTCAGCCCATCCCACAGTCTGTCATGCTCCGCTCTTTGCTCCGCGATGATCGACCGCTGCTTGACGCGCACAGGCAGATTTCCGAACAAGTTCCGCACGGTGACACGGGTGCCATGCCTGCCTGATATCTCGTGCTGCGCCGAAGCCGGCAGTTGCCTCTCCACGGCTTTTGATTGGTGAAACGTTATCGCGTTGTGCGAGCGATGTTGATAGTGGTGCGAGGAGATGGCCAAGAGGGACATGGCAGCGAGGGAGGCGAGGAAGGTGCCATTGCGGCCAAGAAGAGGCTCGGTTGCATGGTACTTGGACGTGCCTGTACCTGTCAATTGTCTATCTACAGCGCCCTCGGTGCATGTACATACAGTAGAGCTTGCCCAGGCCTCCTTCCTCGCGAAACTCGAGGGGCGATATGCCGAGGCCGTCATCTTCGACCGAGCATCCGCCGCGCGCAAAGTCGATCGCAGCTTCAACCTTGGTCGCTTTCGCGTCCAGAGAATTCTTCAGCAGCTCCAGCACAACTCCGGTGAGGGAGACGATTGCCGTTGACGACTTGATCTGGGCGACGACATGCTCAGGCAGGGGCAGTATGGTTTGGGTCGAGACATTGGGGATAGCATGGTTGGCGCCAATTGGGGTGTTTCGGGTCATGACGTAGTGTTAGGTTTGGTGGGCGCCCCCTCGTTGTTTGATAACCCGCATGCGAGCATGTTTAGGGGTCGCTCCGAGGTCAGTGGGGAGGCAGGGCGGGTGGTTACATGTCGATCTACAGAACATACGCAATCACTGTGTCGTGAAAGGGAACTCGCAGCTTAGCGCGGCGGGCGGCAGGTGCGCTGGGGAAAAGGGTCAGGGTCCAACTGGAGGCATGAGCGACCAAGCAACTCCCTCGCCCTTTCCACATCAGCAGATTGCCCGGCCCCAACCGCGTAATCCACATAAGACGCACTGCTTCACTCGCCTCATCTGGCAGACAAACAGCGATACGGTACTCCGTCACACCATCGCGACAATCGCGTTCCGCCCGTCTGCGCTGGCTTTCCAACACACGCGCGCACACACTAAGTTACCAACCAACAGCCGCGTCCCCAGTCCTGCAGCCCTCCAGTAGTTTCGACGTGGAATCTTCCGAGACCGAACGTGGCATCCCGCGCCTAACTGCTAGCTCGACGACCTCCTTCACTCACCACCGCGGCACTCTATATTTGGCAGCCGGCATAATGGCCACGGCCGAAGCTGCATCGAGACCCCATGGTACGGTGAACTAGCCCAGCACAGCCATTGCCTCAGACAACTACCCAGATTATTATATTCCCCTCCACCACTTCCACTCTCGTTTGACCAAATTATGCTCAGCATGCTAACGCGATACAAAGACCGACACCCGCGCAAACGACCCTTTGCGGGTTGGATGAAGCGTCTTGCCAATCTCAAGCCCTCATCGTCCGACGCCCCAGGCAAGAAGGGCAACACCGTTAAGAAAGGCGCCGCGAAGAACAACCCCTATCCCGAGTCTGGCTACATCAACACCAATGTAGCCCCAGCCGACAACTCCTCCGTATCCACTCCCGCCACACAGCGATCGCATGACAGCTACACGTCCATCGAGGAGCCCGCAGCCGGACAGCGGCAAGGTGTAGAGAAGAGCAACAAGTCCACAGCACCTACCGTAGCCACAGTCCCTGAAACCGTGCACTCCACAAGATCAAAGGCAGAGACAGGCGGCAGCAACTTTGTCAACGGCGGCAGCACTTTCTCGTCGCCGAATGGCTCGGAACACTCCCTCACCACGACTCTGACGACAATACAATCAACCGCGCCCTCAAATGTCCTTAACCTTGGCCAGGCCCAGAACCAGAACAATGCGACAAGCTCAAGCGCCACGCCCGTCCACTTCTCGCATCAGTTCCCCGCGTCCCCGCCACCGTCAGCTATACCGCCGCATCTGGCGCCCCAGCAGCAGCCCAACTCATATCAGGGCGCTACCGCGAACAACATCCTGACCGACAACGCGTCTATCCTCACCCTCGCGTCATCGTCGAAGCGTCGCCGTCGCAACTCCGTAGATACCAATGCTTCGATGCGAGCACTAGCCCCCTCATCGCATTATGGAGGCAGTCGCGAGTCGCTGCCGCTCAGCGTGCTCTCAGCCAACCCAGACACCATATACTCGCCCTCCAACAGGCCAAGCAACGTTGGTGCTTTCGTAAATGCCGAGCGCGCGAGCGTCTACTCAGCGTCCGGTGTCACTGCGCCGGTACTACCCAGCGAGCGCAACAGCTACTATGCGACCAAACAAGCCGACGGACTCAGTGTGCGTAGTGGGCTTCTTGGCCATGGCCGCACTGATAGCATCAGCAGCATGCGCGCCACGCCTACTAGCCCACTCGCCAGCCCACGCGACCCCATGGGCCCCGCCAGAATCAGCCGAAAGAGCTCAGAGTGGAAAGACGCGAGGGAAGCAAGTGATGAGGATGAGGCGCCTACGAGCCCCATTGTTGAAGAGCGTGAGGATAAGCCGGCGCCGAATGCGCAGGTTTAGGTTCGATGGAAGAAGGCGCACCAGTGCTGAATTGTTACGATACGAAACCGAGATACCAACGTAGGCGTTGTGGAGTTGGGCTGTGTTACGATATTCGGAGTAATAGCATGGAAGGCAGGGGGTTTATACTAGTGACTTGGATGGGAGGCGTTAGTATGGGGTGGGGTGCATGTGAGAATGCGCGGGCATACGGTTTACTGCTTCTTCATCTTATACCCTAGTATCGAATGGAGCTTTTTTTTTTCTTGTGATGTTGAGTGTCTGTGTCTTCTATAGGGGTGTTCATTTTCTTGTTCTAAGGTTCTAGTTTACACATGAGCAGCTTTTGCAAGAGGCGTGGATATGGTACCGAAACTATACGCTGGCTTTCCATCTTCTGCAAGTTTTCCTTGAGCACTTGTTGGGATCGAGTTGCAAACAACTCAACTCAATCAGCTCCCTTCATATAGAAATCCTCTAGTTTGAACTCTTTAGATCCGATGTGGCGGTCTCGTAGCTCAGCAAACCTGACCATCACCTGAATAAAGAACTCTTTAGGTAGATCAAGGCGGCTCTGCGTTTCCACCTCGTTGTCGAGCGTCGTGGACCAATACACGCATTGCGTTTCAACCATGAGTTCTAAGATCAGGCTGTCTTTTGGTAGGTTCTCATAGGCGAAGATGATCTGTTTGTACATTACGCATTCACAATCAAAAATGTGGTCGATGAACAGATTATGAACGATGCGCTCGTAGTCTGCGATGAGGAATCGGTTTGCGAAGACGTATGCCTTGAGCAGCATCATGCCATACTCCACGTTGTAATCCGGACCTTCTGGGTCTACATCTGCATCGTAGATAACATCTCCGTGTTTTGGGAGTTGCTGCATGTACAACCAGTGCACGAAGGTCTTAAATACTCCAACTTCGACGTCATCCAATGTTAGTCCTTCTTCTGCCTCTTTCCAGCGCCCATTGTAGGCAGCACGGAAGTACTCTGACTCGCGGCATAGGGCATCTTTGTGAATCCTAAAGACTGTTTCGGCTGGCCCAACCTTGATGGCGACGACTTCTCCGACGGTGGCTTCGCTATCAATCGTCAGTAGATAGACTTCGATTTGTCTTGCTGCTCATCTATACGTACGCAATGCCAGGTACCATCTTTGGGGGCTGCTAGAATCACAGACAATACGATGTGGTGTGGTGGGATTGGAATGCAAGAGTAGTGAGGGGAGTGGGTTAGAAGGCAAGCTTAAATATGCATGCCAGAATCGTAATTGCAGTGAAAGTAAAACATGAAGACAATTTCGGAAGGCTCCTACTCGTGGTAAAAGAAGCGACATCATTCGGTCACGCCTTCGCTATCAAAAGTGAATCTAGTGCTGAAGCACGACGTACGAGTGTTCTGTCAAAACGCCACTTCACTTCGTTGGTGCAAATTCTCCAACTTCTGAGAATAAGGTAAGACTAAGTCGGTAAACAGTAGCAATGGACGTGGTGACAAGGTTTCCCCATCTCACGATTGCATCCTCCGACACGCACCAGACATAACATAATTTGGAGAAATAACTCCTGATGGCTTTTTCGATACGAAAAACTGCTTGTTCGGCAAACCGTGGCAGATAATACACGTAGAAATACACTCACGTACATTGTTGATATTCTTACTACCTAGTCTAACGAAAACTCCGCGTATATCTTCAGGGTAGGCGTTCTACATGTAGTAATCACAAGCTTTCAACTTGTCGTCTGTCATCTTCAACGTCTTCAACACACTCTGTCTCAGCATACAAGCGACAAGGAATTCGTGTGGTAGGTGTGGAAGCAGCTGCTTTTCCTCTTCATTATCGTCTTCCGCATTCCAGGCAAGACACTGTAGGTCCACCATCATAGAAAGGACCGGATTACCTTCCGGCAAGTTGCCGAAACTCCAGATGATGGTTTTGTATGCAGCGCTGAAGGCCGGCTCTCCCTTTCCTGGGAAGTGACCATCAACGAACACGTTGTGTGACAGACGATGGAAACCCGGTGCAAAAAACCGATCGCCGAAGATACAAGACTTTAGCAATAGTATGCCCCAGTGAGAATTCTCAGAGTCTTCGCTTGCTAGTTGAGCATCTGTTCCGGCGGCCTGTAGTAGGAGGGACATATCCTTTGGTAGCTCCTGTGTGTACAACCAGTGAACGAAAAGGTTGAAGACTTCGATCTCGACATCCTCTAGTGTTACGCCCTTGTCTGACTCTTGCCACAGTCCGTTGAATGCGACTTGGAAATACTCTGAGTGATGACAGATGAGATCTTTATAAATGCTGTACCGCTTTCTCGTGGGACCGATGAAGACCGTGACCATCTCGCCATTCGCCGCGGCGCTGCTAGTCTTGTTAGTCCATACACCTCATACAAAGAAAAAACCAGACAGATGCAGAAATAACAAGCTCTAGCTTACAGCCTACATTATCTTCTAATAAGAGAATTTGTAAAGATCAATAGCAATGCAGTCTTCTAGGTTTTCTGCCCATACCTAGGTATCTACACACACCCCACACGCTCTTTTGTAGTAGGAAGGAGTACTCTTGAAAGGAAAGTTTTTTTCTTCTCTTTGATACAGTACATATGTATACTGCTAACCACTCGTACTGGAACACAACAAGAAACATTAGGTACTAACATAGCTGTCGTGTTGACAAAAACGCTCTTGGAAGGAATATGAGAAATCAACATGTACTTACCCGAGTATGGGTGCGACCTGACGGATCGTGGGCTTTTCAGTCATGGAGTCGATCTTGGATGCTTGCGGTGATTGAGAAAGCCAGGAGAGATTATTTTCGAAGAAAAACATGGGTATATCTATGGATAGACAGTGGCAATTTTACCAGAAGGGAAAGCAGGATTGCAATAGAATTTTTTGGTTTTGTGAAACTGTTGGTCGTCCTTAAATATATCTAGAAGGTGCAGTACCATGGAATGAAGTGTAAAGCAACCACAGTACGGCATCCCATCAGCCAGCTAGTCACACGAACCACGCGAGAAACTGGAACTTCTCCTACACAATCCGAAGTAGTGGCCATCACATCCAATAACCTCAAAGGCCAAATGACACCCGTCCTGCCACACCACGACCTCTTATGCCCAATTAACTAGATGCGATTGCTCGCCTTCGTCTTACACTTCGACGTTTCCTCGCATACTAAACATAACTCTTATTAGGGTAAATGTCAAGGTTGTGTAAGCGCGGTATGTGCAAGTCAGTGGGTAACTCGATATTGGGCCGTTCCCTGTCGGCATATATGTTTAAAGTATATTGTCTTCTGGCTCATGATACTTGGCCCGAGAGAGGCACGACAAAGAAGGAAGGAAATAGAAGTAGAGTTCTCGAACCTGAGTTATCAAGGTGGCGGTTTGAGCGACATCTTTTCCACTACCGCTTTGCAAACTCCAGACTACAAAGCCTTCCTAAGAGCACTCTTGAATGGAATAATTTGCGCCTCATCCACATTCCACACGCCATCCTTGACATATTGATCCTGCTTTAGCCTCTCCACGACCTCCTCCCTCGTCTTGGCTCCAATGAGGCACGCGGAGCCTTTCATCTTGGGAGGGTTCGTATCGCCTTCTTTGATGGGTTCTTCGAGCATTGCTCCTGTGGGAACAACAGTATCAGCTTTGGACAACTGTCATGTCTATGAAGGCGGATGACAGGAAAAGATGGAAGAGAGTTTGTGAGAAGACGTACCACCCCACAACCACATATCCTCCCTATCGGCCTTGAGCCCCTCCAAATGTTTCGGCCGGCTCGCAATACGCTTCTGCAGCGCACCCGCATGGTCGGGTACAATGACGAGCCATTCTTGTAGTGGAGCACCGGTTGATGATGCCATTGTGCGTTGTTGAAGCTTCGATACGGATCTTAGTGGTGTTGCGAAGGAAGATGTGAGAGGTCGGAGGGAGCGGAGGGCGAGCATATATATCGTAGCTGGCAGGTAAGAGGAGGGCGTGTGGGGCTACGGTAGTTGGACCTTGGGGAGAGCTGTGACGAGATACGATGTCAGCTTCTTGGTTTGAGGAATTCCTTGACGAAGTATACGTACAGGAGCTCCACTTGGTTTATATCAATGAGCTTTGGTGAGACGAGTGGTGCAGTATGTACTTCCAAGGGCGCGGTGGTTGTAGGGCGCAATGTGGGGAAGATGTAGCTTTCGGTCGGAATTGAGCCGCGGCTTTCGGAACAAGTCGCGCTATAGTAACAACAGCATAGGGAAATTGCCTGAGGACATCACGCATGTATGGGAAGACTCATGTGTACGTACAAACATACGTATTCGCTACATGAACTACGGCTCAACAATAAACACATTCAAACTCATGAACTCATGCCTCCTTGGGTTGATCCAAATGATACCTACCCCTAAAATCCATCAACGCCTCGTTGCATTCCCGAAGACCCATTGGCAGAAAAGCACGCTCGGGCAAACCGTAATTATCACGTAACAGCGACGCCTTTAACATCGCCCACTGCAGACATGCGCATCGATGCGCCTAACCACTGCACATGACGCAGGACTCGGGGTTCTCTATTGAGCAAGCGAGGACAGCGTCGGCGTAGATATCACCATCGCGTGCCTCACTGTCGTCCTTCGAGTCCTCTTCCTGTGGGTCCTTCTTGGCCACCTCTTCATCGGGCTTGGAAACGGCATCGGCAGCAACCATCTTTGGGCTATCGCCCTCCTCCACGTCAGCCTTGAATGGCTTGCTTGCGAGGGCGTTCCGGTCCTCTGAGACTGGCAGTGGGGTAGCAATTGGTGTGGAAACACCATTCTCCTCAGCCTCCGTCTTGGTCTCGCCGTTGGTGGGCTTGATGGCGTACATCGGACGAGGTGCCGATGATGGGGTCTGGGAAGCAGTGACAGGCGAGTGTCGGATAGCCTCAGGCTGGAATCCGGGTTGCTTTCGTACCTTGGGCAGGGCTTTGGCAATGTTTGTGTCTGCAACCTTGAGGGCCTCTTGGTCGACAGTGAATTGAATGGGAGCCGAGGCAGCCATGGTACGGAGATAGTACATGCCAGTCTTGAGACCAGCCTTCCAGCCAGCAAAGTGCATAGAAGTGATCTTGCCCATAGTAGGCTCCTTCATGTGGATGTTTAGCGACTGAGACTGGTCAATGAAAGCACCACGGTCAGCGGCCATCTCAATGATCCTTCGCTGCGAGATCTCCCAGACGGTCTTGTAAAGGGTCTTTGTCTCCTCAGGGATGTTGGGAATCCTGGCAATCGAACCTCCATCGGCGATGATACGGTTCTTCATGTTCTCAGACCACAGACCCATGTCGACAAGGTCCTTGAGCAACCATGGGTTGACAACCTGGAACTCACCAGCGAGGACACGGCGGGAATAGATGTTGGAGGTGTATGGCTCGAAGCACTCGTTGTTGCCCAGAATCTGTGAAGTGGAGGCAGTTGGCATGGGTGCAATGAGCAGCGAGTTGCGTACACCGTGCTCAGCAATCTTCTCCTTCAGAGACGCCCAGTCCCAGAGGTCAGTAGGTGTGACATTCCACATATCGTACTGGAGGATACCCTGGGATACGGGAGATCCTTCGTAGGTCTTGTAAGGACCAAGTTCCTTTGCGATGTCGCATGAGGAAGTGAGAGCAGCATGGTAGATGGTCTCGAAGATTTGGATGTTGAGCTTCTTAGCTTCGTCTGACTCGAAAGGAAGGCGGAGTGCGAGGAAGGCATCGGCAAGACCTTGAACACCCATACCGATGGGTCGGTGGCGGAAGTTGCTGCGGCGTGCCTCTTCGACAGGGTAGTGGTTGACCTCGATGATCTTGTTCAAGTTGCGGGTGACGACCTGTGTGACTTCGTGGAGCTTCTTGAAGTCAAACACGCCGGCCTTGTAGTCGACAAAAGAAGGCAGGGCAAGAGAAGCCAAGTTGCAAACAGCGACCTCATCAGGAGCGGTGTACTCCACAATCTCAGTGCACAGGTTGGAGCTGCGGATGGTACCGAGGTTCTTCTGGTTGCTCTTGCGGTTGCAAGCGTCCTTGTAGAGCATAAAGGGGTTACCAGTCTCGGTCTGTGCCTCAAGGATGGCGTACCAAAGCTTTTGTGCGCGAACAGTCTCGCGACCCTTGTTCTGCTTCTCGTAGCTCTCGTACAGAGCTTCGAATTCTTCACCGTAGACATCGGCGAGGCCAGGGCACTCGTTCGGGCACATCAGTGTCCAGTTGCCGTTGTCTTGAACACGCTTCATGAAGAGGTCAGGAATCCACAGAGCGTAGAAGAGATCGCGAGCGCGGACCTCCTCCTTGCCGTGGTTCTTGCGCAGGTCAAGGAAGCCAAAGACGTCAGCGTGCCATGGCTCGAGGTAGATGGCGAAGGCACCTGGACGCTTGTTGCCACCCTGGTCGACATAGCGAGCAGTGTTGTTGTATACACGGAGCATGGGAATGAGACCATTAGATGTTCCGTTAGTGCCACCGATGTATGAGCCAGTAGCACGAATGCGGTGCACGTTGAGGCCAATACCGCCAGCGGTCTTGGAGATCAACGCACAGGTCTTGAGTGTGTCGTAAATGCCGTCGATGCTGTCCTCCTTCATGTCGATGAGGAAGCATGACGACATTTGTGGTGATGGTGTGCCCGCGTTGAACAACGTCGGCGAGGCGTGTGTGAAGTACTTTTGAGACATGTAGTCGTAGGTCTCGATGGCCTTCTCGATGTCATCGCCGTGAATGCCAACAGCAACACGCATGAGCATGTGTTGTGGGCGCTCGGCGACCTTGCCGTTTATGCGGAGGAGATATGAACGTTCGAGTGTCTTGAAACCAAAGAACTGGTAGTTGAAGTCACGGTCGTAGACGATAGCCGAGTTGAGCTCGTCTTGGTGTTCCATTATGACCTTGTAGATGTGATCAGAGATCATGGGTTGTCTCTTTCCGTTCTTGGGGTTGACATAGTTGTACAGATCTTCTACCACGAGAGAGAATTGCTTCTTTGTCTGCTTGTGAAGATTTGATACAGCGATACGCGCAGCGAGGATTGCGTAGTCGGGATGTGTGGTGGTCATGTAGGCTGCGGTCTCAGCGGCCTGTCCCTTTGTTAGACGTTTTCATGGTATGAGACGCGTTCAAGAGCGTACCAAGTCGTCTAGCTGGACGGTGTTAACACCCTGGTAGACACCAGAAATGACCTTCATTGTGATAGCAGCGGGGTCGACATGGTCCGGGTCAAGGCCATAACATAGCCTTGACACTCGTGCTGTGATCTTGTCGAACTGCACGCGTTCCTTGCGTCCATCTGAAGTCGACTATTAGCGGTGAAGATTTGCAGCGGTGAAGGACAGGCAGTACATACCACGCTTGAGAACGAACATGTTGAATTAGAAAAGTAGTAGAGGGGTATCTGGGAGTGGGTATCGTGAAGAATGGGTGTATGGGAGGAGTGTGCAGGAGTGAGGGGTGGATGGATGCAGGCACACACTTATAACGCGTTTCTTCTCTTTACGCGTCCCGTCGCGTTGCTTGGGCCACGGATCGGATTAGTGCTAAAGTGCTTGCTGCTTGTGTAAGCCGTGCAGGGATGTGGGGTCGGGGAAACGACGGCCGATGCCCGAACTTTTCGCGGGTCATGGTATCGCAGACGGCAAGACGCTGAGGTGCCGCAGCGACACCAGGACGCCCTCCACACCCTCCCCGGCCTATACAGAACCAATTGCCCGTCATGGCAGGCGGTCATATGAAATACCGCCACCTCAGTCGGTCGTCGTCGCATCGCCAGGCGCTCCTGCGAAACCTCGTCACATCGCTCTTCAAGCACGAAACGATTGCGACAACATGGCACAAGGCGAAGGAAGCCCAGCGGTTAGCCGAGAAGCTGATTACCCTGGGAAAGAAGAACACAGAGGCGACACGGCGGAGAGCGACGCAGATATTCTACGTACGACACGCCAAGAGCATCCACCAAGAGCGCATACTGACAATGTCAGGAACCAAATGAAATGGTACCCAAGCTATTCGGCCCCATAAGGAAGCGCTACGAAGCAAGACCCGGCGGCTACACTCGAGTTCTCCGCATTGAGCCCATGAAAGAAGACCAGGCCGAATCCGCCATTCTCGAACTCGTAGACGGACCAAAAGACATGCGCTTCGCCATGACCGCAAAAACACTAGCGAGGAGACCAACAAAATTAGGGTTGAGCCCGGGCATCACAATGCACGTCAAGAAGGTCACACAGTTTCGCAAGGATGGTGTGGAGGGCCTGCGGAAAATGGTTCAGTCACTGCGGAAACTACATGCCAAGGGTGTGGATGAGAGGATATTACCTGCGCCTAAGAAGGTATACCCGGAGACTCAGATGAAGAGGGAGATGCACTATCCCGAGGAGGTTGACAGTGGCAAGTACCCGAACAAGATTATGCGAGTCGGAAAGTCAATGAAAGTGACGTCGAGAGCGAAGCCAAGAGTGAAGCCGAGGGCAAAGGTAGCAGAGGAGAGCAAGAAGCAAGAACACCTGATCAAAGAGTAGGATTGTGCCAACAGATGAAGAAGTGGCTATCACGAGGCCTCTGTAGTAAATGTGTAAATGTACAACATATCCATATCCAACACTGCATCAACACGAATCAAGAGGTTGGCTCTTTACCGCACTACTCACGATACTCTGCATGTTTTGCCAGATTGGAGGGCCAATCGACAATTCCTCTCTCACCTGGCTCAAGTGATTGCTCATACATGCGCTCGAGTCATCAAGGTGACCAAGGTCTCGGAGTTTAGTGTGTGGTAACGAGTAGTGAAGCACTTTCTTATTTGGTCAAACACCAAGGTGAACACGGTAGTGACTCCAAAATAAGGCAGATTAGCAGTCTATAAGAGGGAACCTATTTGAGCTTGTCTACTTTCTCCCTCCATCCACTATCCACAACCTGTTCGGTAGCCAATATGTCGTCAAGCAACCAAGACCATTGTGAACAGAAAAGACCGCGTATATCGTAAGTCCTTGTGCATATGATTTTCACGCTTCACTAATCTCCTGCAGAGCCCACAACGCCACTTTTGCCAAGGTCGTCGTTGGTCCCGAAGCACTTACTTTCAATGTGCACCTCGATCTGCTTGTCCATCACTCGCCCTTCTTCCGCGCTGCCCTTACAGGATCCTTCAAAGAAGCCGACGAGAAGCTCGTTACCCTCCCCGATACTGCTAGCAACACTTTTGAGCTGTTTGTCCACTGGCTTTATTACCAACGACTTCCTGTCGAGACAGACTCATCCGAGCTATTTGCACTTTATGACGACGCTGAGGATGATGAAGTTCTGTATGAGAACCTCGTCTCTCTATACATCTTCTGTGACAAGTACGACGTACCCGGGCTGAAGAGGGAGTGCCTCGATACACTTTTCTATCACATTACCGATCATCACTGTCTAGCCCAATTCAATATTGTCCGGCGCACATTCAATAACTTGGAAACAGACCAAGATCCACTCTGTCGTTTCTTGGTCGAGTATTACTGCTACTGGAGTGATGAAACCCTCTGGGCATTGGAGGATGTTCAAGACCTACCTTGGACGTTTAAGGCAAAGGTCATGGCTCATTACGCTAACATGACGTCTGGTGGCCGCGATGCTTATTCACTTGAGTTGTGTAACTACCACGACCATGCAACAAGCAAGGAGAGGAAGAAGTGTGAAAAGAAGAGAGGAGACTGAGAAGGAAGAGAAAGACCACGACGATGACGAGAGTGACTAGACCAGGGAGTCATCTAATGGTTGATCTTCGTTAGGAAGCTTGCTGCATTCTTGGGGTCGATTCTCAAATGATATTGGTTAGTAATGTGTGCTTCAGCTCCAGAGGTTGGGTTTGCTTTGGTTTTAACGACAGGCATGGATGATGAAATAGCTTGGTTGGACTGCACTTGAGTTTGGTGGCTTCGATATTCTATTATCAACTTTAATCGCAAATCTGTCTTTTCTTTCTTCGATTCCAAGTGCTACCGACACGCACCAGCTGATAACAATGTTGGTAGGCTGATCGCCGTCTTTCCCACCATCACGAAGAGTAATTCTCGAGCTACTATTCATATCATCACACACTCGTAAATACTCCATTCTGATAGTCGACAACAATTGCCTTCTCCAGTGCCGTACTTGCCGCCTCCTTGAAAGCTTTGTGAACAGGGTCATCATCAACGTAGTAGTCACGATCTTCGATGGAATGAAACTGCAGGACGAAAGCGTGGGTGATGCCGTTCTGGTGGGCGATGTCAGATTATTGATGATTCCAACACTTTCATCGGCGTTGAATACCTGCAGATTTTCAGTCGAGATATCTTTCCCACCCGAAATCGATACAATGTATGGCCTCAGCGTAGTTGGATGTATGCATGCCTTCTTCAGTCCGAAGAATTGCGCAACCACCTAAAACGTGGCCTCAGCGTTGCTCATCAGCGTTAGTCTTGCGAGCATCTAACCTCTTTGACAGCGAATTTGCTTGTGCCGTCTTTGAATTGGAACAGCACGATATGCGTGGTGTACGGAATAACCGGGCCATGCGGTCCAAAGAAGTACTCTGCGAGCGAATGGCCAAGAGTGCGTGAGAAGAGTATGAGGCCTGTAGCTAAAAGCAGGCAGAATACGAGCCCGAAAGCTCTCTTTGGTATCATCATGCCGCTAGGAGATAGCTCCGTCGAGGGCGTGGAGTTGGCAGTTGGGTCAAAAGCAAAGATATGCGCTCACTGTGCTGCAAAACACCGAGCGAAAGCGCATTGGCAGCGGCGCGACCAGGATAGAAGGAACATGATCCCCCTCCCCTCCGCAAAGGCAAGGTGTACCTGTCGAGGCAACCGAGGGGGATGCGAGCGCTAAATCCTTGGGAGCTGTCGAGCGAATAGCCTGTAGCCGCAAATTGCTGGCAGACGGGGTAGTGGGTCCAAGCTCCCTACCTGCTCCACCTCCAAAGTGGCCCGCGGGTGACGTACCTGAATGAAAGGCATGCGAAGGAAGCACGTCGAAAGGCGAAAAGCCAGTCTTTGGCCGCGTTATGTCCATGCTAAAGTCAACTATGGCGTACAATCCAGACCCGCTCCAGGGCAAGTGGATAGACTTGCGTCAATTGGGACGGCTGAAGCCAGGTTCTGGCTCGATTGCCCACCATGAGTGGGGCCTTGGCATCTACGTCATACGAATGTCAGGTGCAGGCCAACGCTGCGGCTACGACTACAAAAGAGCTCGCATTCCTTGTCTCCTGCAAACCATCACCACAAGCAAATTCACTCACCCCATCACCTCATCCAAAAACACAAATCCTCATCACAATGGCTTCTCTCCACTGTAAGTATGCCCAAGTCAATGGACAAGCTGCTGCCCGCACTTGCACAAGCAATTGCGCAATGTTTGGCAGCATTGGCATCATAATACAACAGTCCAGCTAACAATTGACCTCAGACCTCCCTCCCGTCAAGCCCTCTGCCATCGCTCTCGGCACGGCCTTCAACCACGCTGTCTCCCTCGCCGTCCTTGGACCCGTCTTCGGTGACGCATACCGCCGCGCGCAGCAGGCTAACTCCAAGGAGGAGTACTTCCACACCAAGGAGGCCGCTACCGCTGCCGCATCGTGGGGTAGCTCTATCCTCGGCTCTGGTATCCAGGCCTACGGTGTCGGTGCTCTGATCAACGCTACCGGAACTCTTACCTACAAGGGTGCTGCTTACCTCGGTTCCCTCATCTTCTTCGCTTCCGCCGCTCCCTCAGTACGTCATCCCACATGTCAACCAAAGTCTTCGAATATACGCTAACATTGGCCCAATAGATCGTCTCCCAGGTCGTCACCGAGAAGCGCCCCATGGACACCATCGCCGTCGGCGCTGTTGCCCGCGTCCTCGAGACTGTCGGTCTCAGCTTGTTCCTCACCTACTGGGGAACCCGCACCAACCCCTTCGACTAAGCGTCTCGCCCCATAGTGGTAGAGGAGTTTAGGGATTCTCATCTTTGGCGGTTTAGATTGATTGCTTCAGTCAGCAAACGATGCAGATGATATAAGCTAGCAAAAAGCTTAAAAGGGCTTGCTTGCATTACGATGTAATATACCTCAATGAAGGAAATAATTCACGCTACTACCTTTCTATGATGGATTGTGATGTTGTCTTTCCAGCTTTCTACATTGTGCTTCCCAATATGTTGTCTCGCCATGGGTTTGGGCAGTTGTCCAGAAAACATCTGTTACTGCGCAACAACCTTTCCTTGAAGAAATTATTCTTGCACAATGTTAGTGACCTCGACTTTGAGTCAACAGCTTCTGGAATGATAGCAGTCGCTTGCTATCTGTGATTGCCATTGGTGTTGGGAAATCGAGATGGTTACTTTCTATACACTACAGTTTGCAAGATGTATGAACCTATCGACATAATTTTAAAGTTATTGAAAAGGACTATGCTCTCTTTGTTTTATGTATGACTGCTACGAAGCGACAGAAAAACAGCTTACTGGAGTCTTACTGCGGTGGAATAAGCTTTGATGCCAATTCGGTGTAGTAATGCTGCTAGAGAGCTTAGCATGATAATCTTGATGCAAGTATGATTTCTCAAACATTGCGCATCAGCTACATGCAGCTGTAGATCCGTAAAACCAGACTCGTGTCGGATGTCGAGCAATTGGGCTAAAGACAGTACTCAGGTCTCATGATACACGACATAGTCATCGAGTACAAAGGAGCGATTGGTTCTTTTTCGACTCAAAAAGGCAGGATTCATGGTCACGATTGGTACCCGATTACACGAAGAGTGCATAAAGCAAAGACTGTGCGTCATTGTTATTCTTTTGGAGTCTTGTAGTAATTGCGTCGTTCTGATGTCCGTCTGACTACATGAAGTTGCGACGCCAAAATCTTGATGTCATGGAGCTTAGATGTACCTCGAAGCCATAGGCAGTTTTCCGACAGCAATTTTGTAAGTTGTTCCTTCTCCTAATTTCAGGTATATATATTATGACATTACGCGCTGTAGACTCGGCACGGGGTATATGCCATTGGTAAAGTAACCTTTCGTGAGATGAGCTCCACATGCCTCCATGACATACATCACTCCATTCTTGCAGGCTCGTTCTCATACTGAAACGATAGTATGCATCCCCATTGCTTGTCCTTTGGCATTGCGCATCCGATATTGCAAGCCTCGCCCTATGGCTTTGTATCACCCTCTCCTCCCGGCCGCCTCAAGCAAACCAGACACAGTCGTAACTCTATACCCTCTCCTCTTCAGTTCTGGCAACACCTTTCTCAACATCGGCGCCGTCCACTCTCTCCGATCATGGCAAATGATAATGCTGCCCGGCCGAACCATACTAAGTATATGCCTCGCGTTTACACTAGGATAACCAATCTGAGGATCATGAGGATACACACTACCCAAGACCATCTGGTACTCCATCTCCTTGATCTGCGCCCTCATCCTCGTGCTGAAGAAACCAGACCCAGGTCTAAAGTAGCGCGGTGGATGCGGTTTCCCCACCGCGTCGTACGTGCCGTTGATATACCCTTCTACCTGAGTGACCTCTGCGTAAAGAGTCTCAGGGCTCAGAGAACGAGACGGCTCGTCGTGCATGGCGTGGTTCCCTAGTTCCATACCACTTTTCACAAGACGCTGGAGTGCATCTTCTCTTCCACGCACCTGCCCACCGATAACGAAAAATGTCGCATGTGCTTCATAGTCCTCTAGTACTTTTAGAATCTCGCGCGTGTATTCTGACGGCGCATCATCAATGGTCAATGCAATGACTTTCTCTCCTCCTTTTGCTCTGGGTATAGGCACGTGCCACAGTACGTCAGGCCACCTCCGTTGGAAATATCGGATCAAGACATTTGGCGGCTTGTAGATGACGTAAAAAGGCAAGATGAAAGTTACCACCACGAAGACGATGAAGAACATGGTGTACATGCGTCGCCGACGCGCGGCTCGGGTAGTGGGTAGGCGGAAGATGCGCAGAGGAAGGCGGGGCATGGTACGCCTGTGTGTGCTGCGAGTACAGGGACAGCAGATCTCATTGTCGTGAGCGAACGCCGAAATTAGATGTCATGATGTCGAAGGGTTGCGCAATATCGCGGAGTTGAAGATACGTGGGTGAGGCTTGTGGAGTGGTTGTCGTGGATCAAAGGGGTTAGGGGCATTCGCAGGGATGTACCATTCGGTCTAGCGTGGACACGTGCAAGCGTGGTTTTGGCGAAATTCGCAGCGCGCGAAGTTTCTTCCTTTCTGTACAACTCTTTAGCTACCTACGCAAACTGCTGTGCTCATCAGCGTTTCGCGTTCCACTGACGCGTATGCGTATGTCACTGCTCGGACTTCATGCGCATGTTCTATAGCCACGACTATGTGCTTACGACGTTTTCTAATGTTTGAAACGATCTACGCGCAACAACCTTGCCTATACATCAATCAGCATTTCTATCTTCTATAGATTCAGGAACCAATTTGTCACGCTTATTCGAACAGTATCAACTTCGATATAAGCCCTCTAAGAATGTTCCAAGAACGACACCGTGAGCGTTTAATTGACCTGGCTGCCTTTCATTTGTGGCTACTCGGGTCTCATTGCGCCCATACATCCCTTCCCAAGCTCTTTCGTCTTTGGATATGATATAGTGTAACAACGACGTTGCGTATTTGGAGGCCTTCGCATTGCTGAGATAGACCGGCACGGCTCCTGGTACATCCGGTACCCGAATACCATATGTGTCCGTGGTTGTGCACGTCCGATGACGCGATAACATGCTACCAGCGTATCCGCTACCGCTATAATGATAGGAGAGCCTTGGCTATGGCTGTATACGACCGTGGTGGAATTACAGGCACGGCCACTCCACCCATATTGTGTTCATCGTTCCTCGAAAGGATATCCTTGGACATGCAGTCACAGCTAACATCATCTCAGCATTCCATATTGATCCGATACAGCCGATCTCATTTCAGCACATTACCAATTCTGTGAATAGTCAACGGCCATGTCTCAACCCGTATATGGTGGTCTATATGCTATTCTCAATAAGTGAGGCATTGCTTTACCGTATTTGGACTTTCTCCGCGTTCCCAGTGATGTGACGTCTTTGCTCAATCTATAAACTTTTAGCCCCCGTCAATGCTGTTGTACCGTTGAGACACATCAATTTCCCAGACGCCCGACTTCGGCAGTTCGTCACAATTGCAGCCATGCAGCTTTGCGGCTGATGCCTTGTGAGCGGCACGAAGCGAGGCTGCCATCGTTGTCAAAAAAAAATAGTGTGGATGCTTGTAACGCGTTTCATCGGAAACAAGTTACCGCAGTGTCTGTGGGACTATCACATCGCGATCGAAGATTGCTACACATGTGGCGAGAATAGGCGCTCTTGTGGTGGTTGTGCCAGGGTGAACGTTCTGGCCATCTCAGGCTTGTAAGCCAGAAATCCGACAATTTGGGATCCATGAGAAGTACGAGTAGTGTATACAGCAATCTGTCGGCAAGCGCCGAGGCCGACGGCATGATGGTAACGAAGACGGAGTGTGGAGATACCAATCAGCTGCCCAGACAGCACATACTTTATCGATTAGGAGAATGCAAGGTTTCGAAAACAAGCCTCCGAGGCTAACATTTACATCGGTGTGAACGGCTTCAGGGTACGAATTGGGTAAGCATAGAGATTCAGAGTGTAGGAAAAAATCCCGAGTGTAAGGAAAGTTTCGACACGAAAAGGACCGATGTGGGTAGGGGTGAACTGGGTGTCTGGGTAAAGCTCGGGTGAGAACACCATCGCCACACGCGACAAAAGTCCGTAACTTGGGCGAAGATTTGCGGAATCACGATACCGCGGTCCAGGTAAGCCCAAGATACGAAGAATGGGCGGGTGCTTGCGTCTTTCCGACGCCGATAGATTGGCTTGGTACATTTACACCACGAATCCCAAGATACAGGTCCGGCAAAAGCAATGTGGTCGGTACAGTCGAAGATTAGGTTGTGTTCCCCTGCATTCCCTATATGTTGTGCATAACATTACCGCTGGTGTTTGCGCGGCTGGTACCTTGCTTCGCACAGGGTGTTTCCCTGTGTAAACGCGGCATGCCGACGATTGAAGTTCTTCAAGGAACGTTCCCAGCAGCGGGGGTCGTTGCGCTAGGTTTGAGAGCAGTGTGCGGAGAGGACTCCGCGGCACGTCTAGACCGACAAGGTTTGGCGAGCGATCGTGGGGGAGGCCTGAAACGATCCTCGTTGTGAGATGCCGGATTTAACGTTGGAATTGACGACTCTTCACCGGAAGGTGAACGCGGTAGCTTTACAAAGGGGGGCCACTGGCGACTGAAAGCTTTTGGACCAACTTGTGTATCAAAGGAAGAAAGAGGTAGAGAAGAATAATTTGAGTATATCAGTGGCTGCTGTCTATGGTCAAGACATTGTGGCAAAGACCAAAAATGTACATTGCGATCAAACGTCATGGGACGTTAGGTCTGCTGAGGCGCTAGCACTAGAATATAAAAGAGCTACGCTTCTTACATTCGTATCTTACATATGTATGTTGTTACAGAGTCGTGAATGCATGAATGTACAGGGAGTAATATCGATGGGCCGTGTGGCGGTTGCGTGAAAGTCTGTTCGGAACAGATCTAGACTGGCGGGGTCTTTGGCTTTCTCTTGCCAATATTGTAACCCCAGCTTCGCAGGGTCTTGACAACCTTGGGGAGGACGGCTGCGGTAAGTGGCACACGGAAGAAGATGAGGGATTTGTGCACGAGGTAGGCTAGTCCGAGTTGTGACCAGATTGCTGTGGCTGCTGTCAGCGTTGTTCATTGCCCCAGAGAGAAAGGTTTCCCATACATGCGTTTGACCCACCGTTGTGTCCTACACTTCGTCCAGCCTCGACGTAGCCTTCTCTCGCAGTGGCCTCGGCAGTGGTTTCCTCGATGCCTGCTTCTTCTGGCTTCTTACCAGCGTCTGGGACGACGATGCGGACAACGCTCCAGAGTGCGTTTTTCAGCACTTCTTCATAGTGGCCTATCCGGTCGGTTCCCAGCCAGCGTACTGCTATGAAGCAGAGAGGGAAGTCAATGAGTGACAGTCCTAGGTACACTCCTACCGCCGTCCACCCATATTCGCGGGAAAGCTTCTTGAGCCGCTGTGATACCGACAGCGCAGGCTCAGGACTGCCTAGGTGCGGCGTGGGGTTGTGCGACTGGACAGTGGGCTTGTCACTTTTGAAGCGCAGAGAGCGGAAGCGGCGGGCGAGGGCAGAGCGTTGATAGCGGAAGAACAGGAGGGCGCTCTGCTCGAGCGATTTATTTCCCAGTCTGGAAGGGGCGCCGGATTGGGTAGGCGTGAAGAAGGTGCGAAGGAAGGGCGGTGATGGTCGTGAGGCGGCGCTTCTGGCGGCACGCGCAAACGGCAGCTGGGCAGTCCAGAGGCGATCTACTCGAGGCTTCATGGCATGGGCGGGCGAGTGTTGCGGCGGCAGGTGAATCGGTCTTCACGTGGGGCGGTGGTCGTCGACTCAGGCTCACTGTCACAGCGCTGTGGTGCCGGAAGTCCTCGCCAAAGCTACCTAACGTTGTTGCAGCGTCACTATTGCCATATAATTCTGCCAGGGTCCGCCCGCGGCCAATAGTAATTCCGAACCCCGAGCATTCACCGTCGCCGCACGAATGCCCATGGCGCCATCGTCCGCTCGCGCATGCTGACTTCCTAACGCGGCTGCCGACTCTGCTTTATCCGTAGACCTCACACGCCGCCTTGGGTTTTGTCGCTCGGAGCATTCGGTAGGGCCAACGAGCATCATCCATACACCATGGTTCTCGTCTCGAAGACATCGAAGACGCACAACACGTCCCGTCTTCGACCAGCGCTAGAATGGACCCAGAATGGACCCAGAGTTTACCGAGTCACTGACCGCAAAAGTCATTGCCTCAGGCTTGTCATCGCCATGTCGCATGACGAATCCTGCCAGAGGGACATGTCAGGGCGCACCGACCGAATGGCTTGAGGCAGAGGCGGTGGAGCTGGGATTCAACTCTGTCTCGCCTGTCTTTGCCAGAGTAGAATCGTCTCATTTCCTCAACGCCTTCAGTCTCTCTATACGACAGCGTTTCTGGCCACATGCGACAAGTCCGCGGTGATCCAAGACAAGGGCAGACCAGGGATTACGTCTTGCGCACATTCTCAGAATTGCCTGACAGAAGCGTCAGCCTGCATCAGCCCAACTGTGGCCAAGAGCTTCCTCGGGGAGTCTCGAAGCGTGTTTCCTGCAAACATCTGTTGCAGCCCATTACCAATCAGGCTAGCTACACGCCTCCTTGCGGGCGGAACATGGGCAGCACATGCAGCCATGCACGCTTGACTCCTTCACCCTCGCTTGGCCAGGAAAATCATTGTGATGTCTCGCAAGCGCTCCGGTCATTTGCAATTCCAAAAGCCCGTCAAGCACGCCCGAGGTGTGGCGTTACTGGGTGCCAGCCTGCTCCTCGCTCGACATGCAGCATGGACCATGGTGTGCCGTACTGCATTTCACACGTCGTATTCCTACTCTGCATCTTGAATTCTAAATTGCGGGGGCACCACGCGTAGCTTTATTATCGACCGTGCGGGTCCATTTTGTCTGTATGCGAACCTGTTCGCTGGTACCGATAGCGCAGGTGGTGGAACAGGAGAGCCCTCCGTTACAGAAATCCATCCAACACGACCGTTTCACAACCCACTACCCACACTCCTTTAGACCGCTTGTCATTATCCGGTCGCCTCGCTACGCATGGGGTGACCTTTGGCAAAGCGGTGGGGCACATCACTCTTGGGATAGGACAATTGCCTGCGTCCTGACGGTGGAGTGGCTGATCGAGGGCGTTGGCATCGCGCGGACGCATCCGGCCTCTAACAGTCTTCAACGTTTTACATTAGCCTGATTCGATCTGACAAGGTTCCACACATGGTTCCGCTGTGCTGCAGTCGCCGACTCGTTCAAATGCCTGGCGACGCGTCTGTAATTCCCGGCGCCACTCCCACTGCCGAACAACTGCATCACGACATCGCAAACGACAACTGTATAGTCTTCTGCTTTAGTGAGCCCTTCTCCTGCCATCAACTGGCTCGCCCTTCCTTTTCGTCCAACTTTGTCGGCAACAATCCTGCAGCACGGGTCGGCGCCTGGCTGCGAGGGCCTGGGAAGGTTTGCAAGTTGATCCTTTAAAGTTTTCGGCGTTCCCACAACCCTGCAACCGCACCAGTCTCAAACTTTGAGCTTTGGGTACTGAGCTGACGAGTGATGGAGACCACTTTTCATCTACCTGGCCTTAACATCGTCCTCTTGCCGCCGCATTACCCCCTTGATTGGCCCGTGGTCACGAGCGTTCCTCTGCCCTCTGACGTTCCAAAGCACCGGACAAGGGCTCCTCTCTGAACGGCGCCAGCGTCGTCTGTCCCCCCTGCTAGCTCGGCTAGACTCTGGAGTTGATCGCCCTGCCCTTGCAAAGCTCGGCGCCGTTTGTGACTTCCTGGCGGACAAGGGCCCTTGCCTCTCACATTATTCGGCGGGATGATACTGTGCTTTGGTGTTACACCCATTCCTTCGCTTCACAACTTGACAGCGCCCAAAACGGCACGCTCCCGGAGCCAACTGTTTGAGGCTTCGACTAAGCTCTTACCCTGCAGAGCTGCATGAGTTGCTGTTCAGGATCTGCCTGTTTCTCCACGTGGGTTCGTCTCATTCTCAAGCTGCCTATTAATATGCCTTGGTATATAGACTACCTGTCCGCACTACTTCCTCACCTATTCTGCACCGTGTCTCACTACCCGTCACCGCTCTCTTGACATACATTTCGACTCTCACGCTCCTTATCTTTGTCAACACTACTATCACCAATCGCTCCTTCCTCTCTCGTTTAGCTTCATCACCAACCAATATACTCTGCATTAGACAGCAACATGGGTGGTAACACGGAATATATAGCAGGCCATGGCTACCTCTCTCTCGGTCAGGCTGTCCACGTTGCTCAAAACAGCGAAGGAGGCGTTGACCAGCAACTTGCTCAATTCCTCGAAAAGCGTCTCGCCGTAGTCTGGTCAAAACTAAACGCTCAACCACAATCCTATATCCTGCCTCCAGACGAGTTCGCGCTTATGAACTATTATCGCACACGATTTGGAGATAACGAAGTAGTCCGCAACGCTACTAAACGCTTTTGGGACAATCACAAAGGCGGCCAATAGTAGCTCGCCGGACATACTGCTCTCATTCGCATTCGACGGGTGACAGAAGAAATTCGCGGACGTCGGAACGGCACACATACCACCACCCACCTCGCAACTGCTTTTCCCAAGCCTTCGTCTACAACACCCACTTTCCGCAAGCTTCCGCCGCATATCGAATGAGGCACCTGCTGCATTTTTGAATTGATGATGTGAGTTACCTTGCGCTATCACCAATCCATGACGTACTGACCTGAACTAGCTGGCTATCACATATCGACATCGAATTTCTTACTTGGCGTTCATCGGTGCACCAAGATACCTGGACTTTTTCCGAGATACCTCTGACAACGGAGTAACGGCGTTAAACACAGCAAACCACTACTGGCCGGTTGCAAAAATGGCGTTTAGCATGTGTAACTGGAAGCGCAAGAGCGATGGAGTTTCTGCAAGGCGCAATGGCGAATTATTAGAATTGGCATCACCTTTACGAGCAGCACCCATCTACGGACAGTCACGTCTCGTAGCACTGCTCTTAATACTAATGACGCTATCTCAATCTGCTTCCGCTCTACTGACGACACCCCCGTTTGCGCAGTCCCGTTCCCAGACCTTGTCCTTGAGAAACCGTGCTACGAACGAATCGTCCCTTCTAGAGTGTCTTGAGGTTACGCCACCGGTCCTGAGTCCAACTGACGCATGCCAGCAAACTTTGATGGTCCATACTTTTGCCTACTCGTACGGCCAACCTTTTGTAGGTCAGTACAATCCACCGAACTGCAGCTTCAACAGAGTCACGATCAACTTTACGGTCACTTCCGCTGGCCGACAATTCGACCGGCTTGCTTTGATGTTCCTTGATGACACCGAGGTATTCCGTACTTCCACCGCTGAGCCGACTCAGAGCGGCATCATATGGAGCTATGTCAAGGACATGAGCGGCTACCTTGCTCTGTTCAAGACGCCGCAGAAGATCATCTTTGATCTCGGCAACATCGTTGACGATACATATACTGGCCTCTGGAACACCACGCTGACCGCGACCTTCTTTACTGCCGATGATGCGATCGAGCCCGCAGATGTCATCATTCCAATCTCAGCACAAAAGTCTAGCGAGGATGCGTCGAGTGCGTTCGTCGTCCCGGAAACAAGAGCAGTCAACAGTGCTACACTCCCAAAGAACGCCAAGAAAGCTGTCTTCTCGATTTCCGCTTGTGGTCAGGCCGCTGAAGAGTTCTGGTGGAGCAACGTACTGTCATCAGACACTACCGCATTCGGCAACGATACTACATTGTATGGTCACTCGGCCTTCCGAGAGCTTCGTCTTCTGATCGATGGAACCTTGGCTGGTGTTTCCTGGCCCTTTCCAGTCATCTTTACTGGAGGTGTGGTGCCGGGATTCTGGAGACCTGTCGTAGGCATCGATGCATTTGATCTGCGGGATGACGAGATAGACATCACTCCATTCATACCATTACTCAGCGACGATCAACCTCATAGCTTTGAAATACAGGTTCTCGGGGTTGATGATGATGGTCACGGACATGGGAACTTTACTACGGCAATTGGATCGAATTGGGTCGTTACTGGAAAGATATTCGTTTGGCTCGATTCCAGTAACAACCCTACAACAGGCACCATTGCCACCTCTCGCTCTACTTCCGCCATCACACTGCAGTCGACAACACATGGAAACTCAAACGCCAGTGAAAGCATATCTTTGGATTACTCTATACAGGTCACTCGTAATGTGGACATCAGATCTACCATTGACACGCCCACAGGATCGAAAACTGTAACATGGACACAGAAGCTCACCTTCTCCAACGTCGGTACTCTCAGCAACGGCGGTAACGACCAGATCGTTCGCCAGTCGACAACAGGCACACATACATCATCCTCCGACTATTCTAGAAGCTTCGAATATCCCCTTTGGGTTCTATCATCCTACAACGCACCAGCAGGAGGCAACGTTACCATTGACGCCAGCATGGATCGAAGTAAAAACGTGCTGCAGCAAGGCGACTTGGCCTTTCCGAACGACCTGAAGACATTCGACTACACACGCCTACGCTCGATGCCTTACAGCAATCAGGCATTCCTTAGTGCAGACTTGAAAAACAGGCAGAATGGTACAGCATCTTATCTGTCCGTCCCCGCACTCAAGAAGTCATTTGGATCAGGCAACACGGAGCAACGCCTTACACTCAGTGATGGCACACAAGAAGTGTACCAAAGGCACATTGTAGCTTCTAACGACTCGATCGTGTATGACGACCAAAGCTTCGGTGGTCAGGCGCGTGGCCAAAGCAAATTCGCCGCACCCGGCCAACAGGGCTCCCGAGAAAGAGCGCATGACTTTGCGGCAACAGGCGTTAGGGCAATGCTAGGTAGGGGGCCACTGTAGGCGGCAAGAAGTAATGATGAGGAAGGTGGAGTCGGATCTACATGGATGAAGGAAGGTTTACCGGTATCTGCACGACACTTGACGAGCAAGCGATGTGGCACCGCCGACATGGGCATCTTGACAGTCTGTGGTGCTTGGTAACTGTCATGTTGCTTTCGGGATAGGTTGAGCGGATCTCAAAGGTGGTTTCCTGCTGGCTGCTGTGTTTGCTTCACTGCATTTATTCTCCGTTATCGCACTGCATGGTTACTCCAAATCAATGGGATTCACGACATATGCGCTGTCAGTCTTCTTTCAGTATTGTTTCGCGAGCAAGCACAGTGAAGTCTTACTGCAGTATTCTCCTATTCTCATCGCTCGATCTCAACACTATGACCTCACGCTATGCAACTGATCATCCAAAAAACTAGGCGCCATGTACTCTTCACAGCGGGATGGTAGTCGCAGTACGAGTCGCGCGACGATACTCATCCTCTCCATCAATGTCTTAGCTAAGCCACCAAGTCCCACAGCATAAACTTTCCAAGCTGTCACAAGGTGACGAGACTAATCATCTCATGGTGCTTACAGCATTTTTAGGAAAGAAAATCTCGCTTGCCACTGTCCATGTGGCCGTTCGATAGTTCGCGTTCATGCCGTCTCGCCCCACCCTACCTATATCGCTTTCGCTGATATATCCCTTTCCCATCCTTACCGGTATTACCAGCACCCCACGCCGATCCATATCGAACATGGACCAGGAAGTAGGATTTTTTTCTTGGTATTCCTCAACATGGGTCTTCCTTGGGCACCAACGTCGCCATCTCCGAAGTGTTTACATTGCCGTCGTGATGTGGGGATGGACAAAAAAAGGACACCACTACCGGATATCTCCATTCCCGCGCAAGGCGCACCATCATAGTCTCGATGATATAACCCTTAGCTTTGTTCAACGGCGACCTAAAACTTAATTGCGACGTCGAGTGGGCGAGTCGCAAAGAGTCGGCAAAGCTGTCCACATGAAGCATCAAGATAGACATGTGTCTCACTACTTTTTCTTTTTTTCCAACCTTCAACAGAAAAACACGATTGTTCATGTGTTTGGGCATCAAGCCAAGCTGTTGGTGATACAGCGCGCTTAGGTCACGTTGTTGATTCCCTTTTAGCCGACGGGCTGTCCTTACGCGCGCTCCCGTGGGGCGCCTTGAGCGGGAGATTTGCAGTCGATCTGTGCGTACGCTGCCTCCCCTCGTGGCAAGCCTGAAACGTCGGTAATGCGTGGTGAACTGTGGTTTTCACCTGGGATTGTCTACTTGGGCAGAATGTAACCTAGGCGATGCGTTGTAAGGGAGACCTTCCGTGACCACGCAGTACTACGGCTAAAGCTGCCTCACTAAACAAAGGGTTGCGAATCCGAGAATTTTGTCTTGCATTTAGGGTTTGCAAAAAGGAATGCACTTTTGTTGTAGGGGGGTTTGGGGCCATCTGCCGCAGACACCGTCTTGCTCTTCGACTTGTCGACCCCTGACGGTAGATCCACTCTGTTGGAAAATTACGTTTCCTTGATGGGAACCGATAGCGATTGGATGCCGTGCATGAGCGCTACAAAGGGAAGACACTCATCACACCAATATCACGTCGAGTGTAGCGCGTGCTGCCGTGTGTTCCAGCCTTATACGCCCCATAGCTGCGAGTCATGATAGTCGTTATGAAACGCTCCACCACTTATTTCCTTTTTCGATCCAGCTCACTGGCCACAATCATTGGGCCCACCCATGACGCAAGGATGGTGTGCACCTTTTTCCCGAAGTTCGTAAAGAAAGTTCATAGATTATCGCTGACAGCCGTGGTGTTGTCGTTGTCATTTACTTGTAACACACAATGGGGATCCTAGTTTTCGCCTTCCGCGACCCCGGTATACAGACGTGTGACTGACAGGCCGGGGTAAGTGCTTCGCTTGCATCATTTGTGTGACGAGCAGTAGCGTTGCCCATGGTCAAGCGATGTGGCAGACGATGCTGTTGTGCCACTAGAGCAGCGGCTGGACGCCGTTTTACGGGCTGGGAGATGCCGCAATCCACTTTCAAGAGCGGCAGACTAGCGCCACTGATACTAGTAATGGTGTGCTGCGAGATAGCGACCATTATTAGGAATTGCTCACAAATAAAGGGTTGTCTAGAATCGCGGGTTTAGTGACGAGATCCGCACGTCACGCCTGATTTGAAGATAGTGTGGGGGACCTTTGATCCGAGGAAGTGCTCCCTGCAAATCTCCTCCTACGATGGGTTATCACCAAATCTGCAGCATCGCTTCCAAGCCATCATTTTGTGGCTGCCAGCCGTTGGCCCGCCTACATGTGGATGGAAAGTTTGTTTGAGCCACACGGCTACAAGCGTTGCTGGTCCTGTCCAACATCTAACATCTCTTGCCGTTGATCGGTGTAGTAAACCTTCTCGGTGCGCGAAGCGCCCAAAAGAACGCCTCTAACTCTGTCTTGACAGCTCATGCATAGCGATGGTGTGCCAGCGGGTTTGTCATCAATTGGAGTAATGTGACGAGAGGGCGATCAGAGAAGGAACGGGTTGGTCCTCCGCGTTCTCAAGGATAGTGTCGGTCACCAAGAGCGCCTGTGTACCAACAACAATCGCGAGCGTAGCTGCGTCTGCAAAATACGGGTCGCATGGCCTTAAAGACTGGAAAAGGGCCGGATAGCCTTGTCTTATATATGGGCAACTTCATTTCGATGTTGATCAAATTTGGCTGGTATTCATGCGCAACCAAAAGAGAAGGAGCTGCCTAGGTGAGAAACTCGATGGTAGCAGGGTTCAGTGTGAACTGCTGATAGGATGTGAGTATCACCAAATACATGAGTCAGGCAACACTCACTCGTTCTTCCTACATGATACACCCCTACGTTTGAAGAAGACCTCTTCATGTGCCAACTGACCCGCCGCATTGATTGCCAAGGTTGGACCGAGGTATCTGCATGGATCGATAATGGCGGGGTAGGTAGGCCAACGTCATTATGAAAAAACAAACGTCCTCTGCAGTTACTTCAACACATATCAAGTCTTTTGAGAACTAGAGAAGTGGTCGCGTCTAAAATGGATACTCTTCGATGAACCAGCGGGGTCTGGGGGAAAGCTACGCGAGGGAGGGGCGAATGTGTGGATCTGGGGCAGTGTCGCGTGCCTGTGACTCGTCGACTGGATTGCCGCCTTCCTCATTCACAATTGGCGCCCGTGGCTGGCGTTTCGTTCGCCGTCCATCATGTCTTCATGTCATCGTCACTGACCTGCAACCCTCTATCATTCCTCCATGAAGCACTATGGTACAGGCATCGCTCTCCACCTCTCTTCAAAACGATGATAAATCGCTGCAGCAGCTCAACGAGCGCGAACCCGAGGCTGAATCGTCTCTAAAAACCGGTGATAAGACGGATGATACGCTGACTGTTCATCGCGGGGCAATTCGCGTTCCTTCCCCGGACCCATCCCTTGTATCAATAGACGATTCGAACATTATACGATTTGGTCAAAATCCAGACTATGCTCCTCTGTACCATGACAGATATGCTTCACGCTTACCCGCTCCTCCGCGAACCTTCAAAGGCAGGATTCAAGCATCATGGACATCAAACAAGGGCCTAGCACTTGTTCTACTTGCTCAACTGTTCGGAACTCTAATGAATGTAACCACGAGAATACTAGAAATGGAAGGAAATAAGGGTATGAAGACCCCCCAGTAGCGACAGCCGCATATACTGACAGAGTATCATAGGCAATGGATATCACCCATTCCAGATCTTGTTCGCGAGGATGAGTATCACCGTGGCATGTTCATCTTTCTACATGTGGTACAAGAAGACAGAACACTTCCCTTTCGGAATGAAGGAAGTCCGCTCGTTGTTAGTTGCTAGGGGGCTTTTCGGCTTCTTTGGAGTCTTTGGAATGTACTGTAAGTTATGCAGCCTCGATCAAGGAACCGTGTGGGTACAGTAACTCGTCTCAGCTCGTCAGATGCTAGGTCGCGCTCGAGGATTCTTGCTCACCCACTGCTGTGATGGACTCCACAGTACATCATATGGGCCCTTCCTGCATTTCATAGCGCTAACTATCACAGACTCCCTGTTGTACCTACCTCTGGCCGATGCTACGGTCATTACATTTCTGGCACCGTCGCTCGCCTGTTGGGCATGCTCATATTTCATCAATGAGCCGTTCACCCGGATGGAACAGATCGCTGCTTACGTCTCGCTCTTTGGCGTTGTCCTTATCGCAAGACCCGTTACATTGTTCTCTGCGCTGTCGCATTCCGACGCACCTATTCCTCCTGCTACCGGCGACTTAGATGCCCTTCTGCCGAACACAACTGTATCTTCACCCGATCGTCTCGCTGCCGACTATGATTCGGTGACGCCAACGCAACGGGCAATGGCAGTAGGCATTGCAATGCTGGGTGTCATCGGAGCAGCAGGTGCATATACCACAATTCGATGGATCGGCAAGCGAGCACATCCGCTCATATCCGTCAACTACTTTGCAACATGGTGTACAATTGTCAGCATAGTGGCAATGTTTACCATACCTGGTGTTGGCTTCCTGCTTCCGAACAGCCCGAGAGACTGGTGCTACCTAATCTTTCTGGGCGTCTGCGGTTTCGTAATGGTACGTCTATTGGATAGTGCCGCCGTGTTATGCTTCTTGACTGACAACGCTTAGCAATTCCTCTTAGCCGCAGGCCTTCAATACGAGAAGTCATCTCGCGCAACAAACATGGTGTATATGCAAATGCTCTTCGCACTCGCATTTGACAAGCTGGTCTGGGGCACGACACCTGGCGCTTTATCCATAACTGGATCGTCGCTTATCCTTGGTTCGGCAATATACGTTGCGATGAATAAGGAGGCGCCGACGAAGAAAGTGGAGCCAATGGGAAGAGGAGACGACGAGGAAGAGAGGGGTTTGATATCGTCGGAATTTGAAGGCGAACGAACAGACGAAGAAGACGCAGACATACCGATGAGGCCATTGAGATGATGAAGAGACGTTCACATGGAGTGTCTGCAATAACAGCGACTTGATGCGCTTTGGGAAAGAAAATTGCCAGGGTATTTCACATGAGTATGGAAAGAAACATAGACCATAGACGCTTATCGAAACATGATTACATATCTACTTACAACGCTCACAAATTCAACCCACTATGGTGTTGTTATGAATTTTCCTTGCTTCATTCTCATCGTAATGGGTGTTCTGCTATGTTTAGTAATGGAACCTCCGGTAACATCTTGAAGTGGGGAGTAGCTACTCCACCTAAGTTCCACACTGCGCAACTCAATCTTGACTAAGGTTCAAACGCGAGAACGCGACGCGACAAGCATCTACAATCAAATAGTATATTTACGATGATTTTATTCAGAATTTCATCAAACAATCCTCTGTGGCGCAATTGGCTAGCGCGTCTGACTGTTACATCAGTGGCTATCAGGAGGTTGGAAGTTCGAGCCTTCCCGGAGGAGGATTCTTTTTTGCCCGTTGAATGAACATCACCCATGGTCAAAACACCATGATGACACGCTCAGTTGCTCCTATGCCCTATAAGGTAAATATTTTTTGTTACACATTTGGTGGACTGCCGGCCTTATTGTGTTTGTGTATAGTTTTCTTGCTGCAAAGATTAGATCTGTTCAAAGGACACAGATTGCTTTGCACTATATCTTCAGAAGTACATGCATATCCGCCTTTCATGCACTCATGTAACGTCAGCCCTAGATTCTGGTCTTCTGCACACTTTCAAATCTCACCCTACCGTCTTCAATTTCCAGCACATTAACAGGGACCTTGACGCGTAATGGCTCCTCGCCTGGCAGATTCATAGGAGCTGAGAAACCTGCTACATGCGAAACCATGCTGTCACATGTCGGACAATTCCATTCTCTGTGCGCTGAGGCAGAATCCTCGTTGCTGTTCTGCTCAATCCTCTTGATGCAGACGTTGCAGAATTGGTGGTCACAGGGACGGATACTGACTGTGTTAGGAAGAAGAGGCACAACTGAAGAAGAATTACTTACATGCAGTCACACAGTCGAAGTTCGCATGTCGTGCACATTTTCGGCTTTGTTGGGTCAAACTCTGGTTCAGTACTGATGCCGACTTGTTGGTCCATCTGGATAACACTCTTCACATTGTCGAAATCACCTCCGTGGAGGCGCTCGTCTACCTTTTCTTTTACAACGAAAAATTGTCCAGAAGCTTCGGTGTACGCTTTGGCATCCATCGACGGAGGCCGTGGGACGATGTGCGTTACCTTTTCGCAGCTTACTGGGTCGAGGATGTGCACATGGAGAATGCGTGCAGCAGAGTGGTTCCATAATGTGGCTGGGTAGGGATCTTTGTATATATCTTGAACTACATTCTGGGTCAGTAAAAGTAAGACGAATGTGTATTTAGCCCTACTCAGTTTTCCGCCAGCGGCTAGACCCATGGCGCTGATATCTCTCGCATCATTGACCTCGAGTTCTCTTTTGGTGTTATCCTCAGAGTTGTAATCCAAGCTTTCTGTCTTGCTCGAAAACTCTGTCACTTGTTCGGGCAAAAGACTGTGGAGTGCTGATGCACTCGGGATCTCCAATGTGTCTTTAATGGGGGCCATTGGCAGTTGTCCCGGACTACCACTGTTGGTGTCGCAGCGTACATGGACGCTGTAACTTGACCTCAATCTACTACTGTACGAGGGCTGCATAGATGGCAGCGTGGCAAAATGCATTTGGGCGATCACCTTAAACATATAGGTTAGCGAGAGACCCACGTATGTTTTAGTTGAACCTACTCTACACGTGATATACGATCCTGGTTTTGCAAGATGCTTTATCTTGAGAGGCTCCTCATATATGGAATCGGCCGGGTACGATCTCAGAACATCGCCGATATTTCTACCAAGCTGCTCAGGTGTCTTCATCTCATCAAGGCCGCTGGGAAAACCGCGTGCACTCTTCACGATGTGTTTGTCCTTGCCATACGACCACAAGCGCTGCTTCGGAAAAAGTTCCGGTGTGATTTCAAGTTGAAGCCCTCCATGCTGCTCTTTTGACGTCTTTTGACCTTCGACGGTGTATCCAGATCCCACTTCTTTCAGTTAGCTGAGTTCTATGAGAGGTAAGCCAGTGACGTACGCGGCATGGCGACAAACTGGCGAACTACGCCAGGCGCTACACAAATACCATCTAACCATGGTTGACCAGGTATGACGATATAATCTTGCTGCTGATCCTCGACTTCTTTGTCAGCAGTCTCCTCTATCGTGTGACCCGAGATAGTGTTGACATGGCCCATGAAAACACGGACAGCCCATTTGTGCTGCTTGGGCTCGAAATTCAGCCACATAGCTTCCCTCTGCCACATGGGGAAAAACACACCGCCGCGTTTGCATATATTGTTCGGAAGATGGCTGGAATATGCTTTTACGCTGAACAGTTCGTAACTTCCCAACGAGGCTGGCAGCTGGTGCAACCTGTTATCATCTGGCATTCTCGGTGTTCGTTCGAAAGACACGTGAAATCCGTAGTTGGTTTCCACGGCGCGTTTCGAGGAGGATATCGGGGTGATATTAAAGTCAATATCTGGACCATGATGAGTGTTTGCGTGTGAGATAAGCGATTCTGTGAGTCTGATTGTGTTCTTGGTGGATATCTGGTCGTCCGTGACCACAACGACTTCGTCATGGTTGCTCACGACGTATTTGCGGGCGTCTTCGCGGTACTTTACATCGTCTATTATCAGCTCTAGAGGCTTTTGGAAGCCGTGTTCTGCTTCGCGTCAGTAGAATGCCCGATTATCAGAAATATAGGTTGATAACCTTCAATCCGATTCCAAAGCTCAGACATTGGCTCGTCATCATGTATGATCATAGAGAACGGCGACGATCTAGACCTTTCGGATGGAGTTTCACTCTCGCTGACTCGATGAAGATGTTGTGAATTCTCTAGGCCCTCAAACACGACCCGGCGAGAGCCTATCGGAACGACTTGGGTCGATGTTGAGCAGCTCATCGTAGACAACAGATCTGCGTCTTAATCGGAACGTTGGATAACCTGCTATGTTAGAGAGAGAAAGAGAGAGAGGGATTATGATGCTTATCTTGAGGTTCAAGTCAGCTCGATGGCTGCCTTTCAGCCTTTCAGCCTTGTCAGGTGGGATGACCTCAGCCTCGCATGCACGCCCGCATTCGTTGCATTCAGCCGGGTCGACGCACCCATCTCCCTCGTTTTGGAACAAAATTGAGGGATCATGTCTTTTGGCTTCTCAATAGGGGATATCAGTACGTTGATGAAACTGGATTGATGTAGACGGAGCACTAACCGCATCTAGTCCTCCTCAGCCAATTAGCGTATAACCTTTACGCGAGCATCAGCTCCGGACGGCAGGCAGCATCGCGGGACTTGAAAGAGCTCGAGGAAGTGCTGTTTAGTTTGAAATGTGCTTTGGATCACCTCGGAGAGGTTTCGAACGATGTGCTCGCGCGGCCAGGTTTCCGTTATGGCGGATCAGCGTTTAAAGAGAAGCTTGATGTGATGGTTAACTCGTGTGCTTCTACGCTACAAGAATTAGACACTGTGACAAAAAAGTATCGCGATGTCGAAAGTAAGGCGAATAAGGGCAAGACGAAGCTGCGCACACTGGAAGACGTGAAGAAGAGTATTCAGGTCAACTGGCAAAGAGTGCGATGGGACCACGAGAAGCAGTCTTTACAACAGTATCGGGAGAAGCTTAAGTCGCATACCGATGCGATAAACCTCATGTTGACCTCTGTGGTCTGGTAAGCATTGGAACTTGGATCTCGAGTCAATATAGACTAACAACACGGAAGGGCGAACACTGCATTCGCAGACGCAAACAGCAAGAGGAACCATGAAATAACACATTCATTATTGGGAGACGTACTGCGTAACCCAGCTGTAGACGGAGAATTTCGAGCTATGGTACAAGAGATACATGCTATACTCACGCGGTCGACTCCTGATACAGAAACGATCGAGATGCCCTCTACGCAGGGTGTGACATTGCCTCGTAAGCAATTAGGTACCGTTGCCTATTCGCCGAGTAATTCATCAGTTGGCAAGTCATTTGGCACTATCGCGGAACACGGAAGAATTTTGCCTTCAGTGAGGATGTATGCGATGTCGAGCCTCCCATATACAACGTCAGAGGCAAAAGCATATAGCGGAGATGTCTCAGAAGGAGTTTCAACGCAAAGAGCCGTATACGCTACTTCTTGGAAAAGCCAACCGACTGGAGAAAGCGAACTTTGTAAGCAGGGTTTACCAGGCCACAACGAGCTGCCAGTGGCTACTGTCAAACTTAACAATGAACGCCGTGCTTTTGGAGCAAAAGAATATGAAGCTTTCATACGGCGATACGCACAGCCGAAAAGAGTTCCGAAGCCATCTTTCCTGACGAGTATCATGCCCACCAGCCAGGAGCTCCAAGCTTGCATACCATACATCTTTCAGTCGACGGCGGAAGGTAAGCAGCAGACGCAGGAGCTGAGAGACGAGATCAATCGCTGGACTGAGGGATTTTCTCGCTTCATCAACCACAAAGCGCCTCCGAGAGAGAAGGACGAATGTTTCCTGATGCTGTTGGGAGCGCTGAATGAGGCAGTGGAAAATAGCTCTAGAGGGATGCGACAGCTATTCTACGAGACTTCGGACTCTTCAGGCTTTGCAACGGCCTTGGACCAGGTACAAACCATATCTAAGAGCGTGAGGGTGATGAAAGAGATTGAGGAATTCGAGGATGCTAAAGAAGAATGGGAGAAGCAGGAGCGAGTTCGTTGACTGTACAGTTTGACAGTTCAGTATTTGGGCGAGACAGCGCTGTTAGATAACCCTGTGTAAAGGACGCATTAAAGGCATATCTCCCAAACTTGGATTTCTTGGGGGACCGAACAGTTGTAGCAACTTCGCATTCCCTTGTCCCTTCTTGCCTCCTTCTAATGTGCTACTGAGCACATTTCCCATTTTACCACACGCTCCTCTAAACCAGAGAAAGCCCTCCAAATCTGAATCCACAAAGAGTCCAGGTTTCATTGTGACATACTCATCATCGTCTGGTAGCATTGGATCAAGCACGTCGTGTAGTATCAGCCGCTCACCAGTGGGTAGCAGACACCACAGGTCGCCAAGTGCGTTCCATTTGGCAATGACGTCTGCCGCGGTATGTTTTTCGAAATCAACATAGCGATCTTGCTTGGTGATTTTTGGTGCATGGTCGATAGGACCGTTGGAGTGGGCGTACCATCCGACGTCCTCACGCGGAGGCACAAATTTGCGTTGCTTCAAGACATCTACCAGCATTTCTGCCCCGGCAGTGGCAAGCTGTTGCTCTACAACCCGAGCCATATCAGGAGTATCGCGAGAAAGGCTAATCTCGTGGCCAGGCATGGGGGTTTGGGCAAGGATAGTACCCTGGTCGAAATGCCTTGGATGTAGTGTTTGCACAGAGACACCGGTGTACTGCCGCCTCTTCAATATGGCATGTTCGATGGGCGCTGGGCCACGCAGATCGGGCAGCAGAGAAGGATGGACGTTCAGGCCGCCGTATTGCGCATAGTTGAGGATCCTCGGTGGGACAAGGAGGCCGAAGGATACGGCGATGACGACATCTATGGGGTTGGGTGGCGTCCAGCCTGTGAAGGTGTCGATCACATGAGTAGGTAGATTGAGCTCTTCGGTAGCTACCTGCTTGATAGGAACTGAATCTTGTCAATTGATGCTGTGTGGCAGTCAAAAGACGTTCGTACCCTCTCTTAGTTTTTTCAGTCCTCGTCCGGTAGGCTTCGCTGATCGATGGACTACATCGATGCTCTCTATGAGTTTCGGCACATGCCGCTTCGCGTCTGCTACGGCGCGCAGTGATGCGATGCTGAAATTGTCAGAACCGCAGAACAATATCCGCAATGGCTCCGACGTCCGAGCGGGAACTGCTGTAGAGCTATAGCGACAGTGTGGAGTCTGGACCAGGGAGTAGACGCGGCCTCGTAGCCTGCAGAACATGGTCGGAGTGAGGAAGTTCGGCGACAAATGCCGCTCCGCAGGATCTGGACGTTGCGATCGAGATCTCGTGGGGCATCTTCACCACGACAATCGGGTGCATCCTTGCCGCCTGGCGCCGCATCGCGATGCATCGCAATCTTTGACCATGGAATACAAATAGTCCACAGCGACCGCTTGTTGTTGAGGTTGGCACGGTGGCTGGTTGTCTTCTCCTCCGCGTCTCTTCCGCACGTGTGACGCCATTCATCCCTCACCCAAAACCACCCGAAACGCTCGCGACCAGGCACTTCGAAGAATGCTGGAATGTCGTCCACGGCGGGCTCCAAGGTCATTCCGGCGCAACTCTCCTTCCTAGCCATATACAACCCTTCCCTCGGAAGGTCAGATGAGACATTCGACCAGCAGATTGTCTTCTATTACTCCAAGGCCGCCAAGACACGCTCCAAACTGAGAGATGGCGATACTGAGAGGGAAGAGGAGTTGCGCGAGCAGGAGAATGAGAAGCTCCGTCAGGTCGGGCTAGCTCAGGGCATGGTCGGCTTTGCGAAGTAGGTCGCGTGGCAAGCACTTTCCGTATACCAAAGCTGATCAAGCATAGGAGCTTCTCTGATGGCGAGGCAGTTGATTCGGTAGAAACGCAGAAGACGCGTACTATTCTGCATGAATTGGAAGACGGGTGGTGGATATTGGCAGTATGCACATTCCACATGCTTAGTAGACTACAACTGACACCACGGTAGTCGATTGACCTCACACAACTACCCGCTGCTGGCGGCCTCACACGAACCGATTCGAGCACCGACACCACCGAGCCCGTCATCGAGTACTCATCACGCGAAGTCAGCCCGCCTGCACTGCTGATCCAACAACTCGCCCGCGCCCAGTCCATTTTCCTGCTTCATCATGGCTCGACAATGGAGGCCATGTTCGCCAAGCACGGCCGCAGCAAGTTCTGCAGCATACTAGACAGATACTGGTCGCGGTTTGCGAGCAATTGGGACGTGCTACTACACGGAAGCCCTGCGGTGGACATATACGGTGGCATGAAACTGGCAGCAGGCGGAGAGTTGGGCATGGGTGTTGGAGAAGAGGAGTGGGGTAGCAGTGAGCGGGATGTGCTAGAGGACTTTGCACGAAGAACATCAGGTCTCGTGGATGTCATGGTATCCCGCTTCGGCGAAGCATCACCATTGCAACAAGCCAAAACCTCTACAGACCCAAAAACACTTGAAGTCTCCGAGTTGGAACCCTGGATAGGGGTTGGGAGAAACGCCCACGCCGCTGATGGCGTTGTCTTTTCAGGTCTGGGAGCGGTGAGCCGAAAGTCGCTGCGGGACTTGTCTCACTGGGTAGAGACTATCTACGCCCACGGCGAATATGCTTATGGCATACGAGACAACCCGACTTCTGATCGCAGGAAACGGCGGAGGAGAAATCTGAAGCCCGAGTCCGAGCCCGAACCATCGCCTCCAATGCGGGACGAAAGGCCACGTCCTCCAGTGTCGAACGATGGCTCAGACCTGCCACCTGGTATCCCTCCACCGATTGTCAAAGCGGTTGAGAACTCTCTTGATAAGGCAGCAGCCGCCGTCGATAACAACAAATCTCAGGCCACTTCAACTGCGCCCGAGTCTCAGACAATGCTATCATCTCTGGGTGACACCGAGACATGGATGAAATATATGACCCTTGGCTATGGGACAGCATGGGGCGGAAGCGGAAACAAGAGCGTAGAGACCTCGGGTTCTGCTGCTCCAGCGCCAGCTCCGGTACCACAACCGGTACGCGAACGAACACCTTCCCCCGCAGCGATGCGCTACGTCGATCCTACACCCGATGTAGACCCAGCAGAAGAGAAGATAAAGCAACAGATACGCCTAGAGAACGATGGGTACTTTCTCGTAGGGCTCAAGGGGGATCTGCAAGACTTGGAAGTCGACGACGAGAACGGAGAGGGTGATTGGAACAACCGAATACCACTGCGGACTATACATGTGGAGGTCGACAGGCGAGCTGCCTCACTGCAAACAGGAGACGGTGACTCGGACGAGACTCCGCAGTACGAGAAGGATATGAGAGTGCAACCGACGACGACAGGAAGTAATCTAGCCCGGTTAAGACCTGTCGTTTACGTGGTAAGTTTAGACAACATCGACGACATCCAAGACCCGGCTAACACTCAATCCAGCACCGTCCATTCGTCTACACCTTCCTCTTCGAACACCGCACGCATTCTCTAGGCGTCGCATCCTTCTACCGCGACATTCACAACTTCTTCTCGCCCCTCCACCGCTCCCTAGACAAAAGCACCTCCCCCGCAAACGTCGCCGCGCGTCTCCACGCCGTCTCCAACCATTATACAACCGAAGCCTCTACCGGCGGTTCAGGCCCAAACTCAGGGCCCAACACGCAGGCCATTTACGATGTCGTCTTCGACCCCCGCACATACACGATCCATTCCAGTCTGCCCAACATTCCCGACCCAGGAACCTTACTAGCCGAAGGCCTGGGCAGCAGCAGTACTAGCTCCCTCGGCTGGAGTAGAGTCGAAGCCCTCAACGTCCACTCCCAGATCTTAGCCACGGTAGCAGGTACGCGCCGCGACCTCTCTGAAATAGAACGTACGTGCAAGACTTCGCGCGGATGGTGGGTCGTCTGGATGCGTCTCCCGCCTTCGCAAGTCAGCTCCGAAGACGCAGCTGCCCAACAGGACTCGCAGAACAACTCCAACGAGGTGTCTGGCTCCGCGCAGTTCAACACAAATGAACTGCGGGAAGCGTTCTTAGTTCGCCGCGCGAGGGATAGTCAGCCAGGAACTACGAAGAGCTCGAGTCGCTTTGCAAGTGGTATGTGGAGTGGACTTGGTATGGGTGGTGGCGGAGGTCAGAATCAGAGAATGGGGGGAGCGGCAGCGGGTTGGGGACCCAAGGGGTTGGCAGAGGGGATTGGTATCGATGCTAGGAGGTATGTTGAGGAGTTGTTGAGTTTGAATAGATAGAGTTGGTGGTTAGTCAGGAATGAGAATGCTTCGATAGACAGGAGTGAGATTCAGTTCATCTCTAGTGTCAGCTCACCCCGTCACCCCGTTGTTTGTTTGAGCGTGTCAAAGGTGGTGATGAAAAGGGGAGGAGTACGCCATTGCTCATGGCGTCCCCATGATCATAACCACTTTCACTTATGTATCCGAGAGACCATTCGACCTGGTGCGACTCAATCAGGTCTGTCCATCAGCATTACTGTAAATTCGCTATACTGGGGTATATCTGTACACTTTTTATGCTCAAGGAACCACGGCCCATCTTTCCAGTCATGGCGGCATTATCGTGAATCGTCGTAAACGTGAATTCAGAAATTTCAATCCACTTCAACATGCTCGGTGTCATCCAATGCCCTAACCACTTCCTCCATTTCCTTCGGACTTGTAATACCCCAGACACCGCCTCCTTTGACCGAGCCCTTCATGCCCACTTCTTTACCCACAAGGTTTCTGCCCACTTTCCCCGGACCAATACCCACATAACGCATAATCTTCTCTTGCTCGTGCAGATACTTTACGCTCTTCCACCACTGTACCGTCTCTACACAGCTACGTGCTAGAAGATCCTTCAGCTGCTCTTTGTCCTGGAAGGGCTTGCCAGATACATTCGATATGCAAGGCATGATACCTGGCCATGTAACGATGTCACGTCCATCTTCAGTTTCTTTGTGGAGTATGCGTTTCATGGTTTCTTGAGCAGGCTTCATGAGAAGGCTGTGGAAAGGCGCGTCGGATTTTAAGCGTACGTGACGTGGATCGTGGCCGCCGAATTGACGCAAATTCGTGAGCAAGGTGTTGATGCGGGTGATGCTGCCGCTGAGGACGATTTGGTTCTTCGAGTTGAGATTTGCGATTGAGACTTGTTGGACGGCTGGTAGATGGTCGTGGGAGTCTGCTTTGGAGCCCAGGGCAAGGAATTCATGGATGCCGTTGATGAGTGCCTGCATGTGCTCTTCGGACTCGCAGACTAGGGCGACCATGCCGAACTCGCCGCCTTCCTCTGCAACTGCTTCTTGACTGCATTTACTCATGACTTCGGCTCGTCTCCGTACCATCTTTAATGCGTCCCGGAATGTGAGGTAGCCGCCTGCTACTAGTGCCGCAAACTCGCCCAGTGAATGACCCAATGTGATGTCTACGCGCTCACTAGTCTTGAAGCCAAAGTCCTTCTCCAGTATTCGCAGTATGAGGATCGAGGTTGCCATGATGGCCGGCTGCGCATTCTCGGTTCGTGTGAGTTCGGCATTGGTACCAGACTCTATCGTCTTGGTGAGGGGGAGTTTAAGGGTTTCGTCGATTTCCTCGAGGATGGGTTTCGCGGTGTTGGGGAAGGCTTCCAGCCATGGTGTGCACATTCCCACTCGCTGTACTCCCTGACCTGTTGCTGCTTAGCATGCTGAAATAGTGAGGTTTGCAGAAGCTGGGAAGAAGTACCAGGAAAGAAGATGGCAGTCTTTGGTCTCTTAGCGGGCGCGTCTCGTACGCTGCTCATCCAGCGCCGTCGCGCGGGCTGACAATTGTCGCTCCGTTCGCCGCATCGCATGCACCGTCGCGTTAGACGCGGGGCTGCTCTGGAAGCGGTACTGAGAGAAGTAGACATGGTAGGTTTCTGACTATGACTTTAAGGGAGTCATGGTGTTGATCTCTGGAAGTTCTGCGGAGATGCGGAGGTTCGGGACGCGGGGAATTGACGTGAGGTGCCCTGCAGCTCGGTTTAGCGTCGTGGGGTGACAGCATCCCCACGGCCGAGGTCTCTTCCTTTTCCGCGACAAATCGGCGCCGAGGCAATTGACAAGCTTGCGAATGTTCACCATGATTTTTTCCATTGCTAAGTTGATGATGATCCTGGGAGATGACCATGATGTCTGTTCTACCGCACTTTATGCGCCCTGGATGTTCAATCCACCATCAACCTGAATGCGCATACCAGTCATACTAGTATTCTTCGCCAGCATCACGAACGCAGCAGCACAATCATCCAGGAATGTCTCATGCTTCAGTGCTGCAAGGTTCTTCAACTGTTCGATCCTTTCCTGGGAATATTTGAGGCCCTAAGATAGTGTCAGCATCCAATACAAGGCGCCAGGAGAGATTCTTCGTCGTACCCATTCAGTCAGCAGTAAGCCCGGGAGGACCGTATTGACACGGATCTTGGGTCCAACAGTGACTGCCAGACATTTGACCAGCTGAAGTTGTGCTGCTTTGGTAACCGAGTATGGCATGCTTGATCCGCCTTGGCTGACACCCTGTACTTCGTGATTAGCATGTAGTTACTAGACCTTTGGTCTGGACATAAATCAAGAGAAAACTAGAGGGGCAGCGTACCGCAATGCTACCAGTAGTAATCATAAGTCCACCATCCGGATTGGCATCGAACGTAGCCCTCGCTTCAGAAAGTATTGCCTTGGGTACTTTGACATTTGCGTTCCAGCACTTATCCCACTCTTCTTCGCTCATGGAGTCGAGATCTTTCCATTCAGCGAAACGCGTCCAGCCCTGCATTGGCGTTAGCAGCATCCTCTCGCGTCGGTATCTGTTTATACATACTGCGTTAGCGAGCACAATATCCAGTCCACCAAACTGCTCGATTGTCTCTCTAACCGCTCGCTTTGCTTCCGCCGTCGATGTCATATCCTATCGGACACTTTAGCTTGCATTCACTACAAACAAGAATACGATGAGCGTACTGCTTTGATTACAATAGCTTTGACACCATGTGCCTCACATGCCTTTTGCACTTTTTGTGCCGGCTCGATACGGTTGAAGTAATTGATAGCGACGTTCGCGCCTTCACTGGCAAACGTCGTACTGAGGAGTTCGCCGAGACCACTGGAGATATTGTCAGTGACAAACTTCTAACGTGACACAGAGATGGCAGAATTGATTGAAGGCTTTTTAGGAGTTGCCCTGTACGTACGCTGATCCACCTGTGATAAGCACATTTCTACCTTTGAGATCGTACGGCATCTTTGCTACTTGGTGTGGTAGCGTGGGGTAGATATAGAATACTGTCAACGGGGTCTCGTCGAGAATAAGACAGATGGAGTTGTAAAGAGTTTATGAGAAAACTGTAATTTGTGAATCAGTATGAGACGTCATTAAAGTTGTTTACACTGTGTACTGACGGACTCCGTTGGGGTAGAGGTGGGGCAAGAGCTTCCGGAGCTATGCAGGTACACCCCGCTCCATCCATCTTACTTCATGCCGTTTCCGAATTAGTGTTTGTTACCTCGGTACATTTGGCGCAATAATCACACCGAATCCGTTTTTACTTCCGGTGGTAACATAATCTATTCAAAGAACAACTCCAAAGATGCGGTACTGGTAGTCTCTAGACTCGATGTCCAAACAGTCAAGTCCGATCCAAGCGCTTATCCAAGCAACTCCCCTTCATACAACATCTGCTACATGTTATCGAAATCCAACCCCCAGTCATCGTCACCTCCACCTCCACCCATATCCATGTTCATGTCCATATCCATATCCATGCCCATACTACCCATGTCGCCCAGATTCAGATCGGGTAGATTACCCAGATCCGTGCTCATATCACCCGCTCCCGCATCGCCGTTACCCATACCGATGCTTGATAGATCCAGGCCTTCAGGACCCGTAAGTTCGTCCATACTGCGCTGTAGCGCTTTGTTGTCCATGTTGGAGATGTCATCAACAACTGTTGCAGCGGCCGCATCGTCGATAGCTCGGTTGAGATCGTCAGATATGGTTTGCGATTGCATATCTGCGATATTGACACTTGGGATGTTGATAGGCGGTGCTTGGAGTCCAGCTTCACCAAGGGAGGCAAAGTGTGCTTCTACGCGGCGGTGCAGGCGTACTATTGTCTCCGCCGTTAGGGGATCTGTCGCAACCAGATTTGCAGCGCTCTCGAATTCTTGCTTGAGCATTTCGCGGAGATTCATGTGATTTCGCTGTTGGGGCGGCGCTGGTATTGAGCTTCCTACCCAGTCAACTGTGATGGGACTATCCTCGACAGTGGGAGCACAGATGATGGACACGCCGATGTCTAGTGCAGCCGCACCGTTGCCAGTATCTGTCTGTGCCTTTACTTCATCTACAACTGCGCGCAGTGTTCTCGTCGCACCCAGCATCTTGAGCGATGCATAGATCTGGCGGTGTGTGTAGCCAGGTGGATTTGGCTGTAACGACGAGGTCGAAGCCCACTGTGACAGTTGCTGTATGGTGTGCCGTATGGATGAGTTGAGAGTGCTGTTCGGCGCATTCGTCCACTGATCTACCTCTTTCAAGCTAGCGTACACGGAACGTTCGTAGTATGCGTGAACTTTGATCGCCTGGATAAAAGGCTCGAGTGTCGTTCGGTTCGGCTCACGTCGCTGTAGCGTGCGGAAGCACTTTTCCAGGCGACTAGAAACCATAGCTATTATAGTCGAATGCATAGCTTGTGCGTCGCCAGAGGAGGGAGTCGTTAGTATGACTTCGTTGAATATACGGATCATTGCATCGAGATCGTTGTGCGTTTGAAGGAGCGCGTATGAGGCCATCCAGGTAAGACCTTCTATTAAGGATGGCAATAAGAATGTCTCTCCGAGATCTGGGACGGGTCAGTAATGCTAGGTTTAACGAAAGGTATCAGGATGAGCTTACATTCTAAACCACCTTTGACCGACTCAAATGACAGAACTCCAGTCGAGCATGCCACGACTGTCTGCCTGAATAATGTGGGAACTATGAGGTAGAAATCTTGAGGACGGCAAGATGCAAAGACTTCGTTGCTAAGCCCTTCCTTATCGGCGTCGTAGAGTCCTTTTAGCCAATTACCAAGATGCTTGCCTTGCTCTTCACTCAGTTGGTCGGGCAGCATGCTATGATGACCACGTTTCAAAAGTTTGGCGATGAACGTATCATGACCGATACCGATGTCGTGGTACGTAAGATCATAGCGGTGTATGAATGCCATGACGAGGACCAGTATCGCACCGAATTCGTCGTATACTGGTTGGTATTCGCCTACATGTGTCAGCGGAATACAACACTAGTATTGTTGAGAACTCACCTTGATCGCTGTCATAGTGCCAGTCGTCAAGAAATTGGCATAGAGGTCGCAGAATGCTCGCTGGTGAGGTGAATTGGAGCATTACGTCCATTGCCTGCGGTTTCTTGAAGAGTAACGAGGATAGTTGCTTCAAGTACATAGTCGTTTGAGTTTCACAGAGGTGTGCTATAAACTGTATTCATGTCAGCAAGTCTCTTTTGGAAGTCATGCAATCAAGTCGTACATCTGTAACAGCAGCGACTATGGCACCCGCATTTCCGTCCAGGCTCTCAAGTTCGTCGATGAATGTGCTGACTTTGTCAAAGTTTGACTTGCACTGGTTTAGCAATTCTTTCCTCTCGTATCTCTTCGAAGGTGGGCCCTGCATGGGGGCTTCACCAAGCAACCGCTCTACGGTACCCGTTGGGATGAGAGCATGAAGCGCACAGGCATTGAGGAAGTCTTGCCTGACATCGGAGAGGGAGTTGTTATTGCTTCCCATGATATCATCGAACCCTTGCGAGAATGATGGAAATGCATGGGGGTCCACATGACTGAGTGCCTGAGTGATGCACATCTCGACTGTCATGGGGAATATCGATCCGGTCAGCTGTGCCAGGAGTAATGGCACCTTATTGATTAGGAAAGATTTCAGATAGAACATGGTTTGTGGCGGTTCACTGCGATACATGGCGTTGGCAAGAACATCAAAAGCAGCGGTGATCAAGTCTGTGGCCATGTTCTGCGCTTCCAACTATGACGAGTCAGCATCTCTCCCGGAATGAGAGACCACCACCTTACCTTGTATCGTGAGTGAAGATGATTGATAATGATGAAGTCATCGGTTAGAGGACGCGCGACAAGCTTGAACTTTTAGCAATAGACTAGCTCAACATCTGTATGACTTACCAATGCATTCAAGAAGATGTAGAGACCGGCTCGCGTATTCACTTGTGGGAGCTCCATTACAGCATCGAGCTGAAGGGCAGCGACTTCAAGACCTGCGTTCCCATTCTCCTCACCGTTGACGTTAGGAAGCTTCTCGTAGAAATCATGCCGTTTCTGTGAGAGTTCCAATCTTTCAGCTAGTTGTAACGATTGATGCGATCCGCCCGAGTTGTTGGAGAGAAACGGGATGAACGAAGAGAACGATTGAATGAAATTCTTGCGTATATCTGAGTTATGTGAGTGGTGCAGTCACCAAGGATCGAAAGAGTCGTTTTGAGCTTTGCATAGGAAGATTTTACGAAAGTAAGAGAGCCGCTTACCTTTGCCTTTGGGATTATTCAGTATCCGCAGGATCTTTGAGTTTTCTACTACGCCAATCACAAGCATTGCAAGGCCTTCCCGAACATTAATAGAGTGCTGCTGGGGCTGCTGAATACCAGCCATGGCCTGGATCATGCTATCGCTCGTATGCGAGGTCACCATTGCCTGCATCCATCTTGTCAAGACAATAAGTGTGCGCAGGCCTTCAGTATTGTTGATAGGCCGCTCTTCTGCAGCAAAAGCCTTGTGTAAGCGATGAAAGACAATTTCCTCGAGTTCTGGTGGATTGTCCCATTGCGCCTCCTTGGTTGGTTTCTCGTCGCCTGTCTTGACTGGAAGGCGATCCTTGGAGTACAGGAACGTCAGCGTCAGGACGTCAGAGGCATCGACCTTCTTCAAAGCCAGTAGCTGCTCAAGAAAGACAATAGAACGTGGATCGATGTTGTTGGAACCTGCGACGCGTGGTCGAAGCACCAGTGCAGCAAGCTTCCGGCCGGGCAGTGGAGACTTCGCGTGGAGCTGCGCGACGGCTGCAGCGAACAAATCAGGTTGGATACGCCGCTCGAGGCACTTATCCAAAAAGACCGACCATTCCTTAATCATGGACTCCATGGTACATGTGCTTTAAAAATACGCCCCGAAGGTTGGGCCGGTTGTTGAAAAGAAAAAGAATATGAGGTGTGTTCTGGCGAGGAACAAATGCAATCGTAGGTAGCTGAGGCTGGCCGAAGCTTCTTGGCAGGCACGATCCACGGATGCGGGCCGCACAGAACTTTGGAACCTTGGAACTTTTTCCACGTGTATTGCCAGCAGAAGAAAATCACTCGTCGGGCCTTTAGTACTATCAGCCACGAATAAGAAATTGTATTCGAGTTGAATGCGCAAGGAGATGAATGTGGAAGGGACACAGATCGTCAGGACTAACATAGTAACATAACATTGATGGTATCGAAAACAGTTTACATTACAATGAAAAACGTTTTGCTCATGTTGTGAAACATGTACAACCACCGCGTACTGGTGGCGCATAGTGCTGATCGCTGAACACTGACCGCTCACCCTAGCTCTCGCAAATCCAAAAAAACCTACGCACGTCTTGGTGCGACGCGGATTACGACCATGATGCTTGACGACCATCGAGCACTATCGTGCACTAAACAACGCCATACTCCAAGCCAAACTTCAAGATGGACGGCGACGAGCATCCTGTGGCTGGTCGTCCGCATCCGGTGCGCGTGGGCCCACCATCCAGTCCTCCATGGCTAGCCACTGACTCCACGTCTTCTCGGCCCCCTCAATCTCGGCCAGCTGAACCTCCTGCAGTGGCTTCAGGAAGGGCACCGACTCGTGCGGCGACATGTCGTACTGGCATTTGACCTTGGCCCAACCCACACTCTTGGCTGCAAAGAGGTAGTTGCGACGCTCACACTCGTGCATTGGGCCAACTCCCTTCCTCCAGTCCTCGCCGAAAAAGCCGTGCATGATTCCTGGACTGTCCATTCCTGTGATGACGAGACGTCGAATGAAGGGCACAAGGGACACCCATGCCGGGGCCGGCTGGCCTCGCGAATTGGTGACAGGACCCTGGCGGGGCCAAGGCATGTTGTAAGCAGCAGCGCCCGACGAGTGCGGCAGCGGCCCTGATGCGTTCATGAGGGGATTTTGTGTCCATTGGAATGGCAGGCGGATGTTGATGAGGGCGCAAACGGCCTGTACGCCGTTATCGTGTTGAGCATGGTCGAGGAAGTAGCGCTGGCAGCTCTGATACGCCGGGTGCCAGTCGAAGATGTCGAAGTGCGGCTCGGAAGATGCGTTTGGGACAGATGGCGAGCCTCCTGAAGAGGTGCTACCGCGCGCAAAAGTTCCACCACGCCCTGTCTGAAAGGTTGGGTATCCCGCGGGAAAGTTGGTGGTGAATCCGGGTAAATTCGCCATGATGGAGGGCAGTAGGGGCTACTGCAGGAACGGCAAAAGTCAGCACTGCTGGTTGGCTGGTTGGAGAAGAACACCAGTTTGTGTACTCGCAGCTCGCAACTTACCGAGCTGGGTGCAACCAATGTCAAATAAACGTGCCGGTGCAAAATGTCGGGTTTAGCTAAGGAAGCCCAAGGAAGCCAGGGTCTCAGGTTTCTGACAGGTTGTGACGAGAAGTAGGATCAATGACGAAACGACCCAGTGGGCGGCTAGTTTAAGGCTGCTGCAATATGTTTGTTGCTTGAGCTTATGGCAGCATGTATAGCGGGCGCGATAAGATGCTTTATACATGCAAGAGGTTGAGTATACAGATGATGAGGCTTCAGAACTTGCTTATATGGTGTGGCTTCGGTCGACGCCGCCCTGCTAACCTTGCGAGGAATTATTGAAGCCTCCGTGAGATGGACTCGATTTGAGAATAATCCCGGTGGTGATCAAGTCGAGCCACGCGGGCTCCTCTGATCCTTCACAAGTAGACTCAGGTTGCCGAGCCAATTAGCGGCGGCATAAAGCCTGGTGGGGACGGAGATGGTGGCTTCGCAGTTCGCGGGTTGGCGGATGGTCGACGGCCCCAAAGTCGGTCTATTCAAAAACTGTGTAAACCAAGTGTCGTTAAGACTGCGCTGCCTGTGCTGTCGTTGGTTGCTTGCGTGCGCTTCAGCCGAACGCTGCCCCCCTTTTTAACGTTCCTTGTAGATTTTGCTGCGCAATGATGGTCCTTTTGCGACCCCAGACAGTTGGCATACATCGACGGAGACGCCGAGATCCAGGCGCGTCGAGCCAGATTCGCTTCTGAGCCTCTCTGAGTGCGTTGGGTCTTTTTTGTCATCATTCAAGTTGGCTAGAATGACTAGAATGACAGGCGCCTTCAAACGCCCTGGCTATAGATCTCGTCAATCGTGGTAGGGGATCCACAGCCATGGGATGTAAAACGGATGTTCGTGTGTCCGAGAGCCACAATAAAAGGGCGCCCACCAATGCGCTGCCTGTCCCTTCCAGTATCACGGCAGCGCATCAGGCTGAAGAAGAACCGTTCATCGCCGATCATTCAAGCCTTCAAGCCCTCGGTGAGGCTGCCATACGAGTTAACGAGACACTGCACGACCGGGCACTGGGCACTCGGGTCCATCGCGGCGAGAGCTAGTCGCATGGTGCAAAGGTTAGAGGAACGCGCCCCAATCGGCAAGCACCGCCCTCACGACACAGTTGGCGGGCGCTATAGGTTGCTCACACACATATCGCCTTTTTGCTTTTGCATGTGTAACGCCATCTTTACTGCAGGTGCAGTTGACCAGGGACGCTGCACAGCCATAGCCGCTGCATTTGAGATCTCAAAGTCGTGATCGTGACGCACCCACAATAAAGTGAAGACCCCGGTCGCAAGCGAGCCATGATGTAACCATTTCGCCGAGGATATCCATTTACCTCTGCCGCTATCGTGGCTTGCCTCTTGCAGCATCGCAGATCTACTTTGGTTTATGCACAACATAGCCTCAGCAGTGAACATGGCACAATCCTCCTTCTCATTGGCGTCACGGACTAAGGTGCGTTGAAAATCGTTGTACAATTGGCCGCCCGTGTCTAACTTTGGCAGCTTCCTAATGGCTTATCAATGCCAACGATTCATCTCGGCGTCTATTTGACGTCCGGGAAAGAGACTTATCAAGCCGTCCGATGGGCGTTGGAGGTATGTTTCGGCTGTTTCTGATGATCAGTAAACACCATGCTCACAATTGTAGGCTGGCTACCGAGCGTGAGTAGCATCACGGGGCACAACCTTTGTACCGCAGCTGATAGATGACGTATACCCAGAGTCGACTCAGCTCAGATGTACCATAACGAGAAAGAGACCGGAAAAGCCATCTCGGACTTTCTCTCAAGTGATGCAAACACAGACTCTCTCAAACGCGAAGACATCCACTTTACTTCCAAGTTGGCATCCAACTCCGCATACGAGACGGCCCGCAAAGCTATTAAGAGATCAGTCAAGGAAGCAGGTCTTGGCTACATCGACCTGTTCCTGCTACATTCTCCATATGGAGGCAAGCAAGCGCGTCTTGATAGCTGGCGAGCGGTGGAGGACGCAATTCACGACGGCGAAGTCAAGACTGGAGGCGTCTCCAATTATGGAGTCAAACATGTAAGTAGACCCTGGTTCCCGTCTTTTTGCTTTAGTTGTCTCGGGTAGCCCCGTATCCTACCTTTAGTGCGAACGTATACCCGGGATGGGAAAGTCGTTGTAATCCCCTTATTGGATCTGTAGTCTAGCCATGGCCATCACAAGACTTCCAACGTCGCCGAAGTCAATCACTAATAACAGTCTAGCTGCAAGAATTATTGGACTCGAATCCTACGATACCTCCAGCGGTTAATCAGATCGAGGTTCACCCGTTCAACACGTGAGCTCCCTGTGTGAACTATGTGTATGACTATACTGATTCTGGACACTAGACGGAAGGATATTACTTCCTTTTGCCAACAGCATAACATTGTTGTAGAGGCATACGCGCCCCTCGTCCGAGCCTTGCGGATGAAGCACCCCAAAATTGTATCCCTGTCCAAGAAATACAATTGCACTCCGGGCCAACTGTTGGTCCGCTGGAGCCTACAGCACGGCTATGTGCCGCTGCCTAAGAGTGTGAAGAAGGAGCGAATCATCGAGAACTCGGAGGTTGGAGGCTTCGAAATCGAGGATGGCGATATGGAGACGATGGACGGATTGGACGAGTATCTCGTGACCGGTAAGTTCCTTGAACTGTCTGGTCTACACAGTCACATGAACACCCTCATCCCGCTGCCTTTACTGACAAACAAATTTTTCTCCAGATTGGGATCCTACCGATTGCGATTGAGTGTGGAGGCGGAGAATCCGCGCGTGGGGGTGCCAGCTTATGAAAGGTGGGAGCATCGCCCTCTTCACGGTTAAAAAAAACCAATGTGATATTCTATGCGTATATTCGATGCATGACTATGCAAACCTCAATATGCTACTACTTGGGAGTCTTTAGCCGTCATCTTGCAGCTCAACGACTGCAACAGATGCATCTGCTTGATGCCGGAGGGCGCATCGACAGTTAACGAGGCTGTGCAACGTCGCATCAAGGATATCTCCGTATTGTGTAGGAGTGTGAGGTTGTCAAACTGACGTTGCATGTACGAAGCAGTAATGTTGCGGCATCTCCGCTGCAACAAGTCAAAAGATGCATACCCGCGGAGGCCGCCGCATCGCCAAGACAATCTTGTCTGGCCAAAGCGCCTGCCCACATCCCGGCTTCTCCCACTCTCTCTGCCTTTTGCCTTTACCCTGACAAGACACTAGCGAATGTTCAACGTAACAAGCTCGCCCGCCGACGTCGGCTTCACGTCGCCTCCCATGGTTTGACCCTCGACAATTACACGGCCGCCACGAGCCTGAGGTGGCCGGAGCCCCCGCTACTTCACGTGCAAACACCCCGCGATACTTGTCCTCGCCCGCCCATTGGCCAGATCCTTATCAGTAGAAAAAGTGCACACCATGGTTTGCATCAACATGGCGTGCAGTAGAGCCCATTGACCACTGAGAAGGGTCCATGACCCCAATCTTCCGGCCTCTGTGACGTACTCAAATCGAGTGCGACTTTCTCCCGTACCGTCACCGCGAGCCCAGGCGAACTATCTAGCTTCCGTCAACTGTAATTATATATACCAGACTGTCTCTCCTGTGCCTTCTCTCCATCAACCTTTGACTCTTCAACTGTGTCGGTTTCTGTCACTCTACTTCTTCCACCAGTCACCAATACAATCCATCAAATCACAATGTCTGAGCCTGAGTTTGAGCAAGCCAGGAAGGGTACGTTTCCACCTCATGCGTCATGTCGCTGCAGAATCATCGAGTTACTACTTTGACTCTATGCTTTCTACCATTTGCGACTCCATCTAACATTCCATAGAGCTCGTCTCCACCCTCGAGGCCTCCTCCCTCTTCTCCAAGAACCCCGAATACAAGAAGGCTCTCGAGGTCGTCTCCGTCCCCGAGCGCATCATCCAGTTCCGCGTTGTCTGGGAGAACGACAAGGGCGAGTGCCAGGTCCAGAAGGGATACCGCGTGCAATTCAACTCCGCTCTCGGTCCCTACAAGGGCGGTCTCCGCTTCCACCCTACCGTCAACCTATCCATCCTCAAGTTCTTGGGTTTTGAGCAGATCTTCAAGAATGCTCTCACCGGCCGTACGTCATACCCGAGCCGATCGCATAAGAACATCAAGCTAACAAACACAAACAGTCAACATGGGCGGTGGCAAGGGAGGATGCGACTTCGACCCCAAGGGCAAGTCCGACAACGAGATCCGCAAGTTCTGCGTTGCCTTCATGAGGGAGCTCAACAAGCACATCGGTAGGTCTTGACCCTAGCGCGTACCTGCGCGTCACTTCCAGCCTCAGTGGGGCATGCACCCTTCAACGGGTTCGCATACTCTTCCGACAGCAGACCAACGAGATCCGGCGCGTTCATGTTGCCCTATCTTTCCGTCTGTCTGGCACTGCCCCGTCGGCGACGTTCGCGCTCCTTTCGTGCTTCTCCACTAGGAACATTTCACTTACGTAAACTACAGGTGCCGACACAGACGTACCTGCGGGCGACATCGGCGTTGGTGGTCGCGAGATCGGTTACCTCTTTGGCGCATACCGAGCGGAGCGCAACCGCTGGGAGGGTGTCCTCACTGGCAAGGGCGGCTCATGGGGAGGTTCCCTGATCCGTCCCGAGGCCACCGGTTACGGTCTCGTATACTACGTTGAGCACATGATCAACTACGCGTCTGGAGGAAAGGAGTCCTTCAAGGGCAAGCGCGTCGCCCTCTCTGGTTCCGGAAACGTCGCTCAGTACGCTGCTCTCAAGCTCATCGAGCTTGGCGCAACCGTCATCTCCCTCAGTGACAGCAAGGGTGCTTTGATCGCCGAAGACGACAAGGGCTTCACTCCCGAGGTCATCAACCAGATCGCCGCCCTCAAGCTGGAGCGCAAGGCTCTTACTGCCCTGGAGAACCACAACTTCAAGTATATTGAGGGTGCCCGCCCATGGAAGGAGGTCAAGAAGGTTGACGTTGCTCTTCCTTCGGCGACCCAGAACGAAGTCTCCGAGGACGAGGCCAAGGCTCTTATTGAGTCTGGCGCCAAGTTCATCGCTGAGGGTTCCAACATGGGTTGCACACAGGAGGCCATTGAGGTCTTCGAGGCTCACCGTCGCGAGAAGAAGGGTGAGGCCATCTGGTACGCACCCGGAAAGGCCGCCAACGCTGGTGGTGTCGCCGTCTCTGGTCTCGAGATGGCCCAGAACTCTCAGCGTCTGTCATGGACTGCCGAGGAGGTTGACGAGAAGCTCAAGGGCATCATGAAGGACTGCTTCGAGAACTGCCTGGGTACCGCCAAGGAGTACTTCACTCCTGCCGAGGGCGAGTTCCCATCCCTCGTTGGTGGTGCTAACGTCGCCGGTTTCCGCAAGGTCGCTGCTGCCATGCACGACCAGGGTGACTGGTGGTGAACGGGTCGCTACTAAGCGGGCTGCCTTTTGTATATGATACCTTACGATACCTTCTCATTGGATTTGGCGTTCGGAAGCTGGATGCTTCCACTTGTACATAGATACCTTACATGAATATGATCATGATACACTTCATCATCTACTCTCTCATTCTGTGAGCCTGATGCTTGCTTTACAAGCGCGCCTTCCCAATACACTGTATTCACACAAGCTCTTTCCCAGCCAAAACCGGGACTTGTACCCGATGAACTTTAAGGCGCACTTGCCAGCTGTGGCATGAATCCAAGAAAGGTAATCATCTTCGAAGCACAAGCATGATCGCGAGTCAAAAATTCATCACGTCACCAAGCCCCCCATAGAAAAAGCAATTCAATTTCGCTGCACCAAAATGTGGCGTTCAGCTTGCCTACCTGCCCCTCCACGCGCCCCATACCCCTGCTTCTTGTCATGCCCCGCCAAAACAGAATCGTAAAAATCCCGACCCCACCAGAGAAAGAAGCAAAAAGGCCCAAATGCAGAAGATAGCATAGCTCATTACCGGTCCTGGCTAGGCCCGCCCACGCGCGCGACATGACGTGAAATTTTCTTGTCACAGAAGGCCGAGACGTGGGCGGATGCGTGGTACGGTGATGTCTAGACAACTAGTAACGCGTTCCGCTCGGCCACGGCGCAATCTGGCCGGGCGCGAAAGTGTCGCGTCGCACAGCAGCCGTGGTGAGCTGCCGGGTTCGGAAAACAGGCGCGGAAAAGATGTTTTGCGCGGACGGATTGCCTGGGCTGGCTTGGGCTTTCGATATCGGAGGGGGATGGCGATGTCGGGAAATGTAGGGTTGGGAGTGTGCGACGGTCCGACAAAGTCGATATCGGACGCTGCTTAGATGAGACAGCACATTGTAGTTCCTTGTCAAAGTGTTCAGGGTCTTTTAGTTTAATAATCAGAGCGTGTTCTTAGTATGTAACATCTTTAATCAACAAGCGTGGAACTGTTGCGATACCAACTACCAAATATTCATCCGAGCACGGTAGTCCATTCCCTCAATAATTCGTCCACCTCGTCAACATTGGATGGTTTGGAATTACCTCTACTGGAGACAAAACCTCCTCTTTCTGTTTGGACTTTCTTAGGCCCGTCTTCCATCTCGTCTGCCCAGGATCCGAGTGCTACACTGTATCAGTAGATTGTTGCAGTATAGGGTCTTCATGAACTTACATTGATCTCCAAGGAAGTCGCCCAATTTCAGCTTCTGTTGTGAATCTTTCCGTCTTCTGGGCACTGTTGGTAATAGCGTCAGCAATGTTTTCTTAGTTTTCATGGTATAGAGATATGCAAGCATTGTGCCTCTTTTGATACCATTCGGGTCTACCTACCATCTCTTTGACGTGTCTTCGCCTTTTCCTCTGCCCTTAGTAACTCCTTTTGTTCCTGTATCTGAGTTTTCGTCAATGTTGGTCTAGGGGGTAGGGAGTTTGAAACCCCCAAATTCGCCCTGATTTCCCTTTCTTTATTTCCTCGCTGGGAACGCGAATGCTCGCGTGTCTTATGACCTTGGTATGCGCTTGGAGAAGAATGCTGGGATGATGTATAGCTGCACGATGCATTTGATTTTACATCGTATTCAGAGGCAATCTGTGCAGGTGGAGGAGCATGAGCGAGAACCGGTCTCGGTTTAGGTTTATCTCTTTTGGGACCCGGGCCGTTTTGAAGAGGGCCCGTACTAGATGCAGATGGCCGACGCTCTTCTACGAGATAGTACCTGGAAGGTGAACGAGAGCCATCGCGGGTCGACTGCGATGGCTGGAGCGACGAAAGTGAAAGCCGCTTGGGGGATTGGGCGTCTCTTGCAGAGGAAACAGTCCCCTCTCTTCGTCGAACCTCTTCTTGGGCTAACTTTTGAAGGCGTTGCTCTCTTATCTTCAGTACTTCTTCAGGCGAAAATTCTGGCCGAGACACTCGTTCTGTGTCTTTTGCTACTATCGCAGCATATGAAGCGGTATTGGTATGCCTGTAGGGTAACTTCTCGTGTGCTGCATCAGGCACCGACTTTCGCTGAAGCTCTGATGCAGCGCTTTTGGCACTCGTTTCGCTGATGATTTGCTGGGTTTGTGTGCTAGTGAATTTGGCTTTGGAGTTGCCAAGCAAAACACTGTCGAGATGGGAGCGAGCGATGAAGTAAGACCCAATAGCCTTCTGATGATGATCTGAATGATCATCTCCGTCTACTTCCCTGGCCAGGGCAAGCTGCAATGTCTCAATATCTACCAAGAGGTTTCGAACATGGTTTACACATGTCGCAAGTGTTTCAGGATTGATCGCGGAGCTGATGGATGAAGCAGCCTTGAAAAGATCAGAAGGCGAAACAAATCCATCACCCTCTTGTAGGGACCGCTCGTCATCATTCACAGCGGTACCATCATCGCTTATACTGAAGCTTCTCCGCGACTTCTCGTATTTTTCGGCTGCTTCTTTCGCGATTTTCCTCAATTGTATGATCTCTTTTCGTTGTTCTGCTTCGGCCTCGTAGCTGAGCTTGTTTGACGAAACTTGCTGGGCAAATATGAGTACCTGCATCAACAACTGCAATGTACTCTTAAGTTTGTCGATCTGACTTCGTAGGAGTTCGATCTTGTTATCCCGGAAAGGTAACATAAATCGACCCATCTTTCCTGATTTGGTCTTGTCGACTATCACCTTGATCTCTGTAAACACCGTATCGCACTCTTTGATCGTTTCCTTCGCCGTTATAATTGCATTTCCCGAAATCAGGTTTGCCGTCTTGTTTTGTTCAAAAATGCCCCCCAGCTCTTGGATAACGAAGCTTGTAAGTTTGACTTCGTTCGCGATATTCTTGATTCTTCGATCGGCAGTAGCCACCCCATCAGCATATTGGTACAGCGCCGATGACAATTTCAGACCTGCATCGGCCAATTGCACGACGCTGGCGACCAGACCTATTATCTCTGCCATGATTGAACTGCATGTAGTTATAGAGTGATATGGTTTTCAAGAATAGGAGAAGCGTTTAATCATGGCCACAAGAGTGTTGAGATGCTTTTCGAAACTTGGTGGCCATGATGAGATTATAATGCTCAGCCCCACTAACTACCTCGAGCTAAGCCGAGCGGCTGAGCTTAAGGCTGAGTGCGGGGGGCAGCACCTCAAGGCTGCTCGTACACCTTTCACTATGAGGAAGCGGTATATCTCAGAATATGAGCAAGTGTCGATTGAATGCTTCTGCCGTGTACTAGTAAATGCCAAATCCTCACACGTCCCAGATTGGTCCGGATGGCCTAGCTGCGCGAAGCATAGCGCAGACCGAAAACTTGGATAGCTCGCTGGCAGGGTTCCCTCCATCATCATTGAGCGTCAACATCCATGCCTGTCAGCCGTCCCTCCACTGATCGCCGCGCGATGGCTATCCCCCATTGGGTGCCACACCTGCCCTGCGCCACAGAACTACGGTATGATATCATGGGGTCTTCAGCGGGCAGAGAAGCCTTGCTTCGGGTTTCGTCCTCGATACAAAGGCTTCCCCGCTACTGATACGATGCATCTCTAGACACACTCACATATTGATTGGGATCTCTTCAGTATTTTCTTATTCCAGGACCAAAAGCTCCGATCATAGTTCTTTGGACCAATTCTTCGCGTGTGCATCGTATCCGGGTCCGTTCCTCAAACCGAATCTGGGTATACCGCTGGCAATGGATGACGGTTTCCGACAGCCTGCCAAACTTCAAAAGCGAAAGAGTCGCGAACGACAAGAGCTTGAGCAGATGACAGGAGGCCTGAGTGGTCAACCAGCAGCTAACTCCTCGCAACCTATGTCTGGCTCCGAGAACATGACGTCCGCCGAGAAGGAAAAGCGATCAAAATGGCGCATGTCCAATCCGTTCTCTTCCAAAGAGAAGGCATCGAAGGATAGTCTGAACCACACTCACAAGGAAGAAGAAAAGGAAAAGGCCCGTAGGGATGCCGACTCGGCATATTTCAGTAGCGAGCGCAGCAGCGCAGATCCAAGCTTCGCGAACCAAGCTCGTCCCGTCTCCGGTGAACAGTACCACCACCCACCTGCCACGAACAATCAAGCACCTCCTGCTCAAATTACACCACAAAATGCACAGAACCATAATACCCTTGCGCCTCCACAACAGACTCAACAAACACTCCAAAGTCGTTCAAGCCATGAGGATGTGGGCAGGGAGACGTACCGCGATGCCGGCACTGGGAACATCGTCACAGTCACAACGACCACGACAACGACAACAACCACTACGACAGGCCCAGGCGGCTCCACCACCGTAGAGCAGCCCCGCGACAGTGTTACTGGCTCTGCACAAAGCGTGCACACTTCTGGTCCCAGCCCACCACAGCCGGCACCTCCTCAGCCCGACAACCACTACCATCAAGGGCCAGGCCTATCAGCACAATCTGCCATACCTCAGAACATAACCCCGCCAGTACCTATGCACAATAACCAGCAAGGCAACAGACTGTCTCCACAAGTCTCCAACATCGAGGGTTCTTCGTCTCCGCCCATTCCCGCGAAGAACAATATTCGGCATAGAGTAGAGCTGGACTCGGTATCGCCTGGTGTTCAGCGGCCAAACCCGATGGAGGAAGTTGTCAGTCCAGTTGCTCCTAGCAGTCCGAATCGAGCGAACTTCTCATATCCCGCGAGAGCACCGCCTCAAGGAGTTCCACGGCAAGTGCCTGTTGACGGTATGCCACCACAGCAACAGCAGGCAGGCGTACCGCCTGTACCTCCAGTACCGGGACAACAGCAACAACGGCGATCAAGTATCCCTCAGCTACCCGCGCACCAGCAACAGCAATCTGGTATGCCGCCGCCCATGCCTAGCCAGCAGCCGTCGAGTATACCCCCTAGCCTACAGTCTGGCATCAATTCCAACCCAAACAACGACCCAAACCGTCCGGTCCCATACCGAGCCGGTCATGATTTGAACAAGCAGAGCACAATGGCAAACCTCAAAGCGGCGGCAGCAGGTATCCATGTAAGTCCTTCAAACCGCTTAGCCACTCACACAAAGACATACTAATACCATACCTCAGGGCGCGGGAGAAACCCTCCGCGGAACATTCAACGACACATTCGACCGTCGCAACCCCGCCGCCCACGCAAAAAACCAAGCCGTAATCGACAAAGGCCGATCGGAAATCGAAACCGCACGCGCCCGCCAATACGCAAACCAACAACAGCAGCCACATATGGCGGACCAAACACCAGTGCAGCACCAGCAACAACAAGCACCTATAATCGGAGCTGCACCGCCACCTCCTTCCCAGCCAAGTATAGGACCATCTGCGGTGCCAGGAAAGACGGCGTACCAGGGGCCACCAGTCTCTGGATCACAAATTGAAGGAGGAGGAAGAAGTGGTGGAGGCTCGAAATTGAGCAATATTATGAAGAAGATGAAGGAGGGCCCAACTCCGCGTCAGGATGGGACTGCGCACCACTAAAATCTCTTAAGTGGGTATACTGTATTATAGCTAGGTAACGGGATTTATAGGTTGTTACAAGCATCGGCGTATGAAAAATGAACATGCCACGTGGAATAGATCATCATGTATAGCGCGATGAATACGCGTGACATGACTTGAGATTGATTCATTCAATCTTTCTAAGTAATCGAGTCGAGTTCAACTAACATGCGGAGGCATCTGGTAACGTCACAAATGCTCAACATATAGAAAAGAGAAGTTCAGTATTATGATTCATTCATTGAGTATATTTTACATGCTCATAAAGTCGTAAGATACATCGTCCGCGACAAGTCAGGGAAGTAAATGCTTAACCGTTGACGATAGTACCACCGTTGGCGTGGATAGTCTGACCGCTAATAGAGCTGCTGTCGTTGCTAGCCAGGAAGACGAAGCAAGTAGCAATCTCGCTAGGTTGCGACGGCCTGCCAATAGGAGCGGTGAACTGCTTGATGGCTTCGTCGTTCATGGTGGCAGGGATGAGAGGAGTCCAGACAGGACCCGGGGCGACAGCGTTTACGCGGATACCCCGTCCGACGTACTGGTTTGATAGACCTCGGGTAAAAGCAACAATGGCGCCCTTGGTTGAGGTGTAGTCGAGAAGATCTGGACGACCGACGTAGGCGTTGATGGAGGCGTTGTTGATGATAGTTGCGCCGCGCTTCATGTGTGGTAGGGCGTATTTCGAAAGGTAGAAGAAGGGGTGGATGTTGGTGTCGAATGTGTGCAGCCATTGCTCCCTATGTGTTGTTAGAAAATTTCTTAGATGAAACCTGGGGTTGATACTTACTCAGACAGGTCGCTGATGTCGTTTACCATCATCTGGTAAGCGTGGTTGTTGATCAGGATGTCAATGCCACCCATCTGCTTGACGGCCTCATCGATGACCTTCTGGCAGTTCGCCTTCTCTTTCAGGTTGATTGCAAGAGTATAGCACTTCTGTCCCTTCTCCTCAACCATCTTCTTGGTATCTTGTGCGTCCTGCTCCTCTTCGGGGAGGTAGGCGATGAAGCTGTCGGCGCCCTCCATGGCGAAGAGAACAGCGATCGAGCGACCAATACCGGAGTCTCCACCGGTGATGATGGCGCGCTTGCCCTTGAGCTTGCCAGCAGCCTTGTACTTTTCAGCACCTCCCTCGGGTGTGGGAAGCTCATCGACCTTGGGGAGAGGGTCGAGTTTGGACTCGAGACCGGGGGCCTTCTGATGCTGAACATCGGGCTGGAAGCCTGTCACATTGGATTAGCAGGAACACATGGAAAGAAGCTTGGTGTGTATTTACCCTGCTCGAACTGGCCCTTGCTAGAAGACATGATGCGTGATTGTTGTATGGGTATCTCGGAATTAGTAAAGAGTTTATAAGACAGAGAGATTGAGCACAATTGTGTGGTTTAAGGTAGAGTTGGTGAAGTTGTCCTGGCCATCGTGGCTCGAGGTGGAACTTTTATTGACGTTCATGATTTCTTGTGACATCACAAGGCTGTCACGGCACGCTCATGTGCGAGAGTGGAGCCCAATGTGGTAGGAGAGTTAGGCGGAACATCAGAGAATGCGGTGCTAAGTTGTCCATCGACGATAGAATAGCATCGGTCGATGTATCGATGCTGGCACGAACTGGTGGGAACGGCTAACGTCGCTTCAGCCTTACCCGTAGCCTCAACACGCTCTTTCGCACGGCCTTGCGATCGACACATATATCCTCTTGAGTGTACAAGTAGCTTGAGCTGAGACGAAGATTGAAGCTGCATCTCGGATTACTTACGAAAGTCACTCGGGGCAACTTCTGTAGCAACCCCACCAAGCTTCTCGGTCGCGACGTCATCGAGTTGATCAGACCTACAACACCTCCACCAACTTCACATCGTTCGGAAGGGCCAGAACCAATGTCGATGGATTCAACATTCCATTCTCGTCAGATTTCATCTCCACCAGCCCCTTGGCGCTGTTGTTGCAGTCCTCACAATCCTGCGATGACGCTCATAAAGCTATTCAGAGGTATGACGTACCCCTGCGCTAAAATCAGGGTCCAGACACAACGCGCTATGACCGCATCCAGCCTCGCCCTTTCACTTCGATCCTAAGACCCTAGCACCAACGGCCATCGTAACTCGCTCTTACATTGAGTGAGCCACACCAAAGCCGTTAGAGAATGTTAGGGCACGTCATGCGCCACGACTCATGCGTCAGGGTACAATCTTGCACGGGTCCCTGCATGACGTTAGATAGTCGATCGCAGCCCTATACAGGGTGCTGGGCAAGGTAGAACTTGATTTCAGGGACTTGGAGAGGATCAGATCGAAAGCACTGGGCATTGTGCCTTGAAGTATAAGATGGAAGTTATAGCACGCTTTGTGAATTCACATATCAACACCAACTATCAATCACAAGCAATCGATCCTAAGAACTTTCAACCCTACATCCAACTCATCAATACCTCAATCAACCTAATCCTACCAAAACCAACTTAAGCAATCATGCCTCTCGCCCGCCGCCACGCTCCCCGCACTGCCGTGCGCACCTCACCACGCACTACACGTGCAGCGCGCCCTTCCCTTAAGACCCGCCTTCTTGGTGGAAACCGTCGCACACACACTAAGCGCACAGGCGGCACCACCGTTACCACTACTACAACCACCAGGACGACTCGCACTGGTGGTCATCACGGTCACGCTACTACTGCCGCTCCCGTCCATCACCATAAGCGCCATGCCACTATGGGTGACAAGGTCAGTGGAGCGTTGATGAAGCTACGGGGTTCTTTGACGCGCAGACCCGGTCTCAAGGTAAGCAACTGTCATTCATAATACACTGTGCTTTACTAACAATACATAGGCTGCTGGCACTCGCCGCATGCATGGCACTGACGGCCGGAACGCCCGCCGTGTGTACTAAGCATATTGGACTGGAGTAATGAAACCGTTTCCTTTGTTATTGGCGCTACGATAAGTGTACGATAGGCCTGGAGATACCCGATGTTGTGAGCGTTTAGTATTTAATGAATCACATGAAGTTCATATTGTTCGTCCTGGATTTGACTCCAATGCACTAAATACTGCACATTGTATTTCGTGATTGACAGCTCCAGTAAAGACCACCCACTCGGCTCGATACAGGCCAAAGAGACTGCATAATCTTTCTCCCAACCACCCCATGAGTCTCATCCGAACAGATTCAGATAGGAAAGTGAACAAGATGTGGTTCAGATGCTCTGCTGTATTCACCCGTCTTGAGACACTTACTCCTCCTCAGGTGCGCGGTAGCCGTCAGGACCGCGGAGAATCTTCTCGCGCATGTCCGGTCGGCCGAGCCATGAGATGTACCACGTAGGCTGTCCATGCTTGATGCGGCACTGCGTGTCCCAGCGACCTCCCACAGGCTGATTGTGCGTCTCATACTCCTCGTCCAAGTTGTCTCCACGAGGCTTGCTGCGATCCATACAGTCAAGGCACATGCCGTTGAAGTATCCAAGTGTGTTAGAAATAGCCTTGAGGACGATGGTCTCCCAGTCGATGCTACGGCAGCGATTGCATTTTGGAGTATACGCATAATCGAAGGCCTTGAGGCGACGCACGACCTGGCCGATGCTGGAGTAGTTGAGGACGTCGTCGACTGGCCACGCATCGCACTTGGTGAGGGCAAGCTGGTAGCGACCGATCGTAGCGTCCCAACAGGAACATAGCGAAGAATCAGAGCGAAGGATCCTACCAACGCGGGAGTACAGTGACTTGTGTAGGGAGTTACGCAGACCTCCACGGGCACGATTTAAAGGACCTATTCGTTGATATTGGTATTCAACGTTTCCCGGCTTATGCCTTTTTTACAAATGTAAGAGGGACGATAAACAAAAGAGAAACAAGGATCGAAAGATGAGAGAGACTTACCGATGAACATCCGCTCGTTAATATGAAGGTGCTTAGGACCCTTGAAACCCTTGGGTGGGCGCTCCTTGACGTGTCCGACGTGCTCGTAGGCGAGGTATTTGGTGACGCGTGCATAGCCGATAGCATGGTTGAACATGTAGCATGGGTATGCAAGAGCTTGAGCAATCGGCACAGTCAAGTTGGCCTTGACCATGTTCCTCTCATACCACTTGTTGGACCAATCACCCAAGTGTTCCTTGATGTCGCCGTCATGGTGGGAGTCACACAGCGCAATGACTTCCCAGACGCCTAGTAGTGAAACGTCAAAGAGGCGCAATTCGTCTAAACGCTGCTCTGGAAGCTCGTGAAGATTCGCAAGCCATACTATGGCAGCCTCTTTGTTTTTGTCATCGTGTTTGGATGTGGCATCTCCGCCAAAGGTTAGCTCCGACTTGTCGTCGCTATCGTCAAGAAGCGCCCTCAAGTAGGGTGACTTTTTGCAGATGTCTGAGGCGACAAGTAAATCCGTAACGTGCTTGACGCCATCGTCCCCAACGGCACCGATGATAGTTATTGTCAAATCGGACTGCACGTAAGGTCAGTAGTCGATGAAGCACGCAGGTGGAAGCGGCATACCAAACCAGGCTCGGTTGTGAGCACGATATCTTGATCTTGAACCAGTGATACAGCTTGTCCTCTGCAGACAGTCAATCCTGGCATGGTGGGCGACTTTCTGGTGCAAGAATTGTATCTGAAAGAAGAATGGATTGAAATTAAAGTGTATACAAACACTGTAGACGGAAAGAGCAACAATTAGCGTTGCCGCTAGTGACGCGCTCCCATGTGACTGGTTGAAGCAGAGGGTAGCGACGCCCGCACTGCTCAGCTGAGAGAGCAAACAACGATGTAATGGATAGACAATTAACCCAGAGGCTGCCATGTGTTCCATCGCCGATTGGACAATAGTCAAATGATCTATGGACCATATAATGGAGATGGATACAGGTTGGAATAATGGTTTTTCAAAAGAGCCTGAGAGAAGATGAAAACAAGAAAGGCTCGATCGGCATACTTACGGGGTTTCCTCGGATACGTCGTTACTTGAAGTCTGGCAACAGGCATCACAATAGCGAATCAGTATGCATCTCACCTGGTTTTCAGTCTACGAGGCAACTTATATGTCTGAAGATCAAGCAATTGAAACCTAACTCCAAAGACATTCACAACGTTTTGGATGAATATTACGACGAACTGAAAGCTGTAAACTCCTCTCATGAGTACTTTAGCGTAGAAAATGAACATCTTTGTGATTAAATGATCAGACTATTAGGAAGTTCGTGATTGACACGTTCGTATACGCAGAAGCTTGGGTGGAAAGTTCATGGGATGGAGGGCTCGATAAGTCGGAACATGTCAGCTACCGCACTTCAGTTGCAAACACTAACATATGTTACCGAACATGGTGATGGAGATGAAGTTGAAGTGAGGTGAAGCAAGTCCCGCCGAACCACCCCCGCTAGCGCCGATGTGCAAACCATGCAAACATCACCACCGGCATATCGACTGATCTCATACACCCATCTCCAAACCCACCGAATTGCGATTCCACAACAACACAATGCCTCCTCCACGGCTCTCTCCAGCATTACTCCGAGCGCGGCCGCAAGCAAATTACCAAAGTCTCCGCCGCATAGCACCTTTCCGCCGCGCATCAACCACACCATCACAAAATGACATAAAACCCGTCGTGCCCTGGAAAACACCCACCAGTGTGTGGTCGCCCGAGAACCTCATCCCCCCACCCAAAGATGGCGAGGTACTACTGGAGCGCCGACCAAACCGCGCATTACCACCGTACGTTCGCCCAAAACCTTCTGCCACGAATCTGCCTACCATCTCGATGTGAACATACTAACAACAACCTCTAGAGTACCACCTTTAATCTCCCCGCAAGTCATAAAAACCCTCCCGCTCTTCATAATCGCCATGACAATCTCCCTCTTCGCCTTCTTCAACTACCAAAAGCAAGAATCCTCCGTCGTAACCGCAACCCTTTACGCGCTGCGCACAAACCCCATGATCCGCGAACAACTCGGCGACGAGATCTACTTTGCGAGTAAATATCCTTGGATCAAGGGCGAAATCAACCAGCTTCATGGGCGCATTGATGTTAGCTTCTGGGTCAAGGGGACAAAGAGGGCGGGAGAGGTTAAGCTCAGGTGTAGGAGGAGGGGTCGGGGCGGGTTGTACTATACGCAGGAGTATAGTTTGACCATGGAAGATGGGACGAAGATGGAGCTTTATGATCCGGAGGGAAATGCCATTGATCCGTTCCAGGCCATTGCTGTGGAGGAGTAGGGCGGTAGATGGAGTAAAGAAATGTTGTGGCTGTTTTGAGGAGAGTGGCAGGACTGGTCTGGAAAGTATGAGAATACTCGAGAGATCATAGAAGTAAGAGCTGGCGGCTCAGCACCTTCTAGCCATTAGCAGAGACTTCGACAGGGCAGCAAATGAAGAAGATTCAGCCGATCTTATCGCTGTGTAACATATGTAAGTATATACGCGCATCACACGCCACCAGAAGGCAACGAGAACCAAGTCATAGATGGCAATACTAGACATTGCTAAAGGTGTGTATGTAGTAGCAGTAGGAAAAAGAAAACCGAAAAGAAAGTAGCGCTTCCAGTGAAGGACAGCTCGCTCGACAGATTTAGTCACTCTGGAGCGTATATGATTGTGGTCCCAATGTGTAAACGCCAATGCCGTATGTAGCAATATGCTGATGCAACAGACAAGGAAAAAGAAAGTGGTATCATAGTAATCGTACTCCTCCGCCGTCAACTGCTCTGCTCACCCCCATGGTTCGACAGGCCCATCTAGATCTTGTCATAGTCTGCCTCAGGCCTCCTTACGCTAGGATGATGCGCAAGGTTTGGCTTGACAAGGTGTGCAAATTGTGGGTTAACGTTCAAAGGGTAGCTAATCTCAGGCATACGTGCCGTCTCTTCCTCTTGCTCCTCGCGTTGTCGCTGCCAGAACTTCTTCCTCGCCGGCTCGCCGGATGTGGTACGCGAGTAGATGGAGCTTGATGGGCGATGCGAGAAGAAGCTGGGCTTAGCAGGTGATTGACTGTGGTAGGAGGGTAGGAAGGATTGGCGAGCTGTTCGGAAAGCGCGGAGGGGGCTGAAGTCGAACTGGGAGAGGCGGTTGGGGTCTTCTTTGTTAGGAGAAGCGACTTGAGGTGAGCCACAGTCAACTGGTGGGGTACCCATTCGCATGGGTGGTGTGCCGCCGTGGACGTTGGTTCGAGAGGAGGTGCTTCCAGTGTGGTGGGTGCTGATAGTGAAGGCCTTGTGTTTGGGGTCGTACTGAGATTGGGTCTCGATGTCCTCGTGAAGCGTCATGGCTCCTCTCGAGCGTACCATGCGAGCAGTGATCCTTCGGGACTTATCGCGGAAGACGAAACTGGCGACGACGTTGAAGAAGCCAATGACAATGGCTAGGATACCCGAAGCAACAAGCAGGCGCCAGAAAGGCAGAGTGAGCGACTTCTGGCTCGTAGCCTCCTTATTCATGTTACCGAGCATGTTGAGTCCGACTACCATCATCGCACAACCCAAAGTGACAAAGCCATGAGATGGACTGAGCAGCGGCCAGTTGCGGGCGTAGAAGTTGCGGAACAATGAGCATTCTGAGACGATGAAGAATATTCCAGCAATCGCAGTAATAACATGGCTTGTAGCGTCGAAGAAAAAAAACTGCTATATGTAAGCTTCTGTGAATCTCTGGAGCCGGCTCTTGAACGTACCTTGGAGATGATGAACGTCTTCACCAGCATGACCACGCTGCTAGCGACCACTGAAGCGAGGGCAATAATGTTCAGACCTCGCAAGACGTTAAGGATGATGTAGCCTGGACCAGCCAGATGTTCGGCTGAAAGAAGCGCCATTTCGATTGTGCAGAGAAAATCGTAGGATGTTGAAGAGCTCGAATTTGTAGGAAGATGTAGTTGGTCTGTCCAGCAGTCGAGAGAAGCGCGTCAAGCGTAGGATGGAGAAAGAGACTGTATGGATTGAAGGAGTTAAGTTTACGAAGATAAAGTAGAGGGAGTATCCCACGCCGTCAAGGCAGCACGCCTTCAACAACGGCAACAATAACGAACAATAGAGACTGAAGATGAAAGATGAGAAGCAAAATCCGAAGTGAAGGAGGAAACCTCAGGACAAAACTCGCCGCTAGCGTGACCTGTCATTGTCGCGAACCTTACAATAGCTAAAATAAGGCCCCTCGCGCTGGGTAGTCTCGTCGCCTCACCTACGAGTGGCCCAAATGACTCCAGTAACGGTAGTCGCGCCAGTACTACCGGCGCATGTGAAACGCTCCCCGCTAGATCCGGCGGGATGTGCAGAACCAGAGCGGCCCAGTCAATCATCTCTCAGCTGGTGAGTTCGGCAGCGAAATTGTCGCAGAGCAAGGTACAGGGTCGACGTGGGGTTTTGGCATCCAGCCGGTGAGGCGAGGTTTGGTCGAGATGTGGCAGTCGCGTAATGATTGGTGTTGAGGCCTTGAAACGCGCCCGCGTAGCCGCAAGGGTCGTGTTTCAGGCCTAGAAACATCCGCACAACGTGGGCCGCACGATCTGCGGGCGGCAAGATACGAGCGGGTCTTCAGTCGTTAGCATTGCAGTCCTCCAATGCAAGGCGCCACAGTCTGGAAGTCTTTGTTTTGGGGTGCCTGCAGTGGAGATGGAAGGCGCGAAACTGGCGGGTACACAGGGCGCCAAGCGAGGACAGCTGGTGAGGGTCTGTCAGCGACGGAACTTTAATCGAAGATTACTCCACCCGTTCAATCTTGATCAAACCATGATCGGCTTCCAGAGTCCTTGAGAAGGCTCGGACATTTGTCTGCTAATCAATTTAAAGTGCAAAAGCATTACTTAGGCCCAGTCAGCGAACGTTATAACATTGTCATGTCGTAATTCATGTACGATAGGGTATAGTGCTACAAAACATCGAAAAAAACAACCTTGCAACCCCGAAGAACTCCGCTCATCTGATCGTAAGTTCGCTTCCAAACGCTTTGCCAACTCGATATACTTGCCGCGGCCGAGGCAGTCGGCCATTCACCAATGTCCCGTCTCGGAAAGCCAACTCCTTGCCGTCGTTCATAGGGATAGCATTACTCGGCAGATTAAAGACCTGTAACAAAGATCGGTTTTCGCCACATTCGTTCATGGCAGCGGAATCTTGTTCACCCATCAACCTCCCTGTCATGGAGTTGGGCTTCCATGCCCCGTCACTCTGGTCATGAATATCCTGCCGCCCATATCTTCGCACGTGTGCCAGACGATAGACTGAGCCGAAGAACTGTTTCCGTTTCGGCCTCGTTTTGATCTCTGCAATCTTTGCAGCTTTTTCTTCTGCGGTCATGGTCTCAATTGTAGGCGTTACAGTGCGCGGATAGATACTGCGTAAGCTCGTTCCACGTTTGGTCTCTAAATCATCAGAAAGCGTAATATTCGGACGAGACGCAACAGTGCGCTCGAATGGGTGAAACAAGTCGTCATAATTTGAAGTAATCTTGACTTTGTCTGCGTCGGCATCCTGAACCCTGGGTCCAAAGACCGACGGGGCTGATGGTGGCTTTTCGCCGTCGAGATTGGCTGCTGACGTGTTGATTTCAACAGGCTCGGTCGCAGGCGCTGACACAGGGTCGTGGGAAAGTGTTCCCTCAAGAACCAGAGGTAGTAGAGTAGAGCCGTGGGCCGTAACATTTCGGTGACTTGGTGCACTCTTGGTAGCTTTTGAAGCAGTTCTCTCGGTCTGAGCAGGTGGTCTAATCTGGACATGCTGCTGTTGGCTAACAGCATCTGCTTCGTGCTGTTGTCGTACGCTCTTTCTGGCCTTATATTTACTACCACGAGATCCTGATACTGGGATTGGTTGAAGGTAGCCTCGATATTGTTTCTCGTACTTTGCTCTAAGAGCTGCACTGGCGAAGCTGTACAAAACTGGTTGGCGCGGAGACCTCACGCCATGGATTTCAGGTAGAAGAGAAAGCACAGACTTGATAGTCTTCTCCCAACCACCCTGACCCTTTTGCAAGTGAGGAAATTCTGAAGCCAACCAGTCGATGACCTGCAAGGCAGTCAAACCTGTGCCCTTCGCACATACCAGTGCTATCCTGGCCAAATCGCGATTGTTGAGACGTTCGTTAAGTGTCGGCGAACCTGTGCTTGCCGGAGTCGGGCTCACTGAGACGCTTAGGACTGGGGGAACAGGGACACCTTCAGTCGTTCCTCTCGACTCTAAGACTGTTGGTGCTTGTTCTTCTGCAGATAATATAGGAACAACTCGATCCGTCGTACGTTCAGCACAAGGTTGCTGGGGTATAACATCTAAGCTCAATTCGAGAGGCCCAACGACGACGGCTGCTGGCTTTCGAGGTTCACTGTCTCCTAGTATATCTGATTTGCCGGGTGAAGTGTCATTGGCGGTGTCAGGCTCATGGGTCCTCGAGGGTTCATGATGGTTCGAATTATCAGTAGATGGAGTACAGTTCTCACGTTGCATATCGACTTGCGGCAATGGATCGTTGTCGCAAACTTGATCCCTTTGCAATACCTGCTCCACTTCTAGAGTAGTCTTCTGTTCACTGGTATCAGCAATCGGACGCATTTCCATGGGCGTGCTTTGCTCAAGAGAGGTCTCATGAGATGTGGATGCGGTATCCGTAGCTTGGATGTCTGCGGCAGATTTACAGGACAATTCGTTATCACGAACCTTCTTGACTTCCGGTAAGATGTTCACTTGTTCTGGATCGAACCAGGACAAAGGGCTCGCCTTGACCGTTGGCAAGTCAGGCTCGGCTTCTGATCTGGCTGAGTTTTGTACTGAAGAAGCCATACTCGATACAGGATCATCCACGGTCGGAGCTGCAATATGAGCAGTCGAACTTGCCGAGCTCGATGGCAAGAGTGATGGCTTACGAATAGTGTTGATGTCCGGAGTCTCGGGTATCTCTAGCCTTCCTGTCTCAGCGAAACGTGTGCTGATTCGACAGCTAGAACACTGAACACCAATCTCCGCAGACTTGGCCAAATCACCCCCCTTTTGACAAGTCGAACAAAGAGTCATTGAAGGAGTGGACATTACGACGTGAACTGAGGTGTCCAGAGGCAAGGCATTTTCATCATCTTGCGTATGGAGGGATTGTTGGGAGATCTGATCTCTGCGAAGGTGTCTGAATGATTTCTCAGGTATGGAGCTGTCAGTCTGACTTGAGCCTTGTGATGGTGTGTTGGGAATCTCCGTACGCTTGATCGGCTTTGGTACAGGCGGTTGAGAGGGGCCAGGGGCCTTCTTAGGTTTGATAAGTTTGTCAGCAGTGGTGGCTTTTGTAGTAAGTCGAGCAGGCTCAGGTTCAGCATGCGTGTCGGACTTGTTCTCGAGAAGACGATTTGACGACGCAGTACGTGGAGCTGGTTGAGCATATCTTGGCTTGAATATGTCTCTCACTATAGAGTGGCTGGTTGACGCCGGTGCCGAAAATAGGCTGAGATTCTTGCGCGCTCCACTATCGCTCAAACACAAGGTGCATCTCCAGTTTTGCCTGTCATTGTCAGTCTCTACCAATGATGATCGTACGCGTGCCTTACGGATCGATTCCAGAAGAGAGTGGAGGCTTTCGACAGCTATCATGGTAAGTTCTGGAGCATTCCGAACACGAAACAATTGGGTTGAAACTTGTGGCACTACTCTTCTCGCAAATCCGACATGCAGGTTTACCCAATGTGCCTGATTTTGAAGGTTTTCTCTCACGAGATGTAAGGCTACGTTCTGAATATTGGTGGGTATTCCGATTATCATGCCTACGTGGGGCAGGTGGTGCTGGGAATGACTTCGATACCGAAACCGTATCTGGCTTTCGCTTACTTGATGCGGCAGAGGCAGTTTCGGTGTGTTCACTGAAGCTGGAGGCACATGTCAGCGTGGCCAAACATTACTTTGGACCTCACCATACCTGTGCCTGGGTGCATTAGAGCTAGTTGGCAGATGTGCTTTTCGATTTGTGGAAAGTGGGCCACGTGTCTCCAAGTTGAACTTGTCGTATGTTGTACGTTGACGCTTTAGTGGAGGCGGTGATATCGAACCCTTCTGGCGTGGTTGCACATGGCTCTCGCGCACATTACGAGGCTTTTCGGGGGCTTTCTTGATACTAACATTGGGCCGACCATGATGTGGCAACTTCCCATGACTATGAAAGGGTGCCCGTCGTTTGCTGTCATGGTCGTTCATCTGGAATGCTGTGTGAAAGGAAGAGGTGACACCTGGGATAGTACGTGCGTGTTAGCGCATGCTTCATAATTGTTTTCGAGTAAGTCAAGTGGTGATGAAGGAGATGAATCAGCTCTTTTCAGTTTGTTGTTATACGGCAGCATTTCGCAGCACTGGAGGCTTCCGCTTTGCTTCTTCGGCGGGCAGGCGCATGCAAGTAGTAACTCCCGCGACGTGCCAGGACACGCAGTAGAATCAAAGGAGAACCATCACAATGCTGTGCGATCTAACCTTTTACCAGTAGTCATCATGAAAGAAAGGATACGGGTTAAGTGTCAGTATATTGCGACTTACTTGTTGTGGTTCAGTCCGCTGACTCGATACTGAAGAGAGTGAGCTTAGTCCCACAAGACGCGCCTAGAACGAGATGCCGATTGCGCGTAGCATAAGGGGAAAGACGAAGTGAGGGTGGCCTGCGTCCAGCCATGCGGACTTTGTAGTGTACCATACGTCCAAGTGAGAGGAGAAGACGAGGCTGACGGCGAACGCGGTAATGCACAGATGGGCGGCTGGTGCGGTACTGATGGCAAGAAAGAATCCAGGTTTAGCCTTGGAGGTTCGTCGCGCTATCACGTGCCGATGATCCGGTGGGGCAGGCGCATCTGGCCTCTACGGGTAAGTGCACTTGCATGTGCTCGCAGTTGAGACTCACCAACTTTATTGCAGCGCATAACTCTAAGCTGCTGTCATGGATTTCCTAAAGTCGGCGGTTGCGTCCGCGATATCAAAAGGCCCTGCATTTGGTTACACGTTTGGTGATCGGGTCGACTTGAACGACTCCATCTGGACACTGCACAACGGCACAAAGCGAGTATGGCCCAGAAGTCTGCACATGCCTAATCGCTTGCTAACATTCACTTGCTAGGAAGACGGCTCCAAATGCAGCATTTTCTCCTTCGATATAACCGCCAACAAATCGCGATTACCCCTCGCTCGCAATGCGCTGCGCAAGCTACGAACGCTGCGTCATCCAGGGGTTGTGAAAGTCCTAGACACAGTAGAGACGGAGACTTATATCTACATTGCGACTGAGCGGCTCAGCCCACTGAGCTGGCATGTCAAGAGAAAGAGCCTGACGGAAGAAACCACTAAATGGGGGCTACACAACATCGCGAAGACGCTCAAGTTCGTAAATGCCGACGCTGCGTCCATACATGGCTGCATCCGTCCGGCATCGATATTCTTTAGCGAAAGTGGCGAGTGGAAACTTGGCGGCTTCGATGCGCTGAGCTCCGTGAAGGAGGATGATTCAATACTACCGACCTATGGTGGTCTCATACCAGATGCAGGACGGTACATGGCGCCCGAGGTTTCGAAAGGAGGATGGGAGGTTGTCAAACAGAACCCGACGCATGCGGTAGATGCATACAACTTTGGTGTTCTCATCTTCGAGGTCTTCAACGGCAGCTACAACAGCAGCGAGCAGTTAGGGCAAATGAAGAGCATTCCCCCAACCATGCACCAGTCATACAAACGCCTTCTCAACCCGAATCCAAAGTCACGCATGAGCGTGGGCCAGTTCTTGGACCAGGGAAAGCGCATAGGAGGCTTCTTCCAGACGCCTTTGATTCAGGTCACGGACGATATTGAGAATCTGGGACTGAAAGCAGAGGATGAGCGAAACGAGTTGCTTGGAAAGCTTGACGCGGTCGCAGACGACTTTCCTACAGACTTTTTCAAGATGAAGGTTCTTCCAGAGCTACTCAAATCAGTCGAGTTCGGAGGCGGAGGCGCCAAAGTCTTTGGCACTGTCATGCAGATAGGGCAGAAGCTGTCAGATGACGAGTACGAGACTCAGATTACGCCAGTTGTGGTGCGACTCTTCGGAAACCCAGATCGAGCGATACGCGTCTGCTTGCTGGACAATCTGCCGCTCATGATTGACCACTTACCTCAGAAGCTTGTCAACGACAAGATCTTCCCACAGATGGTGAGCACCATTTAGGTACCACTACCCATATGCTAACCCAACCAGGTGACTGGCTTTTCAGATATTGCGCCCGTAGTGAGGGAACAGACCGTAAAGGCTATCCTCACAGTAGTACCCAAGCTGTCGGACCGGGTAGTGAATGGTGAGCTTCTTCGTCATCTGGCAAAAACCGCGAACGACGAGCAGCCTGGCATTCGGACGAACACCACAATTTGTCTAGGCAAGATCGCGCGCAATTTGGGAGCTAGTGTACGTTCCGATATGTTCGAGATACAAAGCAGATACTGACATATGCACAGAGTCGAGCCAAGGTCCTTGCTGCTGCATTCTCTCGCTCGCTACGTGATCCGTTTGTGCACGCTCGGAATGCTGCCCTCCTGGCACTGGCCGCAACAGCCGATCTCTTTAGCGAGGATGATTGCGCAACCAAACTCCTTCCCATCATGTGTCCGTCACTGGTGGACAAGGAGAAGCTCATTCGTGATCAAGCGCAGAAGAGTGTTGACATCTACATCGCACGTATCCGCAAATTTGCCGCCACAATGCCGGACACGGTACTCCCGCCACCAGGCCTCGCGTCTGGCGGAGAATCCACTCCACGCATAGGGACCCCTGCCAATGGTACCTCGTGGACTGGTTGGGCTATATCAAGCTTCACCAATAAGCTGGCATCAACAGCTGGCGAGATGCAAGCCAGCTCAACAACCAACGGAGTGGATCAAAGATCGTCTTCAGTACCGCCAGCTGTTACTACGACCAACAAACCGCCAGTTCCAATGTCGACAAAGCCAGGGATGCCCCTTCATAGCGCCAAGAGTACTGCATCTATTCCTACCATAAAGTCACCAGACCCAGCAGCGGCCTTTGATGACGAGGCAGAGGATTTCAACAATGACTGGGGCGGCTTTGCTGATGAAGAGGACAAACCACAAGAGGAAGAGGATCCATGGGGCACACCAGCCGTGTCGAAGCCAGCATCTACGACGTCATATGACGACAAAGGCGAACCGGACTTTGCTGGTTGGTTAGCAGCACAATCCAATGCGAAGAAGCCAACGAAGAATGCTCTTCCAAAGGGTCTTACTAAATCAGCAACGCCAGTAGCAAAGACAGCGAGGCCGGCGGTTGGAAGCAGATCGAGCACAACAGGAACAACGAGGAAAGTCATCGTGCCGCCAAAGAAAGAGGTCAAGAAAGAAGAACCGAAAGCCAATGAAGACGAAGAAGAAGGCTGGGGTGATGCCTGGTAGTGGTATGGTGTCTTGCAAATGATGTCGATTGTTCAGCATAGCGACGGCGTCCTTGCGATGGTTTACACCTGGTGAGTTTCAATCAGACCAGACGGAAAGTTTTAGAGCATACAATCTTAGGGATACATAATGTTACACATGATAGCGTCTTCGATTTCTACGCCTTCTTCTCCTCCTTTTCTCGCTTGCCAAATGTGTAGGCTAATCCACAACCTGCGACATTGATTGCACAAAGAGCAAGTGATCCTCCCCTTACTATGCCGCGAGCACTAAGCTTGTTCTTGATACCCTAGTATTCGATTAGCTTTTGCCACTGTCTAGGTATTGTTTTTGGTAGAGCAATGCAAGCATACCTGACTTCTCCGCATGGCCAGCAATGCATAGAGACCACTCCATGCAGCCGTGATACCGGCAGCGTCGGTTTTGTAGTTGCTCAGATTCAGGTAAGAGGAAAAGAGCAGGACAGGCGTAAACGTCATGGGGAAAAACTGGAAAGGACGCGCATGTTGGGCTGTGATCAAGGTGGCCAGGAGTGTTGGTGGTACAGAGTTCTCTACAAGGGAACAGTAAGGTTAGCAATTTTGTATCGGAATATCAAGGTCAAAATGAAACACGTGAGTAACGAGATGAACCAGGAAGTGACATGTGAACGTACCTCCCCAATTCCTCAGCGATTGGAGCACAGACTGCTTCGATTGTTCAGTCATCGTGACACTCGTATCTCTTCTCAGCGTTCGCGAAGGAGTTTATGGCTGTGTGAACGGATTCGGTGCTGGAAGAACAGTCGCTGGAGGGTACATGGGTTGAGATTGGGTGAAGTTGAATGACGTTAGTCCGGCAAGTGGACCGTCAGCCCGTGCCAACCCAGCACCTGGAAACTGGCCTTCGGAACTCGCGAACTTCAACAGAGGCAGATAACACGCCTATCACGACTAATACAACCACAACCGTGTCTTCTGGACGACATCGTATCCAACGCACTTACACATCGCAATCATCGTTGTAACGCTACCGGCTGCCCACACTTGCGCATCGGCCTTCCTTCGACACCGCTGCCCGCCCGGCAGCATAATCTCCCACCCCGTAAACACCAATACCCCACACACATAAACTCGTCCGCCAAACAATGTCCGGCAAAACCTCTGGCTCCGACGCCAAATCGCGCGATCACCACGATGGCAGCGCAGGCCGAGCCTTTACCGTGGAGCAGAAAGCCGCCGTAATACGCATCAAATCGTGTGCGCCAACCGCCTACTACAAGATCCTCGGCCTCGAAGAAGTCAAAGCTACCTGTTCAGACTCGGATATCAAAAAGGCATACCGCAAGCTCTCGCTGCTTACGCATCCGGACAAGAATGGGTACGATGGCGCGGATGATGCGTTCAAGCTGGTCAGCAAGGCGTTCCAGGTGTTGAGTGATCCGGATAAGAAGAAGAAGTATGATCAATTTGGTGGGGACCCTGATGCGAGGTTCGATCCTAGAGCGCATGCTAGTGCGAATGGTGGAGGTGGTGCGAGTCCATTCGGAAATGGGTTCGCGAGAAGAGGAGGGTTTGAGGAGGAAATGACTCCCGAAGAGTTGTTTAGACAGTTCTTTGGCGGTGCGTTCGGAGGGCCTTTTGGTATGTATTCACTCATTCAACCAGATTCCAGTGCTTGTGATAAGTGGAACCGATCAACAAAAGACTAACATCCCACAGGCGGCATGGACACAGGACCAGGCTTTGTCTTCAACCTAGGCGGCGGCCCCGGCGTACGCGTTCACCAATTCGGCGGCGGCCGACCACGCAGACGTCCCGGCACCGCTGTACCCCCCGGTTCCGAAGGCCAACAAAACGTCTCCTCAGCCTTTGCGAACCTCCTCCCTCTCCTCTTCCTCTTCGTCCTACCCCTCCTCTCCTCTCTCTTCTCCGGCTCAAGTAGCACATCCGCAGGCCCCAGCTTCGTCTTTGAAACCCCCCGCTCCCCCAACACACTGAAGCGCGTATCTACGCGGATAAAGATCGACTACTTTGTCGACCCCAAGGACGTTCACGATTACACACCGAAGAAGTGGCGGAAATTGGATGAGCAGGCTGAGAATCAGTACGTTCATATTACCAACACGCGGTGTCAGAACGAGCGGGTCAAGCAGAGGAGAGCGATGGAGGAAGCACAGGGTTGGTTCAGTGTGGACCAAGAAGCTATGAACAAGGCGCGGAACATGGAGTTGAAGAATTGTAATAAGCTTAGGAAGTTAGGGCTGGAGGTGTACTAAGCCAGGAACTTTGGTACATTTGATATGGGTAGACTTGTTTGTAGTTTTGGCTGTACGTACAGTATCTTCTTGCTGGTGGATGGTCGGCTTGAACGGTCTTTTGAGGGAGTTGCCTTGGGGACACGATTAGTCTTAGATGCACGCATGGCGTATAGAGGCGTTTGGTAGCATCAACCGCGCGTCGAGGCGCAGGATGTTCCCTTCTTGAGCGAAGTTACTCTATTCCCTTTCCGCACCCTTATATACATCTTTTCATACTCATCAAGATATTCGTCCAGTGCCATACTCCGATCCGGATTCACTAATCATACACACGCACATCATATCCTACACTGCCCACTTCTTCTCTCTTCTCTATATCTAGAACCCCCAGAACTTAGCAATCCTCATCTTGACACCCTCCCAGCTGTTCAACTTGGGCCTAACATCCAAATAGAAGTTCAACGCTTTCCCCACCTTTCCCTCATCTCTGCCCGCATAGAAGTCAATCACATACTCAATCTTTGTCCCACAACGATCCACAACCCAATCGTGTCTATCAAACGGCGGCTGGTACCCCATCAGACTCTTCCACCGTGCTCTGGGAGTCAAACTAGTGCTTAACCCAGAGAAGGAAGCGAGCTTAGGTCCTCCGCATTTCTCCGCGCCGCGATTCGCTTCCCAGGACTTGATCTCGTGCCAGGCGCGCTCGTTGACGGCGTTGTGGATGGGGACTATGGTGCGCATGTCTGGCGCGGAGGGATCGTAGGATTTGCGGCGCATGGCGTCGAAGAACATTTGCTCAGAGGGGTAGATCCAGTTTCCAGTTTTCTTATCGGCGCCTGTGTCCCGCTCATTGTTTGCTGGGCGGGCGTCGGGTGTGGTTGGCGCAGCGAAGTTGTCGGGGAGGGCGCGTGGTATTGTGCTGACTTCACGGTCGGTGCCGAGGCGTATTTGGGAGAGAATGCTTGCATGTGAAGGGGGGGGAGATGTTGTGCTTTGGTCTAGGGAAGAGGAATCGCATGATTGCTGGACGGCGGATTGTGAGGGCGCTGGCGGGGCGGCGGGTGTTGGTATGGGTGCACTATGAGGATTTGAGGGTGCATTGGCGTTTTGGGCGCGGGCTTGGGCGAGCCATGCTTCGCGAGTCTTGTGATCGACCGGACAGGCTGCGGCTGGGTCGTCTTGTGAAGACATTATGGTGGAGATGTGTGGATTGGAGATTCCGAGAGACTCGGGATGGTGACGGAAGCAGTTCGAGAAATCTTGGGCACGGGCCTTTGCGGAAACCGTCCAATGCTGATTGGCTGGCTTTGGACTATCGCGATTTACCGCTGAAGACGTGTCCAGCACGCTTGTCTTTCTACAGACGAAACAAACTCTATAGTGGGTAACCAATTCCCAAGACTGAACCTGTCAGCATTGTCATTGCGACGGATAGTTCCGCTTTCACAAGTCGCTGTCTTGGATCCGCGCTTTCTAGACCGCATCCAACTAGACCCTGCATACCGGTATAAACAAAACCCCACCTGCACCAAAACCCCCCGACTTTCACCGCTACCCTTTGTAATTTGCTTCTTTCCCTCTGTCTTGTATACCAAATTTCAAGATGTCCGACATCCATCGTGCCAGCACTACTGCGCCCGTAAACATTGCTGTTATCAAATACTGGGGAAAGCGCGACCCCAAGCTCAACCTCCCCACCAACTCCTCCCTCAGCGTCACCCTTGCGCAGTCCGATCTCCGTACTCACACCACCGCCTCGTGCTCGTCTACCTACCCGAAAGAGGACACGCTTCTCCTCAACGGTCAATCGCAAGATGTCTCTGGTGCAAGGACACAAGCATGCTTCAGGGAGCTTAGGGCGCTGAGGAAACAGCTCGAGGAGAAGGACTCAAGCCTAGCCAAATTGGCCGACCTTCCCCTGCGCATTGTTTCCGAGAACAACTTCCCCACCGCTGCTGGACTGGCTAGTTCGGCTGCCGGTTTCGCTGCTCTTGTCCGTGCAATTGCAAACCTCTACGAGCTCCCCTCTTCGCCTACCGACCTTTCCCGCATCGCAAGGCAGGGCTCAGGCTCAGCATGCCGATCGCTCTTTGGTGGATACGTAGGCTGGGAACAAGGCTCTGCTTCAGATGGCAGCGACAGTGTTGCTTTCCAGGTCGCGCCCGCAAGCCACTGGCCTAACATGCGCGCTGTCATCTTGGTTGTCAGTGCAGCCAAGAAGGGCGTGTCCAGCACCACTGGTATGCAGACCACTGTCGCTACATCCAGCCTCTTCCAGTCAAGAGCCACAGAGACTGTGCCTCGACGCATGAAGGAGATGCAGGAGGCTATCCAGAACAAGGACTTTGAGGCGTTTGGCAAGGTTACCATGATGGACAGCAACTCTTTCCACGCCACATGTCTGGACACCTTCCCTCCCATCTTCTACCTCAACGACGTCTCCCGAGCGGCCGTTAAGGTTGTCGAGAGCATCAACGCTGCGGCGGGTAAGATCATCGCTGCGTACACCTTCGATGCAGGCCCAAATGCAGTTGTATACTACCTTGAGGAGAACGAGAAAGAAGTTGCAGGTCTGTTCAAGCAAATCTTGAACGAGAAGGATGGATGGCAAGGCGAGAGGGGCCAGGCTATCCAGGCCAACGCTGATGCGCTCGAGAAGGTCAAGTTCGATGCAGGCCCTGCTATCGCATTCTTGGAGGAGGGTGTCAGCAGAGTTATCTTGACAGGTGTTGGTGAGGGTCCGGTCAAGACTGAGGAGAGTTTGATTGATGAGAAGGGTGAGCCTGTTAACAGCGCATAGAGCGGCTGTGGCTAGCTAAATCGCCAATGTTGAGTAGATACCCTTATGTAGTGTACAATGCTATAAGCTGAAAAAGTACAAGGGAGTGGCCTTGGTCAAACAACAATTATGGACTTCGCCGAGTGTTGTTGAGGTTTGCTGAGCCCTCAATGGGTAACTTCTCTGGTAAGAGGGTACGACTCTTCCTCCGTTCTGAGCTACTTAGTTTCTGCCCGCTCAATGCCTCTGAGCCCCCGTTTAAGAGGAATCGATTTGGGTTGCGGCTTGGATTGATGACCGCATTCCCTCTTTTCCTGGTCTGTTGCGTGTTCGTGGTAGCTGCAGAGATCGATATCATAAGAGCCGGTAAGACGAAATCGCTTTTTAAAACATCTCTCCGTTCCTACTCTTTTGAAGAACCGCAAGAGGAACTCCCGCGGCAATTCGTCGAATCTGTCCTTGTCCTGAGACTCGTCGCCCGTGTCATCCCAGTATGCGTAGTGAAGATCTACGAAGAAATCCAGGAGCGGATCCGTAGAGGGGAGGTTTGCAAAAGCATAGACGATAGAAGCATAATCCCAAATAGATGTGTGGAGAGGCATTGTAAGCTTCACAATCTCCAGATTCAGAGCGGTTCTCAATCGACTCACTGCGAATCGGTCGGCGAATACGTACAGTTTGATCTTCCACAATCGACTAGATAGATCGATTTTGTTCGCGTCGAGGGTGATGAGATTGGGCAGGTTTTGAGTGTACAGCCACTCAATGAACAGGCCGAAGATGGCAGGCTCGATGTCGGTCAGACGTATGATCTTGTCTTTCGCTTCTTTCCAAGCTCCATTTAGTGCCTTAGAGAAGTATTCCGAGTAGTGAGTCAAAAATGCCTTCTGGACGTGGTATTTTCTGCGGTCTGGGCCAACTTCGACGATAATGGCTGCTATAGCACCATGCTGTGCTATAACACTAATTTGTCAGCTCCAATCCGCGTTTGAGTAGAAAGTGTGTACCTGTGAAGCGGTGGCATTGCCTTTGGGGTGGAAATCGTCGCACTACTCATACCCTCCGTCTGCAAAGAGGTGGATCGGTGAATTTGGAGTCGTGCCGAGGGTGAGAAGGAGGGCGAGAGTTGGTCAGTATCCCAGTCGCTAATATCCTCAAGATCGTCAAGATCGAATGAACTCTCAGTAGTAGTAGCCAGATTCGGGTTGGGAAGTCCTGGAGACATGCAAACGGTGCTAAAATGGAGAATTGGAGTGACAAGGTATGCAGTGAGAATGGAGTGAAGTGAGAGAAGGTTTTCAAAGCGTACCTTCACAGAAAGCTGGGCCCTGACGAGAATGGCACGTGGAGGAAGGAGCGGCCAGCTGTCGCGGAAAGGATGTCGGTAGTGCAAACAATTTTTGAACATGAATTAGATATGACGTGGCTAACATAAGAGCCATCATATGACAAGTAATAGACAGCCAAAATGCAGAGTTGGCAAAGACATGATCCGAAAACGACAGAAATCTGCAATGGATCGCACTAGAGCGCTTCACGCCATGGTATAAGATCCCTCCCAAGTATTCAATGCAACGCCCAAAACAAACAGAAGCAGCCATTAAAGAGAGCATGCAAGTATCATCTAGTCGAGGACAACGGCAAGGATGATGATGACCAAAACAATAGCGAGGATAAGCAAAAGAATGCACGCCTTACTCCTCGCACTCTTCTGGTAGTTGCTCGCCTGCTTGAGGTTCACGTGTGCACCTCTCGACGCGTCGTGAGTAGTCTCGACGTTCTCTTCGATGATGTCGAGTTGAGCTCCCTGCTCGTGCACCATATGCGCCACATCGCGGAAGAGTTCGTTCAGCTCGCCGACTGACTGCTCGATGTTGCGGATCTCGGATTCACGCTCAATGATCATGGATTCCTGGAAGTCGACCTCATCCTGGTTTGCCAAGCGCAGCTGCTCCTGCTCTTGTTGTTGCCCGAACTCCCCTCCCCGCTCTTCGCTTGGCGATGATACGTCTTGCAGGGCAGTGCGTGCCGCTTGTGCCGATTGCTTCTCTTTCTCTAGCGCTTGCTTCTGTAGGTGTTGGAACTCGGTGAGCGAGGCTTTGAATTCGCGCTGGAGCTTCGACTGCGTAAACTTTTGCGATGGCTGTTCCCGTTAGCTACTGTCTTCCATCCCAAGAGCTGTGCATCCATACTCCGACATCAGGCCAGGTTGTAATCTTCTTCAATCCCTCTCCGAGCTCTTTGAATTTATCCGATGTCTCCTCAACGGTGGTCTTCACGCGCTCGCGCACGCGGGCTGTCTCGTGCTTGGTTCCTAGCTTGGCGGTCTCTTGCGACAGACGGGCAACATTACGAGTCAATGCGAAGAGGTCATCGGAAAGCTTGTCAGCGAAATCGCGGAACTCTGGGTCATCGGCGTAAGACGCATCGTCTTCCCTTCGCCATGTTGTGGGTTGCGATTCGAGGGCGCTGGAGCGTTGAAACGACATGTTGTCGGATAAGGAGGAAGACACTGGCTATTTCCAACAAAACTATCAAGATGATGTGTGAAGCTGTGCGATCGTGTGTATAGCTACGGCAGCCTGGTGCAGAGGTTCAATCGTGGTTACCTGGAGGTTGGTTGCTCGGTGGTTCCTGCGGCGATGACGAAGGACCGCGGCTAAGGGCACATGGCACAAGGCACAGGCGGGTGTCCCTTATGTAAGCATGCATCTGTCGGCGACGAAGTGGTAGCTCCGCCGATCAACAATGTTTGTTTGAACAAAGTCGGGCGCCTTCACTGCTGCTGAGGTACTCCACACTACAGTACCAGCGCGTTCGATCGATTATTGGCGCGACGCCATCTTTTTGCTTCTTTGCTATGATATAGCCAGTTCCTCACTCATACGCTCTCTCACCGCAAATCGTTCGCAAACATGGCGCTCGCACCGCTTGGAACCCAAGTGCGCCCATACAGGGACTACCTGACGCCAGCGCTGCACCGAAGATTCAACAAGGCCAGTCGCTATACGCTGCTGCTATGCTATGCGATTGCGTGCTGGATGGGAGAATGGAATAACCGTGAGATGTACTGGAGGAGTGTTGAAGATATCCACTAACTCTACACAGTGCTATGGCTATGGTTTCCATTAGGCCTTACTGGCATTCGAACCCTCCTAATCTTCCTCTCCGCCCTTACCATCTACGTCCTTCGCGTTGCTCAGTGGCATGTTGGCCGGCGCCAAACACAGACCCGAGCGGAAACATTCACGAAGTACTTCTTCCGTCCCGCGACACTGGTCACGCTCATCGCCTATTCTTTCTCTGCCATGATGTTTGTAGAGACGTATATCTGGTCGCGGGGTACCAAGGACAGACTCAACTTCATCGAGGCGGGCCGCATGCACGAGCGATTCCGACTGAACGAGAGGCCGCTTTACCTGCGTTATCTCTTTTACGTCCTGGCAGCAGCACAGTCTGGAATACACTTGTGGAGGGACTATGACAAGATCGAGGTACAAGCTATGAAGCCCAAGAAGGAGCGGGGTGACGCGGCAGCTGCAACACCCACGCGACGAGCACCCAAGCCGAGAAATGTCCTTTTCAAACAGCTCAAGGGCATTGCGACCCTATCGAGCTCTCTGGCTTCGGTCATCGCTCTTGTCGGATTTGCCCTCTACTTTATTGGAACCCGCAACCTGATCTGGAGCTACTATTACAGCTTTGGTCGATACCTCTGGAGCTTGTCCAAGACTTCCACGCCGACCGGGCTCGCACCGTTTCTGCCTCTGTGCTTCATGTTCATCACAGAAGGAATCCTGCTGGTCGTGATTTGGGAGTTTGTCAACAAGACCTTCGACGTGTACATTGCGCAAGAACCATTGAAGAACGATGTACCTATCACGAACGACTCCACAGATCCCAATGGATCTCTCTTGAATGGACTCAAGTCGAAGAAGGACACTGTCAGGGTAAGACAAAAGCCGTTCAATCAGGTCGTTCATTACTAACGCATCCAGGCCATTGCTTTCTGGGAACTAGCCCTTATAACGGACGCCTTCCCCGATCGCCGCAAGACTATCTACAGCGAAATGGAACGTAAGAAGGCACCGACACACCAGCAAGTTACAGATCTTTGTCTGGGAGAACTCAAATTCCTTGTCGATCGTGTCAGCGTTGGCCTTGATCCCGCCTACCAGCCTAGCAGCGGATCTGGCCAGGACCAGCCAGCCGGACCTGTCAGCTTGGTGCCTCGCATTGCACAACCGCTCAAGGACGATAAGCCGATATCTGCTGCCCCACCAAAACCGAACACTAGATGGGAACATATCGAGGCAACAACAGCCAGCATTGCAAAGTCACATAGCGCCCCTGGGAACGCACAGCAAGCATACAGTCGTGAAGCTATCAACAGGGGAGTGAAGAAGGCTCAAGAAGGTGCCAAGGAGGCTGAATCATTCTTCACGACGTACTACAACAAGCTTGTCTCTTCCCCAGTCGGCGTGCTGTTCCAACATTCCTTCCAACGGACAGCAAACATCGTTGTTCTCGGCGCACCTTACTCTCAGCTTTCTCGAGTCTGCAATGCCGCAACTGCTCTGACAAATCTTGCCGTATTTTCACTGGCTGAAGACAGTATGGGTCGCTTCCATCAAGGGATTCCGAGCATAGTACGTGTATTCACTATTGCGCTCAAGAAGATCGATGAGTATATGGAAGTAGCTCCTATTCATTCGAGTGACATTGAGACGCTCAACAAGCCGGAGGCGGAGAGGAAGAAGGTTCCCGAAGTAGACGAAGCCAGGGAGTGTCTCAGAGAAGGCCTTGAGAAGATCCTCGGTAGCTTCAATGAGTACCTGGGTGGTATGGGACTGAGTAAGCTGGAGATCATGGATGCAAAGAAGATTGTGGGTGTTAAGAAGGCACCGGAGATGATTCAAGCGGCTGCCAAACAGTAGTAGTCAGTTCTCTGAATGACCGACCTGTAAGAATATACGAACGAACCCGAAAGAACGATGATATCATATAATGTCTTCAATTGCTATTGCTACTGAATCAACATGTTTTCTCTTGCAGACAGACGCATCAGCAAAATGCCATGTTCCGTAGAGAGACGCGTCGGCTCCACCCATTCAGGTGCACATCGCATAAGCCAAGCCAAGCCCAGCTCCCATCGCAAACTGATCATCTATCTCCATCAACAAATCAAACAGTGCGAACCCAGCATCCCCCAATTGGGAAAATGCCACATGCGATAAGATTGCAACATCATGCAGCTGTCATTGGTCGTGTCTGACATGAGCTCGCTGTTTCAAACAACGTTCGTCCCAGGGGTAAATACGGTAGCGCCCCACACTAAACTCCGTTATGCGCGTCCTCCGCATCGATATCGTTACCCTTTGTGAGAGCCAAGGACGTCATGTTGGATGAGGCTTACCTTGGTGGAGGCGCGAGCTGGAAGAGGATGGGTTGGTGGCTTTTCTGTTCCTGCACTCTTTCCTCCATTCTGTTCTCTTCCATTTCGTTGTCGTCGTTGTTCTTGTTACGATAACTTGGGATTGCCGTGGCGTTGGAAGGGCAGCACGTTTACCCTTGGACGATCACCCGCATTTACGCTTTGGACTATCTTTTCAGCCGAGAGTCTTACCTTGGTGCTGTTCGTTGAGGCGGATTCTGTATATTCTTTATTTCTTCTTCTTGTCTATCCATTTACTGCGCCTTATTACATTGGAACCTGACGATCGGATTGCAAGCGCCCAAGGCTGCCAACGAACGGGACGCGCCAAACATCGACTCATAAGGATTGCTCGTAATCAGCTTTCATACCTGATCTCCGCAAGAGTATCCAGCGGGAGGACCTACAATTCCAGAAATAAAAGCATTGAGGAGCTCAGACTTTCGGCATCGACGTCACCAACACGATGCACACCTCACTACCAACGTGGCTCGCGCTCTCAGCAGCAATCCTACCTACAGCAACGGCCTTCTACCCGTACCACTACTCCGCAAGCAAGACCTCTACCACATCTCGCTCGCATCGAACCTCCCCACAGCCCTCCCACGATGAGAACACGCGTTCCGTAACAGTCCCTTTGCGTCGCGTGCGCACGCCTCTACATGCGCGCCAAAACGTCTACAACATCGTCAATTCGAACAACCCAACCCAAGAGAACAGCGTAGCCATAGACCAAGATGGCAGTGATCTCAGCTACATGGTGGCCGTAACGTTCGGTGACAGCTCAGACGAATACCATATGTTGCTCGATTCGGCAGCGAGTAATACCTGGGTCATGGGGCAAGATTGTGGGAGCGAAGCGTGTAAGACGCATGCTACATTCGGGACAGGAGATTCAAGTACACTAAAGGTAAGTTTCAAGGTTTCTTCCTAGATGTCTCTTATCAAGGCCTGGAGATGAATGCTCACCCAATCTTTAGACCGACGAAACCACACCCTTCAGCGTGACCTACGGCACAGGTACCTCTTCAGGTCATCTAGCAACCGATACCCTCCACATCGGCACCTCCCTCTCCGTCTCCCTCACCTTCGGCCTCGCAACAAACGTGTCCGACGAGTTTCGAGCATATCCCATGGACGGCATCCTAGGCATCGGCCGCGGCACACAAGGTGTCAGTACAACAGATGAAATTGCTGCTACCCAAATCATGGATATCTTGTCCTCGCAGAAACTCATCGGTGCGAAAATGTACGGTATCCACCTCTCCCGAGACACCGACGGTAAACTGGACGGCGAGTTGAACTTGGGCGAGGTGAACAAAGAGAGATTTAGTGGGGAGTTGAATTACCTAGATTGCATGGATAATGAATCTGGGTTCTGGGAGGTACCTTTACAAGACGCTGGGGTTGATGGCTCCTCTGCCAATCTCACCACGGGAAGTACCAACAGGACGGCGATTATGGACACTGGAACGAGTTTCATACTCATTCCTGAACCTGATGCTCTGGCCATCCATAGCAAGGTCGAGGGCTTCGAGCAGGATGGTGAGACGTTCTTTGTCCCTTGCGACACAAAGGCTGTGGTGCAGTTTACTTTCAACAATCGCATCTATAACATTTCCACGGCGGATTGGGTGGGAGATAAGGATGATGATTCTGCTTTGTGCAGGAGTAATATTGTAGGCAGGAAAACTTTTGGGGACGCGCAGTGGCTGGTTGGCGACGTGTTCCTGAAGAATGTGTATAGTGTTTTTGATTTCGAGAAGAGTAGGGTAGGCTTGGGTGTTCTGGGTGACGAACAGTTGGTTGCGGGGACGGAGAGCGTGAGCTCTACAGGTATGTTTGAACTTGTTTCTTTTGATTATAGTAGTGACAATTGCTGACTTGGTTTCAATAGGTGTTGCGTCTCCTTCGGGATCGAGGACAGCAGCTGAGACTGGAGGAGCCAGTTCGACATCTGTGGGTGGTGGCCAGCCTCAGAATCAGCAAGGCGGTGCTGCTGCTCGGTCTTCATCTTCTCTCCTCCTATTCATTGGAGCATCTACAGCGGTTTCAATGTTCATATAGCATCTGGCATATATATACGGATAGCATTTCTAGCACGGCGTTTAGGGACAGAGCATCATCGGATCAGCATAGCTATGCTCCAGGAAGGATTCAGGGAGCAGCATAAGAGCACAGTGTAGAAACTTGTACACTCTATCATATTTGGTACACATCTATTCATATATAGAATACTGTACAGCAGCAATACACTTTCCCGTCCACTCGGCTTCCAGCCGAAGTGGTGGCCTGATCCCATGACATCTCCACTTACCGCCTTATCCACCGGCCCAAATCAAGACCAAGCAGATGCAGGAAGCTCGAGGCGAGAAAGCGGGGCGGTTCATCGGAACGACGTATCCGAGCATTGAGGATTAGAGACAATCATGGTACGTGATGCATGCATAAGATGGAGTGTTATGTGGAGGCCAAGGTGGGAACGAGTCAGTAGAGATATGCAGTCTTTGATGCGAGATAAGGGCAGATGATGGGCGTGTTTCAGCCTGTTATTGCCGTGGCTGCGACGTCAGTTTGACTTATCCGAGAGGTTCGTGAGTCTTCACGGCAGTGCAGCATGGGAATGTAGCGTCAAGTCAAGTCACGGTGGATATCTTCATAAACCCAGCTCAACGATTGGTATGGGTAGACACGATAAGAGCAAAACAAAGCACCGGTTATTAGAAAGATCCTACCATTTGCTCAATCTCGATCCACACGCTCTGAGAAGATAACCCCATCATGAACTACCCCAAGATGATGTACGGTCCAAACACAAAAGATCCAGCACAGTAACGCCTCGTATAGGTGCCGTCAGAGATGGACTGCAAGCAGACTGGAGGAGTCGACTCGTCTGCTACCCCTACCGGCCCATGACATGTTGCCCTTCCTTCTCAAATAGACCACTATTAGACACCCGATAGCCGCCACAGTGTTGCTCTTGGCCAGGCTCAACATCGCGCGGTTGCGGCGGCTTTCGACCTATATCGTCGCAAAGTCTTGTCCAAGCTTACAAGATCAAGCACTTCTTGGTCTTCTTCTCTTTCCGGGTCAACAGAGCAGCCCGGGTGGCGTGCTCGAATACTTCTCGGACGCCCTCGTTCGTCTTGGCCGAGCACTCGAGGTACTTCTGGGCACCAATCTTCTTGCGCACATCCTCGGCCTGGTCACGTTAGTGTGGATACGGTAGATGGAGTGTGGCTACTGACCTGCTCGGGTGTCACGGGCTTCTGCGAGGTCTTGTGTAGCTCCTCAATCGTCTTCTGGTCGAAGCGCAGATCCTTCTTACATCCAACGAGGATGATGGGAAGGCCCTGGCAGAAGTGCAGAACCTCGGAGATCCACTGTTGTTTGTTAGTCGGTGCTGTTTGGACGCGCGTGAGACATGTCTCGTACCTTCTCCTGGACGTTGTCAAGCGAATCGGGCGAGTCGATGGCGAAGCAGATGAGGATAACGTGCGAGTCGGGGTAGGAGAGAGGGCGGAGACGGTCGTAATCTTCCTGGCCAGCGGTATCCCAAAGGGCGAGCTCGACGTGCTTGCCGTCAACCTCTACATCGGCGACGTAGTTCTCGAAGACGGTGGGGACGTAGACCTGCACGGCAGCGTGTTAGTAGGGGCGTTGTGGAGTCGGATGGCAGAGATGGGTGCGCTGTGGATGCGGACCAGCTACTAGGCTGACGCGGCTCAGGGATGCCAGGCGAGGCGGCGAGTGGTGAGTACTAACCTCGGGGAAAGTGCCCTTGGAGAAGACGCTGTAGAGGGCGGCGTTAGCAATCGCGGACTCGTGTGCAGAGAGGTTGAGGCCATGGATGGGGCGCTTGGTTGGTTGGGGACGTACATGAGCAGACAGGTCTTTCCACAGGCGCCGTCACCGACAATAACGAGCTTTCGTCGAATCTCGGCCATGGTGTCGTGTGTGATGGGGTTATTGAGGACGGCGGTGGGTTGAGCAAGTCTGTTATGGAGGTGGTGAGTATTTGGATGGAGGACTGGCGGTGATTGAAGTTGGAGAACAGCGGCTTCAGGGTGTTATGGCTCTAGGCACCATGGCCGCAACGGGGGTCGTGCTGCAACAACTGCGGCTGAGTGCTGCTTGCGCCACGCAGCGCTTCGGCGATTGCGGCCTAGCGGGCGGACAAGGAGAGTGAATGTGACGTACCTGGACAGCTGCTCTGTTGAAAATCACGTAAAGGGTTTGTGCAGCGTCGTCGCGATGGGATGTAGGTTGGCCGAGAGAAGAGGAGAAGGTGCGATTAGCTATCTGCATCAAGCGCCTTGCTACTAACCGACATGGTAAACTACCCATGCACACGCCCCCGGAGCCCGTCACATGGCAACGCAGCGAGCACCATGGTTTGACATGTCTCTGATGGGCAACAATGACCACCACTACCGTACCGCCGTCCTGCTCGCCAGCAATCGCCAGTTCGCTGCAATCAGCCGGTCCAGCCATTCGCTGCGCAGTCGGCTGTTGGCCGCCCTGGTTGCCCTGGCAAGGACTTGGTAGCAACAAGGGTTTCAGGTTTGATGTGACAGCTCGCCTGCCCTTTCCCCAGCATTGTTCCTGCCGAGCGAGCGAGTGCGCGTGCTCCTGGCCATCAACGGCGCGACCGCTCTAGATACCTCTATATCTGATTCCCTCCATGCACACACGCCGTCTATATCTGATTCCCTCCACACGCACACCGTCTATCTGATCCCCTCCACACCCCGTCTGTCTGATCTCCCGTGCCCACTCGGAGCTAATCGTCACGTTCGCAGAAATGATGTAACTACAGTGGAGCGAGAATGCCAAGGTCAACATGTCTAGTATCGGCTTGAGCAGTGTTCCTCGTCCCTACCAGCACATGGCACATTCCGTTGGCCGCTGTGCTAGTCAATCGGCAGGAACATGTTGAGAGCGAGGGTTCCCGCGTCGATGAGGATTGACACGGAGGAAAGTGCGGAGAATCACCAGCCGAACTGGGACTGTCTCATACTGTTCATTGTGCTTGCCAAACAACGACGTTCGCGACAATCATGTCTGCAGCTATACATTCTTGGATCTAAATGACGCGGAGATAAGGGCGGACATAATCGCTGCATTACCATAGACTATACTTCGTCGCGCTTCGTCCAGATTCCAGGGTACACGTGAGTTGGCGAGCGAGGCTGCTAAGTGGCGGGGCAGACTAGAAGCTCCGGGTCCCGTAACCATAGGATAGCACTGACGCACTTGCACGCTTCGCGCTTCTTTCACTCGACGTCTAACAACACCAAGACGGCCACGGCCTATTTCTTTCTCTATCTTGTTTCCTCTATTCTAATTACTGCCACGCTTCTCGCAAACTCAACTCTCTCGCTGTCCCACACCCTGACAGCCGCCATCGCCGAAGCTCTACTGTAGCCTCAAGGCAGCACAACGCCATCATGGCAGACCGACCGCCCGACCAACCTCACCAAGAAGAGCGACCCGAGCAACCCGAGCAGCCAGACAGCGCCATGTCTGACCAAAAAGACAGCGCAATGCCTGACCAAAAAGACAGCGCAATGCCTGATGCTGCGCCTGCTCCCGCCGCCGAGCCTGATGCCATGTCCGACGCTGACAAAGTGAGCCCGCCTGTTAGTCTCCCATCAAAGAGACACGCTGACGAAGACATTTCTCAGATCCGTGCAAAGCGCCTTGCAAAGCTAGGCGGTCCTGCGACTCCAAATGGTCCCTCACGGCCGCCGTCAACAGCGCCCGAAGCCGCATCATCAAGCACTTCATCGCCCAAGCCTACCGAATCACAGGCACCACGACCGAAGCCTCAACCTGAGCCCACCTCATCCTCAAACCCCTTCTCCCAACTAGGCGTCAAGACCGACGAGCCGCCCAAGAAGCGCATCACCATCAAACCCGCGGTGAGCAACAGCCCAGCGCCGCAGCCCGCTCAGAAGGCGCCGGAACTGAGTAGAGAAGCGTGGGAGGACCGGACGCTCAGCAACATCTTCAGAATAACCCTGGACGAGGCCCATACGCAAGATGCACATGGTCACAAGCTGTACTTTGCATCAGGTGCCAAGAGCGACCTTGAGGATGAGGGCAGGCCAGTTCGCCTAAGTACAGATCTGTTGGACTCTGTGATATTGGAGGCAGCGTCGAGCCAAACACAAGGCTCAGCATTGGAGTATCTGATGAGCTGCTGGAAGCGTGTATCCAAGGTGCTTAAGAATCTCACAAACAAAACTGGACCACGATTCGATGTCGTCAAGGAGGCTCGGCGGTTGTGCTTCAGCTATTGCATTTTCGCTGCTACCATGCCAGACATGTTCGGCGAGGAAGCACCTGCAGAGAACGCATTAGCTGATCGCTTACTTCTCGGGCCCGACGACGAGCGCGGTATCTGCTACGAATTCCTCACTGAAGCGAGTCAACGGATAGGCGAAGACGATATGATTAGGGAGGCATTGGTGGGTGCCATGGAAGACGTCAGCAGGCGTCTCTCCACAGTCTCAATGAACGGCGACTACAAACCTCACATGCTAATCTTGCGGGTATTTGTCCGATTTCCACCACTCGTAGCTGCTCTGGCACAGTCCGAGACGTTTCTACCTGCCAACATCGAGGCCCAACACATCGAGACACACAGCTTCTTGGGGCCCTTCTTTCGGTTGTCCCCTATGCAGGCTGAAGTGGCTATGAACTACTTCGCTGGCTCATCCGCTGTTGACAAGGGACTCATCGCAAACGCACAACGCGCCGTCCGCATGACCCTCCAGACTCATCAGGAAGAACTGCTCGACATCACAAATACTTTCATCAAAAACAAGGAGTCTCGCGAGAAGATGCTAGACTGGTTAGCGCTGACGGTCAACAAGAACCACATGAGGCGTGCGATGCAAGTCGACAAGAAGAAAGTCTCGTCAGACGGCTTCATGGTCAATGTGACAGTCATACTAGACCGTCTGTGTGAGCCCTTTATGGACGCTACATTCGCCAAGATTGATCGAATCGATATCGACTACCTACGCCGATCGCCTCGCGTCGACATCCAAGACGAAACCAAGATCAACGCTGATCAAAAGACGTCGGATGAATTTTATAGCACCAAAGCCTCGGGTACCAACAACTTCATTAGCGAGGTCTTCTTCCTGACGGTCGCTGCACATCACTATGGTCTGGAGGCTGCGAACACCAAGTTGAGTACCCTTCAAAAGGACGTGAAGTGGCTCGAAAAGGAGCTTGTGAAGCTCGAACCTGAGCGGTCAAAGTACATGACCAGCCAGGCGCAGCTTGCTATTTTTGATAACCATGTCAAGAAGATGAAGGACCAGATCGAGCGGGGTAAATGCAGCATCCTAGCAATCCAGGGTGTCTTGCTTGACGAGACTATGCAGGCTCGGTCTATGCAACTGATGCGATATGTCATCGTATGGCTATTACGGATTGCTTCGCCCGGAACCTCTTTCCCCAAGTCTGAGCTCCAGCTGCCTCTGCCCAAAGAGCAGCCAGTAGAGTTCAAGTGTCTGCCTGAATATTTCGTCGAAGATATTGTCGGAAACTTCAAGTTCATCACTCGTTACATGCCGCACATCATCACAACCACTCAGTGCGAAGAATTGGTCAAGATCTGTATCGCTTTCCTACGAAGCTCAGAATACATCAAGAATCCATACTTGAAGTCCGGTCTGGTAACAATTCTGTTCCACGGAGTGTGGGGGATTCCTGGTCGACCCAAGGGCGTGCTTGGCGACACGCTCTTCGCGCACGACTTCGCTATGAAGCACCTGCTGCACGCGCTCATGAAGTTCTACATAGAATGTGAGAGCACAGGAACCCATACGCAATTCTTCGACAAGTTTAACATACGATACGAAATCTTCCAAGTCATTAAGTGTATTTGGCCGAACCCAATCTACCGAGAGCATCTTGCTACCGAGGCGCGTGTCAACCTGGACTTCTTCGTCCAATTCGTCAACCTGCTTTTGAACGATGTAACATTCGTTCTAGATGAGTCGTTTACCGCGTTCAAGGAGATTCATGATCTTTCAAGAGAGCTGAAGAATGCACCAGCAAATATGGAGCAGACTGCACGTCAAGAACAGGAAGAGAAGCTGGCGTCAGCTCAAGGGAAAGCTAAGAGCTACATGCAACTCACCAATGAGACCGTTGCCATGTTGAAGTTGTTCACAGAGGCGCTTGCCGATTCGTTCACCAAGAAGGAGGTCGTCGTGCGACTAGCGCATATGCTGGACTACAATTTGGAGGCGCTTGTGGGCCCCAAGAAGTCGCAACTCAAGGTCGAGAACCCTGAGGAGTATGGCTGGAACCCCAGGAACATGCTGGCTGAGGTCACCGACGTCTACCTCAATCTAGAGAGCAAGCAGTCGTTCATCGATGCTGTGGCTACGGACGGACGCTCCTATCGGGAGGAATACATGACCGAAGCTTACAAGATCCTCCAGCGCTTCAAGCTGAAATCGCCCGAGCAGATGGAACAATGGCAATCCATGTCAGACCGCATCAAAGAAGCAAAGGCCCAAGCCGACATGGTCGAAGCGGATCTAGGAGAAATCCCCGACCAATACCTCGACCCCATCCTCGCTTCCCTCATGGAAGACCCCGTCACGCTCCCTGTCAGTAAACAAATCGTCGATCGTGGTACCATCCAAGCACATCTTCTAAGCGACCCACATGATCCATTCAACCGCACGCCACTCAAGATCGAGGACGTCATCCCCAACGACGAACTCCGAGAGGAGATCCAGAACTGGAAGGCGAATTTGCTCGCTCAGAAAATGGCGGAGCGTAATGCTGCTGCTGCGCCGGCTAGTGATGCTATGGACACTTCCTAGGCAGGCTCTTAGAATGTCTACCTAGAATAGGACGATCACGTAGTTATGGTCATTGATGGCGTTTGTGGTGGCGCATTTACTGGATATGGGGCATGAGAGTATGGGTTTTTGGGTATTGAGATGATATTTGTGAGGCATACTAGGGCGACGCATTGTGGTGTTATGCCTTCCTCGTTACATGCATCAACGGAGATAGACATATGAATGTCGACACTTTAAGGAAAAGGCTCTACTCCAATCAACAAGGCCATTTTCTCGTCTTTTATCCATCTCTAATCGTGTGTTTCTCGTGAGATCATCGTATCATCTTTCTACGTGTCAAGAGAGCATGCTGACTGTGTCAACACCACTCCTTCTTCCATATCCAAAAGTACCCTCCAAATCTCTCTTGATCACTTCCCCACATGCCCACAATACCAAAAGGTGTCATCCTAGCTTTCCACGTCCACATGGTGTCTTCCGAGAAGTATCTCTTTATCAAATAGACAAACCCGTCGTCTTGAACACGACCTTGTAATGAGAACTCTCCAACTGCATCTACTCCCCGGCTCTGCTGATCGACTATCGTGCATTCCGTGAGAGAAGAGTCGACCTCTAGCTCTTCTTTGCATATCCTCCTAGCAACGATTTGGATATCGCGCATTGCAGGGTCGAAACGCCGTCGTCCCAAGTAACGTCGCTGATCAGAGTAATAGCCTGTCCAGCAGCCGGAAGAGAGGAAGTCGGGCGACACCATTTTGTCAAGGTGACACCAGCCGAATGGTATGATTTCGTCTCCAAAGGGGGGCGATTTGCTTATGTCGAAGACAGGTGGCACATTCATCATAGAGTAGAAAGGTATCCCAGTAGGTGAGGGAAGCTCGGTGATGTGACTTGGAGTAAAATGACGTGTGAACAGCTCCAGCTCCAGCATCAGAGTGGGGAGCAATGTCGTAGCTTGGTCCAAGTCAAATGTATCCCCGAAGTAGCCATAGTCCCGCACTCGCTGTCTAAGACTTTTGATAGCGTCTCCATCGGTTCTTACCCCATTACTCAGTGTGATTGGTGGATCTGTGGCACGGTTCACGGAGAAGAAGCGGTCGAAGGGCTCTTTGACTTGCTTCCCGTTGCTAGTCTTTCTGAGTTGTGCAAGAAGGGTGTAGCTGAGAACGAAGTTGGCACTGAGAAGGTCGGGATCAATCGATTTCGGCACCCGCATCCTAAGCAGTACTTGGCCTTGGAGCTGCAAAAAGGTCTCAGGCTTGAGCTCTAAGGCGGCTGGATGGTGAAGAGCCATCATCTGTGGCAGCCATTCTGTGATTTTAAACGAATTGAGCCGCTTAGATGTGCTCAATGTCCATCTATCGTCTTTTTGAAGCAAGGCTTGTATACATCGTTCGGCTGCGTATGCTAAACGGATCGTCTGTTGAAGAGGAATATTCGTCAGGATGGCGTCGCTTTCCGCCCAGTAATTTTCTGACAATTCTATGCCATTCTCTAAAAGAAGAGATCGCTCTAAGTTGTACTTTGCAATATTTTGAAATACCACTTTATCATTGCAGATGTTGCGTAGTCTTCGGTCGACTTCGAGAAGGTTGAGAGCTGAGGAGCAGGGAAGAAAAGATGTAATGTGCTGTATCAACTCGTTGGGAAGTGAGAGAAGTTTTGCCATGGTGATTTCTTTTCTGAGTATAGTTGGATGACGAGTTGAGAAATGCTAGGCTGAAGGAGGGGAACGACACGGCGCTAGCTCACGTGGCGATAACGATAAGACATGTGCTGGTATGAAAGTAACACGACGTGACACGCCGTCCGAACTGCTTAGAATCTCATCGCCAATAGCTACCAAGAGTGTAGACGTTACTGAGATCCTCTTCACATGGCTTGTCGAGACAGCTAATGGTTGCAGCTTTATCACACCATCCACAACGTCAGTCCCAGTAACTACTGGTCGACTCGAAGGCAACGCACGAACGGCCGCACCCAAGGTTGACTCTTCGCAAGCCCACAGAATGTGCAACACAACACCATGTAGAGTCTAAAGCCTATGAGGTTAATCACACTCACTCATTCAAGAAGATCCAAGCTACACTTTCAGATCGATGACCAGAGATACATTTGGCCAATGCTACCCACCCCACTGTTCTGATGAGTTTGTTGCGGACTTGAGATTCAAAATCATCAACAGTCGCATCGTTCAAACAAAAGAGGATGTAACAAATCTGGAAAGCGTTGGTCTTCGAGGCACTCCTTCTCCAATAAGTCCAGGCTACAATGCCGTGTTCAATTCTTTCACAGTTCTCATGCAAGAACTGGAGTATAGACAAGTAACTTTCTAGTTATAAGAAAAAACGATGAGCTTGTCGTAGAATAGATATTCAGTCGATAGATATCAAAAAGCAACGCCGGTGCTCTCAACAGTTTTGCTGGAAAGTCGAATTTGACTTCCTGGTCTCGATGTGTTCCCAGCTGTTACGGAGGATCTCTTCATACCAACGATAAGCTCTCGAAGACGGTCAAGAGTCTCGATGGGGTCCATATCTTTGTTGTCGTTTAGGGTAAAGGTGTAGCGCCATCCTCGTGCTTTGAGTTGACTGTTGAGACTCATTTTTATATGCTCGACCGCGACGTCAGCATTAAAGATAGGCTGGCTGCCTTCCAATGGAAATCCAAACATCTTTACTTGTTTCTTAAATGCGCCAAAATTTCTGAGAACAATTGCAACGACCCGGAATTGAGGAAAGACGATCGACTCTGCTAAGAGGAGTGAGTTTCTCTCAATCCTTCCCTTGAGCTCTTCGAATCGTGGGCAACCAACGCTGTAGTCTTGGAGGTCGAAAACAAACACAAGCGCAGTTTCGTCCTCATGATAGTGACTTCGCGCATCGATAACGGTTACCAGATCTCTAGCCCCAAAAGCAACTTGAAAAGATACGCCTTCGTGTGGTACTGTTGCGAGGGGAGATTCCGTCATTCTTTCCGCTCTAAGAATTTCCGCTCCATACGCTGCGGAGCTTGTGAAATAATCGGTATTATCGGGAGGATCTGGAAATGGACTGTCTAACATTTGATGTATGAAACTGAGATCCAGTCAGCATAGATATGTGATTCCAAGGGCCAATGTAGCATACAATTCTGCTGCAAGATTGCCACTGTTGATACTTAACCCGCGACCAGGTATGCATCTGACCCAAAAGACCATATCCTCGAACTTAATACGATCAGTTGGAAAGTTGAAAGCAACTGAAGAAAACTCTTCGTTCAGTTCTACTGCTTTCCTCATGATCCTCACACAAGAATTCAGAGCATCTTTACGCACTGAAGTCTGACTGGAGTGTGGTTCTAAGACTGCATATGATGTGAGAATCCGCACATCCTCATCATCGCAGACATCTGAGCGATCCTTGACAATCGTGGATACAAGATCGATGCATAGCTCCTGGAGCTTCGAGTTGTACAATCGACATTGCTCTTGGTCGATCAGATGAGCCGCTTCAATGCAATTGACTAGTAAATCCTTGCCAGTGTGATCCTGCCCTAAGATACGGATCTTTCTCAAGCTGTTCGACGTTGACACAGACTCTGTCTTCTGTGCGGTCGATGACTGGGCCGTCATGTTCTGCTGTCGTCTTCTTAGAAGGTCTCTGACCGAGCCTCGAAATGCACGCTCGTAGACTCCGGTAGAAAAGATGTTTGAATCGAATTCAAAGACACGAGAAATCTTTGAGAGATTATCTGTCATCTTGCTGGTAAGGGAGGCAGAGTCACGATGGACATACAGTGACACCGAATCTGCTTTCGCCCGATGGAGCACTTTACGGTTTTTACTTGTTTCGAGATATCTTTGCTGTGCAGAGAGTGTTTTGCTGGACATATAAGCTTGGAATGTCGAGAGTTAGGTTGTCGCAGTTGTTACCAGTTGCACGCGGTCAACAACAGAGTCAGTGCGCTCGTCTGGTGCTCGATAAGCTTCTGTACGTTTTCTGGACCGCTGCTACCAAAAGCAACCTTGAATTTATTGCGAAGGTCGAGTGGTTTCTCTGTTAGCTGCGCCATGTTGGTAAAAAAACTCTCAACCTTATCTATCAACAGTTTGCAACAAGAAATAGACACGTCTAAATCCATCACAAGCTGATGATGGGTGTCTTGGAGATCCTGGTCTATCCACTCTTGGATCTTGGTTGTGGCAGCCCGCAAGGCTGTGAGCTGGGACGCCAGACTGAGTAAAGCGAGATCCGCTTCACCCCATTTGGCTTGAAGATCTCTGATGATGCCAACGACCTTGCTTATACCATCCACGATACTAACAATTGATCCGACTCCACCTTCGAGCGTATGAAGTTAATATTTATCGCACATGCATTTGGGACAGGCACGTTGCTCACCGAGGATGGCGAGAACTTCCGCCATCTTGTTGGCGCGTTCCAGCCTTGTGACGCATCCACTAACTTCTTATCAGGGACAGAGAGTCTGTACCTTCGACTTAGCACAGGTTTTGTTCGAGCGAATGCCACATATTAGACAGAAAAATGATGAGGAAAATGTCGTTGGAGATGACAGAAGTAAGGAGAGTACAAGACCTGTATTGGGGTGGGTGGAAGCGCAGAGCATCCCCAATGCTCAGCCTCGCGCTACGCCCATCGTGTTCAACATCTGGAAAACCTGATTGGCCCGGCTACGGTCCACTCGGATCATAGAGGAACAGTATGCAGTTGTTGACTGAATAGGAAATGGCACGATGCTCATATACGCTCGAAAATGTAGTCATAGTATGTCCGTATTGCAAGTGACCGGCAACCACTCCCTATCGACATTCGAACGATGCTGCCTCATCGGGATTTCCAGTCACATACATCAAGTGCTTCGGCCACAAGCAAAGTTCCGCTTTCCTACCCGCTGTCGTCTTTGCCTCGAGCGTGTCGGGTGCCACACCCATCTCTACCCAGTCAATGAGAGCCTTAAGACCATCTCCAGGATACCAACCCAGCCCACCGCCGCAATGATCGACACCTGGCGCCTCGAAGTATCGATAGTAATCGCTAGCATTCGCGTCACGCTCGTTGACCTGCTGCGCGTAGTGCGCAGTCGCGTCAGGCGCGATGGCCTGATCAGCAAGTCCGTGCCATGAGAGAAGCTTGCCACCCGCTTTGCGAAATCCATCGAGGTTCGAGTTCGCCGTTCCGATGATGGAATCATAACGGTCCACAGCTTGGTAGAAGAGCTCTTCGAAATACGAGATGTTAAGTCCTCCAGTATCGTACTCACGATCCCGCAGAACAAAGTCGGTAATCCAAGTCTGGGGGACGGTGAACGGTACACCGACACATGTATTGTTGCTCTTACACGTTGTTGAAGCGAGGCCAGCAAATGTAGCACCGATGTTGCCGGCGTACCAAAGAAAACGGCCTTCGGTTGTCGTGGCACCCTGCCATATCATCTTGGCGACCGTGGCTACAGTGGTTGTGATCGTCATGCTCTGGTTCGTAGACGGACAAATGTGTTGTCTGCCAACAACGGTCATCGGGTCAAAAGTGCATTCTTGGGGTAACGAGATAATGCCATCCTTTAGTCCATCTAGTCCATCGCAGGCTTCGGTGGCAGCAACATTTATAGCCTCAAACTCCTGTGGGGACGGAAATCCTGCCCGGTGTTAGTCATTTGCTCCAATATCAGCAAGGGACGTACCATTCTCGTTCATGACGACCTGCGGCCAGATGAGTTGCATCATCAACTCGTTCCAGTATATGGCTGGAGCAGTTGCCAGGATACCGTCATATTGATTTGGATACCTCTGAGCCATCATATAACCTTGCCTGCCACCCTGGGAACATCCGTTCCAGTAGCTGTAGCTTGGTACTCTACCGTAGTAGGAATGCGCGACCGCCTTCCCAAGCGTGGCGAGATCATCTAGCGCAACCGAGGATAGATCTTCCAACAATACCCAATTGACATTGCCAGGACTGACTAGCGACCAGCTTATGTCATTACCGATGTGACCTCCATCCGTCGCAATGGCAACAAACCCCTCGCTAGCTGCCCATAGAAGCGTGGTATTAGTTTCAGGTCCTGTCGCCCAACCCCCACCACCAGCTCCTAGAAGCCTTCCAGTCCAGTTTTCAGTGGAAGGCAGCCAGATGACGGTGTTGATCGTGTCGTTATACCCGGGATGTGTGTATGTAATAGTGACTTCGCAAGCGTTCAGGCCGTTCACAGTGACAGCGTAATGATTTTGGTCAGCGGGAGCTTCAAATGACAGGTTGATGTGTGTCTTTGTTGTGATGTTGAGAATTTGACTGCCGTATAGCTCCAAATCCTGGAATGAAGATGCTTCGCACGCTTGCTCCCCAGAAGCTGGGTATGTTAGGCACCCTAATATAGGGAGAAATAAGACAGGATTTGGTATTCTCAGGAACGACATGTTCACAGTAAAATCTTTACCTAGGCAACGATCAAGATAGTTTAGATTCGAAGCCACTTACTGTGAACGCATGGCGGCGTCTACTTATAGCGAATGCAAGCAGACTGCGTTTACACATTCACCCGCAATCCATGAATTCCAGTGGTATATCCACAGGGATATCTAAGTTGATGAGCGTGAGACAATGACCGACATCCTGTTAATATGCAGGAGTATCAGGTGTCGTAAGGTGCTGTTATGTCGTCAAACCGTGCTGTAGAAGGATGATTTCTGGCGACGCCACAGTGCCATAATCGGTGCTAGTGCATCTTTCAATAGGTATCCACGAATTGGCGAACAATGGTTGAATCATGTGCTGCTGACTCAAGAAATGCCTGAAGCATTTGTGACAAAAGGCGACCAATTTAAATCCCTGTCGTGGCGCTTTGAGGTGATTTGAGGCCTTTTCGATGGCACGGTATTTCGCATCTTTAATATGTTGAGTCTCTTAGACTGTGATTTTTGGTTCCTGACGCTGTCTTTGTGAACTTCTGTAGATGAAGTGGGTGGAGGATGGCTGTCGTGGATGGTCGGGTCCTTGGACTCTTCTCGCGCCGCGTACCGCTTTTCGTCTTTCTTGCATCCCCAATTCAACCGGGGTCGCTTGAGTGCATATTCTGATGACCGGCTTACATCTTTGAATCGGTGTCGCAGTATCGCCCATGAGCACGTTGTTGTAGATGAGGTCCAGAGCAATCTCAATGTGCTACAGATCTCTCCGAAGTATAGCGGGTACACTATACCTCTTTCAGCGCGCGCAAATACGTCACTACGCATCAGTTTCGCGATGCGCCAGAACGCTTCCTGGAGCTTCGCCAGTCATGAATCCCTTCTAGCCCAAAGACATTATCACTCTTTCTTCCAGCCCATACTCAAATACCGAGTCGGCTTTGAATTACCCCACATACTTCGTGTGGGGCAACAGCTACCCCAACAGCACCCCGCATCGGACTTGTACCGTGTCGGAACCATGCCGTCCGTATACATACAGGATGTCAAATTTCCACATCTTTTCGACAGATCCTGTCCTAGAGGGCGAAATTACTGTACTCTAAAATCGAACACCAGAACAACACAAGTATGGATCCAGCACAATTCGGCTACAGTACCATTCCTCTAAATCATGCTCCATACGGCCCTATCGTACCGTCTGCCCTAGAAGGCTCCAATGCCGGGAAGGTAGCCCTAGTAACGGGAGCTGGTCAAGGCATCGGCGCCGCCATCGCAGAATCGCTAGCGAAATCCGGGGCCAATGTAGCCATTCTGGACCTCAACGCCGACAAGCTCACCCAAACCAAGAAGACATGTTCAGCATTTGGAGGAAAGGTCGAAGCGTATGGTTGCGATGTGACGGACATGGAGCGAGTGAAGGAAGTCTTTGGGCAGGCGGAGAAGCAATTAGGACCAATCGATATACTGGTGAACAACGCCGGAATTTTTACTCAGCGGCCTTTCATCATGGGGGATTTCGAGACATTTTGGAAACAAATCGAAGTCAACTTCAAGGCTGTAAGTTCACGTTAATCAGGTCAATTTATTTTCACTAAAAAAAAAATTCCAGCCCTTAATGCTTATCCACGCCATCCTTCCACGAATGCAAGAACGCGGACACGGCTGCATTATCAACATCGCCTCCCGCTCAGGTACCGTCGATGTACCCATGACATTGGGATACGTAACTTCCAAAGCAGCGCTCATCCGGGCTACACATACACTGCAGACTGAGATGGAGCTTGATGGACTGGATCCTGCGATTCACATGTATGCGCTACACCCGGGTGGTGTCAAAGGGAACATGGGCGGAGGTAAAACCAAATCTGTCGAGGTTGATGCTGTGTCCATGCTAACGCAATGTAGCTCCGGCTGCGGATGATGTGAAGAAGAAGTACGGTGATGTTACAGATGAGGAATTCTTCAAGGATCTATTCAAGGATGGGCCTTCGCTTTGTGGGCAGACGTGTGCATGGCTGGCTAGTGGGCAAGGAAAAGAGCTTAGAGGGCTGTTCCTAGGTAAGACGCGTCTCTTGTAAGGACCTTGTATCTTATGACTAATACCATTCAGATTGCCGACAAGACGTGAGGAATTTGCTCGAAATCGGACGAGACACATTGTTGAAGGAAAACCGGAACAAGCTGACAGTGAACTTCATTGATGGATATTGCAACGAGCCATAGTGATCGGAATTCAAAACCGATGTCATTCTGTGGTAGTCAAGCGGCATTCTAATATATTACAAGAAGTGAGAGAAGTGCATGAGAACAAAACATGATTCCACATACAAAACCGAGTATCACCGCAATGAGCTCAAGAGTTTATGGTCTTCGCCTACACAGCTTCTTCCCTTTGTAGATCAACTGTTGCTCATGCGACTGAACCTAAGCATCCTAGGTCATATACACTTAGTAAACTGGGACCTTGAAAGCATCGAAAGTGTAGGTCCAGCTCTCAATGGATGCCTTATCCTCAACGCAGTCAAAGTCAGAGCTGTTTCCAGACCAAAGCGGTCGCGCAGGCCACTGGCAAAGCTGCTGCACCTCGCCAGCGTTGGTGCCCGACGCTACGGTGGCGTTGAGGCGGCTAGGCTTCACTCCGTTCTCAACCCAGTCGATGATAGTAGCCATGTTGTCTTGCGGGTAAGGGCCAGGCTGAAGAGCGTTGGCATTGCAGTGCGCCGCGCCGGGAATGAGGTAGAATTGGTACCAGTCGGCCATGGCTTCTTGAGCCTCAGCATCGGTCATGTTAGGGTACATGATCGAGCGAACGGACTGCCAGTAGTGGACCGAGGATGCAGCAGGGATAGAAGGGTCAGATTCACCGTGGTAGTGGATCATCTTCGCGCCTGAAGACTGGAAAGGCGTGAGGTCGGGGAGAGTGGTTTGCAGGCTGTCGAGGTAGCGGACCATGCCGATGTTCATCCATCCTACGAGATCATCGTAGGTGATGTTGTCGAGGTTGGCAAGGTTGTCCAAGTCGAGCAGCTGGACGAACTTGGTCACGTACTCGCCACCAGTGGAAGGGATGTTGAGCTCCCACTCGCCGGTCGCATTGTTGTACGTTGGCTCGGCGTCGCTAAGCTCCGAGCCAATCTGCCAAGAGAGGTATGCACGCTCGCCCTTGGAGTTATGAAGGCCATCGTAGACACCTTGCGCCAATGCAATATCATTGGCGTTGATGGTGCCGTTCTGTTCGGGTTGAGCACTGGTCTGGCTTCCTGGCATCTGACGCTTGCTGAGGCCACGCTTGCTGAACCCAAAGCCAAGGGAAGTACTGGTCTGGGCAGCACAGTAGTAGCTTTCGCCGATCAGAGAGCTGAAATTGAAGTTGAGTTTGCAAAGGTCGGTGCGGGAGATGACACCTGCAGCGACATGTGTTAGAGCGCATCTCTTATATAATAGTTTAGGTTACTTGCCATCAGTACGTCCGTCGAGAGGATCGCAAGCTGCAATCGTAGCGTTGACAATTTTGTCCAACGCGCATGGCGGTGGGAAGTAGTCGTTGACAACGTTGATTGTAGCAGGGTAGACATGTAGAACCTGCTGCTGTGCGTAGCGGAAGGCGGGTGCACCAGCCACAACGCCATCGTACTCCTCACCCCAGCGCTGAACCTGGCTCATAGCCTCGCGGCCACCGTCAGAGCATCCCTCGAAATAAGTGAAGACCTTGGTGTCGTTCAACCCGTAGAAGGCCTGTGTGACCGGTTTTCCAATCTTCGTCAACTCTCCGAGGGCGGTGTAGGCGAAGGCATAGGTGGCGTCCCAGTTGATCGTTCCATTGCCGTATAACACTGCTGCATCGAAGTTCTGGTTGAAAGCATCGTAGCCGGCCGAAGTGGCTCCAGAAGCAGCGCCGTATGGCAAACCTCCTGTCGCATCGCTGGAGAGTGCGTAGCCTCCGCCACCAGAGAGATAGAAACGATTGGCGAAGGTAGAAGGTTCGGGAAAGGCAAAGATGAGAGGAATGACATATTCCTTTCCAGTATGGACATAGCTAACAGTGACGTTACAGTAGTTGTAGGTAGTACCATCGGTAGCTGTTGACGCCATACCGCCACCTCCAAGAGTAGCATTGTAGACGGCACTGGCGGTTACAGTGCTTGGGAGTAAATCGATACCCAGTAGAGTGCCGTTGGAAGGGAGAGAGGCCTGTACGTTTGATACGGTGCAGAGGTCAGTCAGCGAGGCTGCGTTGGCGGTTACTGCCATGGCGGCGGCCGTGGCGCGAGATGAGTGTCGCATGGTGGGCGTACGAACAATGAGAAGATAACAAGATAACGAGAGGGTATCCCCGAACAACTGTAGAGAAGCTTGGTGAGCTGGGTGGTAAGCAAGACATTCCTCGCGGATTCTCGAGCATTATGTACTTCCTGCCAGTCCTGACTCGGACCATCTACTTCACTATGGTCATCGCAGTAGGGACCCAGATCTATGGCCGCAGTCTCTATCCATGCTTAGAGTAACCCCTAGCAATCTCTCAGATCACTGTTGCCAAACTTTTGACCCTATTCTTGTCCATGCGTGCCCTGTCAGAGACCTAGATCGGCGGTGTCCAGCCCTGTAGTGACGGCATCTCCCGACTAGCGCAATATCGCAATACGTGTGCAATGATCCAAATGGAAGGAAAATATAGTACGCCGGCTGTATCAATTGTTGCGCCGCGTCACTGGGAAACATCTTGCTGGTAGTAGGTATGAGCTGAAGTTACGCGTTCTCGGTTAGCGTGCCGGGGGCCCAAGCTTGGATGAGCCTTTATCCAGACAAGCCTTGTAGCTGATGCTTTTCAAAGATCTTTGCTGTGCAAGGCTTGCAGCCAAGTGATCAGGCGGATGAGAGATCAAGCGGTCTTACGGCTTTGAAGCCGCGTATCATCGCGGCGAAGTTTCTCTTATTAGTGATGAAAGAAATAGTTCGTCCGAAGCGATCATTGCGCTGTTATAATGACATTGTTTTGGTTTGCTCACAAGTACGCTAATATATGTCAAAGAGCGTCTATACTTGGTGTATGCTACTCTTCACACCGTCTCCTTCGTCTCAACATGCTCCGTGCTTATCTCCTTCTCAAACTTCGCTTCCTCATTCGCAGCAATCCTCGCATCGGCTTCGATAAACTCGGCTGGGCGGTGTAACTGGATAGCAAGCTTGTTGCGATGAATTAGGATACCCGGTTGAGTCTCGAAGAAGCGATCGATATCCTCTAGGGTTCTGTTCGCTGTCTCTGGGTACAGAAAGTATGTAATCGGAATGAACGAAAAGCAGATGACTGCCCAGATAATCCAGAATTTGTAGCCTAGATTTTGGATACCGGGAAGTGTAGCCTGCACAACACCATAGTTACAGATCCAATTGGTCGCCATTGCGAGCGAAGCGCCTTTGGTTCTCATTTCAAGGGCGTTGATCTCGGTTGGATACAGCCATGGCACGCCTAGAACGCCCATTCCGAAGCTGGCGAAGAACACGAAGAAGAACGAAACTGCGACGATACCCAGTTTATACGAGTCGCCACCTGCTTCAGTCTGACCCTGGGACGCTGCAATGACGATCCAGCAGATGGAACATGCTCCGGCGGAGACCATCATAACTTTGCGACGTCCATATCGCTCGATGACGAAGTATGCCAAGCAAGCAAATATGAGATAGTCGACTGAGCCGGCGGCGGCGAGGATGCGCGAAAGAAGTTCCGAGATACCCAGAGCATTTATGAAGATGTAACTCATGTAGTAAGACGTGACGTTGATTCCTGATATTTGGTTCATAGCCTGCATCCAAGCACCGAGAAGCATGCGCCGCAGGACACCGCTAGGTCCTTTGCCGGTAAGGAGCTGCATCCACGTGTACGTGTTCATATGTTCACGGTCTAGGATGTCCTTGATGATGTTGTACTGTGTGATTACCGAGGCTGACTCCGGCGTTGCTCCATGGCCTTCGAGAGCAGCAAGGACTTCCAAGGCCTCGTCATGTTTTCCTTTGCGAATCAGTAGACGAGGTGAGTCTGGTAGGAAAGGACACATGGCGTAGATGCAGAAAGTGAAGAAGAGTTGGAACGCTAGTGGGAAGCGCCATGCTATATCGCGCGGTGCGAACGAGAAGCCGAGCGTGAGCCAGTTTGAAATGCTGAAACCGGTGATACAGTTCGCTACAGACATGTCAGCTGAGATGAGATCACAGATGCCGGTATGCACATACCCATCTGAATGATGACAAGCTTTCCTCGACTATTCATCTTGCTTGTCTCAGCTTGCCAGACTCCAGCCGTGGCTGTGTTCATGCCAGTACCAAGTCCAGCCACAATGCGCCCGACCATCATGCTCGCTACGGTCCAGCTGCATGTCTGGATGATTGCGCCAATACCAATGATTGTCGAACCGAGTATAATCTGCCTTGGACGTCCGAGGATGTCGCCAGTCCAGATGGTAGACATCGCTCCAATGAAGCATCCGATGTTGTATATGGAGGTCATTACACCTTGCATATTCGCGGACGGATATCCGAACGTATGAAGGAAGTTCTCCGAGATAATGACATTGCCGAACACACCTTGATCATAACCGTAGAAGCTGCTAGGCGTCAGATAGGTACGACAAGGATTATTCGAATCGCATCTTACATGAGTACCGTACTAGCAGCGATGGAAATCCACACTGTCAGTCGCTCACCAGAGCCTCCAAGGTATTTGCGCGCCATAGTGGAGTGCTGCTTGAGCAGATACCACCGTCTCACTCAGAACGCGGCAGTAGTCGCAGGTGAGATCAAGGAGTCGAAGAATCGGGAGGAAAGATCCTCAAATTGAGGGGTGTCAACAAGTGGCACAATGCAGAGCCCTGTACCGAACTTTGTGATGTGCAACGGGGTCACAGCGAGGATCGCCTCTTTATACAGGCTCTCATACCCAGCCTCGGGATCTTCTCCGCTTATCATTATCCTCATGTGCGAAGCTTGTCAAGCCTCATAAGCGTTTGGTCGTCTCGAGATCCACCGTACTTCCCCAGAGTCAGAGCACATCCCCCATACCCCGTAGACCGTGGGCCCACATAGTCAACATTAGAGCTCTGTGACTGGTGATAGCGGCGATTTAGCCGAGCGAAGAGGCGACGAGTGATCAGAGCGTAAGGATAGAATGACGACTGCAGCGTTGAGGTTGCGAACATGGGGATAATGCATCGCGGAATACTAGTTCAGGGAAGGCGGAATGCTGTGTCGGCTGTCAAGTACGGAAGGTGAAGCGAGCGCGGGGTAAAAAGGAAAGTAGGCCGGGTGTGGGGAAAATCGGTGTCGAAACCCACGCCGCGACATGAAAGCTGGGGAAACCGGGTGATAACTTCTGTACTCTTGTACGCATCTTTCGCATAGTTGGAAACAGGACAGGCTCCCGATACCTAAACCCTTTTCGCGCATTCAGCCACGCAACTGCCTAATTAGCAAATCAGCATCATGGAGTCCCCGCAATACTCCTCAAACGTCAATTTATCTCGCGGAAGAAATAAGTTGCAAATCAAGTAGCGCACCATAGCCCTATGATCTGCGCATCGTATTCAAAATTATTGAGCGCGAGGTTTTCCAAATCCAGGAGTACTCCCGATATACGAGAGACATTCGCATGAACTCATTCCTTCCACCGGTAAAAGGTTAGTGGCCAGTTCTTCGTGTTGACGATAAACTCAAAATGCAGAAGTATAAAGATGCCAGACATCTAGATGGTTGAGTACGGACACAACTGCCTGCTAAGATATTCTCACCATGATGTGGACCAACTCTGTCCTTGTCACCCTCGCTGGGGTGACCCATGTCGCATCGCAGTCATTCCAGCAAACGCCAGTGATGGGCTGGAACTCGTACAACCAGATGTCATGTAGTCCCAATACCCAAAAGATAACTACCACCATCAACTCTCTCGCCAGTCGTGGCTTCGTTGATGCAGGCTACAAGTTCTTCCAAATCGACTGTGGGTGGGCCTCAAGAGATGGACAACGTAACACAACGAGCGGCGCTTTGAAGGTGGATCTCAAAGCTTTTCCAGGCGGCTTGAAGCCTCTGAGTGACCTTGCAAGGTCCAAAGGCATGAAGTGGACCATGTACTCGGATGCTGGTGTGCGCATGTGCGATCCGCAAGCACCAAGCCCTGTCTTAGGCTCCTTGGGCCACGAAGCTGCGGATGCCGACTTCTTCAAGACGCTGAACACCGAATACGTCAAATGTGAGTTCTAAGAAGTAATCTTCCATCTTGATCGCCGTACTCACAACCCTTCAGACGACAACTGCTATGCCGATGGACCTGCAGCTAGCCAGAACGCCCCCAAAAACGCCAGGACCGATTTTGTCTCTCGCTTTGGCGTCATGTGGAAAGAACTTCAACGAGTCGGCATCCCTGGACTGCTGATCTGCCAATGGGGTGTACCTTTCAGCACATCTACTGGCTTACAAGGACCTGTTCAGTGGACTAAGGGCATCTCTACATCCTTCCGGCTGTCGGATGACATCACGTCAGGTTGGGCGTCTATGTTCCGCATCTACAATCAAGCCGTACACATTGCGAAGTCCGGCCTAGTAGGCCCCGGACATATTGCCGATGCTGATCTACTCATGGTGGGCAATTCTGGTATGACGTTTGATGAGCAAGCTACTCACTTCGCTGCATGGGCCATGTTGAAGTCGGCGCTGATGATCTCGACTGATGTTCCAGCTTTATCAAATGAGCTTGTTGCTGTTCTGCAGAACAAGGACCTGATTGCTATCAACCAAGACTCAGCTGTCAAGCCGGTCACGCTCCACCAGCGCTGGAGCGGAGATCGAGACCTTTGGGCCGGCGATCTTGCTAATGGAGATATGGCTGTCCTAGTCGTAGATATCAGCAACACTGCTCGTACGCTGAGCCTGCAGCTTTCTGAGCTTGATATAGCTTCGGCATCTATCAAGGATCTCTGGACTGGTACGACTATCAGCGGAGCTTCTCTTTCCAAACAAGTCAAAGCCCATGGATCTCTCGCCATCCGTCTCTCCAATATTCGCCGCTCGACAGCTACGAAGCCCACTTATACATTCGTCTCCGCATCAACTGGCTCCCTCTCTTCGGGTGCAAACACCCAATCTTGTTCAGGCTGCACCTCATCTAACAAAGTCGGCAACCTGGGTGGATCTTCGAACGGCCGTGTAACGATCTCCAATCTTCGCACGTCCAAAGCCACACAGACAGTGCTTTTTGACTATATCAATGGCCAGGTTGACTACATGGGCGGCAGCAACGAGCGCGTCGCAGCGATCAGCGTGAACGGAGGAGCCGCGAAGACCGTTAGCTTCCCTCTGAGCGGGTACAATTGGGACAAAGATGTGTACAAGAATTACGGCGTGGAGTTGTCGGGCTTCAGCACTACGGGTACTAACACCATCACCATCTCTGGTGTTGGAAGCGCGTACGCACCAGATGTTGACAGGGTTGGCGTAGTTGCTTAGCACACGGCCGGTCTCACTTCGGTGTATCACGGTCTTTCCAGCCACGGCTGATTAACCGCCTCAGCCACCTCTAGTGGCCTGAATGTCTGTTTTGCGACAAGCTACGGATGTTTCTGAAGTACAATGAATAACATCACTCTATATTCGGCCCGATAAAGCTTCAGACCGTTATTCACGTATATACTCGCGCAACCTGTCCTCCGTCCGACCAACCGCATAGTACAATTCTGTGAGGCTTCTCCGCGTTATCCTTGCTTGAGCTGGTAGAGTAGTTGTTTTGGCCGTCACACACGCCAGTCCTTACGATATTCAATGTGATATCCGAGTGTTCGGCCTTTCTGCTGCCCTTTAAATGACTGACCGTATTTCCAAGACAGCAAAGCCCGGCAAGTGTGACGTATGCCCGTCTCTTTGTAGTTCAGTGCATGAGCGAATATCATTCATTCCGGGCCTGCAATATAAGACACATAAGTACCTTCACCCATCTCGTCAATTGAGATCGCCTTTTCACCATAAGCCGCATCCTTCACTACAGCTCCGTTCCTCGCAGATACACAAGATGAAGCTTCAGCACCTTGTCCCCGCCGTGTTCTTCTCAGCCTCGGCTCTAGCGGCAACGTTCAACGGCTTCTCTGACACCGCCTGCCAGCGCTACGACGGCACATACATTCCCGTCACAGCAGCTCAACTCCAAGATCTCGTCGTCCAGGAATGGGCAACTACGGATGCGGTTCCAGAAGCATCGCGCTTCTTGACTACGCCTGATGACAAGAAGAAGTGCCCTTCCAACGAAGATGATACATATAAATGGGTGAGTTTACACGATCTCGGCGTGCTGCCTGTTATCAACACTTTGCATCCTTGGTGTGTACGTTGGCTGGTAAATCGTTACTGACTCGTCACTTTCTACCTTCCAGATCCAGATTCCACAATGGGAGCAAGGCAGCCAGTTTCCCGCAGGAAACGGTGGCGCGGTTGCAGTGGTCTACTACAAGGATACAGACACCTATAGCCTCTGCAGGTACCTTGCTGCTGCTCAGCAAGATGGATATGCAGGCATGTGCAGATAGACGGATGGTGGCATTAGATTACTTGTATCGTCAGTGGCGGCTTGAACAGCATATGGGACGTAGCAAGCATACATTTACTGAGAATGTAATTGCCGCGATAGTAATTGACTTCCCATCCCCTTCTATATTCTAAGCCAATGATTGGACAGATTCATATCTTCGCATTTGCGCATTCCGTATTCATGCTGTGTTCATGACCTGCTCAGTTGTTCCTCCGCCAACTCCTCAAGGTCCCCGCAAATCTCCTCCTCGTCAGATACACGAACCCCATGAACACAACCGCAAACACCAAACTGCCTGCCCCAGTCGTCTGGTTCTGCACGGCCTGCTTTTTTGCCTCCTGATAATATCCCTTCATCTTCTCCGTCATGCCATCGTCTTTCTCGAGATCAGGCATCGCCATGACCTTGACTACCAGTGCGGTCCAGCCAGTGAATTGTTGCGTGCGTTGTCCATCACCTCTAATAGGGTCGTACTGTTCCCATACGTACCCTGTCTTGAGGTAAGAATTAAAGACAGTATGGACAATGTTGCGACGGAGCTCGATATATATTTCACGACAGCGTTGTTGTGACGGGCCGGGTATCAGGGCGAGGTCAAATAGATTGGTTAGGATGAGGTAGTTCATGTTGATCCAGATGGGCGAGCGCCAGTAGTTGTCGTCCTTGCCATAGGCTTCGTCCCCAGGGCTAAGACTACGGACGCCGAAGTCCGTCCATAGTTTTTCGGGGTCGCGAAGAAGGGTAAGCATGGCTGATAGATGTGGGTGCGATGCATCAGTGAAACCAGTGAGAAGCGGGAAGATTGAGAGATAGCCTTTATGACAGGCATTTGTATGTAGGGCATTCCGTACGACGGCATCGCAGTATATGTTCGACTCCTTTGCCCAGTGTATGGTATCGATGTTGGTCTTGACGCCACGGATGTGGTTCTGGAATGTGAGCGCGTCATGTGCATTTTCCGTCAAAAAAGCGATGCGTTCAAGGGTCCGCGCCATCACGCCAACCCAGCACAATGCATCCAGATGCAATTCGGTGATGTCAGGAGGCTCTGCTCGAGGGTAATCATCCAGTCCACTGGCGAAGTTCGTTCCCGGTGTTCGACCCCGCCACCTGTAACCTTCGTTCAAGTTGGCCGCTGGGATGGAATGTGCCTCCACATCTCCAGATTGCGACTTCCGGAACCAATCATAATGCTTCTTGAGGTACGGGTACATCTTTGCCATTAAGGCCTTTCCAGTTTCAGCTTTGGCGAGATAAACCGAGTCATGGCCATGATACTTTGCCTTGCCCTTCAACATATTGATGAACTTAGAAATGACCAAAAACATTGTTGGTGGGTTAGCAATGTGTGGAAACTGAGTGACGAATTCAGCAGGCGTGCCACCCTCTGCTTCCGCGCCCAAGATCTGCTCTCTTGCGATCCAGCCATCATCGTCCATGAGAAAAAGCCAATCATCTATCACCTCCAAAGCGAGATCTGCATCCCATTCAATGACGGGCAAGAGATGAAAACCTTCATCCCACAAGAAGCCCCTTGGGAAGGCCGCGCGCGACGGTGTATGTGTAAGAAGTTCGTATGGACCTTTCATCTTGGGTGTAGAGTGCTTCCTCGCATCGACTGATTTCTGCCAGAAGTTTCCCGTCGTCTCGGCATAGATGGCTTTCTTTGATGTGTCAACCTTGGCAGTACCAGTAAAATATCCTAGTCCACCCAATAGGTTCGACAGGGTGCTTTGAGCAAAGGCGCGGTGTTGGTCGGTAGTAAAGGGGGTTTTCGGAATGAACGTGGTGGCGAAGTTCTTGTCAAAAGACTTGAGGGTACTCTCTAGACTGCTGGTGAGACCAGCGGCTTGGGAGTGTCAGTATGCTTGAATCTTAACCCACTTCGCTATGTGACATAGCTGAAACGAGAACTCACAAGTCATGGCTCGCTTCGCGGAATCGCTAGAATAAAGAATATCAAACTACAGGAAGTCAATCGCGGTAGAGACATAAGATAGTGAGACTAACCTCAAATGATCCATGGCACACTAATTGAACTAATTGCATGTTACCGTTACTCGGGGCGTTGCGCAACACGATGTCATTTGGTCCTGGCTCTTTACGGTCTTTGGTCTGGTCTTTCAACGAATCCAGAAAGGTGGCTTGTCACACAAACTCATCAGCTAGCTACTCACACCGACAGATGAGGCTTGGAATACGGGTAGATAGGGTGGAAAAGATTTGGCATTCATTGCACTCACATTTGCCCTGCCATAGTTTATCTTCTGTTACGTTCAGCGTCTTGATGTATGCCACCTCACGCTTTTCTTCTGCGTTGATAGGTACAGGAATGTGGATACCAGCAGTACCCAACTTTGGGTGCGCAATATTCATGTTCACTGCCTGGACAGTCTTGTCGTCGTCAGGTTCGAATTGCTGACGCGCCTCGAGCTTGCAGTCGGCGCAAGCTTCCATGGCCTCCATGCCAATGTAGAAGACTACAGTTGTCTTGAAATCTTCCGGCGCGTCTGGTCTTGGTATGCCCCGTACGCGCAATCCCCAATTGCCCTGGCTCTGGCCTTCAGAGTACTTTACAAACTCAGTCACGAGGTTTATCTTGTTCCCAGGATCCTCTATGGATTGCCTGCCGCCCTCTCGTGCATCGTATGCGATCCAACCGTATCGGGCCATGCCTTCGCTCTGGTTTACGTTGTGGCGTAGTGCTGCATTTCTGGTCAGCACTGTAGGCGCAGCCTTACCATGACTACTTACTCGTCTCAACGTCTTCCAGCTTCGCCCACATGAGTCCTGCGACCAGACTCTTGGGCACGCGGGGGCGAAGACCCAAGTAGAGGTTCGGGCGATAAGGACCCCATAGCAGCGATTCGTTGCTGGTCGATACTTTGTGGTCGATGGCGGACGTGGGTGAGAGAAGCGTGAAGAGAAGGGTCAGGAGGGTTGACGGGAGCATAGTGAGGTATGACGGGTATGACGCGTTTCACCACACGTCGACCAATTGGTTGCAGACTAGACCGTAAGACACATGCAGCGGTGGCGCGAGGCTTCAGGGCATATCTCTGCTACGTTGGATTAGCTCTTAGCTGACCGCGACAGCAATGCGCCGGCAATATCGGACATTATGCCCAGCCAGAGCTGTCTTGGACCCTGCTGTGTCTTGATTGGACGACGGGCTTTGCTAGCATGTGACGCCATGGCCAAAACAACTCTACTCTCGTCTCCAATCGCAAATCAAGGGCACGCGATAAGAATCACTATTCGTTTTACACATCACTCTTTGATGCTATAGCTACAATACACCGGTTGCAAGGTACCCGATCTACAGCCTACCAGATACCGCAAATGTCTGCCAATGGCGTTGCTGCTTTCTATCTTCCAAGCCACATCTACCTTTCAGTACTGCTCGAGTCTGCTACATGAAATGATTGATGTTCTACATTTGTAGGAGCGGTACAACGCTGGCAATGGAAGAAAGGCTAGCTGCGGATCTCAGCCGCCTTGCTCCCGCGCGACGTCAGCGGTTGATGCTGGGTCCACCCACGATGCCGAGCCCCCACAATCTGCAAGTGCGGACGGGCGAACTAAAAAGCAGCCATCCCGCCTTGGACACTGGCGATCCCGATCGACTCTAGGATAGCAAAATATAAAGACGCTGTGCAGATTTTAGCATCATACCATCTTACAAACATCATATCAACATGGAAGAGCAAGTAGAACGCCTCGTGAACAAGGTTTGGGGTACATGACACCGGACGCCAGGTTACAACACACGCATTGACCTGGTTATAGACAAATATCAAGATGTTCCTGCATCGAAGCGATTGCTGATTGCAGTATCTGGCATTCCAGGATCTGGTACGTACATACATGGCAAATTTGGCTCTCCAACCAGCTGACCACCACCACCAGGCAAAACAACGCTCGCAGCCATAGTTTCGACCAAACTCAACCAGAAACATGCACAACAGTCGCCGGGTACCGCCAACAGTAATCCACTAGCAGCCTTCATACCAATGGACGGCTTCCATCTATCACGCCAACAGCTTGATGCAATGCCAGATCCAGACAGCGCATATGCTAGAAGAGGCGCGGCTTTCACGTTTGATGGCGATTCCTTCTACAGCCTGGTGAAGAAATTACGAGAGCCTATATGTCCAGAGAGTTCAACTTTGTATGCACCCAGCTTCGATCACGCGCTCAAAGACCCGGTCGAGAACGACATTGCCATCTCGCCATCCGTACGCATCGTCATATTCGAAGGCAACTACTGCTCATTGGACAAGGCGCCCTGGAACGAAGCAGCGAAGCTCATGGACGAGCTCTGGTTCGTGGATGTAGATTTCGATGTTGCGCGGAAGAGGTTGGTTCATCGTCATGTCAAGGCTGGCATCGCCAAGAATGAGGAGGAAGCGCGAAAGAGGGCGGATGAGAATGACCTTGTGAACGGGCAAGAGATAGTGAACTTGAGGCTGGATGTACATGAGCTGATCAAGAGTGAAGAGGACCGCCATTGGGCACCGGAGCAACAAGGTGTCGGAGACGGGGAGGATGAGGGTACTAAAGGCGGGATGGCAGGCCGGGTATGATGTGATCATTGAAAGTGAGGCATAGATTTTTACATTACTAGTAGCTGACTTCTAGTTGTATTTGATACAAAGTCTACACTGAAGGTGTACACTTGCGACATGCTGCAAGTACCTTGAAAAGAATTACAGCGAATACCTTTCGTTTGCCCCTTTGTTATATCTTGCGCTCAGCAACTACAGATCGTTTCTCATACCATGCCCAGGAAGTAGGCTTCTTGCACGTTTTGTAGTACTGAACATCGCGGCTGTCCAGGGTTTTCCAAGATACGGATCCACCAGTACCAATCAGCCTCACTGCGCACTTCTCGGCCTCACCCATGATCCACAACTGCTTAGGATCTGTCTCAGCCTCAATTTCAATCTTAACTTTGCGAAATCTGCCATTCCAGTGTTCTGCCCACGCATGGATGAACAAATTGGCCTCGTCCGGCATCAAGGCGTACCGGAAGCTCGTATAACTCCAAACCAGCTCCAAACACGCGTTTTTGAGAGACAAGTCATTTGTTAGCTTGAGGAAAGGAATGATCAGGTGTTCGCCGAGGTACTCCTTCGTGTTAAAGACCAGGTAGCGAAGCTTGATGTTTCGTACGCCATCGTTAGTGAAGATAAGTGAATTTGGTGCTCCCGCGAGTTCTCGTTCAGGTCCAGTTATCCGCCCAAGTGGCTGGAAAGTGAAGGTCCATGCAATTAGATCCAGGACTTCGTAAAGCACCTGTCGACTAGATAACATACAGAGTGGAAGACCTCGACATACTGGTTTCGAGGCCTCGATGGAAACTTCCGGATTGTGTGTCGCAATGACCATGAGTTTATCCACGCGAAATGTAAGAGGTGATTCTTCGAGAGCCTTCGTGTAGATTTGATCTCGAATCTCACGAGGGAGACTTAGAAGCGCGCTTCCATGCTGAGAGGTGATCTTCGAGAGTGGTGGACGAGACACTTTGCTTGATACTTGTAAGCGTTTGGAGGTACGACTGCCTTTTGCTGGTGATGCAGCGCGCTTCTTAGACGGCGGGTTCCGGTTGCTAGTCATGTCGTCCTCTATGTTTCAGATGTGGAATACAGCTAAGGCGGCTGTTGTCAAATTGTCGACTGAGCGAGATGTGAGTAACCAAGTTGATCGAGTGGTTGTGGTAAGCGCGGATATCGGCTGTAGATTGATTCGGGTTTATAACGGACAAGAGAAGGCAAGGCGAAATGTTATATGCGAAAGAGAACCGGTAATGATGCTAGCAGCGCTCGTGATTATGGGCACGGTCTTCTTTCCATAGTGAAAAAAAAGGAGTAGATAAAAGTCTTCAGCTTCATTGAATTGCTGCCTAGGTTCTCACGCTTGGAATCGAGACAGTACTATCGCCGTATCAGTTTGAGTAAGCTGAAATGAAGACTATATGTCCAATGTCGTTGAATACAACAGCGGAAATTGATACATCTCAGAAACCACCGAGTCTATCTAGGAGCTCACTGGTTGATTGCACAAGGCTCGTGGCAATGACCTCTCCAAATCTTACGTTCAACCAGCAGAGTCTTCACCCAAGTGTTGAGTTCACAAAATTTAAGCCGTAAAACCGAAGCCTCTTCTGTCCAGCAGAATTTCACTTCACCTTCCCGTGCCTTGCCAACAAGTCTTCGCGAGCACTTCTCAGCAAGTTCCATCATCCTCGGCATCATTGTTCGATCCCTTTCAGAGTACTCGATAGTAACGCTCACCTCGCGGAACCAGCCGTTCCACTTGGCGACAAAGCAATCAAGAATCTCTTTCTCACCTTGTAGCCAATTGACACGATTGGATCCGAAGTCTCAATGTCCATCAAGCCACGAGCGTCTCCATCTCAACTGCAGACACGAGTCTTTGCAAAGTCCATGATAGATTAGGTTAAGCCGCTCACGGTCACGCTCTTTCTGTTCGCCCAAATCAATCCCAATCTCACGCTCGTCGGAACCCAGCATAAACCAAGCGTCGCTGCCAGGTTGGAAGGTAAAATTGCTGATTCTGCCTCTGGCACCGTAAGTAAGTGTGTTCGGAGGCGGACAGAGATGCGTTTTGCAATACGTTTTACTAATTGGGTAGATTCGTTGTTGAGTTTTGAAGAGGTAGGTACGGAACCGGCGAAATACGTCCATTGCTTCGATCAAAACTTGTTTACAAGTCAGAATCCAGAGGAGTAGGCCAGTGAGTATGCCAGTGTTTCGGTCATACTCTCAGTAGGTGGAAGCGCTTGCGAACGCATAAGCTGAGATTTCTGTGCTGACGACAAATGAGCGGGCAGCATCTCCGAAGGCGTACTTGTGAATCTCATCTCGAATCTCCAATGGAAGATCAAGGAGTAGGTTAGGCGATGATTTAGAAACCAGCGTGACAAGGCCGGCTGACTCTAGCATATCTTCTGCGTGAGAAGGACGCGAAAATGAATAGTGACTGTGTGTTCTGCGGTATGTTCAGTCCGCCTCGTGATGGAGTTAGTGTTAAGTCGAGCAGCGGAAGTAGAATTTGTTGGTGTATGCGGGAAGCTCCAGGGCCTATATAAACCCTACGGAGGTGGAGTGATTTCGTAGCGTTTATCTGGTCAGTGCTGCGTCCGGAACACCTACGTTGAGAATGAAAGTCGATATTTGTCTGAAGATTGATACACAGAATCCAATCGCCGGCTGAGCGAAGGTTGTGCGCTGCAGCACTCACCCATTGCGGCTTTCCACCACAACATACCTTGTCTGCATCTTGCATTCGTCTTTCTTGAACCCTTCATCGTCTTCTATATCCTTCTCCTTCCATCTCATACTTGTCTCACCCTTGCCTTTCTCACCAACAAGCCTCTTCGCAGTCCGTTCCACCAAATCTGTCGCCATCCTCCCAGCAAAAGTTTTACTAGGCTCACTTCTTACTGTAACCTTCACACGTTCCAATTTACCAACCCATTCATCCAGAGTCTTGCTCCTAACAACCGGTTGGTCACCAGGAACTAGTGTACCAACATCGTAGATCCAGTTCATGTGTAATTCCCTGACACCCGTGCCAGCCTTATGCAAGATGTTCAGCATCGCCTCATCAGCAGGCCAAAGTTTGATTTGCAACAACTGATGATCTCGCAACCTGTAAGTTCCTGGGAGGGACCCCCGTTCATTCGGCCTCGTGTTGACATACAAACGTGAGCACCGCACGAGGTTTATCCCAGTGGGCAGTATTGCGTCTTCGTGTTCGGCTTGCATTTCCAAATCTACATCTTGGATCCAACTTGGTGTTGCGCGATCTAGCACCACTGTTTTGATAGCCTCGAAGACTAACCGGTTTGGGATATCGGTTTCTTCTACGGTCTTCACTTGCTGGATTGTAGATAGTGTGGAAGAGGTGAACGCGAATTCTCTCGACAGCAAACTCAAACCTTCTTTTAGCATCTGTCTGCATGTCGATAACCAGATCGGCAAGCCTCTTTGCCGAAGTAACAATTTGGACAATCGGTCATGAACGATACTTTTGGGTATGGCAAGGATTGATGTCGGTGGGGTACAAGAAATCGAGGCTTCGATTGTTCGAAAACCCCAAGAGTACATGTAAATGATATCGCGCAACTCAGCTGGGAGGGAAAGTATCAGGCAGAAGGTCGAAGACGAGCTCAAAGAGCTATGCGTGGTCCGGTGTTGAGCCATGCTGTTCGTACAAACGAGTGCAGTGATGTTTCCACAAAACTGCTCAAAAAACTAGACGTTTGGTAGTTTTGCAAAGACGACTGAAGATAAGAAGGCACGCAACGTCCCTATGGATGTACATATACGTGTGTCGGGATAAGGCACCAACGATCACGTGGTCTAGCGCCCTCACTAGCGTACCCTGCTGACAGTCACGAAGTCGTCACTTTGCAACAAGCAGACAGCGGTGAGTTTTCCAGTATTCATATTGCTACGATGTCTTCTACTCAAATACGCATACACGCTTATAGCCGTGAAAGATGGGAGTCTGGTTGATTGCGAGATGAACCCGGAACAAGCTCCAGTCTCAGCAATCCCAACCATCCTCTGTCAAGTTTACTACACAAGAAGTGAAGAATGTCCTTGTGCTCGACAACTTCATACCCAGGGAGATGTTGGCCGTAAGGCGTTGTGGTGCCGATACAAAGGCTAGGCCGCCATCAAAGGCTCTCCGGAACGCCGCATCCGACTCCGTAAACGATGATAGGTTCAGGCCGTTCGAAGGTGCGTATAGATACATTTTGGGCACCGTCATCCAAGGTTGCGCCAAACGAGTGCAAGATAAGGGAAGCGCAAAGGTCTAGTGGCATGGGCGTGCCAGCTATGCCTTGACTGCGCCTCCCTGAGCCTCGCTGTTCTCGTTGTTCTCGAAATCGGAGGCCGATGTTTCACGGTTCAGGCTGGTCTCGCGGTGCAAGAAGGTGTGTTCCTTGACGGGGCTACCTGCTAGCTCGCCCTGGCCGCTGATGCTGCCATTTCCATGGCCGTTGCCGTTGCCGTTGCCATTCTGACCGGTTGGGGTGGGCGGGGCGATGTGTGGGATCTTCTCGGGGTTGGGGTGCTCGCGACCAACTTGGGTGACACCGACGTCACCAGCTTTGCCAGCCTTGGAGAGGGCGTAGTCGCCGCTGTCGAAGTACTTGCGCTCCTGCAGCGATCGTTAGTAGGAATCCAGTACTTCGCAGGCTTGACATACCTTCAGCTTGTTCTGGAGCAGGTCCTTCTTGTTGGGAAGCTTGCCATAGAGACGGAAGAGTTTGGCCTCCTGCTCTGACATTTTCTGAACCACCATGTTAGCTGCTGAGCTTTCCAGAAACGTGCAGGGAGTATTGTGACGTACGCTGACATCGACCTTGTTCTGCTGGTGGGGGTTCATGTTGGCGATTGTAGAGGGTTGTGGTGTTGCGGATCGCAAGTGACGTTCTTTAGAGGGGCAGCTGCTCGCGAAAGTCGCCGTGTCGTGTCGAGGCTTTGTTGTGTGATGGATAACACGAAAAAGGGTCAAAAGGTCGCAATTTGTTTAAAAGATGGTTGTCGTTGGCTCGCGCTGACCACTTTGGGCGAGTACCGTTACCCGTTATGTGACAGGGACAGGGTGAATAGACGTGATTGATCCGGCTTCCAGCGCTGACGATTGGGTGCCGACAGAGCTCGGGCGTAGGTCTTTGCTGCTGCCTGACAACACAACAGCGTTGACGTGTTATGACTCGTTTGGTTTATCGTTCAGGCGTTGTTGAAACGACAATGTTTTGGTGCAAGTGGGAGGAGTGCCCCTCTATCCAGTCGACTATGCGATAAGCCTGGATCGCCCGAGGTTCCAACGGCCCGGGACGCTGCACGATGCGAATCAAGCAACAAAGCGAGGGATCGTGATGACGAGAAGAGCAAAGGATTGAATGTGTACAACAGTAGTAGAGTGTGCAGAGGATTGTGAGTGATGTAATAGACTCGAGCGTTGTTATTCTCTCGACTTGCTTCGCACGAGGGAGGTTGTCAACCAAGGAGGGGTAGATGCAGTGGATATGTAGGCAGGCGACGGGTGGGCCGATTTAAACAATCACCAAGACGTGGCTTACTTGACGGGTGAATTGACGCAGCAGACACAAGGAATGAATGGCAGAGCAGCCGTTTCCGCGCGAAAAGTGTAAATCTTAGCCCTTGCGCGCGTTGGTCGGATGCACGTTGGATTGCCGTGGACCTTACCAGACTCAGCACCCTCACAACGTCACGCGTACACATCATTGGCCTCCTAACCTCCTTGATCGCCAGGGCCCATCTCGATGAGGCTTGAATTGTTCATTTTCCGTGCCATTGGCGTGTGTGCGTAATGTCGTCACATGGAACACGCCTCGCAGACTGCTTGGATTGAATCACGATGCACTTTTTTTATCTTGCAACTACGAAAGCATGCTTCCCCGCTTACCATGATAAATAGTTGCTTGAGCGTGATAGGCTGCTTGAGTGCGCTAGCTCTAGACTTTATCAAACCCTGACGGTCAGCCATGCTCCCCACCACCACCTACTCTGATTAGCGAGATACTACTGCAGGGCTTCAAGGTTCTCACCATCGATCCAGAATTCGGGAAGTAAAACACAGCATCCAAGCTGAGGAACATCCCACACAAGCGCCGCCCGTTGGCCAATTCGCTTAATTGTTGCAGCAAAATCTCACACCAAAAACAACACAAGACCGGAAACGCATCCCGCTTCCAATCGTATTAAGAATGGCTGGCACCGGCAAGACCTTTGTAGTGGAACATCTGGACCCTGAGCTTGAGGAGTGGTCTTCTCTGGAGTACGCCAGCATCGCGGCAGAATCCCATGAGTCTGGTGCACAGTTCCTGCTGTCTTCCGTACCGACGTCGTTGGAATTGCCCGCAAACCTACAGGGTGCAAAGGGACTCAATGTCGAGACAAGAGGTATTGAAGAAATCTATGCGGACAGAAAAGACAAGGTGTGTCTGCTGGACCCTGCCGCATCCAAGGACTTGAGCCCAGAGGACGGCGAGACATTCGACATCTTCTTATTCGGCGGTATACTTGGTAAGCATCCGTGCTCATCCAGACAAAGCTGTACGATAGAGAGAAAGAGCTAATTCCTGATCAGGAGACGACCCGCCAAGAGGTGTGTGAAACCGGCAGTGCTATGCGAAATAGCAACAGTTGATTAACGTACTCTCCAGACCGTACTTCAGAGCTGCGCAAGAAAGGATACCAAGGACGTCGCTTGGGACCTGTACAGATGACGACCGACACAGCAGTACGTGTCACCAGGATTTGCGTGCAGGACAAGGGTGAGTCGAGCAACCGGATGCTGGTGTAAGATGCTGACGAGGCGCAGTACCCGTCGACAAGATTTCGTACATCGATCATCCCGATCTCAAGATCAACAAGAACGAGAGCACACAGATGCCATTCCGTTATGTCAAGGATGAAAACGGGGAACCAATCATGCCCAAGGTGAGCAGACTGAGCGATTTGATGCGTCAAAACGCAATGTTGACAGGATGCATAGGGAATGCGTGAGCTGATCGTTAAAGACTCGGCCAAGAGCTTGAACGATCTCTTTTGAAGACCAGTAATCAATATGCCATAAGCATCCCATCTTTACGTACCAGCGGTATGGGAGATGAGCATGCGCCACTGTGGCACACAGTCATCAACGATCGTTAACATGTACCGCTTCCGGGAATCCCAAAAAAGCATTGTAAGGATGAGAAAGGGGTCCGCGGTGTAGTACTAGGCGGGACTCTAGCTCTCAGTCGGGGTATTGACCAGACGGACCGATGTGGATGCTATCATGCTCTAGAACGACTTTCACGTTGGTGCAGCATGACGGCATAGAGAAGTTAGTGCTAGATAGTTAGTAGTCTGTAGTCCAAAAAGTTATTGCCAGCCCGGCCGAACCTTAGGAAGTGAAATCAACCATTGCATGCGAATATCGGCAGCTAGGGACGCGCGGACACGCTCAGTGGTGTGCATATATTCGGCAAAATCGCGGCCTGAGGACGGAGCTGACACATGGTTGAAGCATGAGTGAACGCTCAATCGTGTCAGATCGCATGCGCGATGCGCGTTCTCGAGACGCGGAGAAGGCAGTAGCCGGAATGAGCCTTGTGTGCTGTGATTGGCCCTACGACGAAGCTTGGACAGCACCCCAAAGACGTACCTCAATAGCGATATGGACTTATTATCCATGTCAATTAACTTTCTGCAATTCATTTTACATGTTCAACATTCAGGCTATTCGCTGAAACTGTCATGCACTTTGTGGAACGCTCGCGTGTCTTACGTCTCACGATCTACTGTCAACAGGCCCCTGGTTCTGGATCCCAACTCGGACTCGTCAGCCGCCCCAGTAGCCACCTAACCTGTATCTTTGAAGTCCGAACTTCTCACAACATCAGCGCCTATACCTTACACTGTGCCAGGCTGTGCATTCACTTCATCTTATTTTAGCCTGCAGCAGCTGCTCTTTCCACCTCTGGAGTTCCCATGATATAGCGACTGCGCACCGCATCCTCCGCGGCACCCACACTCCGACACGCGGCCTCACTATGGCCTCCTCACATTTTCCGCTGCGATGGCGGACGGCGCTCCTAGGCGGCCTCCTAGCGACAGTATCATGGCTTCCGAGCATAATGGCACAGGAGAAGACGCAGGCCGACTACTTCATACATGACCTGCCCGGTGCGCCCAAGCCGTTGCTGAAGATGCACGCAGGGTAAGCGCGATTTGGGAGATACGCGCAGGCAGTGCTGACCCCTTGATTAGACACATCGAAGTCGACGCAGAGAACAACGGCAACCTCTTCTTTTGGCATTACGAGAATCGCCACATTGCAGACCGTCAACGGACGGTATTATGGCTGAACGGCGGCCCTGGCTGCTCCTCGATGGACGGCGCCATGATGGAAGTCGGCCCATACAGAGTGCGCGAAGGCGGCAACCTCGAATACAACAACGGTTCATGGGACGAGTTCGCAAACTTGCTCTTCGTGGATCAACCCGTTGGAACTGGTTTCAGTTACGTGAACACCAACAGCTACCTCACTGAACTCGACCAAATGGCCGACCACATGCTCATATTTTTGGAGAAGTGGTTTGCGCTATTCCCCGAATACGAGAATGACGATGTGAGTGGCTCGACTAAGTGGAGACGCGGGGATACTGACATGTCGTAGTTGTACATCGCCGGTGAATCGTACGCTGGTCAACACATTCCCTACATCGGTCGCGCTATCCTCAATCGAAACAAACAGAACCCCTCCAAAACGCCATGGGCGCTCAAGGGACTCATGATTGGAAACGGTTGGATATCGCCCGTCGACCAGTATCTCGCTTACATACCCTTTGCCTACCAGAATGGACTCATGCGGGCTGATACGGACATGGCAAGGCGTGTGGAGGAACAACAGAGGATCTGTATCAAGAAGCTCGACGCCGGTGGAATGAACACTGTCGACACAAGCGAGTGTGAGCAGATCATGGTTAGGATTTTGGAGGAGACCAAAGACACAAAGGCCGACAACATGAACCAGTGCCTCAACATGTACGATATCCGTCTCCGTGACGATTCGTCGTGTGGTATGAACTGGCCTCCGGATCTTGCGCAAGTCACTCCTTACCTCCGCCGCCCCGATGTTATCCAGGCACTTCACATCAACCCCGATAAGAAGACCGGCTGGCAAGAGTGCAACGGGGCCGTTTCTGGTCATTTCCGTGCCAGAAAGAGCGAGCCTGCTGTCAAGTTCCTGCCCGAAATCATCGAGCAGATTCCAGTCTTGCTGTTCTCTGGTGACAAGGACTTTATTTGCAATCACGTTGGTACAGAAGCTATGATTGGGAACATGCAGTGGAACGGTGGCAAGGGTTTCGAAGCTTCCCCCGGTGTACAGAATGCTAAACAGGATTGGATGTTCGAGGGCGAAGCTGCTGGGACATGGCAGGAGGCGCGTAACCTCACATACGTCGTCTTCTACAACTCCAGTCACATGGTTCCCTTTGACTACCCCAGGCGCACCCGCGATATGCTCGATCGCTTCATGGGAGTCAACATCGAGGCAATCGGTGGTGCTCCTGCCGACAGCCTTATCGACGGCGAGAAAGGTCCACTGACCAGCGTTGGTGACCACCCCAACTCGACTCAAGCAGAAGAAGACAAGACGAAAGAGCTCAAGGCGGCAGAATGGAAGGCCTACACTCGCTCCGGCCAGGCTGCACTCGTCGTTGTCCTCATTGCTGCCTGCCTCTGCGGCTTCTTGTGGTGGCGCAGTAGGCGTGCTGCAAGCAGCGAATACAAGGGTACCGACAGTGACGAAGGACGAGAGTCTCTTCTCACCGGCATGGGCCTTGACAACTTCAGGAGAAGAGAACGCAGGCAGGATCTTGAGGCTGCCGACTTTGACGAACGGGAGCTTGATGATCTTGACGATGCGCCAAAGAAGCCAGGAAATGGTTATGCGCGCGCAAACTCGGAGAAGACGAGGGAGTCGCACAACGACTCTACGTTCTCTTTGGGCGTAGACAGCGATGATGAGGAGGCTAGCTCCAGTGATCGTGGCAGAAGAAAGGAAGCATCGGGATAGATTGAGATTACTACGTTTTTTGGGACCGATATCATATAGCATTGCAGGCGTACTCGGGACGTCGAAATCGAATCTTTTCGTCTCGCCAGATCATACTATGTTCAGTGTTGACGCGTCCGGGACGCTGAGATTACCTATTTGACTTGCTTTGCTGCACAATACAGGCGTACCTAATGCTCAAGTGGGTATTTTTTTTTATTGCTTGACGCGCATCTCGCCCGTTAAATAAACCATAGGTTGACACTTGTTGACGTTACCGTGTAGGCAGTATATGGTGGATCGGTGCTGCCTTGTGAGCACGTGAGCGCGGGACTAGCGTGACCGCGTTCCTGCCCTCCCAAGGCGCGTCATCTTCAGCCACCCAGGCCTCAACTTCAGCAAAGCGGCGACCCATGCCCAGCAACTCGTAACGACAACAATGCCTGCGTACGTACAGTCTCTTCACGCGTCTTCTAATCATACCTTTTCTGATACCAATAATGTTGACTAACGATCACGCAGGCCAGGCGACCAGTACAGCGGCGGCAACGTCAAGAACCCCTTCGAAGAACGCGTCGTAAATGGCTTTACAGCAACGGAAATCGCGACACTACAGAGCAGGTTGAACAAGCAACTCGGGCCTGAATACATATCACAACGACCGGGTAATGGCGGCGGCAAGGTGGCGTATTTGGAGGGAAATAAGGCAATAGCGTTGGCGAACGAAGTCTTTGGGTTCAATGGCTGGTCGAGCTCGCTGGGGCAGGTGCAGATTGACTACGTATGTGCTCACTTCACTGGCTAGGGAATACATGCTGACAGTAGCAGGTCGATGAGCATCAGAACGGCAAGGTCAGCTTGGGTCTCTCAATAGTGGTGAGAATCACACTCAAGGATGGTACATATCACGAGGTAAATACGTCGTATCCTCAATCTGACTCCTACTGATAGCTCGTTAGGACATTGGCTATGGCTCGATAGAGAACGGCAAAGGCAAAGCCGCATCATTTGAGAAGGCCAAGAAAGAGGCGGCGACAGATGGCTTGAAACGCTCATTACGTACGTTCGGCAACGTACTCGGCAACTGCTTGTACGACAAAGAGTATCTCAAAAAAGTTCAGTCTATGAAGGTTAAGCCCATCAAATTCCAAGAGGACAGTCTCTACCGACACGTCGACTTCAAACCGCCACCCCAGCCTGAAGAGCAAGCCGTGGTCAAGCAGGAACCACAGCAAACACCATCCCGACCCAACCAGATCCTTCGCACACGTACCGATCACTTGAACAACGAATCTTTTGGCGCTGACTTCGACGACGATGCTGATGAGAACTTGTTTGATGGAGTCGATGTCACGGAGGGCCACGGTGACGAATTTTCATTCTCCGAAACATTGTCAGCCTCAGAAACCACAGCATCACGGGCAGCCGGGCCGGCGAAACCAAACGGTGTACCATCTGCTCGCACATCACCTGTTCGGAATACGGGCCCTCCTCGTCAACCAAATGGCAGGCCTCCACAAGCCGGACGTGGAAATCCTGGTATGCAACAGCAGCAACCGAATCAAGCACCTGGAAGGCTCCCTATGCAGAACGGAAGGCATCCACAGACTCCAATTCAACAACAGGCTCGACCTGTGCAGAACGGTGGTCGCATGGCTCCACCAGCAATGGAAAACGGAGCTGCCTCAAGACCTCTAGGACAACAACCACCACCAAATCAACAACTCGCTCCCAACAATCAACCTCTCCGGCCTACACCACCCCAAGCACATCAACCACCAAATCAAACACGTCCAGGACCCCAACCCTCAGAATCGACCACACCTGCTTCAAACGCACCTCCTCCTAATCACCGTCCCCCGGTAGGCTTCGTCACCTCTCGTGCTGCGGAGCTTCTCCAAGCATCAGACGCAACTTCGCTCAGCAATCTTCCATCCTTCAATCCTAACGTCGATTCCCCCATACCCAAAGAGAAACGCACACCCGGAATCGACCACGCTCGCAGCATTCCCATCAAGCGTGACGCAGTCGGTGCGCCGCCTGCACCTCAACCACCTCCTCAACGACCAGGCGTTACATCAACTGGCTCCTTCAACCGTCCCAATATTGTAAACCCACAAATGGATGCCAACCGCCGGATTGGTATGCCTGGCGCACCAAACTACGCCATGAGTCCTAGCGCGAACCGTGGCGCATACAAGCCACCTACAATGAACAGCGCCGGTCCTGGTGGTGTTAAGAGAGAAAGGCCAGCGCTACAGGATGTCAGTAATGTGGGTGCTAACGGGGCTGCGGGTGTTGAAGGTCCAGACGCTAAGAAGCAGAGGGTTGATGCGCCACCTGGTGCTGAGAATACTGGTGTTGCTAGTACGTAAGGTATGCAACTGACCGCCTTTTCAATATTCTTTCGACTGGGCTCTTTTACTTTGGTCTTAGCGGACGAGGCGTTCTCTACATGGTGCGGAATCGGTGTTTAGGCGTTCAACGAAGGAGCGATGACAAGGAAATGCTCTAGCAGGAGTATGCATATCTCTGATGGTCGTTATCTTCCTGGGGGCAATGAGCGGTTGTCATGTTTCGCAACCAGCTGATATCTTTACTTCGATGGTGATGGTAGTAGAAGAAAATGATGAAACAATCGAAATATGTTTACCAAAGATTGGCATACCTACACTTGTCGTCGGTCCAGAAAAGGACATGCGGGGCTCCATGTTGACACGCCTCTCCAAAATCTACTGGAAGCGTACCTATCTTCAAGTCTTCAGTTTGGTTTCCTGTTTTACATTGGCAAAAGATATGTTGCACTGGAGATATGCATAGTGTATAGCACATGTGATGGTCGTTCAGTTGTTTTAATTATACAGAGCTTACCACTTGCCGCTCCGCGCATACAGGTTGGCAGTCTTGCAAGACTACGCTTTACGCTACAGCAGCTTTCTCGTAATATCCGCATGTCCATCCCTGCTATTACGGATGCATAGCTATTTTGATACTTCTCGTTGTTTGAGACAAAGGTCGATAATTGTTCAACCTGCTGCTTCACGGTAAAAGCTGATTGAGTTGTTCCCTCCAGCCAGTGCAAACATCTCACTCTTCATAGGTGACTTTGGCAGCCATCTTGCACTCCAGAGAGGTTTATCGCCGTGAGAATGCGTGGCAACGCATGACCGTGTTTCTATGCGCCATACTTTTGCCTTTGAGTCGTGAGATCTGACATAAGACGTTAGTGAGCATTCATGGTTAGAGCGAATGGAATGATGCTGACCCTGATAATAAATATTCGCCTGTGTCGCTCCAATCCAAACTGAGTACCCAGCCGCCATGTCCGGTGAAGTTTGCGACTTGTTCGCCTGATGTGACGTCGTAGAGTGCGATGATTCGAGCATCGCCTCCCGCAGCTAGGAGTTTGGATGCTGGGGAGAAGGCTACGCTGCGGACTGGGTGTACGAGACCGGCCAAGGAGTGTGCAAGACGACCAGTTTCATTATTAAAGACGTATATGGACCCGTTTTCGTGACCGGAGGCTGTGAAGGTACCATCGCGGCTCTGATATGTACGTCAGCATGTTCGTCGTTGACAAAAATAGGTAGAGGGTGGCGAAGCTTACCAGATCTACGCAGAGCCCAAAGCTGCCTTTGGTCTCATACTCGCGTATCCGAGGCATTCCTTCTTCTTTGTTCAGACTCCAGACGTTAATCTTGCCGTTTATGCTGGTGCTCGCGAGGTACTGGCCATCTGCACTCAGTGCAATCGCCCATATCTCACCCGGCTTGTTCTGATCTGCGACAAGGTCAGCCCACTCTGGCTCACTAGAACAACACTTCCTGCGATCTCAAAGAAAGCATGAGGCGTACCCACCAACAATCTCTCCGTCCTCACTCCAGACGCCATCCTCGTCCTGGCTCCATATTTTGACCTTGCCTTCGAAGCCTGCGCTTGCGGCCCGTCGTGCCTTCTCTTCCCGCGCGGTCACGAGGTGGTGTATACCGAGTGGATGCACCTTGTCGAGTGTTTGTATTACAGGAAACTCGGCCTGTGTGGTGTCATAGACGTTGATGCTACTTGAGCCGGAAGCTGAGAGCAATTGTGTGCTAGTCGGTGCTACGGCGAAGACATCGCTCGCTTTGGGATGCGCCGAGTCGACAGTGTGGAGGGTGAGGTATTGTTTCGACTGGGGTTGTTAGAATGACGTATGCAACGCACAGAAAGCAACATACCATGGCGACTGATTCGCAACTCTAAGGGCCTGCTTCTTAGGCGCAATCACCGTGACATGAGCGGAAAATGGAGTGGAAAGCTAAATCCCAGCTCGATGAGGTCAGTACCAACACGAAAACGCGATGTCACCAGGTCCCGCCGCCATCCCACTTGCAGCCCCACCAAACACCAAAAGACCCCTTAGCTTCACCGCCAATCACACCCCGCAGCGCCCGGCAGCTCCAAATCCACGAGAGGCATGCCATTGATTCTATCGCGAATCACCAGAAGCCTGTTGAGAGAGTCACGAAGCATCGACCTACAGATTCCGACGCATCTACGCCTGACTCACCCCTCCCTGTCTAATCTCCATCCCAAAAACGTCCACAACACACCTTCTTTCCGCACCTTCACCCACAACACCTCCACCATGTCGCCTATCGACTCTGTCCCCATTTCCAGAGACGCCCTCGCCGCCAACCAGCCCATTGTGATCTCTGGTCCCTCGGGCGCCGGCAAATCCACCATCCTCAAGCGCCTCTTTGACGATTTCCCAGGTAAATTTGGTTTCAGCATATCGCACACAACGCGTGGCCCCAGGGGAACCGAACAAGATGGCAAGGAGTACTACTTTGTGACCAAGGAAGAGTTTCTTGATCTGGTAGAGAAGAAGGGATTCGTGGAGCATGCGCAGTTCGGAGGAAACCACTACGGTACTAGTATCAGGGCTGTGAATGATATCGCAGAGAGGGGCCAGATCTGTATCTTGGATATTGAGATGGAGGTATGTTCTTCTAGTTACTTTTTACAATGTGCATGTGAACTGAAATGTGCTGGTCCAGGGCGTCAAGCAAGTCGCGAACCACCCTACATTCCCTCGCCCGCGATTCCTGTTCTTGCAACCACCGTCAATGGAGATCCTGGAGGAGCGATTGAGGAGTCGGGCAACGGATAAGGAGGAGGCTATCTTGAAGAGGCTCAACCAGGCCAAGGTCGAGATGGAGTTTGCGCACAGTGGACAGGCGCCGCACGACAAGATCGTCATCAACGACGACCTGGACAAGGCATACAAGGAGGTTAAGGAGTTTGTTGTCGGCACTGAGGCATGAAAAGGACCAAAGTAGACACGAAACATTTATGATACCACATGCAACAAGTCGAGAAAGCAGAATTAGGACAATGTCTTTGATTTTTTTCGATTGATAGAAAACTATCTAAGCCATAAGGTTTATCAGATACCGTCGTAGAAAATTCAGCAAAGGCCGTCCTACCGCTTTGGGATTCAGACAGCCTCAGAGCTTGACTCTATTTCCATGTGTCTCATCATATAAACCGTATATGGCTGGATGAATCTGGCTTGTTCGACCAAGCACGTCGTAGCACGTCATCTCCGACCGTTGTCAGAGAGCGTCTACCCTCAGATCCGAAAAGTGTGTGGTGATGAACGTTCCTCGCATCAAGAATAAGCCCCATTGAGTTACCATCCATGTCACCTTGTTTTATCAAAGTGCAGGAAGGCAATCGCATAACCATCAAACTGGACGAAAAGACCCTCCATACCTGGCCCTCCCCGATGTCTCCCTCCTCCTCCAGATTGCCAGGCGCTCTTCAGCAAGTGAGCAAGGTAGCCAACGGACTCATATCGTCATCCAGGTGCCAGCCCCTCCACTCACAGCCTCCAGATAGCCGACGAAAAGGAGTGCGAACGGGTAAAGAGACGCGGAAAGTGTCGTAGTCGGTAATGGAAGCCGCGGCTTCTATGGCGGTTCATTGCTGAAAGTGCGATCGCGAAGATCGTTGTCCGGGGACTTTCTCCCAAAGCGCGAAAAGAGACACCTCGAGAGGCGCTCCGTGCGTGTGCTTCGTTGCGATTCTTTGAGCGAGGAACGTTGGAGAAAGAAATCAGGTTGGAGGGCGGAAACTTTTTTAGATGGGGCGGAGGCCGGGGGATCGTAACGCCGGGCAGGCTGGCTAGGCGGAAGCGGACTGGCGCCTGCAAGGGTGCCTGGGAAGCTTCGTGCATCGGCTCTTTCTTTGCTGAGCGCGTCGTCGGTGAAGAACATAAAGGCTATCCCGTCTCCCTCGCGCGCTACCTGTCACTCACTGCCACCAGCTTGGAAACACCTCCCTGCGACTACAAGGTTCCCGACAAGCGCGTACAAACGCTTCATCTTTTCTTGCCCAGGATATCAACACGGCGAGCTCGCGCAAAGCTTCGCAACCACCAACACCCACGATTTGAACGCGCCCAGTCCACACGACATAATCGCAAGAGATGGCTCTTTTCGGTCAAGCGGCAGCTCCCGCTGCAAGCTCCACTACAGGCGACACCAGCAAAGACGTCGAGGTGCCCGCCGGCCAAGTACCCAGCGACAGCATATCTGACCTTCAATTCTCGCCGACCAACGATTTCCTTGCAGTGGGAAGCTGGGACAAGAAGGTCTACATCTACGAGGTCAACGGCAACGGTGCGCAAGGAAAGTGGATGTTCGAATGCCCGGGTCATGTTCTGGGTCTGGGATGGTCAAAGGTACGTTTACTGATGCCATGCAAATGCGGTAACCGGATGCTAACAAGACGTAGGATGGCACTCGTATCGCAGCCGGCGACTCAACAGGCATGCTCAACATTGTCGACTTCCGCACCGCCCCTGCCAGCGGTACCGTCCCTGCGCAACAAGCCAAAGCCCACGAGAATGGCATCAAGTGCGTCCGCTGGTTCCAGACTGGAGGCCAGGACTACGTCGCTACTGGTTCTTGGGACAAGACCGTCAAGTTCTGGAACCTCCAAGGCGCTGAGCCAGTCGGTACACTGACGTGCCAGGAGCGTGTCTACAGCATGGACGTCAAAGATCAACTGCTAGTCATCGCGACCGCTGAGCGCCATATCCACATGGTGAACCTCTCAAACCCCACAACTATCTACAAGACCATCACCAGCCCTCTCAAGTGGCAGACAAGGGTTGTGAGCTGTTTCTCGGATGCGACTGGTTTTGCCGTCGGCTCCATCGAAGGACGATGCGCTATTCAATATGTCGAAGAAAAGGATACCAGGTAAGCATTTCTCCTTGCGCATTCACCCTCCCACCATCTAACGTCTCAATAGCCTCAACTTTTCATTCAAGTGCCATCGCCAACAAGACCCCGCCAACCGCGACATCGCCAAGGTCCACTCAGTAAACGCCATATCCTTCCACCCACAACACGGCACCTTCTCCACTGCAGGTTCCGACGGAACTTTCCACTTTTGGGACAAGGACGCCAAGCACCGCCTCAAGGGCTACCCCGAGGTCGGCGGCAGCATTGTCGCAACAGGCTTCAGCAAGGACGGCAACATTTTCGCTTACGCCGTCAGTTACGATTGGAGCAAGGGTTTCGGTGGCAACACACAAAACTACCCTATCAAGATCAAGCTTCACCCCATTCTAGGGGACGAGTGCAAGCCGAGGCCGGGAAGCAAGAAGAGGTAATCCCTAATACATTAGGGATTATTCTCTTTCTTCTTCGTGTCCGCTTTTCGCCGACAATGATGTCTGAAAGCTCGACCGCAGCGATAGCAGGGCCTTCATCTTCGGCGCTGTGGAGCGCACCAGTGGGAAGCACATGACGCAAAAGAAGCAGCAATGTGCTTGACGAATTTGTGGCGCCTTCTGTATACACCCCCTATGCCCCACACTCATAACGCTACTCTCAGTTGGACGATATTATGGTGTTTGTTGTTTCTTGGTTTCCTGCATTAGCGTTCAAGGGGACTGGCGTATTTGGAGATATAGTACCATGGGCTGTCGAGGCCCCTCCGTAGGATAGGCAGGAAAATGTAATCAAATTACTGTACATCTGGCTATGGCAAGATATAGTGTTCTTGGTGTTCCTCTTTTTACTCTCCGTCTTCTGCTTGCTGTGAATACGCCAGACCACGTAGGGCAACGAGTGATGGGTATGCCTCTGAGCAATTATCCTAAAGAGCCTGGATGAACGTGCTTGTGATTACTATGACAAAGAAACAGCAAATTGATCAGGCCGGCAAGTCCTCTAGTTTGCGAGCAGAAACAAGAGTCTCGGACAAGCGCTTCTTGATCATATCACTTGTGAGACAGCAAACACATGCCTTTTGTATACATATAAGCGGCCATTCTTCCTCTCCTATCGTCTTCCTTTCAAGTAGTCAACCGCCCACAACCCACTCATCCCCTTCAACCCCATCGTATTGGTTTCCCAATTTTGACGCTAACAAGCTCATAGTTATAATGTCAAGAAGGGTGCAACGTCAAACCTATCCACCCACCACAATATCATAGCACCCAGCGAAACCCCATCAACCACTTCCGGCATCCGTCCGACTGTGAACCTTTGACGGGAGACTTTACACGAGAGACACAAGGCATCAAAAATGTCTTCATTATTTGATTTGTTTTTATTCTTATTCTTTTGACCACCCCCGTTCCCTTTCGGCAGACCTCCGGCCCATTGACCCATTCGCTTTCGCGCGGAGGAACTGACACATCTGTTCTTGCGATAGTCAAAAACAGCCAGCAAAGGACAGACATGCCCCCGCATGAACAAGGAGACTTCAACCTAGCCCTCAGAGTCGGGAATTTGTTGTTGTCAGATGTGTTTGTGTGTGTAAGTATTGTTTTCTATGAAGAAAGATTGTCTAGTACTGTCCATGCCGCCATATGGAGGCTTCCAAGATGGTAAGTCTGGTTTTCTTTCTGCCCTTTTGTAATGAATGGGTGAGTGGGTATGTGCGGCTCGGTAGCTTAGCACAAACGGTTATGGCCTTGGTTTAGGCTGGGAACGGAAAGAGTCACACTGAGGTATGTTTTTCCCTCTGAGCTTTGTGAACGATGACAGTGAACAGATACCTGTAATGAACGCGTCGGAGTAGGCTTTGGTGAGGTAGTTCAGCATAGAAGATGGTATGGAGCAGGAGGTTGTGACGGAAACAATTTTGTCAATCGATCGATTGCTTGTGCATCGAAGTTCCATCTGTGACCTCCCGGTGGTATCAGAATAACCATGTTGATAGTTTGGAGGAGATGTAACTAAGAGATAACCAGGAACACAATACCTATTGTGATCAGCCGACCCTTCTACTTCCTGATAAAGCTTGTGCATCTTTCCGAATCACACTAGGTCAGCCTGGACGGCGAGTTATGCAGTGATGAGATCTTGGTTGCGCCCTTTGTTCTCCAGATATGGATATGTGATTACATCGCAACCACGGTACGCATCTTCACGGACCAAGATCAAAGGCTGCATCTGTTTTCTAGTCTCTGGTAATTTATCATACTCACTATCTCTACATCCTCTTCTCGACCATCCAAACGACTCTTTCCATCGAATTTTCAGAAAATCCACAGCAATGCAGCTCCGAAAAATACCCTATTCACTCGTCGCGGCCGATACCGCCGCCATACAAGCCATCCAAGACTCGTCCAACCCATCTTCTCGCTCCCAACGCTTCTCTACCGCGCATCATCGCCTCGACGAAATCGCGCCTGTCGTGCCCTCAAACGCGCACTTCATCCACGAAACACCACCCTGGAAACCATACGGCTATACACTTTGGCATCCGCTCATCGCCAAATCGCAAAACTTAAGCGAACATCATGAAATTCTCCTTCCCACCTTTCTTTATGAGGACCTTCTGCGTTGTCACAGCGCTTGGGTAGCGACAAATCGAATTCACACGTCCCTTCTCGATGATGTCGTCGAAATGCTGAAGTGTACGAAGTCAGGGAAGAAACTAGCAACACTGCTTGACGGTGAGAGGAAATGGTTTATTCGACTTGATCAGATGTCGCCAAAAGACTCTCCCATGGGCGGCAAGTTGCCTAGCTCAACCATCCACGAGGTCGTCACGAGAATCTGTACCAGCATGCGCGCGTATGGCTGTCTGACTCGTGAATTCGACGACGCGAAGACGGAAGACAGGGAGATGCAGATCAAGCTTGTGCTGAACCCTTGGAACGAGGGTATGGATCCTGACAAAGAGTTTCGAGTTTTTGTGCCGCCACCTGCTGCGAAGAATACAAGGAAACCACATGCTACGGAGTTTGCGATTAGTGCGATCAGCCAATATAGGTGGCCGAAAGCATTTCAAGCGCCATGGGGGTTTGACTTGCAACAGACGGTGGATTTGGTTAGCCTGGGTGCAATGAAGGTTCTAGAGGACATCGTAGCCTACACAAAGGAGCTTAGTGAGGAAATCACGGAATTGTTGCTAAGGTATGGTTTCAGTTTTGATGTTACCTTACAGAGAAACGGGGGCGTACAGTTAGTGGAGCTCAACCCTTTCGGTGCGCTATCAGGATGTGGAGCTTGTCTTTTCAACTGGGTGTTAGATGGGAGAGTGATGTATGGATTAGAAGAGCCGCAGTTCATCGTCACATTAGACTAAACCCAGTTATTCTTGCGATTCTGCTCGAAAGTAAGAAGTTGATTGAGAGTATGGGTATATGGTGTGTTGCAGAAGTTGTAAGTGGCTGTCACGGAAGACTAGAAAAGTAGACGCAGGATACATGAATGTTTGATTGTGCATACTGCACTGTGTACTTGATTTCGGGGTTTTCCTGACATGGCAGTGATCCGTAGTACAGGAGAGAAGTCTACGCGTCCATCATCTACTCTTGTGGACACAGTATGCTGAGCTGTGGCCATAGCGGCGTAGCGTCTGCTAAATGTACTGGATAGCGGCGAATGCAGTCGCTTTCCTGAGGCAATAAAAGCCATGTACATGGTAGCTACTCCAGCACCCTAACGTGAGTGGAGTGTTATTCGGATAGAGTCGATGAATGTACTACATGAGCTTTCATGTCGCTTGGCCGTCTTCAGAGGTTATATTAGCCGCATCCCGTATAATTCCCGTACTTCTCATTCTCGTATGCCTCCGTGTCTCATCGTTCTTGAGAAGCTCTCCAAGCGCCTTGAAGTTGACCGGCTTCGTCATGAAATGATCAATCCCTGAACTCCATGCTTCTAGCTTAGCACTTGATGATACTAAGCCAGTAAGCGCAACGATAGAACACCTTGGCATGTTATTATCTCGTTCGTATTCGCGAATGGCACGTGTGGCGCTCATGCCGTCCATGACTGGCATGGACATATCCATCAGTATGACATCAAATTTTCGCGACCCTTCCCGATACTTGTCCAAAGCTTCCTGCCCATTTGATGCTTCTTCGAATTGAAGTCCGTTCTTCTTCATGTATGCTATGAGAAGCCTTCGGTTCAACAAATTGTCGTCGACAATGAGCGTATGCGATATCACAGGATCCTCTTCTTCGGTAGGCGACGTAACCGAAGGCTGCGCAGTAGTGGATCCAGCTGTAGATGAAGCGACCGGTCCAGACGCGTCCGAATTTAAAGACTCAAGGGTGCTTTGCAATGAGTTGGTCGGTGAGGAGGGATAGGTATGCTGCTTGATTTCTTGCGACAAGGGCTGTAGTAACTGGCTAGTTGGGGCAGTGTACTGCAAGTTTTCGGCTGGATGATCAAAGCGGTCCAGACATCGATTGAGAACATAGGCCAGCTTGTAAGGGCCACAAGGTTGGGTGATAATTTCAACGACAGATTCCCGATTTGTCACACGGACATCAGAACGGAGGGTAGCAGCTTCGAGTGCATCCATCCCGACGAAGACGGTTACTGGGGCGCGTTGACCGTGAGCTCTTCGTTTCCGAATCGTAGCGAGATAATCAAAAGACAGTTCAGGGCAGATGACGATATCTGCATGGTGGCCTTCCCACTCGGTTGTCTTCACAACTTGCATCTTGAGCTGCGTCTCCAGGGTATAGGCTAGCGCATTGGTGAAGCGAAGAAGGCCTTCGTCCGTTTTTGAGACGCTAGTATTCTCGCTTGGTCCCGCTATTTTCTTGCGAAGGATGCATATTCTCCGCCCCTTTAGCCTCGGTAGGTGAGACAGGTATTGCGCTCTTTCCGCTGTCAACGAGACAGGAGCTTCGGGTCTGGTAAGGGCGAGTTTGACGATGAGTTTGGTGCCGACTTGGGGGTCACTGCTGACCTCAACCTTGCCACCGTTGGTATCGATGATCTGTCGGACCTACATATAGTGTAAGAAGTTAGTGTATGTCTCATGTGCACTTTGAATGCCGGAATTCTTACTATGCTCAAGCCTAAGCCTGTACCCGGCGCGTGGGAATCTTCCTGGGAGAACGGATGGAATATCCGATTTGCAAGAAACCCGGGGCTCATACCTGAGCCGGTATCCGTGATGGTGAGTGTGATCGCAGTGGGGGCGTTTGTGTTCTCTGTTAGTTTGCTCGAACGCAAAGAAACATGAATGTATCCAGTGTCGGTATACTTAATAGCATTGCCGAATAAGTTCATTACTATTCTTCTCCAAGACCCAATCGGAAATGAAAAGACCCAGTCATCATCGAAAGCCATATCTAGAATGATAAACCGTGCTTTACGTTGCGGAAACGGAATTGCGTATTCGTCCGTAGGCGATGAAGGCGCTTCCACGAGCTTTGAGGTGACCGGGATATATGAGGATCCAGAAAAGACAGCTTCCACGACTTCTTCGGTTGCGATGGTAAGATCAAATGCGGGATCTTTTCTTCGACGGTTCTTCAATGGCTTCGAAGATAGTCGTATCGTATTCGCATTTTTCAGTCTCTTGGAGGACACGCTTTTCTTAGCATCGCTAATCTTGGCATAGTCCATGACGTGGTTGATAGTATCGAGAAGAGTTGAACCACAAGCATGCAAAGAGTTCATCATACTGGTCTGAAATGAATCGAGGGGGGTGTCTTTGATGAACTCCAGCGTACCCAGGATGCCGTGTAGAGGTGAACGAAGTTCATGTGATATGGAAGCGACAAACGTCGTTTTAGCCTACAATGACCCATTAGTTTGTGTCAGATTCTCCGTCTCATAGTACCTGCCTGGTTCAAAGCTACAGCATCTAGCCTGGACAATTCCCTCATGATGGAATGGCTGAAAATCTTGAAGTATGCCAAATCCACTGAAGCGGACAGCAATCGATACGCATCATTGCTCCAACATAGGCAACCAGCAAACCATCGAGCCCTCTCAAAATCCCAAAAGGGAACAAAAGCGACACTGCGTGCTTTAGGGAACATGGCTTGGATAGCAGTCGATCCTCGCTGTGGCCGGCCGTTGGTCTTGCGCTTCGATGATGTAGCAGGTGATAGATTTTCAGTATCGTTAGGGTTCGATGTCGACTCCTCAGTAGAGGACAAAGAATGACCTTCGGCGCAGAATGTAAAAATTTTGCCATGTGGATATTCGTGGAACAAACGTGACAGGTCGGGCTCTAACAATGTCCCATACTCGGGATTCTCTTTGTCGCTCGGAGTGGCCACACCAAGCAGCTGACACATCTTGGAACTCGATGAAGAAGAGCCGCGCTGATGTTCCTCAGTACTGTTCGAGCTTGCATCGTCGCTGGAGGACCTAGATTGGTATGATTCGGAAGGAGCCTCAGTACCACTTCCTGAGGCGCTGTTGGCACGACGACGTCCACCGCTCGCCGCAACGCTCGCGTCGAGTATAAGCACTCCGTCCAGGTCGCTCGAGCCCATAATTACGTTCGCAGCACGTGAGAACATGGACTTTGAGTCATTGGGCAGGATAGAGTCCTCTAGATTTGGTGTATCAATTAGCCTTTATCTCACATATAACTTCAATAAAGATGCTGCTTACGAAGCGAACGTATTGATCGGTGCCGGGCGGATTTAGCACGAGCTGTCTTTGATATCGCTGATAGGGGATGATTGGGAGTAGTCTCGTTTAACTCGACACCTTCGTGTACCTTTTCGGCGTCGTCTGTAGACACTATCTCCTTGTCCGTTGTAGAAGATATATCAGATGATGTTTGTGAAGGTAATGCCGAATCTTGCCGAACTTCTCTCTCGAAAGGTACCAAAGCAGATGCGCCTTCAGCAAAAGAGACAAGACCGCGTGTGAACCTCTCCCCCCGTCTGTACTGGTCTCTAATTGTGTATGTGTTCAGATAATTAACAACCGTGGAACCAAGGTCCTTAAATAGTTCGGCTTCCTCTTTGGAAAGACCGTCTCGGCTCTTGTTGTCGAAGATGCAAAGCGTTCCAACTGTCGCACCATTTGGAGACTTCAATGCGACGCTGGCGTAGAAGCGCATATCGGAATTGCTTTGGACATCTTCTCGGAAGCATGAACGTTGATCTGTGGTAAGATCACCGATGACCAGGATAGGTTCAACGTTTGGACCCAATTTCAAGACCTTTTCGCATATACCCCAACTTCGCGGAATGCTTACGTTCCCAAGCCAGAGGGTGTTTGAAGCATCACCCAGAGCATCTGGTTGCAGAGGTAGATCACAAGTTGCCTCCGCAAGTATGTGTTGGCGTTCTTCGTCAAGGAGTGATATCATGGACCGTTGCGCTCCCATCCGAATGGCGGTAAGTTGACACAAGGCTGTCAGAGTTGAGTCCAAGGATGGCCGAGGTACATGGCTTTCCACATTGTCGGTGCGTGGGATATTGCGAAAGGCTGCGCCATAGAGTAGCAGCACGTCTCGTTCTCTCCTCATCCCATGGCGATCGGTCTTGGTCTCCCTGCGGTCGTTCGGTTGTTGACTCATGATGCGTAACCCAGGGCACTACGCCATAAAAGGTCGAGGACGTCCACAAGCTGCCTCAGACTCCATGCTCCGCCATCAAAAGCGTGATGAAAGAACGGCAACCATTTGCATTCACCAAGCATCAAGACATCGTGGGGTGTGGAGCGAAAGTTTGCGATCGCCACACGAGGCGAATCGACTCGACACAGGCGGCAATTAGTCTTGCGGGTCGATGAGAAGCTAGTGTAGGATTCGCTACCTAGCCGGTGTGGGCTGTGCCAGGCTAATGCCGCTGTGGTGCCCTCTCACTGGCCAGGGATCGTGCTCCGCCGGCCTATTGCATCTAGAATTCTCCTAGAGTGTCTAGAAGTGCGTATAGGCATTCTCAAATCTCGACCCGCCAGACTGCATTCCAATGAAGGTCGCAAAAGGCCTAGAGCCGTTCGGCTGTAGATGCGGCGAACGCACACCCTGGAACGTGGTAGGTGAATCTGCTTAGGTAATTAGAACAGTCTAGCGCTGGAGGCATGTACTGATGCGCAGGATCCTACTACCTTAAGACTAGAGTGAGATGCCGAAATCGAAGAAAATAAATACAAACAGTGCTGGTACTGGATGATAGGCATTTGTTGAGTGCGTCACGATACTAGCGCGTCGGCAATGCAGTCTCCCGATAGCCGATCACGGCCTTCCTCCAGATACCTAGATACGACTGGCAGTATCAACACCACTGCTTCGGGGCAGTATTCACGATTTCAATTTCCTCTACTCAAAAGACTTTAGGGAGCCAGGATCAAGGTACAAGACAACGGGGTATGGCACCAACAGAATCCACGTGCCCAGCTACGTGAGAAGTCAGATCTGGAGTTGAGATCTTTAACCGACAGTTGATCAAGGTCACCGAATTTGAAGATTTGCGGACCACTGTCAAGATCACGTCCACGTGACAAATTGAGCAGCTCTCTTAGCAGTCTTCTGATGATATGGGCATGAAGAGGAAGTTCAGGTTCAATCCGAGTATGACCCAGATCCCGCAATATCGATGGAGGCCGATATTGTCAACCCCGCAACAGGAGACATAGCAAAGGATGAAACAAGACGGGGAAAGATATGAAACAAGCTTGTGAATGGCGGAACCTTGATCAGTCTACATCGCGCAAGGCTTGATCGTTCCTTAAGCCTTGATCCTGCGCATACTCCTCATCATCATGGCCGTGTACGTCGGTAACGTACTTCTCGAACTCATTGACCACTCCAATCGCTTGGTCAATATGTGCATAGCGTATCGTTTCCTTCTTGTAACGCGCCAGCTGGCGAGCTGTGTTTACCGTGTTCCTTATCTGTCGACCATTCAATTTATGTCGTGCGAGGATATCAAGCTTCTTGCTGATCTCTCCCGTGTTGATGTTCTCTCCAGTTTCTGACAGCGATTGGACAAAATTCCTCCAGACCTCCCAACGGCCATCTCTATCCAGTGGTGGGTAGTGGAGCGCAAGTTGGATGCGAGATTTGAAAGCCTCGTCGAAGGTGCCGATACGATTCGTCGTCAGGATGAGGATTCCGTTGTAGTATTCCAGAACTCTAAGAAATACAGACACGAGAGCGTTGCGCTGCATATCCAACTTAGTCCTTTCCTCCAGGAACACGTCGGCTTCATCCATCAGGACGACACATTTCCAGTTGCTGCCGATGTACAAGACTGACTCAAGATATTTCTCAACACTCTCGGCATCTGTGCCAATGTCACCGCATGTGACTCTGTATAGTGGACGTTCAACGAGTTCTGCAATGCTCTCTGCTGTTAGAGTCTTGCCAGTCCCTGGCCCACCGTGAAGTAAGACGATCAGTCCTTCTCCTTTACCGTCCATGAAGTCGGTTCCAATTGTATCATCCTTCTCAATGTGCACTGAAACTAAAGCCTTTACTAGCTCTTTCTTGCCTTCTTGAAGAACCAGTTGATGCTCAAAAACCTCCTTGTTCCATTTGATATCTCGGATGTGTTCTACAAATAAAACTTCTGCATTCTTGTTATGAATCTTGCTGGGTCCAAGGGGTTTCGCTTACTTACTCCACTTCTTATCATGAAACCCGTATCCGTGTATCGTAGCAGGTAACATGAGGGTGAAAGAGCTGCTGGGAGGCTTGTCACTCTCCATTGCATCGTCACTGAGCTCATTGCGAGTTGTTGGGTCATCATCGCTGCCGTGCATTAACTTGTAAGCCTCCATGTCAACCATATACCGCAAATTAGCCTAGCGGTGTAAGCGACGGACGCAGATAAAAGAATTCGACATCATACCAACTGTGAGCCAAGGCCTTGAAGTGGCACGTTGTAGTTTACGTACTTTTGTCGCCGACATGCCCAGAAGGTTTCGCCTCGGTCTCGTAATTCGGACTCCACTCCATCTGCTGCGTAGCGGAGAGGATACACTGGAAGTTCCGTAATTTGGATCTGCTCTGAGCTAGAAGGCCAAACATGTGAAAGGGTGGTTTGCTTTCGAAAGAAGTTTCCATCGTATTCCCACGACCGGCAATTCATGATCAACGTGTTTTGGTAAACTAGATGACAAGATGATACCATGAATGCTCGAGACTGGCCATTGTGGGTCGTTACGACTATGTCGTCTAGTTGGAAAAGCATCGCCCAATACTTTTGATCTGCCATTCCCGCAGCGGCAAGCTCTGCTAATTTCTCGTAACTGGATGACAAGCGTCTTGCCAGGTAATGGAACAATGCGGCTATCTCTATGTTGTGTTGCCATCCTGGTGCTTGCAACGAAGGTTCGACGCACATATTCCGAAAGTGATAGAGTTTTTGGTATGGATAAACGTGAACTTCTTTAAATTTCCATTCCTCGAATGTTTCTTTGTTGTGATCGCGTAGCGCGCACAACGCTTTCTCAAGGCTTTCTGATAGCTGTATGCACTCGGATTTCGCTTTCGCCGGCGGTCCATCGTACCGTAGAATCTGGAAATAAGGCTTGGATTGAATACTCATACTGTGAGGCATCGAGGGCATTGGAAGGCGCATGAATCTATCTTCAATGCGCTTATGGTAAGCTTCGCAGTCGTATTCAAGGTAAACCACGAATTTGAACTCGATCCATCCCGCTAAATAGCTCTCTACGTCCAATAAAGGCTTCTGGCCATGGAGAGCAGTGGCACGGTTTCCGTTTGCAGGCAAGGCTGGAACATCGAGATAGCATGCGCCTAGAGGATGTTCCGAATGGTATTCGCTGGCGCGGGAGCATTTCACCCGATGTATGATATTCGGTTGATCGATGGGCACATCAGTCGGTATATCTCCACGCTGGGGTCTGCAAGCTTTCAATGGTCGCTCTGTAGAGCCAGAGAGACTGCTTGTCGAAGCATTGCTGGAACTCCGTGGCCGCTTCTTGTGCGATTGGGTTTCCATGGGTACCTGTCTAGGTAGACATGAGTCGATATTGAACTTAGGATGGTGTCTGTAAAACAGGGATCTATTGCAACGATATTGCGATGAGGTCAGATGATGAAGCCAAGCCCACCTTCACCAATGAAGTGGCTTATATGTGGGCTAGCCTAATATAGACAAGGCTTCATCGAGCCACGTGCAATCTCCAGTGCAAGCACGAATCACAAAAAGCTGCTACATCCAATTGCTCGTACAGAGCTCTAAACAGCGGATATGATTAATCTTAGCATAATCCGCAGTTTGCATTCATTGTTGATTTACCGGGAGAAGCTTGACTTGTTGTATCAGCGTGATGCAACACCCCATCCAGGCAATACCCGTGCGTAGTAGCGAAGGTGATCTTTATGAATGTTCAAACGTTGCTCACGATTGGAAACTCACAATCATGAGGAGAACAGAGATATTGACTTTTGGGCTCCCAAGGCCTGAGATTTGTAGGGCAACAGTCGTTTATTCAGTGCTTTGGTATATAGTTCAATTTCAATAGCCTAATCACATGATCTGCTGGAATTTCGGGTGATCATCGTGGTGCCGTGGGTACAAACGTGGAGAGCAAGTTTGAGTTGATACTACCATAGTTGGGTGAATCATGGTGAGTGCACTCTTGCAATGGGACATCTAGGGCATGACCGTACGGTTCGTTCCATAGATCTGGTGTCATAGTGTCCCTTGAAACAAGACCCAGTGGGTGGTTGGAAGCTTAAGCAGATAAAGGTGGCGCTGCTGTGTGCCACCTTTCGTGGTCCTCAAAGTTGCTCAAGTGCATGAAAGACTGTCCACATTCTGGTATCTTACATCGCTGCAGAAGATGTTAGCTAAGCTTCAATTCAACTAAGAATGCTTACAAATGGTTTCACATCTCCGTGGGCATTCAAGTGAATCCCAAGGTGTATCTCTCGGTAGAAAATCTTGTTGCAGCTGACGATGGGACATGGGTAACGCTTCCTGGGTCTCCGCCGTTGACCATTTCCAGGTTCATGCGCAAGCTGGTCAGCTTTTACGACTCGGCTCTTAGGCTGCTCCAAAGCTATCAGACGCGCTTTGCGACGCTCAAGCACATGCATTGTGCGATCCTCTGATATTGTGTAATTCAGTTTTCTCCGACAGAATTTGTGTGCAGAGGTGGACTTCCAACCGTCTTTCCATTTGAGATTCCGCTGGGACCCATCAGTGGCAACCGGTCCAGGGTTTCCGAATTGCCCTTCACCGCCGCCACCACCACCACCACCAAAGAACTGTGCAAACGAATCATCAGCCCAGACACCCTCCTCAAGCGGCCTTTCTATCAACTTGTTTGGAGAGGATGTCGGTTCGTTTGTGTCAGCGTTATCTACACTATTCCCGAACTCAATAAGGACTTCGTTATCGCGTATTGCAGCGCCTATAAGGTCGCCAGAAGACTCTGAAGAGCTCACATTCCCCCTTTCAATGCCCGAGATGTGTGACTGAGATTTATGCCGCGATTTTTCCAACGTCTCAACCTTATGTTTCTCTCTTCCGTGTCGCCCATAGTCGCGTTCCCGGTGAATGCCACCAAATTTTGTGGGGCAATAGGAGCAAGTGATTGAATCATGTGTAGATGCAAGCGTTCCGGAACTAAAAGATTCGGATAGAGATTTGCTGAGGCTAGGCGATTCGGGTATTGGAATCTCAAGGTAGTTGTCGAGGTGCGAGACTGTATCAGACGTCCGAGCAGGAAGCCTTAGTTTAGCTTTTGTTGCAGCAGCCTTATCCAGCTGCAATATTGGTCTGCGCAGTCCTGGCTGGTGTGCGGCCATTTTAGGTTCCCTGAGATTCGCTCCGCTCATTGTATTTCAACTCCAGATAATGAGCGAAAGCGTTAGGGCGACTGTCTGAGCTAAAGCGCCGGGTACTCTCTGGATTTAGAAAGTTCCCAGTACAGGATATCGAGCTTCCTCTTGACGAGAAGGAGGAAGAGGATGCGCAGCAGCCGTGGTGGTGTGGTGGTGGTTTCTGGAGCCCTTGTATACAACGGAGTGATCGAACATGTATCTGGGCAACTCTATACTGTCAGCGTGAGGATTGCGAACAGAATAGATGGCGAGCGTACGATCTGATCAAAGATAGTCAAAGCGACGTGTGTTGGATGGGAAGAACACTGCGCGTGAGGATAGATCAGCTTGCAATGTATGTATGTGTCGTGTCGATGTGCGCGCAGCATGCAGCAGCCCCTCGGCACAACCTCAGCCTTACCTACTGCACAGCCCACTTTCCAAGAAGCTGTTTGAGGTAAGGTCAGCTATGGCTTATCATGTCGGATCAACAATCATGAGCAGCGTGTGATACTCCCACTAAAGACTATCGCATATTCAAATGTCAACAGTAGCAGTGCGCGGTACGCCCTCGTCCTGGTATAGACCAGTCCCAGGCCAGGAGTACGATCATCCAATCACATAGGCGAGACAATATTGACAGACGTAGGAACCGGAACGTCGCAGCAGAGGCGTATCAGACGGCAATCGAGTATCTTAAGGATGAGCTAGGGATCTCCCTGGATGGTCCAGTGCCTAATGGATTCAACGCATCTGTACAGGACGTTTTCACGATGGTGGAGACAGCGAAAACAGAATATGACGGCAAGAGCAGGGGTCGCAAGCACACGGGCATGAGACAATCACTCGAAAGACTCTCTTCGCGCATCATGTACTACGGCAAAGTCATGGACACTCTGGCGCAGCACCATCCTGAGTATGTAGCTCTGGTTTGGGGTGCTATGAAGCTCATTCTTACGGTATGTCGCAACCCGTTGGAACATGCCCTCTCAATCGTAATATGCTGATGCATTGTCCAAAAGGGCGTTATCAACCGAGCCAACCTTTTTGAAAGGTTGTCGCAAGCTCTCATCGACATTGCAAACGTATTGCCGCGGATGGACCTTAGTGCAGAACTATATCAGACGAAGTACATGGAAGCTGCTCTCTCACAGCTGTTCACGTACATCATCCTCTTCTTGCGTCTCTGCGTCCGCTGGTACAACAAGAATCCACTTAGTCGAATATGTTCTGCCATCAAGACGCCTTTCGAACTCGGCTACCAAGACCTGTTGGAGCATATTCGAGAGTGTTCGAAAGCAGTGGATGACCTCGCCAACGCAGGGGCTCGAGTCGAAGTTCGTGATGTCCGCATTCTGACAGAATTGCAACATGCACATATTCGAGAGCTTGACGTGAAGCTGCTCAAGGTGCTGGATGAGCAGGAGAAGTTCAGAGCTCAAGTGGTTCAGTTGCTGCGGATTGCAACTTCGCACAAGAGCGTTACAGAGCGAGTAAGCGTCGACGTCTGTAACATAAGCCAAACAGTATATCGCATCGAATTCAATGAAGCGATGCGATTCTTTAAGCCGAAGGTATTACCCGAGATCGCACTGCTCAAAGTTAGGTCCTTCGTACGACGTGACATGACTCCAAGTTTACCTAGCTTTGCTGGACAGAGGATACGAAAGACGATTCTGGAATGGGCTTCTGGAAACACACCCTCGTTCCTGATCGTTGAGGTGGGCCTCCGTGCGCAAAAACAGGCGAAAGAACTGGCAACGAATGTGATAGAAAACCTGAAACCGAATAGCCAATGCGTTTTCTGGGATCTGTCATCAACTCGAAGTTCTCCTAGTGCGCACACCATGGTGGCGCTGTTCAAAGGCATCATCTTCCAAATACTCCAACAGTCCAGTAATTTGTTCAGTAACTTTACCGAGCAGTTGAACCTCTCGAAGATCAACGCTGCTCATACAGATCGCGAGTGGGTCGACCTTATCTGCCTCCTCTTTTCCAAGATACCGACAGCTTTCATAGTCATTGAAACTGAGGCACTTCAAAAGGCCTATCAACATGACTCCAGTTGGATTGAACGCCTCTTCGGACATCTGCAAAAAATTGTCGAGCAGAGTTCCGCATCGGGATGCGAGCTGAAACTTCTCGTCATTATGTATGGGAGCTCTCATCGATTCACCGCGGCTACTGCAAGCTCGAAGAACGTACGTGTCGCGAAAATGCAGCCGCCAACTCCATTACCTCCACATTTGCGGCATGTGGCGCGTCGATCAGGTCTGGAAACTAAGGGATGGAAGATGCGAAGCCCTAAAGGACGAGATCAGTGATGAGTGTCATCAGCCGTGGTCCGGCAGAAGCTGTATCATTTTCGGTAGCTTCTTGAAATTCAAATGTGTTACCCTAGGCCTTTGGTCAATTGTTCGCTGTTTGAGCGGATATCGAAGCATACATGGTGCAAAAGAAGCCTAAAGGTTGGGCCGAGTGCGACAAGATCGATGTCGAGTCCAGCACAACGGCACGTGACTTATCGATACGCACCTACCATCGCGCGAGCGCGCCTTCCCGTCCATTTCGCGTCTGCATCATCATTTCCCACCGAACCACATCCACCCAAATCTCCCTCACATCCCAACATCCATCGCACGCTTCCTCAGCTTTTACCCTTATACTGTCACTGAAAAAGCACGACACGAAAAAACATGATGCTGACAACATCGTTCTTCTCGCACGAAATGCCGCACTACTCTGCATATACGCCACCGCGATCATCACCACTCTCCGAGCGCTCTGCAAATGCAAGCCCACGAGCCTTCAACTTCACAATGTCGTCACCCCTCAAAGAGAAACCTGCGATGCCGCAACGCGCCTTCAAGGCCAATCCGGTGATGCAGACGCGCGACGCCACCACAAAGCGAAGGAGGGACATGTTCTTCAAGCGCGTGCAGAACAATCGAGACGACAAGAAATGGGAATCACGGGGCGAACAGGTACGCGAAATTGATTTACATACCTCAAGAGCAGCGATACTAATTGACGATGCAGATTCAGCAATTAGACTTCGTGGCTGAGCGCAAACGATGGGAAGCCCAAAAAGCGCGTCAAGCACCCCAAGAGAACGATGACATCATCGAATACATGTTGGACGATGCGGAGCTTCCTGAACTCCCGAATTACGCGCCTCAACACGATCCCGAGATGACCGAAGCCGATTACGTCGCTGCACAAGAGGAGTATGAACTTGAACAATTGATCGCGTCGATGGAGCAAGAATCGGATGCACGATCACAGCATTACGGTAGCGACGATGACGACTACGACGCGATATTCATGGAGTGCGCGACGGCGGGGCATGATCAAAATCAGCAGCAACCGCAACACGCACAAGACGCGTTTGGAGGTGAAGACATGATGGACATGGACATGACCGACGGCTGAAGGCTGTCCAAGAAAGGAACATCGATACGTTGATAATATTGGTCCTGGGATGACGGCTTGAAGGCTTTGTACATGTTGTAAGACAGGATTGTTGACAGGTCATCAAGATAATTTACCTAGGGGAAGGCATCATGTATACATTGGGTATCTGGAAAGAATCAAGCAGACGAGCTATCGCACAAGGAGATTACTGAGTCGGGCAGCCCTGATCCATATCCTGAAGCGCCTCCTGCGCAGCGTTCATATCGCCGACAAGGTCGGGTGGGGGAGAGCCAGCGGCTTGCATCTAGATAGCATTAGCACCTTTTCGCATCATGCGTCAGAAAGTAATCAAATACCTTCTGCATCCTCTCCACAATATACTCCCTGTCCTGTGCGTTGTCGTCACTGTACCCTTTCCTTTCAAACCTCCCTACAATCTCCCTAACCAAAGTCTGCTGTTCCTCGTATCTCTTCAGGTCGTCCTTCTCTGTCTTTTCCTTGTTCTTCTCCATCCACGCTGGGAACTTGTCGTCTAGCTCCTTCATGGGCTCGTAGAGGATGTCCTTGTTGGTAAGCTGCTCCATCATGCTCATGAGCACTTTACTGAAGTCTTCGTCGCCGCCCTCGCCAGCGCCACCGAAGCCACCAGATTCCATGGATGCGAGCATCTGCGCAAGGATGTCGTCTTGGGACGAGGATGCGGCTGCGGAGGTTGCGGTATCGGAGGAAGACTGCATGCGCTCCATAGTCTTCTTGATGGTTTCCTGGAAGCTCTTCTCCGCCTTCGCAGCGGTTTCCTTTTCGGACTGACTGGGTGCCGCCTTCTCCTTCGTTTCACTTGCACCTTCATCAGTTTGCGCATGTGCATGCAAATGTCCGGGATCTGCCAGTGGGTTCGCGCCACCCATCTCCTCACTCATCTCCTTCATGATATCCTCGAACTGTTTCTGGAAGTCGCCTTGACCGAGCAGCTGTTCCATTTCTTTCTTCAACTGTTCCTGGAACGCATCTGGGTCTTCCATCATGAGTTCGGCAGGAGAGATGTCCGAGGGTGGCCTTCCGGGCCCGGAGGATGACGGCGCATTGCTGGACTTGGGGTATGCTGCTTCTATCGACGAAGCGGTAGGAGCTTTGGCGTCTAGCTTGGTGTTGGCGAACTCATCGAGCACATCGTCAAGGTCGGAGAGGTCATCTTCTTCGGGATCTGACGCTACCTCGGGTGGAGGGGCAGTGGTAGTGGTTGTGGGTTTGGCAGGCTCCTGCTCTTCTTTCTTCATGGCTGCGTCCGCCATGTTGCTTTAGACCTACTCCTAGATATAGGTAAAGGCTACTTGAAGTATGGGTAACAGGAATAGGAACAGGTGAGGCAGATCGTAGCTGTTTGGAATAGGCATGTGCCATGTCAGCCTCGGCCCGTAATGTGCATTCGTTCACATAAGCGGGGCAACAGGCCAAAGTCTAGCGCGGGGCAGATCGCGCATCGCACCTTCCACCTCGCGACGGGATCTAGCCCGAATCCCAACGCTGCGGCGCCCGATAATTGTTGTCAGTCACGTGCAACCGTAACTCGACTTCACCTGGCTCTCGAAAGTGTCTTATCTTCACCTTCACCACACTCGCAAGACACATACAAGCGCGACGCCACACCTTGCAGCTCGTTAATCTCAGTTTGCGACATCCAGACCCTTCTGTCTCGACCACTCGCTTCGCCAATACTCCATTACACAAGCCCGCCCGACAAGCTAGAGGCGCAACAGGCTTATACCTACAGCCTCACCATGTCTCTTTGCGTAAACCGACTCTCAGAAGAGAGGTACGCGCCATTCCTTTCCAGTGAATAATCTTTTTGCTAACTCAGACCCCAGAAAGTCATGGCGACGAGATCACCCCTTCGGTTTCTTCGCAAAGCCAATGCGCGGCTCCAACGGCATGATGGACCTTAAACGATGGGAATGCGGTGTACCTGGCAAGGAGAAAACTATATGGGAAGGTGGCTTGTTCAAGCTTGAGGTCGCATTTCCCGACGAGTACCCGACAAAGCCTCCGAAGTGTACGTCCACGACCTCTTATGAGCGGCCTCTGTTCTCGGAATCCTCACAACATCCTCATGAACGTCGCTAACGCGCACACTAGGCAAATTTGTACCCCCGCTATTCCACCCAAACGTCTACCCGTCCGGCACCGTCTGCCTGTCCATCCTAAACGAGGAAGAAGGCTGGAAGCCCGCGATAAACATTAAGGAGATCCTTCTCGGCATCCAATCACTTCTTGACGAGCCCAACCCAGAGTCCCCAGCGCAAGCCGACGCATTCAACCTGTTCAAGAAAGACAAGGCTGCGTACGAGCGAAAGGTCAAGCAGATCGTCAAGGAAAACCCAGCGCCGTAGTATGCCAATGAAAAGACGAAGAAACAGCCCGAGAAGGCTGATGGGAAATCTGACAAAAACGCTTTGGCCGGATTGAGTAAACGAGAAGTACAAGCGATTGTCTGGCAGGTCAATAAGCTCTTGGATATTGTCTAGGCGAGGGCAGTGTGCTTCTGCATTCTTTGCTTTAACTTCTTAGCTTCGGCGCGATTAGGACAGAACGTTTTTGGCGAGAACGATGGGGATTCTGGCGTTTGGGGCAGCAACCGAGCATAGCATGGGTGCTTAGATGGGGAGAAAAGCCCTATGTGGCTATGATACCTGACTTCTTCTTAGTCCTCTGGCATATTGCCTACGAAGTAATATCTATGATTTACACATCTCCGTTGACTGTTGCTCAGGATCCCGGTGCGTTCGAGACTGGAGACGTGAGATTACCGTAGCGATGGAGATCCGTAAGAGACCAAAGCTACCGCCTTGTTCGACCAACGCAATATTCATAAGTCAAAGAAGATACCATGCCACAGAATGATGTAAGATATATTAAACCCATCTGGTCGTCCAGAGTTCCGGTGATAAGAAGTCTAGCAGCCTAATTACTGCTCCCTCACATGTTCCCAACAATCACCTTAATAGTACAAGCCTCAGTCTTACAAATTCCACCACGATTCCCATCCAATTTTGTGTGTCCCTCGCCTGCCCTGCCTGAAGCCCCGATAGTGATAGGAAAGGCGACCAAAGTCTCGTGGTATATAGTGCGTGCCAATCTCGTGTCACACCTAGTATGGGCGGTATGCCGATCCGCCTCTTCCGCCGCGGTATCCACCACGGTAGCCGCCTCCTCGTGGAGCGCCGCCGTAGCCGCCACCGTATCCGCCACGTCCATACGGTGAACCGCGACCGCCGTATCCGCCTCGAGGGCCACCACGGCCGCCGCGTCCGCCTCGTGTCATACCGGGGAGGTTCGTTCGCTTGGGGACGACCTGGGCGACAGTTAGTTTCATGCCGCAGGTTTGGTGTGGATTGTTCTGTGTCTCGTACCTTTAGATTCCGGCTGCGGAACTGGCTGTTGTCGAGGACCAAGGCCTCATTGACCAGATGTGGTTCTGTGAACTCCACATACGCATACCTGCATACGCTCATTAGCGTTCCGATCTTTCTGCCAAACTCTTGCCAGGTAGCGAAAGATACTTTCGCAACTACTGTGACTCCAGCGCTACGCGACTAGTTGCGCGCGAACTGTTAAAACGGCGAGAACAAAAGTTGAACATGCGCAAATCGTCAAAGAAAACCTCCTCTTAGTACTGACCCTTTAGGATGACCGGTGAACTTGTCCAGCAATATAGTGACACGGTTGATGCTCCCGATGCTCTGGAAGTGTGCCTGGATCTCTTCGGGGCTCGCGCCGTAGTCGACATTGCCAACAAAGACACTTCGCGCGTCGACGTCTTCTTTACTCTCGCGCATTTCGTGGCGCTCGAGATCGGTCTCGCTCTGCATCTGGCGCAGCTTCTGGGCCTCTTCCTCCATCTCTTGTACGCGTCGCCTCATTGCTGAGATCTCTTCCTGTATTGCGCTGTTAGCATGCTGCCCTTCATGACCAGACTCGGTATGCGCGCGCAGCACTTGATAGTGTCGTCTCTCCAAAGAGTGTCCCAAGCGCGTCGATGTGGATTGTATCGTACCTCTTCGTTGGGGTCTTCCGCGGTATCGAGGCGTTCATCCTCCTCGCGCTTCTGTTCAATTTCGGCGTCGGACATGGTGGCTTAGGAAAGGTTGAGTGTCTGGAAGGAAACTTAGTAACCAAGAACCATTTGACGGGCCGCCCTTGACTTACCGGGCTAACGTGAATGTTCCGGGCCGTGAATGGTAATTAAACTACGATCGTTGGGCGCTAATATTTCACTCTCAGTAGGATTAAACCGAGCACCAAATGCGACGACGTGTAGATGACCAGTGCAGTGTTCGTAGGTTGGAAGACAGCTGACGGAAGTGATGGTAATGTTGCTCATACGAAATGACGAATGGCACTGGGGAAGCTCGTAGCGCGCCGCTAACAAGGCAGCGGAGCCTCACTTATTATGTAAGCACGGGCCATGTTTGCAGTTGCGACACACAAAGACCAACGCCTTCTTTATTCTCCTTTCACTACGTAATCGTTGACGCTTTTAATCATAGAGACCGCACTCTGCTTTTCACTCTCAATCTTCCAAGAGGCCAAGCATGCCGATGCTGTGCGAATGAAAAGGCCATCCGCACTTGTGTTCTTTATCCCGAATGTCATTTTCACTCCTTCCAGTCATTCCAGCAGCTTGCAAGCCAGCTACTTTTCATCTGAACCCTCTTCCGGCATGCAAACAGCCACATCATAATCCTTGTGTGAAAGGACCCGGTCCGCTTTAGGTAGCTTGCTTAGTTGGTGCAGCTTTTGCAATCCACGGGCAAGAAAGTCTGCTGGCAATTGCTCGAGACTTGCGAGATTCTAGCATCATTGCTTCCACGCCGCTGTTGACACAAAATGTGTCTACAATGAGCTGAAGTAAAAGGTTCTCTCGTAGATCCAATCTACGAAAACATCAAACCCGTCAGCATGGATATCGTGGACGCTGCACTGACTGACTCCTTCTATGAGTCTGAGGCGAAAGAACACGAAGTGGTGAGTCAATATTCATTTGTGTAGTATATAACGCTTCTGCTTGGGTTCGACAAGGATGACGACAATGTCAGATGTGGTAGCGGCACCGTTCGACATGAGTAACGTGCTTCGAGTCCGGACAGTCGTGACTTGCCTTGCACGAGGTGCTCCGACTTTCTTCACGATGCCGTTCTGGGTATCGGACATGTTTAAACACCGCCAATGCTAGCGAGCGTAGATCTTGCTCTTGACTGAAAGTATATTTCGGGTGGATAGTAGAGGTTGTGTAACTAGAAAGATATCTAGACGCAACTTGTAGAAACCATCACTCCTTATAGCCATAGCTTCAATGATAGCCAGTAAGACCTTTTGCTCTCTCACTTGTATCTGACAATTACCGTCTTTTTCCTACCTTCACTTTGCTGGTTGACAGTTGGGATACGATACTAGATATATCAAGCCAGATTGGCTGTTTGAAATTCACCAATAGAGTAGGGTATGGCGCATAGTACAGCAAGCGTTGGCTATTGTAACTAACTAATAGCGTTTTCTCAATATAGATGGCGGATGCGGACCAACTTTGGATAGAGCCTCGCTTCAAGACAGTACGTAGTAGATTTCCATATTTGAGAACTAGTTCATTCTCCTATCTCTGAGTCATTACAACCTCGTTGTAGTGTTTGCGTTCCAATTTCGACCTCAGCAGTGGCTTATAACCCACTTCATTCATCTTGCGCAGCAAATGAACGAGAAATGCCTTTGGCAAGTCCGGCATTAGAACCTTGTCATACGCGTCCATCTTATAGATAATATTGCTAATAGCCCAAAGGTCGACGTAAAGGCGCAACAACGGATCGTTCTCGGCGAGGTGTTCGTAAGCGTGAATGACACGACGGCAACTAGGGTACCATCTGTCCAGGTTGTGGATATCCTTGTCGAAATAAGCATCTATCAGCGCGGACTTCAGGCCAGGAGCTAGCAGTCTGTCGGCCAGAACATAAGCTCGGCACGCGGTGGCCAAGCCACTCTTGTAACTGTGTCGGATGTATTCCAAGTCTTCCCTCAAAGTGCCTTGGTACGCCCAATCAACAAACACATCAAAGGCATCGGTGTCAACGTCGAGGAGTGGAACCACGCCGTCATCGGTTTCTCTAAATGCGCCAGAAAGTGCTCCACGAAAGTAGCCTAAGTGGTGTATGAGAAGGCCGGTATGTAGGTTGTACTCCTTACCATTTGGACCGACTTTGATGACAATGGTGTTTGAGCCCGCCGCCATGCTGTGCAAATGTCAGTATTGCGTTGTTCTGAACTGGGAAGTGCATACCTAGGACGAAGCACTACGCCAGAAGACGAAGACATCATGCAACCCATACGTAGTACTGTGCAGGGATGGTTTGCGTCGAGTCAAGAATATGATATGAGGTGTGGCAACGTGTTGTATTGTTTTAACGGCGCGAAGGTCTTTGTGTTATATCACAGCGCAGTTCCAAGGGTTTGAACTTGTCATCGCAGTACCAGTGGTTGATGTGGACTCGACCAAAATACGATAGAAGGGGTAATCAGTCGACTATACGACTCATGATTTAAGCATGAACTCCCGTCATGGAGTATCGTGAGTAATGACACAAAGTGGAGGACTTTATCATCTGCCCATGTGCGCCAGAAAAACATGACAAAGTCGCACGACATGATTCCTGTGCCTTCGTATCTTAACCTGCGGTTTTTCTTTCACGAAGGCGTTGATCTCCGTAGCTCAGGCTCAGTTACAGGCATATCAAGCTTATCGAATGTCTTGAAAGCTTCTAATACAACTGGGCTAGTGGACGTAGCCTGATTGCAAGGGCTGTCAAGTTCAAACAGCCTTACTGGAAAGGATTCTGTTCCCTAGCAAGCGAAAGGTCAGACTGTTGTGCCACATTTGAAGAAATATCATGGTCCAGCGCTCAAAACGACGCACGATCGGTGGCAGGGTGTCTAACGAAAACTAGTAGACTGGATAAAACACTCAGTTATAGAGTTTGAGCAAAGATTCTTTGTTACTGGACATTCAAGAGTGTGCGCTGAGTTCGTTCGCCAAACTATTCCTGGATTTTGATCTTACACACCGTAGGCTCTCCAAAGACCGCCAGACGTGGACGCACAGTGCGCAATGATCATCGCTGAAGTTCAGAGTGGCGGGAAACTATGTCCGTTGTAGACTCAGCACGGTCCACGAACTCGCGCAGTCTTAGTCCGTCTGCTCGTTTATATACCTGATTGACTTCACGGATGACTGCATCAAGGGAACAGGGATGTTTTCGATACTCTGGACTGCGAGAGCGGCGTTCGTAACGGATGTGCAAATCTGGCGCTTTAATAGACTTGATGCCATACCGAAGTTCGGCGAAACTGAGTCCGGCGTAAGGTGCAGTTGGTCGCGGTGACAGTATGGCCATATTGTTCATTTGTCTTGTGAGGGCGCCAAGAAGCATGGAGCCACACTCGAAGGAGCATTTCTCATCTTGAATACAGCAATAGCCGCTGCAGAACTTGTCGAACCACCCTTGGCAGACATCTATCGCTCCTTCGATCAGTTCTGATCTGCAAGTCTCTATTCCCCCTACCACAGTTAGCGCCTGCCAGTATTATCTGGTGGATATCACTTACGAAGGATAGCTGGTGGGATGCTCAACTCCATGTTTCGTAGAATTGGTTCATCGCTCTTTATCGAAGCCCAAAAAGTGGATTCATTGAACTCCCCTTCCAGCTTAAACACCCAAGAGATAAGTATCCATAACATCAGATCGCGGCTATAAGTTTCCGGAACTGAGCATTTTGCCCGCAGGTGCGTTATCCAGACGTCAGCAATCAAATCGAAAGCCTCCCAACATCTGTAGTAATCCACCAAGATGGCGATCTTAGCAAGGAGCTCCAAACCGAGTGACTTTGGCACCTGACGAAAGCGGAGATGTAAGACGTTCAACAATATGCCGAAGGCTTCCGGATCCCAATCTGTGGTGTTGACATGATAAAGGCCATCATCCCGCTTTAAACTCTCACTCCATGATGTCAACTCACTCTTGAATTTCGGCGAAGCGCATACCAGGTGCTGTGATGAGACCTGGTAGACAACATCCGGCAGAGCGGCTTGCCTTGGCACAGGTTGGTTTAGGTCGTCTGCACATGTATCGGAAGTCGCATCGTTCAACGGCTCGTCTTTATGCTCATCTTCTGGATCTTGAATCTCACTGTTTTCTTCGACAGCCTGATCCCAGACAGCAAATGGTGCACCTGGATTTCGTAGCGTGAAGATGACATCACCAGTGTCAGCTATGATGATACGTTCACTTGAGGGCGACGTCATGACGTGCTGAGAGGTTGGTAACCGTCCTGCGAAAGAATTTCTCGATGCTTGAAAGGTAATTCGAGTTCAGTGTTGAGCTGAGCGACGAGGCGTGAACTGATAGCAGACGATAGAATGTTTGGTCGGACACGCTATTGCGCTCGCTAACTCGTTCTCACCAGTACTTGACCACAACGCGCCTTTCACCTGGTTTCATTATGCAACGACTTGGTTTGTGATATTACCGTCGTAATTCCTGTTAAACAATCAATTAAGCATCGCGAAGTTTGTCTTATTCTGTGATGTCAGTCATGTATTGTGTGCTCATGTGAGATGTGGAAACATGTAGGGTACTGTATCCCCACTTCCCGATCCATTCGCGCTAAGTCGCGTCTCCCCACGCGTCCAGCAACATCTATCTTTGGAAACCACCACCACCTTTGCCATCTCATCCAACCTTGACCTGCAAAAGTACTTTCCAGCAGAATGCGATAGGACGGCGCTCGATGCAATGGTGCAGTCCGCTACCAAACTGCACGTACTGTCTGAACCCTACTTATAACCCTCCTCATAAGGATACGCTATTATCCTAGGTCTGCCTCAGGTGTGTACGCCACAACGCACTGTCCGGGAACATAAGCTCTGCTGGGTGCCTGATCGGTCAGGCGGGTGATGCGCACCCGGATCTGCAAAAGCAAGCGCACCTCGTAAAAGCATCGAAAGCTAAAAGCATCGTCCTCAAACCACTACACATCTATTTAACCGCTAGCTTCTCAACACCGCGCCATCCAGCAAAGTCTAACTGAGCCGGCACGCGGCTATCGTAGCATTAATTGCCGAAATAAGGCAACCAACCTGCCTTCAAATTATCAATCGCGTTTCAGTACTATACCTGAAGATCTTTGGAAGATCGTTGACTCCACGTAAGAGACCAACCTGGATAGACGGCAACAGCAAGCCGAAATATCTTTAGAGGTACCAGGGTCAATGACTTCCGATTGCGTAAACAGACGAATCAGTGACACAAGAGCTGTTTGAGTAAAGAGGCTGCGACAAACGACACCATTGATAGCAAAGGCTTGACAAATACAGCGAAGACGTGGATGTAAAAAGTATGGTTGTCAGCTTACACACCACCAACCTACACACCCTTCTGCCACGTGGACACCATCTTCGCTCAGCTTTCTTACGCCTCTTTGATTGAGGCTTTTCGCCCAGAACCAGATCGTCTTCCTCAGCCAGCTTCATTATCGATATGCCTCCAATCGGACCGAATGGTCTAACCTTACCACAACCACCTAACCGCTAGACTTTCCACCTTCCTCCCTTCCCCTCCCGTCCGATTGTTCGCATGCCGAGGATTCACATGGAATCCACAGCACAAGTCTATTTCATCACCACATGCGCTCCGCCGTCGTCCTCATCAGACTGCAACCCCACTAAAGGCCCGGAGAAATTTTGCCCCCACGGAGTACATGCCCACTAGAGTAGTAGCGTGAGACAAGCCGAATGGGTCCAGGGCGGTCCATGATAAGCGGTGGTTTTGCGACAATTGCAACTTGGGCCGAACAGCGAATGTGCTTTTCGGTCGTACTCTAGGTAAGGTACATTTGCATGGGAAAGAACAAGGCAGTATTGTGCATGTGCCGACAAGGATTTTCGGTGGTTTTGTGTTTCATGATTGTAGGGCGGGTCTTATTAGAGTTATGGTATGCATATGCAAGTGTGGGGTGTGAGACAACAGCTTCGTCGTGGCCCAAGCTGTATCGTGAGATGACGTATCAGGTGCCTACAGTGTTTTGTCGATTAGTTGCTAGCAGCTCAGAATTGGAGGTCAAGGTGCTGAGAAGACATTACTGTTATAGACTGACACAACGAGTAACGTGAACATAGTACGAATGTACGTAACCAAAGTGTGCGACATGTATATGCATTATCATTTAGAGCTGCCATTTTGGCTGTGCTTTCGAGTGGACATTCGTACTCAGCCCGCTAGCCTTTTGCTCCTCGTTCAGCGGATCGAAGCCCACGGTGAATACTTGTGCCCTCGGATGTGCCTCCTCGTCCTCGTTCGTCAGCTCTTGTGTACTCGTCCCATTACTCTTGATGCTGCATGGTCTGTCCTCTCCCTTCATGTGCTCGAGCTCGTATGTGAGACCGTAATCATCGACGCGCTCCTCCACGACCTGGACTTCGTAGCTAACGAAAATGGCGCTGAATGACTTCTCAATGATGGGCCAGAAGATGGGCATTGAGGCGCAGATTATGGCGAGATCAATCTCGAGACAGGAGAGTATGATGAGAGTGGGTGACCACCAGGTGTAGTCGACGTAGGGGGAGGTTGCGCCTTTGGTTTCGACGATGCCATGGAGTCGCCATACTGATGTTCCGACAACACTGCGTGTGAGTTAGCATAGAATGCTCGCTCCTTGAGTTATGAGCAACTTACACAGCACCAAAGGTGAATACACCAGCCATTGCCAACACATTCTTGTAGCGCAAATGCGGTGTTCGGAATAACACCATAGGTGCAAGGAAGATAAAGATGTCGAACATCATGTTGGTGGCCGAATGCGCTTTGTAGATAGCGATAAAGCTATCCAAATCTCCAAGCCCAAAGCCATAGCACTTTGCCTCAATGATGCGATTCCAATAGCCGCGGACCGGGAAGCAGGGGAACCAGCCAGCGAAAGAAAAGCCAATACCCCAGAGAGTCACAGCGACAAGGAGGCCAACGCAAACCCATCGCATAGGCCCCGACTTGAAGATGCGGAGGTATTGGAGGAGAAGAGCAATCTTGATCACTGCGCAGTTGGTGATGTATAGGGCTAGTTCGATGTAGTACAGCTAGCTTGGTCAGTGAACCATACATGTCAATCAAGGGAAATACACACCTTCAAGTATTCTACTAGATTGTTGTAGCCAATGTACAGCATATGGTGACCGAGTCCAGTATTGACCGAAAGACACATGACAACAGTCGCTGCAGTGTTCAGGGACTAGAAGACGAATTAACTTTATGTCATTGGTATTAAACCACGTCGAAACGTACCTGAGCAAGTAAAACGAAGCCATCATCCCAACCCACTTCCTTCACGATCTTGATGCGGACCCAGAGACGAAAAATGACTGCGCACCATGCCACGATCTATTTGCGGGGTTAGTAGTCGAAGCATTGAGTGCGATCACAGAATCATACCAGGAAAGTGAGCGTAGTACCGAACATGGTCGCCTTGTGATTTGCTAAAGGCAGCGGCTCATCTGGGTCCGGGGCGTCCAGCAGCATCTGCGTATACATTTCCTCCCATGTTGCCATCTTGATGAACGTCTTGATGTCAACGCCAGCGCCGGCGCTGTTCTGGAAGGTGCAGAATTGTTATAAGGGCTGTGACCCACGCCGCACGGCGGGACCGCAAGCCCTAATGACTGACAGGATACCGTCTGCCGCCTCCCACGAGGCTACTGTGGACGATTCAGGGCCGTTGCCAAGCACGAGCTTTATGCCGTCCACACAGGGCTAACGCAGGTGGAGACGCGCTGGAGGCTCCACGCTAGGTGATAAGCGAACTTCGATTAGCGGATGGTTGCATTTGACAGGTCCTCGCCCAAACTCTATGCAGGGGTGTCGTTGAAAGACACGCGACCTGGACACGACCGATTTCCGACCTTTAGGATCCGCTCCACATGCTGCTCGTGCGTGCCACGATTGTAAGTTCCACTACGGCGGTGAGGGCGTTGCGCAAGGGATTGCTTTTGTACCTTCCATGTATCCGGTAACCTTCTCGCATGCAACATTCAGCTCCCGCTTACTGCAGTTGTTGATTCAAAAGGACTGAAAGTTGTGTTCGTCTTTGCTCCGAGGTATGCTCGGCCGCGCCGTTCCTGAGTGGACTCATTCTGGGATGTCACGCCGTATCCCCTGACTCCAGGTACAAGGAGTGACATTCAAACGAATGCCGTCCGTGACGAACGCTGGTTCGGGGGTCCGGTACATCCTAAACAGCCAGCCGCAATATTGTATTAGAAAAATAGAAGATTGGCTGGCGTTTGCATCCTTCGCGTTTGCCTATGCCAGGAACACTGGCCATTGATATCATCATCAGATTTATTCTGCAACAAGAACCGCCACAGATCCTCAGGCAGGGGGTGGGCGAAATTTCCGGCCCAATTGTTGGTCTTCGACGCTATATGACTCGTCGATTAATCTTGTCTTTCTTCTTTGGGATGTGCGCTAATCGTAATCGATCGGCGCAGGATTCTGCTTCATCTCTTATGCTAGGATCCCGACCATTTGACGATGGTATAAGGTACCCACGCTCGCATTCGCGATGTGATACGCTTACATCATGTTCCTTCAATGGGTACTCGGACGCAGCGTTCCATGGTCACGGCGCAATCGTGACGACGATTGGCGGGAAAGATTGCCGAATTGTGTCTCCATATGCGTCAGGACGATACGCGAGCAGATTCAGCGTAGCTTCAAAGAGAAAGAGTGGCGAAATAATATTCACGTGAAAGCTCATCACCCGAGGGTAGTTGGATCACTGAGGTTGAGCGGCTGAAAAGATCAAGGCCGCCCAGGTGATGATGGCATCGGAGGTGCGGCACGGCCAGACACCGGCTTGGCCTCGATTTCCGATCTTGGACCCCTCACATCACATTTTGACATTGCGAAACATGAGATGGGCGAGAAACAGTCCTCAGATGTTTGAAATACTTGGTCATGTAGGAAGTGCCTGCCTTGCATTTACTTTTTTTTGTTTCGTTGGACATCCGTAGGATGAGATGCGAGTGGCATGCATCGGCGGCTCCCTACAGTTCCTATCGTCGTTGTCGATCCAACTACCAGGATTGACCCAGAAAGCATCTTGACGCTGAAGCACGAGTTCACCTGACCCTTTACCGTTGCTCCGTGCAGGCAGGACGTTGCTTATGGCCCAGAAACGTTGGCGGGAGCCCCAAACCTGGACACTACTGCGGCCTGAGGAATTTTCGAGATATGGCACTGATATGTGGTCGCTGAAGAACAAAATACTTGTTCGCCCTCCTTACTCTCTTGTTCTCCTACTTCAAGTATCTTCATGATAGCACCCCGCACGAGGTTCATTCGAGGCGTTTGAGTACGTATTGCAGCGATACCTATGTAACAGTTGCTCGGACTCTCTCGTAACCCTCATCGGCATGTTATTTCTTTGCAGACAAGATTCCTTCATCAAGCGCGTTTGCTCTAATCTCGGTGTTTCCTCCATCTGATGTCCGGGTCCCGACAGATATTCGCGCCTTCGAAATCCCTCTTGAACTATTCTTGAGGGCTATCAGAAGTCTCCTAGCACCAGACGAGGGCAACCACTTGACCAGACGCATCTTGTACTTCATGCAGAGCCCATGGTCCTCAGACGGGTTCACTGAGAATGTCTGGCCAAGTCTGTATCGATGGGCATTCCACCTGACTAGACTTGCCATATATCAATTATCTGAGATGCCAACATCCTTCTGCCTCAAGACGTCTCACAATCTCCCAAAAGAAAACATCGAAATTCCAGATGCATGTTTTGCCTTGTGGTATACGAAGGGTGGCATCGGTACTCTTCAGTATCGATCGACATGGGCAAACATGGGACTCATATCACAACCATGACTTTCCAATCTTGACCCACCGGCTTCTGTGAGATATCTACATTACCACTGTTTCGACATTTGAGTAATGTATCAAGTCGGAACCCAGAGATTTAGCTCGACAATACAAGCCGCGATTAGAAATTAGCACTGCGGCTTGTCATCTTAAACCTCGCCCGCGACCTGAACGACCCTTCAACGCAACCCCAACAATTCCATGCCACGGAAAATCGACTTATTGCAAAATCCCATGACTGCATCCCTTGGACCGAAATGAAGACAAGATTGCTTGCACAGTAATCCGTGCAACAAACAGGGTCAAAGCCATCCACAATGGAACGGGTACTGACCGACGAACCGGAGATGACGATGGTCACTAAGAAAGGTATACCCTTGTATAATATTCGATTCATGATTCATGAATCATTGGTACGGGAAGACGACCCTGGACCCTTTCTTTCACTTGTTTGTTTCTCTATCTGATGACTGTACTGTGCTGTAGGACCTCGGTATGTTTTTACAGCGGCCATTCATTCGGTACACAATCTCCCGTATCAGATTCATACACACATGCTGACCGGAATAACTCCACATATTATTTTTACAAAAAAGTGATACAGAACGCGTGTACAATGATAGTGACGCCGCGTGGCACTATTGGTAGTGCTGCTCACGATGGTCTTTTCCCATCGAAGAATCCTGGACTGGATGTCGTCTCCAACTGACTCGGCACCAGCTTCCTGAGGACCATCATCACGGCCTCCAGCTCCTGTTCGTCGGGTTGCCACAGCGCGCGAATCTCCTCCCATGCCTTCAGTGTCCTTTCCGGGGTTGTACATCGTCCAAATGCTTTGAGCGCCGCAATGACAGCGAGACTAGAGAGCCAGGTTCGCTCCAGGTTCTGGCTCAGAGATTGCAGATATTGGTGCCATATCTTCTCTAATCTAAAGGCGGTCCAGGAGGTATAGCGGACGCCGCCGAAGGAGTTGAAGCCCTGGAAGACGACGATGAATATTGTGCCGTCGAGTGGAACGGAATTCCACTTCATCTCTTGTAGCAGCTCGTTCACGCGGTCGATGTTGCCGGCTACCGCTGCATGATGCCGTATCAGGATGCCGTATGTTCTTGAATCAGGACCAATGGGCGCAAAGTCTTGTAATTGCTTCAACTCCTCGTCTTTGCTCTCTCTCTTCAGTCTTCGTGTCTCGTCTCTGAAGCGCAAGCCCAGAAGGCGACCATGGCGCCATTTGCGGTTGAAGAATACGTGGCCAGGTGCGGTGGTGGTCCTCATGGCGTGCAAGCGCTTCATGCGCTCGAAGACTTGTTCTGCGGCTGAGGGCTCACCAGCGCGCATCAGCGCTGCTATGACAGCGTTCATGACAACAGTGTCTACAATATCTCCCGCCGAGACTATGTCCAGATATGCTCTCCTTACAGCATTCCCATTTTGTAACACGCCGTAGTAGTAGAGAAGTGCTACACGGTAATGTCTGTGCATGGGCACTTTTCGGTCCTGCATCTCTTTCATAAAGGTTTCGGCTAGAGAGTATTTCCCCGCTTTGACAGCGATGTTGAAGAGTACGTTGAATGTCACGTAGCCACCCTTAAGACCGGCTCGGCGCTCCATGTCCTGCCAGATGCGAAGGGAGGCTTGCAGGTCGTCTTCGGATACAGTCCCCATGGCGCGACCAGTCAGGTGTATGGCTGACGTCCACTCGGAGCGGGTTATGTGTATGTGTGCGGTTTTCATATCGTCGAGGATAGAGAGGAAGCGTTGGGCTGCGATGGGTGTGGGGCGTTCGACGACAGCGAGATGGTGCAGCAGCGCCCGGATGGTGAGAGTATCGAGATAGACAACGCCCGGCGACTGCAGCTTCTTGTATGCATCATAGACATGTTGGTGCGGTGCTTCCTCGTTCTTCAGCAGAGTCTGCAACTCGTCAATGTGCACAGCGTCCGATGGGTCGCGGAGGGGCCAGGGCACATGGCTATCACCAACATTCCACACCAAGTTCCCGTCGTCTGGAACCTCTGCCTCGGGCCGCGTGTCGATCTCCATGCCGTAGTAGTCTATCAAGGCTTGCAGTTCCTTCTCGGCGAAGCGTTGGACTTTCTTGAGCGGGCCTTTGCGCTCTGGACGTGGGTCGGATCCATCCTCTTCAGACTTTGACCACGTGCTCTGTCCCCGCGTTGTCTGATGTTTTGGCGGCGCTGTTTCTACCCCGCGCAGAGTGTGTAGGAGCTGTGCATGCTTTGGGCATGATGCTGCCCGCACCAAGGCGTTGACGAAGAAAGTGCCCATGCGAGCAGTCGTCGGTTCGGGTAGTCGCCGAGCATTGTCTATCGCCTTCTTGCTGAATCTTCTCTTGGACGGCGTGTCCTCGTGGCGTGGGTACAAGAATGTGAGGAAGGGCCGTGCATGGGCGGTATTCGAGACAGCAGAGGTCCGGTCGAGGGTGCGGAGGAGGGACATGAGAAGTCGAGCATTGTGTCAGAGGGAGCCAGTTCAGACGTTGTCCATTGGTGATGTGGGCCGCAATTGATTACAAGGAGCTCATTGAAGAGCTGCCTAGGCGAAGGGGGTATTGTTGGTGTTGCGGCGAGTCGCCTTGCTCGAATCCAAAGATTTCGGCGTCGCGAAGTCTTGGCGAAGTTGCGGACTTTGCGGGCAAGAACCCCAGCATCTACGACACGACGAATCGCGCCGCCCAACCTGCTGCCATGGGCCGTTACGACTTCCGCCCTCTCCGGGTGCGCCAGACTGCGAAAGCCCTTTTCGACTCAAAACGAGACCTCAACCTGCCCCAATGGTACGATGTCGTAGGCAACATACCGCCAGGCGAGACCCTCGCACGCCCAGTACTGCGCATACCAAAGATGAGGAAGGCGCGGAAAGCCAGCAAACTATTCAAACCGCTACCCATTGAATACCCAGAAGACAAGCTGCGTTCAGAATTCTTCGGCGACCACCCATGGGAACTGGCACGGCCGAGGCTGGTCATCGAAAACAGCGGAAACGATTCCAAGAACTACGACTGGAGTAAAATTGTCCAGCCAGGGAAGCAGTTAGACGGCGAAAGGTACGACCAGCCACTTTCACTACGCCCGCCCCCGTGATACTGACACATGTAGTGTCGTTCAACGCCAAATGTGGCTCATGAAGCACGCCTCCCTCTCCAAAGCCTCCGCCTACGACCAAGCACGCCGCGAATTCTACCAACACCGTCACCTCTCCGAGATCCGTCAACGCATTGCCAAGGAAGAAGCTCTGCACGTCGGCGCCTACTTTGGCAAGGGTCCCCTCGAGATCGGTATGGAGCTTGAAGACCGCACATGGGAGAACTGGAAGGCTTGGGCTACCAAGCAGATTGAGGATGAGCAGTCGATGCGTGCGCAAATGTTCAGTGGGCAGCAGGAAGAGGGTCTGGGTGCGGGCGCTGATATGAGCAATGCCGAGTACGATCAGGCTGTCGACGAATTGCAACCCGTTGTGCCAAATAACCCACAAGGGCAGAGGCCCATGGGTGGGGTAGCGGCGCATCCATAATAGATATGGGTAGGTGGAGGCATCTGTACTGATACTGTACATTTCGTGTAGATATACCATCACGATTGATTCAATTCAAGCATTACGAGACAAGCCCCGTCCAAGGGTCGACTCTGGGCACATACGTTCTATGCCTCAACAAAAGAGTTGGCGATCATAGAGCACAACGAAAGAGTTTCTGAGTTACAAAACTTGATCTCGTGTTGTGTATCGCCATGTGTTTTGGGACCCTAACAGTCTATATATATATATATATTGATACCAATCCCTGGGCTCGAAAAGCTCATCAAGCTCTTCCGATAGTGATGCGATCTCAAGTAGCCACATTATATGGAGAGATTGAGGTGGGATAGTCAACATCGTACGTAGGTTGATGACCTGATTCAGCGAAAAGACCTGCGTTCGTACATGGTGAAGCTTTGAGTACGAAACCATGACACCATCCTTCCAGTCCTCTAATACTCTAGTTTCTGGTTCATCGAAGCCAAGGACCAATGTTCGCCCAATATTTAAAGTCAATATATGTGTCGGAAGCAAACGAAGCGTTACTTGTGGCAGCGTCATGTATCCAATTCGAATGGGCCACAGTTCCAGAAATAAAATGTGTTATTCAAGGAAGGGTTTTGTAACGTTCAAGTACAAAAACTAGTACGTACGAATGAGAATCTTGCAAGAGCGACAGACTTGTATGTGCACAAGTCGAGGCTCAAGCGCAGATCACTGTCAAAATAACATATGGTCAACGGCACTCGAGAAAGGTTACTCTAGACTTTGCAGGAATCAGCGACTTTCCTGGAACAGCATCTGACGTATGAACGAAACAGCGCAGCGTACCTTGTTCAGACGAAGCCGACAGTAATTGCTCTACATACGCAGATTAGGAAGAAGAATGCCTCTCGGACCCGGAGTGTCTGCTAATAGGCCAGATTTCCGAGCCTGCACGAATTCAGTGATCTGGTTTTCGATTCCTTTGGAGATTAGGATAGAAATACATTTCATTGAGTCGTGGGTTTACGATTGGGCGGATCAAGCATCCGGAAGTGATCGCGGATATGAGCTGTTACGAGCCGAGAGTGCTGCCTTCCGTACTTCTCATGACTTCTAACCTGTGGCATCTGCTTGTGTAGATCCTCGGAAGAGGAGATGGAGGAGTGATGCTGCATCTTTCATTTTATGGGGTTTTAGAGGAAGACAAAAAGATAATCCTGGAAGGATAGAAGGCTGGGTTCGCTCAGTGGCATGAATGAAAACACGATATCGAAGGAAAGGCAGATGATAGGTACTAAACATTTTATCATTACTTATTAGCATATAGCTGCTTTAGACACATTTTTGTTTGCGGAGCAATCACTCAGATCTTGCCGAGACCAGCGCCGCTCTTTACAATCTTCTCGACCTGCTTCAGTGGAGTAAGCTTGTACTTGTAAGGCGCCCTGGTGAAGTTGCCGACTTGAGTGATGTTGACACCAGCCTTTCCAAAGTCGTTCTTTGCGCCGAGGTTGGCGAAGCCGTCCAATTCGTAATCGCCATCGGGGCTAGTGTTGGGGCTGTCCTCCGGGATGACAAGTCCGTAAGTGCTGAGAGCCTCGCGTGTCTTGCCCTTGAAGACATTACCTTCGACGAGAACCTGGTTATCGCTGCGGGAGTGGATGGCTTGGTACAAGAAGTCGACATAGAGGTTGTTGAAGATGTGCTGGTGACCAAAACGACCAGCAGGACCACGGGTACCCTCGTTTCTCCAGTAGTTGTGGTGGTAGGTGACGTGCAAATGACCCTGGTCAACATCTCTGAGCGCATCGCTGTTGCCAACAAGAGAACTCTTCCAATGATCGTGGAAGTAGTTCCATGATACCGTGATCCAATCCGCCGCGCGAATGATATCGACTTGGCCGTCGTAAGCATCAGGGCCAAGAGCAGGGAAGTTGCCAGTAGTGAACTCGTTGTGATCGATCCACACGCGGGTACTGTTACGAATAGTCATGGCGTCATCGTCAATGGCCGTGAAACCAATGTTGCGGATGATAACATTGGTCTTGTTGAAGATGTTCAGGCCCGAACCAGTGATCTGAGCTCCCTTGCCGACTCCAATGACGGACTTGTTGGACCCAACTTGAACTCGCGATGTGAGATTGAAGCTACCCTTGGCGTACACAACTGTTGGCTCACTGCCGTTGACAGCCTTGATGAACTCGGCCACTGTCCGAACAGTCACACTCTTGCCATGCCTGCCAGCACCGCCAGTGGTAGGTCCAATTGGATTGTCCTTGGCGAATCCGACCAGGCTAAAGTCGCAGCCGGCGGGAGCTGCAGTCGCAGAAAGAGCCAAGGAAAGGAGTGATAGGATTGAGAGCTTCATCTTGAAGTGTAGGAGAGGATGCAGATGAGATTGAGTGATCTGATGCCGATCTACCAGCGATGTCACTTACATTTTATATTCTACCATTCTTAAGCGTCGGCAACCAAGGAGGCAGAATGTAGCCATGCAGTCGGCTTCCAGGCAAGCACTTCAGCAATTCTTCCGGTAGAATGGCTGATGGCGCATTGTCACACAGGCTCGAACATCTCCCAATCGCGCAAGTGCATGCAATATCTCCTGTGGCGATGCTGTACTTCATCTTGGCCCATCTTGGCGGGCGTATGTTCCGCCTCAGGAAAGGTAGAGCACAGTGTGCAACGGTAGAATGGTGGCTTGATGTTGTGGTATTGAGTGGTGGAAGTATGCATCCCCAGATTTTCCCGTGTATGCGTGGCTGAAAGGCAAGATCGCCTACTCGGACAGCGGGGAAAATACGGGGGATTCAGCTTGGCGCCAACTTCCACCAGTACAGGCCGCGGTGCCTTGTTTCCTTATTCCAGCCTGGCTTGAACGCCTTGCTACTATCGTGTATTCTAACCCCTTGAAGCGAGATGAGCTTTAATCAGATACCGCGCTGTTCGTGGTGCACTCTACTTTCCCTACCATAGCTACCGAGGCAGGCGCTATGCATCACATGTCGAGGTAAACATCGCGTCAGGTTTGCGACGATAACACACTGACATTACCGATCGCCCTTGTTGTCGATAAAAGGAAACCATGCAAAGAATACTGTTAGCTTTCGACTGTGCTACTTGTCCCATCACCTACCAATACCGCGATCGGAAAGCTTACCCAAGCTTACTGCAACGATTGTGCAACTAAATGCGCGTCGACTTAGCATCTTATTCTTTACCATTATCATGCGACAATGCAACAAACGATAATACCGCATAGGCTGAAAGGAGTACATTAAGGTCTTTGTCTTGGTGTCTTCTACTCAAACACAAAGCCAGAACGTGGAGATGACTTGCACAAAGTGGTTAACTAGATGGGGTTTCGCAAACTCGGTACGCGCAATCGCCATCTCAGACGATTCTAGACCTTCTGCTATTGGCGATCAAGAAGCCGACCAAACTGGAAATCGATACTCCTGGCTTGAAGTGAACGAGGTAAGGACAAGCCATGGAAAGAATCGACTGCGCATATGAGATGCTGAGCGACCCAGCCTTACTGTCGCTTCTTCATGGAAGTATTACTCACGTACCATGCAGTCCAAACGTAGAATGCGTTTTACAGAGGAAGCAGGTTTCGTGGATAGAATGGCCTGAAGGTACCTTCTTCCCACAATGGAGACCTCCGCCACCGGGAGCATGGCCTCCAAAGCCAGAACAAGATACGCCTCAAGAAGACCCTCCGTCGCAAGAATACCCACGTATGTGCGAGTCACGATGGGAAACGCCTATCCACTTACACCAACCGAAGAGGAAGCTTCGTGAGCAGGAACATGAAGTATCTGAATCAGAGGGATCGCCCTGTATAATACATGAGGTGCGACTAGTGGGTCCTCATCCAAGGTCGAGAAGAGCTGAGAAGAGTGCAGTCCTCGAGGTAGACATCCTCAAGCAGTGGAAGCGAGACAACCCAGCACCCTTATCCACTCAATGGCCCGAGCCACCGTGGCCTTGGCTGAAACAGCGTCCACGGAAATGAGATTTAGACACGGAAGAGGTGTCAGAGGACGAACGTAGGGTCAGCTGGAGAAAGCACTGGAACAATTTCTTCATGGAGCACCACACCATCTCTTTAGGTGAGGGTCGAGACAAAGGTAAGCCTTCTCCAATTTAGGGCTATACCATTTCTCCATCAACCTGGAGACATCCGTCGCCACACGCGAGCCTATGATTTATGAGGCAACTCATCTTGTGCTTAGTCGTGTTGTATCAAGAGATAGAGCGAGCCCAAATATCTAGCCGATGTAAATTGGAGAGTTATAAAACGACCCGGACATTGCGGACGGGAGAAGGCGACTTTCGTAAATTTGGCGAAGTGTGGGCATTTCCGTTCTGAGGACGACGTTGTGGGAGTTCCTTAGTATCGTCTTGCTGCTATTGCTAGTCGGTAAGCTCAGGAATGAGGTGGCTCAGTTGCCGCCGACGCTATTCGTTTGTCTCGCTCGTCTCTTTTGGTTAGTTAGTTGATCATTTATAGCGTTGTGAGGATACACCTTGAACATCATCCAGCGATGTGCAGTTGGAAGGGTTAGGATATACCTGATGTGGTGTAACCGGCACGCCTCAGCAAGTCTGTCAGCCGAACCTCGATTTAGATGCCCGATCGATCGCAATCGCGTTCATGTCGGTTGAGAAGTGGGGATTGAGCATGGAGATGTGATGTAACCGCGGGAAGATCACCGCCTACGATGGCTGCATGCATAGCAGATCTTATATGCAGTGCTTTACATCAAAGTAATGCTGTGTGACGCACGTCTAAGCTAATAGACGGCATGTAGTACCATATCATGCGAGCTGAACGTGTAGTGGTTAGGGGAGCTGAGTGGTACAAATGTGTAGAAGAGCCGATCCAGCGAGATCCGCGGACTAGATGCCGACAGATAGAGTAATGAAAAAGAACTAAGATTGGGACTAAGACGCTGCGAGGGGCGAGGTCGTCCGTTCGACACGAGGATTTTAGACTTCGGTGAGGCCGTGAATCCACACTCGCCAGCAACCAGTATCTTGACATAGAACTTCCAACAAAGCCCCTGGATCCAAGTACTGCATCTTTCCCTGCATGTCGTGCAGTGCCCCACTTCTGGAACCTCTCCGCTGGGTATTCGACTCGAACACAGTTAACAATATGAAATGAACCTCGTTTGTGACCGTGAAGATGAGTAATGAATCTTCATAAAGCTCTGGGCCATGGGGGGACTGCTAGAGTGCTTAGCTTTGGGAACGGAAGCTTTCGACATGACGCTCGAGATGGTGTTACGAGTTGCAGCTCAAGCCCAGCGACGGAAACGCTTATAGCCCATTAAGCACAATCGCTGCGGTTCTCTCCCACGTGCGACGATGTGATTGGGCGCGAATTGCTCGGCAGTGAAACACCGATATTAGTGAAAGACCAATAGAGCCATGCGTCGGTCATTGCAGCATCCCTAGACGAGGGTAGCCTCGGAAGGCATGCATCTCACCATGTCAGAATTTGCTTGTTCATACCCAGTTGGATGTTAGTGAGGAAGCTAACATGCCAGTGTGCTGGTAAGCAGAGTGCTATCGGGACCAACCGACAGTCCAGAAGACGGGTTTCGCATGGCACGCTAGCGGAGACAGTAACTCCGTGCATGAAACCCCAGCTGACGGGGTCCTGGGCTAGATGCTTCCGGCGTGGGGTGCGGTACAATGTTCAGTTCCCACGTGTTGCACGTATAAGGTGAAGGCGGATGAAGATGATGAGATAGATCGGCGACAGAAGCGTTTGATGTCACTGCCAATGCTGATGGAGCATCTGATGAACACGCCACAGAATCATAGCTATGCACACAAGCATACCAAGAGCGCGCTGAGCGTGAAGAAGCTTCGATCCTCCAGACGTGATTCGGGGCGATGTTGGGAGAGGTGTTCTGGCCGTGCTCATCTTAGCGTCTTGGCGGTGCACGTGGGCTACATGATTGGGTTGAACCTCTTCTCCTCGAGTTCCCCCAAGACGCACTTTCACCACACGAGATGTGCGACAGGGATAACTGTCAAGACCCGTCAAGCCCTTGTGGCGGCCTGGGCTGGCAAAGGCGCATTCCTACGCGTGTGTCTGCCTGTTATAGCGGAAAGGCCGAAGTGAATATTGCAAATCTATGGGCGTGCAAGAATGCGGTGCTCCCATTGGGTCCTGGAGCGGCCTGTTTGGTATGCAAGCATGATGCTCAGCCTTGGGAGTAAGCTTGACAGCAGGTATATAGCTTGGCCCTGCACCCTTTACCACTGACCTCCAGCTCGCACAGCCGTCATTTCCGGACTCAAGCCTCGTCTAATCTCTTGACACGTCTCGGCGAAGCTTCGCAATGGCTCACAAGACAGCTGGCGGTAACGCCGCTTTCCACAACTTCAACAACGACTTTGCGGTAGGATGACACGGATTAGACTTCCAAAATCATATATACTGACTGGTCCCAGCACATTGAGGATCCTAATGAGCGACGCCGGCTTGCACTCGCTGAGATCGACAAGGCGCCATTTGGCTGGTACCATGTACGCGCCATTCTTGTCGCCGGTACTGGTTTCTTCACGGACAGTTATGACATCTTCTGCGTATCTCTCTTGACGATTATGCTGGGTATTGTCTACAAGCACGACAACAAGGGTGTTTTGTACACCCAACAAGACACAGCTATCAAGCTTGCGACCTCAGCTGGTACTGTTCTTGGCCAAGTCGGTTTCGGTACACTCGCCGACATCGTTGGCCGTAAGAAGATGTACGGTCTTGAGCTGATTCTCATCATTGTCGCCACGCTCGCTCAGTCCCTCACGGGTCCTGGTCCCGGAACTTCAATCGTTGGTCTGATCATCTTCTGGCGTGTGTTGATGGGAATTGGTGAGTCCATTCTCTGGGAATCCGCATGGAAGTTTTACTGATGACTGTCAGGTATCGGTGGTGATTACCCGCTCTCCTCCATTATCACCTCCGAGTTCGCCACTACCAAGTGGCGTGGTGCCATGATGGGTGCCGTCTTTGCTATGCAAGGTTTCGGTCAGCTCGGTGGTGCTCTTGTCATGCTTTGCCTTGTCGCTGGTTTTAAGGACACCCTTAAGGGAGTTACTGGCTACGCGGACTGTGACGGTCAATGCGCTGTAGCTGTCGACAAGATGTGGCGCGCTCTCATCGGAATTGGCATCGTCCCAGCTTGTATCGCGCTCTACTATCGCCTCACCATTCCCGAGACGCCTCGCTACACTTTCGATGTCGCCCGTGACGTTGAGAAGGCCAACGAAGACACAAAGCAGTACCTTTCTGGTAAGCACGGCAACGGTAACCCTGATGCGATCACCCAAGCTGCTCAGCTACAAACTACTGCTCAGCTCGAAGTTCCTAAGGCATCTTTCAAGGACTTCTTTAGGTTCTACGGCAAGCTCCGCAACGGCAAGATTCTCTTCGGTACTGCCATGTCGTGGCTCCTGCTCGATGTCGCGTTCTACGGATTGGGTCTGAACTCGTCAACTGTGCTCCAGGCTATCGGCTACGCTAGCGGTACAACCCTCTACGAGAAGCTGTACAACCTTGCTGCTGGTAACGCTATTCTGGTCTGCGCTGGCGCTATCCCTGGATACTGGCTGGCGGTCGCAACCATTGATACCGTCGGACGCAAGACCCTGCAACTGGCTGGCTTCACTATCCTCACCATCCTCTTTATTGTATGGGGTTTCGCCTACAAGCATCTCAGCCACCACGCCATGTTGGCCATCTATGTTCTGATTCAACTCTTCTTCAACTGGGGTCCCAACACTACCACCTTCATCGTACCCGGAGAGTGCTTCCCCACCCGCTACCGTTCGACTTCTCACGGCATTTCCGCTGGTTCAGGAAAGATTGGCTCCATCATCGCTCAAGGTGCTATCGCTCCCCTTCGAACCCGAGGCCATGTTACCAAGGAGAATGCCAACCCTTGGTTGAACCATGTCATGCAGATCTTCTCTGCCTTCATGTTCGCTGGTATCTTCACTACTCTCCTCATTCCGGAGACCAAACGCAGAACTCTAGAAGACCTTGCGCAAGATTGGGATATGGGCGATGAGTCCATCACTGGTGCGGAGCATGCCGTACGCAAGGACAATCGCAGCAGCGATGAGGCTGGAACCACTGAGCTCAAGGCTTAGTTGAGTTTGTCAATTCTCATGTCACTCTTTCTTTTCATCCAGGCTTCTGCCTATATACCCGTCTTTTTGTAGCATAAGTACCTAGACTGTAATTCCATTCACTCAAGCTTCATCCAAAGGTGCTACTTTATTGTTATGTGTATGTTGACTATCTGTCTGCGTACAGATTTACGTGCAAAGAACACTTGATGACGTGATTGAGCGTGGTTTGGCCACGCACCACTCCGGACCGAGCTTGGATGCTGTATTCATTTTCTTATCAGCCTTGACACACAGATGAGTATGTGATGCCATAGTTTGGTTGTCCTCCACTCCATCCACTAATAGTTCGATAGCGCATGACAGACGAGCCACTTACATCAGCCACAAGTCTAAGCAGCCATATGTCAACCAAGGTTTCATCTTCGGGTATTTTTGACAGTAATAATCGTCCTTGTCTACATTCTCTGCGTCCGGCCTCATTCACTTCGTCCATTCATTTCAGAATCTCAAAGTCTTCTCGTAAGCTTCAGTTCCACTCACCATACACGTTTACATCGTCATCTCATTAGCTCTGGACTATCTCGAGCTAGAAGACTCCGCTTTGATGGCTTTTGAAGAACTAGGTGGAGGCTTTGATGTGCAACACGTCTCATCGAAAACCTCGAGCTCTACATCTACTCCTGTACGAAAACGTCGCCGCCGCCGGGTAGAGGCTACGTATCTCCTCCGCCTCGAACAACCTTTGCCCACACCTCGAGACGTAGTCAACGCTCTTGGCCTTTCTTTTGTACCACAGCTCGAACTTGGAACAACTGAAGACGGTGCAGCGAGCTTTTGTCGGCTCTCCCAATCATGCATCAACGCCCTTGATTCATGGGCCACGAAGCACGACTTACACCGAGGGTTCACCAAAGTTCGAATTGGTCTTGCGCGTAAAGCTCTCAGGGACCCGCCATTGCTTGGTCATGATCCTACACTTCCTCATCACCGTCCCCATACCTCAGTCAGTCAGGATAAACGCCATGTTCCCGAGTACCCTGTTCATTACTTCTTCTACGGTACACTAGCTAGTTCGGCGCGGCTCGAACGACTGTTCCATTTACCTGCCTCTAAAATACCACCCTTGCAACCCGCGACTTTGTTCGATGGACGTATCCAAATTTGGGCAGGCAGATATCGAGCATTGATAGACGAGCCAGGGGCCACAGTGAGTGGTCATGTATACATTTGCGGATCGAGCGATCAGGAAGATGCATTAAGAACATATGAGGGTGATAGTTACGAAGTTGTAGCTGCAAGACTGATGACAAATGGAGAGGAGTTGATGGGTAGAACCTTTCGATTTGCAGGTTTTGACGACGAATTGACTGAGTAGAGACTAGTATACCTAATTCCATACCTTCGCCCAACACATTAGATCTATCTTCTGAAATTCTCACGTTTCCCGCAGAAAATCATGCCTGATCAAGCGACTGCGCCAAACATGTAGCGAAATACCTGCCTCTCAATCTTTGCAACTCCTCGTGGGTACCCATCTCAGCGATCGTGCCATCTTCCATGACGAAGATGATATCTGCGTGCCGGATCGTGCTTCTATATATGATGTCAGCGAGCCGTTATCTCAGTATCGGGTTAGAAGGTACTCACAGCCGATGCGCAACAGCAATGGTTGTCCTTGTCATCGCAGCCTCGTCCAGTGCCTTCTGAACGACTCTTTCGCTCTGAGTGTCCAGTGCTGACGTTGCTTCATCCAACAACAACAACCGTGGCTGGCGAATCAGGGCTCTAGCAATTGCGATACGCTGCCTTTGCCCACCGGAAAATTGCAGGCCCTTGGACCCACAAGGGGTTTGGAGACCTTCAGGCAGTGAAGCGACAAACTCCAGAACATTAGCTTGACGACAGGCTTCCTGGATTTCTGCATCAGAAGGTTCATGCTGAAGACCAAGGGCGATATTGTCGCGTACTGAACCCAGGTAAAGTGGTGGCTCCTGTTGGACAAGCGACATGTATCGCCGATAAAGCTGGGGAGACATGAGTGATATGTCTTGGTCGTCTAACGTGATACGTCCAGATATCGGGTCGTAGAATCGAAGCAGTAAAGAAACAACCGTACTTTTGCCACAACCTGAGGGGCCAACGAAGGCGGCAAACGAGCCAGGCTTAATCCTCATCGAGATGCCCCTTAATACCCTGGATGCGTCGCGTTGCTTGTATCTGAACTCAACGTCTTCCATGGCAATGGCTCCGTCCGACGATGGCCCTTTGCCGTCAGTTTCGTCTGACTCGCGGATGTTAGGCTTAACAGTCCGGAGCCACAAGATGTAATTCGCGGCCCCTTCCGCCTTCGTGATGGAGGTGCTGTACATGAAGAATTGCGCTACACCCTGTCCACCAAAGACAATGGCTATGAAGATCACAAAGAATTGCGAGGTGTTGTACTCGCCGCTCGCGATCAGCCGTGATCCGTACCAGAAGCCTAGAGCCATGACTAGGAAGTCGGCAGATTGAGAAAGCGCGTACGGGAGGAGCGCGAATGTCAGGCTCCTAATGACCTTTCTTGTGATAGCCTGGAGTGTATCGCTGTATTGGCGCATGATCGAGGTCTCGAGAGTCAGCATGCTGACCGTTCGAATGGATGTGACAGCCTCTGTCGCCAGTCCGGCACTGCCTGAGAATTGTTCTTCTGTAGCAGCCTCAAGCTTTTGATCTATTCGTATGCGATAGTAGCCGGCAGCCACAATGATGGTCAGTCCACCGAACACCAGGGTGAGCCCCAGCTTCCAGCCATAAGCTATACCTAGCGCACTGCTTGCTGTAATGTTGACCAGAATATTGAACATGAGCCCTAAATTCGCAGACATCAATTCTTGTAGCGCTGTAGGCGCAGACGACAACTTTGAGGTCAATGCGCCGGACGAGTTTTCCGGACGGTCAAAGAATTCCTGATCGAAGCTGATGACGCGCTCAATCATTTCTTTGCGATATCTGTGAGTTAAAGTCTGTCCAATACTGTTGCATGCAAGGCCAATTGCGAAATATGCGAAGAGATTGGCAAGAGCTAGCACGAAAAACATGAGCGCCCAAAAGTTGGCTTGCTCTTGTGCTTCAGACCCTTGCAGTGTGAAGACTCGGACGAGACGGGAGAAGATGATAGCTTGCGCTGGGTACGTACCACCGCCGATGATTCCACCAAGGATCGTGGCGGCGTACCAGTAGTAGAGATCGAAATTCTCTTTCAGCATGATCCAGATGCATTTGGTAAGAGAGTAGCCCAGGGTTCCAGCAGCAAGGTGCTCGACTTCGCGCTCAAGTTCTGTCGTGTTGTAATGCGATTGTGTTCGTTGCAAGGCAGCTTTGCGGTCCAGGCTATCTTCCACCTTCTCTGTGTCTAGCAGTTCTCTTTGAATATCCTCGTCGTTTGCCTTTGTACCAAGATCTTGCGCGCGTACCATTGCCGCATAGAGACCATCGCTTTCGATGAGTTCATGGTGTGTGCCCTGCTCGTAGATTTGACCATCTTTCATGACGACAATATTATCTGCCGCCATCACAGTGGCAAGCTTGTGAGCAATAATCAACGTGGTCTTGTTGATCGAAACGCGATTGAGTGCGCTCTGCACAACCTTTTCAGCGCGAGGGTCCAAGGCACTGGTTGCTTCGTCAAACAAGAGGATTCTTGGATTGGAAATAATACTTCGAGCAATAGCAATACGCTGTCGTTGACCGCCGCTGAGCATGCTTGCTCGCTCTCCGACTTGGGTATGGTAGCCTTGCGGTAGCGCTTCGATGAAGTCATGTGCATTGCTGTTCTTACACGCTTCTTGTACGAGCTCCATCTGCTTTTCCGCTGGTAGATCTTTTTGGTCTCCTATCAGGCCTTTGACGATGTTTTCGAAGATTGTGCCTTGAAACAAGGTCGGCTCCTGCTGAATGAGGCGGATATTGGACCGCAACCACTTTGTGTTGTATTCGGAAATATCTCGACCATCAAGCAAGATCTGGCCAGAAGTAGGCTTGTACCACCGCTCAAGTAGACCGACTAGGGTCGATTTGCCGCACCCACTGGGTCCAACCAAAGCCGTTGTTTTTCCAGCGGGAATCGAGAGGCTGAGACCCCGCAGAACTTGGGCGCTTGGTCGGGTAGGGTACACAAAACGCAAATCGTTGACAATGATTTCTCCGTTACAGCTGGGTGGCTGCATGCCTTCGGTCGAGAGAGGATCAAGGGATGAAGGACTGTCGATGATAAGGAATAATTCGCCCGCCGCTGAGGAAGCGTTGGTAAAGGCCTGGAATTGGGGGAAGATGAGTAATGTTGCAGTAGCACCGAGCACAACACTCAGGACGACGGTGAACACTGTGCCCACATCACCAATCTCCCCACTTTGAAACATGCGAAACCCTTGCCAGAAGGCCAGCGAAGTACCCGACATGACCAGGAAGGTTTGACCGGAGAAGAGTACACCGTAGATGACGGATTTTTTGTTACCTTCCTTGTGCGCCTTTTGCAGGTAAGTCTCGTAACCGTCGATAATCTTCTGATGGGCTCCGAAGGCGTGGATAGTTCGGATCGAGCTGATCGCGTCCTGCGCCAGAGTACCAGCTTGTGAGTAGATTTTGGTCTGTGCAGCAATTGTTACTTGAAGGCGTCAGATCGAAAGAGATGTGGCTACTCACCACTCTAGCTTCGATAGGCGCATCTAGGCCTATGCATACCCCAGTGATCAAGAAGATGGCAGGTATTATGCTCATCACGATCAGAGCGAGCTTCCATTGAACAGCAAGTGCTACGATGAAACCAGAGAAAAAGAGTGAGATGCCTTGGACGCAGGTAAACAGCTTTTCCGCTATGCCTTGATTAATCCTGTTGCCATCTAGGCCGCGCTGTCAGCAATAATACCACGACTTTCATATTGAGATTCTTACTTGTAGTCACCTGAGTTGCGGCAGATCCACTGCCGCCCTTGTCGAAATGCGCTACGTCTTGACGGAGCAACTTGTCCAGGAAGTCTTCCCGCAAAGCGCATGTCGTCCTGGCTGCGGCGATGCATATGCACAGAGTACCTAGGTAGCCAATAACGAAACGGGCAACAAATATGTATACAAAGTAGAGCACCAAGGTGTTGATGTTGCTAGTAAAAGTAGAACTGTCCTGACCAGTTGCCTGTTGATTGAATTCTGCTGTCGATTGGCCAAAGACAAGAGTCATCAAAGGGAGGGCAGCACCGACAACGACAGCACCGGTGAGTCCAAGAGAATAAAGTACGCGATCCGCAGTACTGGCATATGTGAAGATGCGCTGTGAGAATAGACAAATCAGCTTGCACCCCTCAAATTCGACCTGATCTCTGACTTACGAAGTAGTCTTTCAGACTTCCCTCTTTCTCTTCTTCTGTCTCTTTTTCCTCTGAGTCCCTGTTTGATTCTTTGCCGTCAACAGCAGCAGCCTTTTCTGCGTCGATCTTGTCTGGTATGTCGATCGCAGCCAACGGTCTTTCTGTTGTCCCCTCCATGGTGTCAGAGCTATGGCGAGTTATTGAGGGAGCGTTTTGGTAGTCCACCATCGTTGGCGATGCATGAGCGACGTATGTGCATCGTTGTAATAGAGAGCGCGTGTTATTTGATGGATGCGATAGGCATGCACAACGCGTCTATGGCTTCGCGTGCGGCTCGCGAGACGGACGTCTAGGATCCCGGTGTGCGGTACCAAGGCGGCGCAACCACCCGTTAGCATAACAGAACGTCATGACATCTCTGCGCTACCAATCAGGATTGTACTTAAGTTGCGAGTGACGCCCCACGCGCGCAACACTTGGATTGGATACTAGCTGTTGAGGCTGATATCCAATTTCCTTTTCCAGCGTTGGCGAGGAGCGCACTGATGATGGAGCCAGTTTGGCAATAAATACGATGTACGAGTCGCGCGCGCTGATGCCCGAAACCCCGAGGATACCTAGGTACCTGGCGTTTGGAGAGTTATATTCTACAAAACCAGTGATTCTAAGCACATACGACCATAGGACACTGAAAATTAGGCTTCCCGTCCGCTCAGCCATATACAAGCAGTGTACCGGCGGATTAGTAGTTAGGTGGGTGACCACTAGCGAATCCCCGCTGTTGTATGTTTTTTTGGACTTTTTTGACCACCTTTCCGTCTTCTTCTGTAGCAGCTCGTCTATCCCAAAGCGTTCACTTACTCGCTCGAGGTGTCCTCGTCGAATCCAGTTTTCTGCAACATATAGTGTATGAAACATCCGTACATTGGGACACAAGTTCAATTCAATAGCTGTTTGAAGAAATAGCTGCCTTAGAAGCTGACGCAACACCAAGAGCCGGTTTCGCAAACCGTCATTACATCCTCCTGATACAACGCATCCGGCAGTTTCGTGACAAGCAGTGCTTCAATCGATAGGACATCGTGTATTCGCTCATCTCCATTGCTGACTCTAGGACATCCGTGACCCAGGTATCGTTGATTACAACTGTACCTTTGCCGAGCTCGCCAACATCGCTTGAAAGCGAACTACGATCGTGGTATATGCCTTTGCCAAGCATACATGGTCAGTCACGGTCTGCTGCTGGATCGGAATCGAAGTAATTGTGAGCATCATGATCCAAATATCGAATCGCAAGGACTTTACGGGGGCCTTGGGATTATCGATTTACACCACCAGCTTGTGTAGTGGCGGCAGTGCTTGAATCACCACCTGGGCGTCATCTTGCTCCAACCAGTAATTACCTAGGGAGGCTCACCACAATATCAGATCCGCGTTTGTGTTCTGCTTATCTTGCAAGCACGAAATCGGTCGCTCAGTAGACACCCATGAGCAAACCTACAATACACTATTAGGGCACTGATTTTTATCTCCGGAAGTAGCGCAAAGTCGAAAGGCACTATTTGTACTGGCTACTTTCAAGGTATTGATAGCTGCAGGTGTAGCCTTAATAAGCTTTGTTGAAGGCAAAAGCAGCGTAGTAAAGCTACCTAGGTAGTAGTAGTGGTTAGTGGGGCAGAGCCGGCACACCGCCGTCCGACACGGTACCAGTCGGAAGCATCAGCATCAAGCTTGCGACGCTCAACCTCTCCACGCGTCTTCTCCAACAAGGTTTCTTTCGGAACTTATAGCCTGGGCCCAATCGTGGACTACCATAGTTTACCAGCTTCGAATAGAAGACTTGCAAATAACAGTCAATGGGCAGTATTCCGAATAGCGTCATCAAATAATCTTCAGTCTCAACTTGCAGTCGCGGCGCGCTTTGGGTCAGCGACAGGTAAAGGGAGCATATCATGTGCACTATCTCTGTTTGTTAGCACAGAGCGATCACTGCTTCAATGTATGCGGTTTACATATCAAGGCTGGAAGGAAACGTGCTCAATTAACTTGCTCAATTTCACTCCACCCACACAGTTTCTTCTTGTTTCTATCCCAAGTTGGCGAAAATTCCAGATTGTGCATACAACATAATGGGCCGTTTCCCTGTCCTCTTGTCCCTCTTTGTTAGCGTAGTGTTTGCTGCACCGAGCGAGGACTCGAAGCAAACATGCTACTCCCAATTGGATGGCAAGTTGCCGTCTTTTACTCCGTCGAATTTCCACTTTAGTGGCAACGTAAGGAGGTACTACATTGCCGCGGAGGAGCTTGAGTGGGACTATGCGCCTACAGGGTGGGATAACTGGTTAGGTGTATGGATCGAATTCTTATGCGTGGAGACCTTTCATATTGACTCACATTACTTAGGTCCCTTTCAACCTCTCAGCAAAAGCCCAGTATTCAGGGTACACTCACTATGGCACCAAATGGCTCAAAGCGCTGTATCGCGGATACACCAACGCCTCTTTCAGCGAGAGGACGCTTCAGCCCCCATTCCAAGGCAGCCAGGGACCGACTATCCGTGCTGAAGTAGGCGATCTGATTGAGATCCTGTTTGTCAATAAATTGAAAAATCACTACGCGACCATGCATTCCATGGGACTCGCATACACCAAGCCGTACGAGGGCTCAGACTATCCAAATAACACAATGCCCGGCGTCGGTAACACGCTACCGATAGCAGACTACGGGCCGCCGATGCTGGGGCCAGAAGATTGTATCGTATACAAATGGATGGTGAACGATGAAGCGGGACCGAGTGATGGGCTTCCGGCAAAGGTATATCTCAAACTAATGTTCTTGAATTCACTTATGAGATATCTAATAAAGGATACTAGATTCATTCATACCATTCATACGTCTCTCTCGAGCAAGACGCCAACGCAGGCCTTATTGGTCCCACAATTATTTACGCTAATGGTAAGATGAACGAAACAGTGGCGTCGTACCGCGAATTCCCCATTCTGTACAACAGCTACGATGAGGATCAGTCATTCCTCTCCGGCGTAAACAAAGCTCGGCTTGAAGGTGGCGGCTCTGCACAGTACATCATGCCGCAATTCGACACGACGGGCCTGCCTGACGCGAACATGACAGTGTGGAAGCCGCAATTGACGAATTTCGAGAGTGGGAGACAGTTTGATGGTGCACCTATTTTCTTCGCTGTCAACGGGTTCGTGTATGCGAACAATCCATTATTCGAGATGTGTGTGGGCGATAACGTATGTATCTACCTCTTCGACTTCGTATCGCCGACCTATCATACTGATTCTCTGAACAGATAATCTGGGGTTCGAATGCGTATGGATCGGCTAGCCATGTGTAAGTTTCATCTTTGCTACACTCTCTATAACTATGCCATCTCTTTCCTCTTGATACGTGCAAACACAATCGTGCGTAGAAAGGATACTAGCTAACAGTATTCTCTTCCATACAAATAGATTCCATATGCACGGTAATGGCGTCGTTTATCAGCGCTTCCATGAATACGCTCAGAGTATCAACGACGGCGTAGGAAAGACACTGTACTCGAAGGCAGTTGGCGAGGGCCAATGGCAGGTCATTTGCCATGTACAGAATCACAACACCAAAGGCATGGTGGCAAACTATCGGGTTTACCCAAAGGACAACTGCCCTTTAGCACCACTGAAACCGCTAAGGGAGTAGCATAGTGACAGAACTAGGGATGTGCTTATAGCTTGACTTGGTATTGCCCCGGCCTCTCAGTATAGTAAAGGATATCTTAACATGGGGTGCTTAGCGACCTGAAATTAAGCCTTTGGTACAATCTCCTTATTCTCCATCTATTTACCTCTCCAAGCCTCGCTGACCAGGTCTCGAATCTTCCTTGTCGTTATCTCCGGGAATTGATCATTCAAAGAGTTCTCTGGCTTCAAGTCGAAGAAGCCCTCCTCAAACAAGATGCCAAACACTGCGCACATACCCTGCAGCATCTGCTTCGGAAAGTATGGGTACATTGGTGGATGAGCAGGCAGCTCGGTGACTTGGTATGATCTGAGCTTCTCCAGCGAATCATATGTGGTCTCGAACTTTGTTCCCCTTGCCTCCTCAGCAATAGCGAGAAATTCGTTCAGCGTGATCTTGTCACCAATGATGTACGACTCTTTCTCCCAGGATGTTTGGCCAAGAAGAGCAGCCACGAATCTGCCGATGTCGAAACTGTAGGTGAACACAACAGGAACATTACCCGACCCTGGAATAGCAGCAGCCTTGTTGGCGATATCGATGGCCAGCGTCAGACCTGTGAGGTATGATTTGACATATGGCTCTACATAATAGTCCAGGAAAAAGCCGTTGATGACACATGTGTACTGCAATGACGTCTTTTCCAGGGCGTCAAGATAAGCAATCTTTCCTTTGGCTATCGAGAAGATTTCAGCAACCCTGTATGTTGTCAAAACGATAAGATCAGTGATCAGTGGTATACGTAGTTCACTCACTCAGGCGTGTACTTGATTCCCCATGTGCTTGGAATGTAGCGTTGTGTGATGCCGGATTTGTTGGCAGCCTCGATGAGGGCCATCTCAGGGTCGGTGCCTGACATTGATCCAAGTGTCGAGATCACTGTATCGATACGATTCTCTTCCAAGGTTCTGGCGATGGAATCTGGTTTCGTGTAATCAACGGCGATTACCTTCGCGTCCGTCCCCTGGAGTTTTGCATCTCCGGTCGCCTATGCAAATGTCAGTACTTATGGTGTATAGCAATGCAGTATGAACTTACGTCTCGGGAGAGCACGAATACAGTAAACCCACCCGCTTTGATGATGGATTCGACAATAACACGCCCAAGCTTACCAGAACCTCCAGCTACTGCAACGACAGTTGAACTCATCTTGATACCTTGCAAAAAGTCGCAAAATCTTTTTGACTGCTTTGGATAAATTCTTGTAGTGAAACACTAGGGCTATATAATATCTCAACAACAGTCCGTCATGAATAATGATACCTGTAGGGCTTTGTGAGGGGTAGTCGATGCGTGCTAGCGGAGAATATGTAAACTAGCGGACTTTCGACCCTAGTCCATCTCTAATGCACCGACCTCAATCGTGTCGTAGCTTATCGATACCTCCCGTGGTCTGCACCGCCAACGAGAGAAGGTGAGTCTCCAATCACGTACCACGAAATTACCTAGATTGCTGGAGCTGGAGCTAGAGCTGGAGTGGTTGAAAGTGTCGTCGGTGCACAGCACACTCGCTCCAGTAACACCTCAACCACTGTCTTCTTTGCCAACCAAGCAGTCTGGTGTTTCAAGATAGGACCGAATATGACTGCAAATGCGGAAACAATTACTAAGATGCAGCCAGCTCCGGACCGCAAGTTGTAGTGCGCGGATCCTCGGATCGTCTAGTAGCCGCATAAACACCGAACTGTAACCAATCGAGAAACAGAAGGTTACACTAGTAGCTTCTCGATATGATTGAAAGCGCTCCAGTCCGCACGTTCGACGTCGCGTTGCATTGGCAGAGCGAACATCGTTATCTGTATTCGTCCGTTGATTGTAAACCGACAGCGACGATTGCAAATGCGGCACGGAAGTGTTCCGTTGAACGCGTAGATTATACAGAACATTTATCAGCCAATTATGACGAATCAGAGTATGCTATTTCAAAGTTCAGTCTCATAGAGCTGGTGTATAGATATTCGAGTCCACACGCGATGTGGTTCATCAAGTTCAAGCCGTACGAACCGACTTGTTATCATCATCAACAACAACAGACTGGTCATCTTCCCTCTTTCTCTTCCTAGCTTTGCTTTTTTCCCTTTCCTTCGCGTCTCTCTTTTGTCGTCTCTCAGCCTCCATCCTCTTATCGACTTCTCTTTTGACATACTCTTCCAGAAAAGGCTTTAGTCCACCCCAGATTCTCTGCTCATACGCGGAATGCTGGAACTCGATACACAACCATTCTAACGCTCTGAGCTCCTCTATGCCTCCATAAATGTCCAGAGCGGCGCGCTCATAGACTTTCTTGTTGGTTTCGCTCGCCTCTGCATATGCCTTTTCAAAACTATCGATAATGGGCCGGACCGAAGTAGGTGGTATAAGCGTGACGTTACCTTCGTGGTCTCCAGTCCCGATAGTAATGCACGTATAGTCGCCTAGTTTTATCTCATCAAAGTCGCGATCCGCGCCGTATAGGAGACACTCCTTGCCTTCGATGGGGAATAGGGTATAATCCAGATCGACCATCCAGCGTCCCTCAGTGTTTACGTCCTCGGTACTAAAGAAAAGGTCTTCATCGATCCCGTTACTTGCGCGCAGGAAGTCTTTGTATTCATCTGGAAGGTTTCCACTCGGCAGCGCGACATCTGTATCATCAAGGCCGCCTTCTGCATGCGATGCCGACAGACGTTTCTCGAGAGCGGCAATCTGATCTTCTGATGCGCCACTATTCAGGACGGGAGATGTTTCGTCTTCACCGTTATCGGCACGTTCGGCAAGGACATTTTCTTCGATCATCTGCACCAGCTCGGCCATCGTTTTCGAACTGTATAGGCGCATGGGTCCTTCAGTAGAGCGCTGTTTGAAGAGGGTGCCTAAAGGTACGTGTACGGAGTCAGTGTATGTCTTACATGCAGTTCGTACAGGAATATTTCTCACAACCCTCTTTCACATAGTCTTCCACGTCAGATATGCGCACACCGAATACTTCTCCGAGATCTAATTCTCTGAGCGTTTCCCATATTACGTCGCAATGCTGCAAGCCCTGGCGACGCTCTAGCCATTGCCTCGTCTCGTCCCCACTTATGTCTGGGTTATTGAAATTGTCTAACAGGTACTGGTAGAACTCTTTCATATTCTTTTCGATCAAGCTAGTGGCTAAATCTTCCTCGCCTGCAAGGTGCGCGACCTGTGCGACAGCACCAAGCGTCATCGATTCTTCCGGAATACTATAGGTAGCATCTGGCTTTGCGTTGAGGCGCTCACATGCGAACTTGACATCTTCTTTATTCAACTCATGCTCTTCGGCTTTCACTGTTAAATCCTTAGGTAAGCCCGTGGTAGATATGCAGTCCATGTCTTCATCGCCCGCTTCGTGTGCCCATGAAGGAAAAGAATCGCTAGCTCCCCAAGCTCCTGTCAATTGCCTTGAGATAGTCGCTCCGTAATAGTCCTTGGTTTTTGTGTCGATACCATACTCATGGACTGTCTCGAGTAACATGAAGGCTTGTTCAGCAAATCCTAGTACGAAAAGGTCCAGTGCAGCCTGTTGTGCTATTCTCGAGGCATCCAGATGCATACGAGATGTGAGAATCGAAGTCTTCGACCAGGGTATAAGTGGTAAAGGGGTTGTCATGACGGTAGAAGCTGTGTTTCTGATGTGGCGCGAAGGAGTGAAGAACTGGCTCCTCGAAATCGACCGACTTATATGTGGAATCTATAAGCCCTTTTCGGATTGCTATTAGCATCTATGCAGCGGTTTTGCGGTGTTGAGACTAGCTGCTAGGCTGCAAGGCTGCAAGCACCACCTACGTAGGTGCGATGACATCATGCATGAGCTAGTCGAGACACGACTTTAGTGAGTCTCCAAAGCGACCGGGAATGCATAGAAGAGCTACAGGCACACCGGCTGATGTATCAATCTTGTCGCAATCATGTACAGAAGACATGTCGGTAATTCAGCAAGGCTTCGATGCGGAGTAGCTAGGACCTCCGGAAGTAGTCTGAGCTCGCACGGTTCGGATAAGGTAGCGAGCGGCAGATCTGTAGGGCTGGCTTCCCTTACTGTACACGCTGCAGAGTAGCACCAATTGGAGTGTCTTAAATGGGGCAGAATCCAACGGAACGGTCAAGAAGCGGCCATGGAAGGCTTCTCCACGGAGTTTGTACCCTGAGAAGTCTCGGGCTTTCGCGTCGCCGCGCGATTTAATTGCATCTGCCGCCTGGGCAGCAAGTGCCAATGTCGGAGGTTCCGTTGATCTTGCTGATGAAAGGTTTACCTTTTCGCAAACGCTATAGCACCTTGCCCAAAGAAGGCACTTGCCACATCACATGACGTGCTGAGAAATCAGGGACAGCCCCAACTTCGGCCCGTGAGGCGCAGCGGCTAGTGGGGTCGGGGTGCCACAACTCGGCAGCTTTGGATTCGTCCGTTAGCAAGTTGATAAACCCTGAGCTATCACGATCCTAATTGATCCTCCTGAAGGGTAGCAGCAAATATGCAGGCCCAGAAGGACAGTCGCGCGACAACATCTTGCACTGAATGTCAGCGCCGGAAGCAAAAGGTCAGCCCCCACCCCAGATCGACCCTGCGTCTACCCCTTGACTAACGGGAAGGCTAGTGCTCGCGAGAGTGGCCCTGCAATCATTGCCAGGCACGAAAGGTACCCCATCTCTGTCAGTTCTCCGTCAAAAGAGGGCAAACGGAGTCATCCCCAGAGTCTGCTCGGTATGTTGATCACCTTGTCTACCCCGCCGTTAGTGGAACATGGTAGTAACAACTATGGCGCAGAGAAAACTCGTCTGGCAGCACCACCAAGGGCACAAAAAGGAGTGCTCCCGATTCTGCAGAGCCACAATTTCCATCGCAGTCGCAAGATGGCGAGCCAGAAGACCTCGAGGACGGGCTAAAAGCGTGGGGATACATGCCCGGCCATGTTCACTACAAAGTCAGCACGGTGGAAGAGGTAAGCAGACCTAGTAAAATATCTGTCTCAACTAACAGACCCAAGGGCGGCAAGCGTAAAGACTCACCGGCAGAGTCCCCGGGAACAACGGGCGTCGTAGAGAAAGTCCTCCCTGCGGTCCCACCCAGATCGATAACCGGCAAGTGCAACCATCGTCAGACTTGGGTTTTTGCTAACAGCACACAGACGCGTTTGTTAATCACTTCCTGACCGTTGTCAACTACAGATACAGCGCGATATACGGGCCAACACTAGCTGAACAATACGTCCAGTGGTGGACTGATCGTGGTGCCGGCAAACAGCTCTCGCCAGAATTTACCTGCTTACTGTTGAGAATTTGCGCATACTCCGTGCAATTTCTCACACCTTCGCTTCGCAAAATGATTGAGTTTGAGCTGGCTTGCAGTTGTCAAACCTTGACCGAACGGTTTTCCGACGCAGCGGAAGAGCTGAGCCGGAGTTTTGAAGCATCGCGAACAAGTATTGAACGCGTGCAAGAACAATTTCTTAAAGGTGCCTGGCTAAAGTCGGAGTCCAAGATAGTAGAATCATGGCATGCGCTTTCACGCACCATACGAGAAGCACAAGAGCTAGGTATCGACAAAGATGCAGGTATCGAGGACCTATGTGAGTTCGACATCGAGATCAGGAGACGTCTCTGGACGCTGCTGTACATCTGGGACTGGTAAGCACATGACCATCACAACGAGAATGCTCACTAATTTCCGCTACAGGCAGATGTCGGCGTGGTTGGGTCGTCCAAACCTCATCGACCAGAAGGATCTCAGCTTCAAATTCCCCAATCTACGACTGGATCAGTCAACCACAGAGCCAAACCTACTTTCACCTTTCGCTCACATGGCGCTTCAAGCAAATCTGGGCCGTAGGATAGCGACTGCCATGGGAACTGCCAACTCCAAGGCTGACCTATCGGATAAGCAAGTTCTGACAATACAGTCCGAATGCGAGAAGCTTGCCGAAGAGCTACCCCCGATATTTCGATTCAAAAACACGGATACATCTTTCGACGAGACGCATCCATACTTTGTCTTCCAGCGTTGCCAACTACACTGTGTCATCCTTTTAACACAACTCGACTTTCTCAAACCCTACCTGACCCGAGAGCGTCAAGGCCAAGTGGCTGGTCAGGATGACGAGTTTCGGAAGAAGGGCATAGACATCGCGTTGCGTCTCCTGAAAGTCGCGCGTAAACTTTTCGATCATGAGTTCCCGATCAACGCAAAGTTTCACATGGTCGTCTTCTGCATCTTCGATACCGCAACTCTACTTTGCTCCGCCATCATACACGACCGCAAGCATACTCTACCTCATCGTGAGGAAATCGTGGACGTTATCGAAAGCTCTCTAAAGATGCTGCATCAACTCAGTGGAACAACAAAACTTGGGGCTACGTCTTTCAACTTCCTTTCTAAGCTTGTGCAGGCTACGCCAGAGCTTTCGCGATATCCTTCGATCTGTAAGCGCCAACGGCAGGCGTCTTCTTCGGCACCCAAGTCAACGCCGCCGCTACCTGCGCATGAGCCTACACCAGTAGCGACCATGCCTCCAGTGGCATCTATAGAGCCGGTTGCTGCACCGGCTCCTTCCACCGTCGGTGATCTGCATCCAGTGACCATCTCGGATGATCTCTCGTTCGATATTGATCAATTCCTCGCCCAAAACCCCTTTGGTACTGTGGGGGATCCATCTGCTGTGGACATGGGCGGCATGGAGCAGATCTGGGACTGGCAGGATCTGCGCCTGAATTCCTATACACAAGGGGATTCACATGGCTGGAACACTAATGGATCGGGATGAGCGCCATGACTGACATCTTACCAACCATGGGTGCAATCGAACGCGTGTAGCTACCCTTAGCCCTTGGGATAGTAGACGGGAGCAGATTATTAGATCTGTAACTCACCGCCAAGCATCTGGCATGCTTCCAAATCTATATGGCAATGCCATAAGTACATTCAGGTGAACTCACACTGCCAACAAAGCAGTATGAGTTCAATGATCTTGGACCGCAGATTTTGTTAGCTTGTGGTGGATCCGATCACACGCGCGGTGTACCATGTAGACCACATGTTTACTTTCTCGGGCCTTTCTTTCAATATCTGTATACACATTAGCTTTCTATTAACTTCCAATAAAACAAGCATGCCCTAAGGTGCTAGTACTTACCCTCGCATCCAGAGCGAATTCGCTATTGTTTCCTTCCCCTGACCGTGTATTTACAACCAAGCGAATCTTGTGTGTGAGATGATAGGAATGCTTACACAAGATTGAGCGAATTTAGGACTTTCAGAAGGGCGGGTGAGCTGTGTATAAAGATAAGGTTGCAGGTCCTGGATCGATCCCGAAAACCTTCGGAAATTGTCTGTGCTGCCCGATACATACATAGCCACAAACGCCACATAGGTCGTCATCTGCGGGGTGCACGAAGACCATGGACCGACTTGGCTTATGGAAATTTGGCTTACTTGCAAAATATCGAGGATGCTTACACGTAGGTGTCATTCTTCAATACCACTGCGAGAACTCATCCCCGGTTGGCCGACAACCCCAGCTACCTCCATGAGCATAGAAGAAACAAAACAAGACGAAGGACATACCTCCACAACATGCGCTCGGTCATTTGTGACTCTTCTTTGCTCTCTTGTCTATTGGTTTGACGTGAGATGCAGCTGCCTTTCGCTTGTCCGCGGTTTTCCTAATTCGTTTGGAACTTGCATACTGGTCCGATACTAAGCCGCTAGTAGGCTTCACACGTTCCTCTTCGTTATCCGGTCGAGGTGGCAACCTCAGCACCAACTTAGGACGTACAACATGTTTTCCAAGCGGAACTGCCGGCGTTATGAGAGGCGTCTCCAGATCCGCAACGCCAGAGTCTCTCCTGTCTATCATCGTCTTGGAAGTCGGATTCGCCGCTTCTACGGGGTCAGGCTCTACCTGCTCAGTTGCAATATCCACCGTAGACGCTGAATGCGGTGTGCCGTAATACAAAAGCTTAGGATCTTGGTCTTGAACCTTTACTTCAGCGAAGCTCTTCTGAGTACGAATTTTCCACTCATTTAGAGCCGTCAAGGCTTCCGTGTGGATGTCCAGCTGTGCAACAAGCTTGTAGACGGTATGTCGAAGGCTATCGTGCTTTTCGGCCAGACGGTCGTAGCCCGATGACAGGATGCAGTACGGGTCAGACAAGTCAATGAAGCGTTCCGCGACCTCAAGATATGACTTAGCGTAGCTAATATGTATATTGTCGAGTTCTTGTCGAAGGGCGCGAGCGCGGGTGCGTAAGTCGGAGTTTATGGGGAATGTCTGAGAACTTTGGAGACCTTGACCATCGTGCGACGAAGGTGGAGTATATTGCTGGTGGTTGAATCTATACTGTGTTAGTGAGCTAGCTACTTTATATATTGTGTAAACTCACCGAGGATTGTCACCGGCATACTCATTGGCTGGCCACGAACAAATTGGACTGTGGGTGTTGCTTCGAGTATTGGAGATATCGACGTCAGGCGCCTGGACATCGCTACCGCTGTCCGACGGCATATACAGAGGAAATAAGTCGAGGACAGCGTGGCGACAAACCTTTTGGTCGCAGTAGTGATCATTGCGAGCTGCTGGCCATTTTGGTGAGACGTTGATTGGTCTGGGTACTGGGAGTTGCTCGCGCTCTCCGAGCAGCTTGTAGAATGCTTTAACGGACTCGGCGCTGTTCAGGCTGACAAGAGGTTCCGCGCCGCACATGATGATTGCTGATGATAAGGGGTGATTGGAATAATAAGTGTGGGTATTGAACGGGGACGTCTACAGCACTGTTGATGTTTCGTGAATATGTCACCCAAGGTAAGAGTGGTGCTTAGATCCATTGTTGATGGTTACTGCCAGGCCAGTCTCGAAGCAGAAGTTGATGCTGCCATTAGAACCGAGAGCGTATCTTGCCTCGAGGCAACTTCAATGCAGCCCCGGAGCGATCGAGGGATGGAAGGCGCATGTCTGGGATGTCACTGAGGGGCTCGTTTGTTCTAAGTTTCGCCCTATGTTACACACCGAGCATACACATGAGTCTATGTTAAAAGTCTATCAAGAGAGCGATGGTATATACCTTCGCGGGGCGTTCTGGTACTTGATTACACACCAGAAAAAAAAAGACATTTTTCGTCGATGTCTTTGCAGGGCTGTGTATGCCAGGAATCTTGATCAAGTTTCCACTCAACAGCGTCGTCGTACGTAAGTTGTACTTGGCAGCACTACCGAGGCGATACGAGCTCAACACAAAGGTCCTGGATCCTAGCATTGAGTACGTCGCGTGACATTCCCTCCTGTCGATACGACTTGCTTTAGGCCGGGCCCACAATGGTACCTACTCGGCGCGTCTTGCCAGGGCAGGTATGTGGCTTCTGAAGGGTCTTGCTTCTGTGGAGCCGGTCAGGGTCCGAAAACCTGCCACACTTAACGGCAGATGCATCGTTCGCAACCTGAACGTTTCAGTCTCGGTCAATTAGTAGATGAGCAGTCACAGGCCGCGCATCCCACAAGTGTCGATCTCGCATTGGTGCTGGGGTTGGAGCGGTCCCGCCTTCTGGAGTCGTATATCTCAGGGACGTCATGCCTGATCTAGGCATGTAACGAGAACACTCGAGCCTCCCCGCTTACCGCCGGTGTGATCAACGACTGAAGATAATTTCAGGCCGGTTTTATTAGCCATTTCGCGTGCGCAAAGCCTGAGAAACGTTAACGTAATCGGCACATCCCTAGCTAGTCGCGTTTCGGCACGCGGCAAAATTTGGACCCGCGACAGGCGAATAGCGCGCAGCCTCGCCATCGGCGCGAGGAACAGACGCACTCGCCACAAAGACGAGCCACAAAGACGACGACTACCATTGTCAGTCAATGGCGACCGATGTCTCCAGCACAGATTCTAACATGTTCATCGAGGGCTCAGCATGCAATCGACTGTCATGATTGCGCATGGGGCAAGGTCCTGCAGACGCACAACCGCACAAGACGTGAGACTGCGAGAAGCTTACCAGACCGATGGTTTTGACTAGGGCCAAGCCTAAAAGATCGAGCGAACCACAGCAGCGACGTTGGATGATCTTTGCAGTGAACGGCACAGCAACGTGCTGGGCTGGTGCTTGGTCCACCCAAGCACTACGTCACTGCGCGCCTTAATAGCCGCTACCTTGGCGCACCTCAGCAATTGCTCCACATCATCTGTCCGTTCCAAAAGATTTTTTGACAGGCGTTGGGGAGAACTGGAGTATATGAGGGGCCGTAGTCCTACTCCGGGACCGAGCTCATACAACTCTTGTCATCTAAATTCCCTGCGACTTTGCTGTCGCGGAAGCTTGCCATACTCCAATACACAAGCTTTTCCAAGCCTCACAAGCCTTTAGCATCCTGCTTGGGTGAAGACGCCGTGACGGTTCCAACACACGACCAAGCATCAGATTACATCGACATCGACCCCGACGAACCGACGACCCTGAACAGGATCATCCCAATCGCGACTACCTCCGTTATCAGACCCTCACTACCATAGCGCCAACCCCAAGCAACAACCACACCTAACTTCCATTGCGCTACCACCACCATCTTTTCGCCAAGATGGTTCGAACTATGTTTGTGAATCCCTTCAAGGCCCACCACGTCGACGAGTTCCCGGGTGTTCATGTGCCTCTTGATGATTCAACCCATCGCGCTTCTGTAGCTTCCACTCACCCACGCGCCTCCCTCGGAAATTCAGAGAAAGCCAAAGAGGATGAGCCCAACGACCTTAGGCGACCTGAAAGTAATGCATCAAGTGGTGTTGTTAACCATGGCATGACAGTCGCAGCATTAAAGGCAGAGATTGAAGCAGATGTCGCCGCCTCAGACCAAGACACGCCATATGACCGTACGTCGTGTGGCATTTCCTATCGTTTTGGGTAATCGTTATGAAATATTAGTACTAATACTCTCCAGGCAAGTCCAAGGTCATCAACAGAGCTTTGCAAGATATGGGAATGGGTCGCTACCAATGGCAGCTTTTCGCTCTTTGTGGTGGCGGTTGGATGGCCGACAACTTGTGGCTGCAGGTGCGTTTGCCAAACTCGTCTACTGTCAGCAGGACTTACCATAATATAGGGTGTCGCTCTAACACTGCCTCAACTTAGCGCTGAGTTTGGTGTCAGCGAAACGGAAGTCAGATACACCACACTATCGCTCTTCCTCGGTCTCTGCATTGGCGCGTCTTTCTGGGGTACCGCATCCGACATTATTGGCCGCCGTCTCGCTTTCAACTTCACTCTTTTCCTCGCCGGTGTCTTCGGTCTTGCTTCAGGCGGCGGCCCCAACTGGATTGGCACATGTGCACTGTACGCATGTATCGGTCTCGGTGTTGGTGGAAACCTTCCAGTCGATGGCGCTTTGTTCCTCGAATTCCTGCCCCAAACATCCGGAAACCTCTTGACGCTACTTTCCGTTTTCTGGCCTGTTGGTAATTTGATCGCTTCGCTGCTGGCCTGGGCTTTCATTCCCAACTTCTCATGCCCTTCTGGTACTCCCATTGGGCAGTGCAGCAAGGCCGACAACTGGGGCTGGCGATACCTCATCTTGACCCTCGGTGCGATCACGTTCTTCATGTTCATCTGCCGCTTCTTCCTCTTCCATCTTTACGAATCGCCCAAGTTCCTGTTGTCTCGTGGTCGCCAGGCTGAGGCCGTCGCTACCGTCTACGGTATCGCCCACTACAACAAGACGCACACCTGGCTCACCGAAGACATCCTCAACCAAATTGGCGGCGACCAAGAAGTCACCCAAGAAGACACGAAGCTCAGCGTGTTCGAGATTATCAAGCGCTCCCTCAGCCGATTCTCGATGAAGCGCTTCAAGACATTGTTCCAGGATAAGAAGATCGGTCTCACCACTGCCCTTTTGTGGTTCCAATGGACGACTATCGGTATGGCATACCCGCTTTTCAACGCTTTCCTCCCACAGTATCTTGCCAACTCTGGTGGTGATGTTCAGAACGACACCAGCACCGTGTACCGCAACTACGCCATTACTGCCATCGTCGGTGTTCCTGGATCGATCATCGCTTGCTACACCGTCGATATCAAGTACGTTGGTCGCAAGGGTACCATGGCCATCGCAACCGTCATCACCGGCGTCTTCGTGTTCCTGTTCACCATCTCATCCGACTCCGACTTCCAGCTCGCTTTCACCTGTCTTGAAGCATTCTTCCAGAACATCATGTATGGTGTTCTGTACGCGTACACACCTGAGGTCTTCCCTGCACCTATCCGTGGTACTGGCACTGGCATGAGCAGTTTCTTGAACCGCGTTGCTGGACTATGCGCACCGATTGTTGCTATCCAGGCTGGTGACAGTAATCCCAAGGCCCCCATCTACGCCAGCGGTGGATTATTCATTGCGGCGTTCTTCAGTATGCTGATATTGCCAATTGAGACAAGAGGCAAGCAGACTTTGTAGACGGTACACATAGAGTATCTGACGGCAGGACCGTATAGCGCAGTTACATATTAATTACTGCTAAGAATTGATCATTCTCAATTTCATGTTCAAGCTTTGTCTCATCGTAGTTCAAAATGTGGTGCAACTAAGCTTCATTCCAAATTTGACACACTACACATATGCTTCGTCCCTCAAAGCCTGGCCCTTGCCTCGCCGAGTCTCAATCTCCACCCTTTGAGCCATACCTCAATCTGCTTCGCCGTAAGATTCTCAACCTTGGGTAACATCTCCAGCGCATTCTTATTATGAAAGACCATAGCCTCTTGCTCCCTCCCCTCGCCCGCTGCTGCCATGAAACCATGCATCTTAAACACTTTGGGATCAAGTAGGCCAAGCCATTGCGGGAGCGTAACCCCCTTGACCGCCAAACCAAACTTCTCAGTCAAGACGTTGTGCAAAAGAACCCAAGGTGCGGGGTTAGGATGCATCATGTTGTATACTTTGGTCACGTCGTTGTTACTCGGCTGCGAAAGTGTAATGTTGGTGATGCCTTCTGCAAGAGCATCGACAGGAATCCAGTCGACAGCGTTCATGTGAACAGGCCAGCAACCTAGTTGCTGGCTTGTCTTGAAAGTGACCCATAGCCAGCCTTGGATTGGCCAGCCTGGCGAACTAGCAATCGCAGACGACGGTCCACCAATTTGTCCTGCACGTACGATGGCGATGCGTACGCCGGAATCTAGGTTCGCGCGGGCGAGAAGTTGCTCAGCGATGCATTTGCTCTGTCCGTACCCGCTGTCCGCAGCGCTGGCATACTCCCAAGCCGGTTCTTCGGGTATGAGTGGTTGTTCGGGATGACGGCTTGGCCAGTTCATGATTGAGCAGTTTGATGACACGAATGTTACACGTGCCTTTCTCGGGCTGCCGATACATGCTTCAACGACGTTGCGTACGGCATTGAGGAGTGGCTCAAACTTTGCGAGGGGTACGGCCCAGTTTGCGTTCCAGGCGTTGAAGACGATTTCATCGACTTCGCATACGAGTTGCTTGTACTGCGTATCGTCCAGTCCAAGGTTTGGTTGTGTGATGTCGGTTGTCATAAAGTGGAGACGGCTAGAACTTGCGAGGTTGTCGCTGCTGATGCGCTGCAAAGATGATGTAGTACGCTGTTCTCCATCCTCACTCCTATTGAGGCACAGGATCTTGGCGCGACTGTGTTTCTGGAGTAAAGAGGCTGTGATGTATGGACCCAGAAACCCAGTAGACCCAAGGAGAGCAATGGTCTTCGGCTCGGCCATTGTGGCGTCGCCAAGATGGAGGCAGTTTTGTGGTATGATTATGGTATGAGCAGCTCTCAATCCGTCAATCAATGAAATAGTGACTGTTGATGTGAAGAGTGGGCTTAAGGCGCAAGATGAGTGATAGATTAGTTTACGTTTTATACCTCAATAGTGATCAAGGCTACGAGGTTGCAATTAAGGATGGGGTATTGATGTGCCGTCCGGCTACCGTTTGGGTCTCACAAAGGGATGTCCTGCGAATCCTCGCAGGAGCACCAACCTACATCCCCTCCAATGAAGTGGAAGTGTGCTCCATACTGACTGTTTGCCATTGGCGTTCGGCGGTGGCCATCTTCCGTTCTTTCGTGGTCTGCATATGCCAATCTTTCAAAAAGCGCCAACATGGCTGATGATCTGACAGCACATCGCATACAACGTAGCATCGTCCGTCCTTGGGCATCGACTCAATCCGCGGACTGGAAGTTGTTGCGTCGGACGCGGTGACGGCGCAGCTGCGATGGCGTTCAGGCTGTACAGAATCCGGTCAAGAGTTCAGTAGTTGTGGCTGTATAGCCAATGGCATCCGCAGCGTCGGAACTCGCTCCATTACATGCTGAGTGGGATGAGGTCCTTATCGCGCGAGTCAGAGGCCCAGATGCAGTTTTGAGAGATGAACTTGCTCTTGCCCTCCACCGGAAATGGAATTTGGTGGAATATAGCGCTCATGCGACGCAAAGACTGTCAGAAGATCGAATAGAGTTTTTAGCACTCATCTCACAACGATTATGGGGCTGGCTTTCATTACCCAATAGAGTACAGTTCGCAGACAGGCGTTTTTTTGGGAGAAGCGCAAGGGCAACCCAGGCTCAGGCAAAGGAGCGGGTGGCTGACCATGTTTCTTTGTTATGTTGGTGTAGCGACGGGAGAGGAGGTGGAAAGTCGAGATGGCCGAAGAGCTGATCGGGGTGAGCTCCACAATTGCAACGCCGCACGCCCTGACTTATTACATGTCCGTTCCATAGGCGTTGATACGCGCCCGCCACAACCTACGTCGCTTTGTCCGATTGTTGTCCAGGTAGATTGATGTCTACAGCGAGTCAGCATAGAGATGGCACTACCGCGCGACTCTGGCCAGGGTCCTTCCCCGCATCTCGCTGCCGAGGCTTCAGCACCATGATAGTTGACATGTTTGAGCCCGCAAAGCAGGATGTATCTTTTCGATATCGCTGCAGCTGACGGGACAGACCCTCGCAATTGCCTTGTCATCTCGAGGAGCCTCGCATTGGCATCGACGTCGCAACCGCAATACGTGAACCCGCAGTCGCCATGGCCCTAGGAGAATACACAAACCTACGCGTCGACCGGCACGACCAAGTCTTTGTCATCACCCTCGCCAAAGCACCCGAGAATCGCATAAACGTCAAGTTTGCACAGGAGATAATACGTGCGCTACGCGACATTGAGCAAGAACTAGGCCCCGATGCGGAAGGATGTGTGATAACAAAGGGAAACGACGAGAAGTTCTGGTGCACAGGTCTCGAGCTAGACGAGAGCGATACAAACCCATTTGCGAATAGCGATGGCTTCTTCCCGCTACTAGCGACCTTACTCGACTACCCGTTCCCCACTATCGCTCTGCTGACGGGCCATACCTTCGGTGGGGCTTGTCCCTTTGCTCTCGCGCACGACTATCGCATCATGAACGCGTCGCGTGGCTTCTTCTCTATGCCGCCTGTCAACCTCGGCCTGCACTTCCCTGGCATCGGCTTTCTCCCTCGACTCAAGCTTCGACCGCAGATTGCGCGAAAGATGCTGCTCGAAGCGCATCGCTGGACGGGCAAAGAGGCATATGAGGATGGTATTGTCGATGAGGTTGCAGAGCCCAAAGAGATGTTCAAGGCCGCGTTGAAGAAAGCAAAGGCAGTCCAGGGTAGGGCCAAGATGGGCGTATACAGCGTGCTCAGAAACGAGCTTTGGGGTGAGGCGGCTGAGAAGATCAGAAGCATCTGCTATGTGCATGGTAAGAGGGTCACCGCACCCGCAAAGGCGAAGATCTGAAACCGTCTCTTCGGCGGCCGGACCGATGAAGATGCGCCTATCAGTCTATCAGCAACATCCAAATAAATATGTATACAAGTTCACTCGTATGTCAATTGATTCCATCTACTTGGCGCTGACGATCGAAGGCTAAATTCGTCGCTTCATCTATTAGCCCTGTCAAAACACCCTTCTCATTAACTTATCGTCGACATGTTCAATACTGCACCGCGCTATCAAGAGATCATCGCATCATTCAATACATCGAGCTGTTCTATATCCAACGGTGGCAATATATCGCACACGGTGATTTGTCGTGTTAGAAAGGGAGACGCCTCGTGGTTCCTGGCTTGACTTGAGGCTCAAAACACTGAGAACCAGGGCTTGGTCAACACCTCGTCCACGCCACTTCAAGTCCCCTTAATGAGCCAACAGAACATATCATTAACCAAGCATGGAGACGTGACTGTGAAGACAGTTTCCTGTAAGCGTAACGCAGTAACAATATATTGCTAATGTGGAAGCGTATGCCACGCTCAACAGAAAGTACTGCAGTCCGAAGTACCGGACGCTCTGATATCATCACACGCTTCCATCGCATGAGCGGATCTAGGCATCACGCCCAGCCAAAGTACGATCATCGTATGATATGTAGTGGGGCTCATGACATTGGGCGAAGGAGCCCACGTTACAAGTCGATCAAGCGCCTCGCGGCTATCCGGCCTACATTCGAGATTCATTTACAGATGCACAGACACATGTCATATTCCATTATAGCGGCTCGTATCCTTGATAAGACAGCGAGATCCGCTACCGCAGATCGTAAAGACAACATAGTCTTTACATCTCGCCTGCCATGAGGATAGCAAAATTAGCTTTCGGATTTGCTACTGTTGCCAACAGAGGTATGTGCAGTCATACTATCATGAACATTGCGTTAGTGACATTAAAGCAGCACATGGCCAAGTGACCAAGCGTTACTGTGATCCGGAAACGTCGATATGCTATTCTGGATGGACTGGTACTAATGGCATCACGTTCGGTCTCGCTTTACCTGAGTCAAAAACTGCACCCTTCGATACCGTCTTGCAAATTGTTTCACCTATCAAGAATGGGTGGGTAGGGTTTAGCTGGGGTGGAACAATGCCATATGTCCCACTTACGGTCGGATGGATGAACACTGCATCCAACACATCCATTTACAGCTCGCGAATAGCTTTCGGCTTGAGTCTACCACAGCCCTATGCTGATGCTGAGTACTCGTACATCAAAGGAACTGGGTACAACACAACTCACTGGACTTTGACCGTGCGGTGCAAGGGCTGCTCGCAATGGCACGACGTGGATGGCAATCTGGTTTCAATCGATGCAAATGCATCTGCGCAAAAGTTTGCTTATGGCTTGTCGAGCAAACCGCCCGCTCAGCCGGCGAACAATAGGTCTACTTTCAACGTGCATAGTTCGTTCGGAAACTACAGAATCGATCTCACGCAAGGCCAAAATGCAGACTTTGACGAGCTAGTCGCTGCAAATCTTGTCGAAAATGTTCCGCCCGTATCAAGTAGTGTCTCGATACCGAGCTCGACTATCAGCTTACGACCAACGACCATGAGTACCAGTACTACATCTTCGGGCTTGTCCGAACCAACATCAACGGGAGTACCCTTATCCTGCCCTGATGTTGGCAAACTTGCATTCCCGATTAGCACTGCGAAAGGATGGAAAGCTACAAAGGTAGCAGGAGACCTGACCCAACCAAGAGGGCTGATCTTTGACACTCTGGGTAATCTCCTCGTTGTACAAAACGGTTTGGGTATTACGGCTCACAGGGTCACGCCAAACGGCTGCCTTACCTCGTCAAAGACTCTCATCCCTCAGCGGAATCTCAACCATGGCATCGCGCTTAGCCACGATGGGAAGACCCTGTACGCTAGCTCTGCGACCTCGGTGTTTTCATGGACGTATGATGCAAATACCATGAGTGTATCAGGGAACTCTACAACAATTCTGACTGGAATGGACAGTAGAGGCCACGTTACAAGGACGCTCTCAATCCCACCACAACATCCAAATCTTCTAATCGTGTCTCACGGGTCAAACGACAACTTCGACTATGGCTCAGCGGATATGAAGACCGGTCGATCATGCGTCAAAGTCTTCGATACCACCACTGTTCCTGAAAATGGCTACGACTATTCAACCGGCGGCTATCAGATGGGTTATGGACTTCGTAATGAAGTCGGTCTAGCATTTGATGCTGAAGGTATGCTTTGGGGCGTTGAGAATTCTTCTGACGAGCTGCATCGTACTATTAATGGGGTATCTGTGGACATCCACACTGATAGTAAGTGTCCCTGCATGAACTGCATATGAGACAGATACTGATCTCGTACACCGAGATTTAGACCCAGCTGATGAGATCAACTACCTGGGTGACCCCTCCAAAGAAAACACAAACTGGTATGGGTACCCGACTTGCTACACCGTCTTCAACCCAGAATCCATCACCGACAAAAAGTTTGCAATGGGTGATCAATTTGTCTTGGAGCCCAACGCCACTTTCACGGATGATACGTGTATGATACGGAGTATACCGCCTCGTCTTGCTCTCCCAGCTCACTCTGCGCCTCTTGACGCGGCTTTCGATAGGAATTTCACTAGCATGTACATCACCATTCACGGGTCCTGGAATCGCAGTCCTTCCGTTGGATACAAGATCATACAAGTCCCCTTTGCGAACGGTGCCCATGGATTCGGGCCAAAAGCGGCCTTGAACAGCACGCATTCTTGGACTGATATCTTCTGGAATCCGAACGTGGATCACTGTTCGACTACGCAGTGCTTCAGACCCGTGAGTATTGCGCAGGACAAGTACGGCCGGATGTATGTTACTAGTGACAGTGGAGCGGAAGGGGAGATGATTGTTTTGGGAAAGGAGTAGACGATGAGTTATGTGTGGTTAGCATCTATATCTCAGCATCAGGCTCAAATGTGACAATTATAGTCGTTCCTCGTGCATTGTTAAGATAGTATAGTCCGAGAATGCCAGACAGTCAAGCAAGACTCCTGACACATTCTACGTTCCACCGCCTACTCTATGGCTACTTTCTCCCATTTGAGCCCATCCTCCAAGCTCCCCCTTGTTACACCCCAGTTATCCGAGAACCAGTTATCGCGCGGCTTCCACGGTCCAGTATTTGCACAGTTCGGCATCTTCTTCATCGCGTTCTTAACATAGGTACTGTTGAGCGGACTAGCAGACACCGTCTTCTCCTTGTCTTTCTCGTCGATGATCGGCACAACGCTTGTGTACCCATGTTGCTCCTGATGCTTGATAAGACGGACGAAAAGACGGGATGCAGTATCAGAGCCTAGTGTCCATGACGCGTTCCAGTACCCGATGATGTTGCCAAGGTTGGGGAGTGAAGTGAGCATAGAGTTGCGCCACATGTATTGCGATGCCACGTCGACTTTCTTGCCGTCGACGCTGACGTCTATACCGCCGAGGAAACGCATGTTGAGGCCTGTGGCTGTGACGATGATGTCTGCGTCTAGCTTTTGCCCGCTGGTGAGTTCGATGCCGTCTGAGACAACGCTCTTGATGGTATCCGTGACGATATGTGCTTTGCCTGAGTTGAAAGCCTTGAAGTAGTCACCGTCGGGACAGAGACACATGCGTTGTTGCCAGGGATTGTAGCCAGGCTTGAAGTGAGGATCGACGGGGAAGTCGGGGGGAAGCTGTGCTGCGGCCTTCTTGACGAGGAAGGATTGTGCAAGTTTAGGGAACCATATGCAGAACTTGTAGAGGAGGATAGGGACGAGAGTGAACATGAAGCCTAATCAAACTTGTCAGTAATCAGTATCGAGGTCGAAGAGAGGGGACGTACGTTTGTATCTTAGAGTGAACCACTCTGGTGCCCACTTCTCGAACCATGCTTTGTCTTCCTGAGGAAGGCTCATGATATATGACGGACTCCTCTGCAACTGCGTCACACTGCCCACACCGCCATCCACCAGCGCCGGAAGCAGCGTTATTGTTGTCGCTCCACTACCCACGACAATCATCTTCTTGCCCTTGTAGTTGAGATCCTCGGGCCAGAACTGCGGGTGCACGATCTTGCCTTGGAACTTGTCGATGCCTGGGATGTTTGCTTGCAGAGGTTGATCGTAGTTGTAGTATCCTGTGCCTGTGATGAGCCATTTGGTCCAATACACCACTGTTCGCGGCTCTCTTCCAACCTCGTTGCCGACTTCCACTTCCAGTCTCCAGCGCTGTTCCTCACTCCTCCAGTCCGCCTTGATGACCTTGTGTCTATACCGAATCTTCTTGTCCAGATCAAACGTGCGCGCCGTTTCTTGCAGGTATTCCATGATAGCCTCTCCTCTCGCAATCGGGTTCTGCGCCCTCCATGGGTAGAAGTTGAATCCCAGGGTATGCAGATCCGAGTCGGATCGCACGCCGGGGTATCTGAACTGCGACCATGTTCCACCGAGTTCGTGGCGCGCTTCAAGAACGGCAAATTTGGCTTTGGGGAGCGATTCTTGGATGCGGTAGGCGGAGTTGATACCACTGAGGCCGCTGCCGATTATCAAGACGTCAAAGTACGAGTCGATCATGGTGGGCCGGCTGTGCTGACGGTGCTTACTGTGGGGACAGGGTGCCGGCGCAGGTACGCGGCGTGGTAGGAAGGTCGAAGTGGCAGATACGATCGAGTGTTTGTGGAGTGTTTCGCTTAGTTGAGACGAGGAAAACAAAACAAGTCGTGCAAGGTAAAGTCCGACAAAATGTAGGGACTCTGGTATGCAGTCAGTGATGAGGCTGATGGGCAATCGCAAAGGGGAGCCGGTGCATATCGACGCTTTGTACCAAACTTATTCAACTTCCGAGGTGTCTCCACCCCCATCGTGCGACGCCACAGCTTGCGCGCTCTACCCCACCGCTGACATTTTCGTCCATCACCTAGTTCATTCACGGCCGTCTTTCACCGCCATGCGATTGGAGTGTCGTTGGCACTCGTTGGTGTTGGCGGAGCGGTTAGTACGTCACCGACTTTTTTTGCCGAGGCAGATCCTTAGTTGCTTTTGCTATGTGATGCGCACACCTTACCACAAACGGTAATGTCACTTGCGGCACGAGGTAGGGCTCGCTCGGTTGACTCCTTTCGGACCACTATCGTTGAGAAAGGTTACTTCTCTCTGTGTCTATGTAGGCTTGATTCCGAAAGGCCTAGTCACGTGTACCCTGTAGATCATGATCAACAGCCAACTCCCACGTTGTCGGACGCATTCATACCACAAATTCCTAATCATTCGGAATCTCAAGACTTCCGAAAGCGAATGCCTCGGCACAACAAACAACTGAAGCAATAGGGCTAAAGCATATCTCAAGCGCATCATAAGACACCAGACGACACCACGCGCAGATCAGAGAGCGAACCGAGGCAGGCAAACATGGTGGGTAGCAGAGGTTCCGATAGGCTGACAGTCATTGCAGCCGGTGTAATCCATATCCAGTCCTTAGACCACACACTTTGTAATCTGTCATTGTTATCTGTTTTTCCTTTCCATGGTCGCTATGGAGGTTTTTTGATAATCTTAACGTCCTGGCAGGTGACATTGGATAGTAAATCAGCGTAGGAGCCGTAATCATATTTATCCTTCACTTCCGGTTTACGAGCATCGTGTTTCTACTAATTTACCTTTCTGGTCCCCTTTTCTCTATTCTCGTCTATTCCTCTCAGTTCATTTTAGCGAGTAATGGGTGCGCGATATCAAAAGCTTCGAGCGTACTTCTTTCGTATTCAGGATTGATATCAAAGAAAGATTGAGAGATCGGACAGTGAAGCCCCTGAACAAGATGTAGGTTGAATTGGTACCTGGGTAGTGACAACGATATTCTAGCCCCAGATGTTGGATAATTCAACGGAAAAGTATATAGTAGTATGACTATGCAATTGAAAAGTGAAGAGACTCGCGGATGCGATGTGGGCAAAAGTTCAAGATTGGGTAGCGTCAGAGGAATTTCGCGGTTGGAAGCTTGAAAATAGAATTTGAGACTTGATAATGTAATGTTGCTTGACAGTTGCTCTCATTGCTGAGACATCAATATTAGTTTTTAGTTTCCAGGGCGACGCTCAGAAGTGCGCATAGCATTGCAGGAAGTTTGAGTGACCAGGAAGACTGTTGGAAGAAGCGCAAGCTTGCGCGAAGGCATGGCTGAAAGAAACTATCAGGTTAACACAAGCTTTGAAGCGAAATAGAGTCGGTCAAAGAACAGAGAAATTTGAATGTGAAGGAAATCTTGATTCGCTTGGCCACGTCTGTTGAAGTTTGCCAACTTCGCCTCGATGGTTTCCCCAGCTGCCAATGAAAGCTTTGCCCTCGTAATCCTCTACTCCTTTCCACCTCTTCCCTCCAAGTCTGTCCATCAGCACTGCAGCCTTCTCGTCCATTGTCACACATAAGAACAATCTCGACACATCGCATGGAGCGACCTCGTCCATACGTCCACCAGGGTACATCATTGTCGGCCACTCAGCTACGACAAGTCCGCCTGAGCTAGGCCATGCGGCACCAACCCACGCGTTTTCCCTCGCCGTCGGCTCAGGCTGAGCAGCCATTACCTCCTCATCTTGCAAGTGATCGGGTTCAATGAAGAGGGCGTGTCTAGCGGGAGAGTCCCACCACTTCCCTCCGAGCAATAGTAAGCGCTGAGCAAAGTCGTCTTCCTCTTGTCGAGTGGTGTGACGCTTCTTCGGTGGATCGACACGGTCGAGGCCGAGAAAGTCAAAATCTGCAGGGCAGGGCCTCTCGAGTACGATCACACCTCCGCGTGACGGCCAAGCGAATATGGTGATTTCTTCGTAGAAATCGACACGTTTACTGAGATCTTTGACGCTATCGTAAACGGTTCGCGGGCCGCACAAGTGCCTTGGACGTTGCACTGGATTTGTGAAACGTGCGCTATCAGATGGGGGCGGTGGCGTGGGACGGATTAGACTGAGCAGGCTGTTCATGATGGGGTCGAAATGTGTATCGAGTGCAATAGTGGAAGCAGGAAGTTTGAGAGCTTTTGTAGCTTAGCAGAGTCACCACAAACATGTGTCATTTGCTGATTAGATATGTTGTAGGCCGTTGTACACGAGTGAGAAAGAAATTCCGTCGTATACATCACACGAGTGATAGAAGATGGGAATAAGTTGGAGACGTAGTTGGATGCAAGCAAGAGAAACTGCAGTCGATGACGACATTCCCAAGCGTTTGACTCTTTCTTTGTGAGTCTTCACCCCGCACGCTCTTGGTCCGTGCTATAGTTTTATCTCTTCCAGAACTCCAGGATTCCCTTCTCTCACCCGCAACCTTCCTCGACAAGAATACGCAGCCAGAATAACTCCCACGAGTGGCCCAGGCGGCAAGCATACCGCATGCAGGGTCAGTAAAGCTAGCGGAACATTAAGCCTGTTAACAGTTTAGGTCGTGTGTCAAAACGCTCGAACTTAGCCCTAACCGCATCGCCCCACCAGTTTCAGCAACAAATTTTCGACTCCACAACCTGCAAGGTAAAGCATCTCCTTCGACACCCTGAGAGCCTTGCGTCTTGAAACTCAGAATATAATGCCACCATTCTGGCTTCTTTACATCAAGAAAATCGGGCTTGTGGTTTAGTGGTATAATACTCCCTTAGCATCAGTTCTTGAGCGGTAAAACGCACTGGATCAGCTTGGGAGTGGTCCAGGGTTCGATTCCCTGCAAGTCCATCTTTTTGCGCTCGCATACATCGTGACCGCAGCTGTCGTTGTGATACCTTTTTTTGTGCGGTGTTGGTCGATGTTCGCCGTTTCGAACTTTAACCCCCTCACCAAAGGTTTTTGCCGAGAAATCACAATACTCGACATTTTCTTGGATCTCCATGAAAGTTCGACAATACAATGCTAATCGGCCTCCTCTTACTGTCTTGGCTCTGAGCAAGTACCTGCACGCTTACCCGTAATCTGTTCGCCAACTTTCACAATATGAGTGAATACCATCAGCCTTCATCTGCACGTATGTCTTGTATATAGCAACACTTAGCTTCTCATTCTCTATCCAGGGAAAACTGGTATCCATACTCACGCTCTCGCCCATACTCTCTCATCCTCAAACGCTATATGCCTTCTCCCGCTTTAATGTAAAAGCCAAAACAAGAAAAAAACGCCATGCTATGCAATGTACCCCTAACAATGCTTTCCCATGTTCCAAAGCCAGAGAGCCAAAGCCAGGTAGGCGAGTCATAACGCCTTGTATGAACGCCTCTTTCGACCCAATGCCATCCATAACCACAGCCATGCCGAAAGAAAAAGAGAAGAAATATACAAAGGAAACAAATATCCCACACTATGAAGTGTAAGGAAAGTCAAAGGCCAGTCCATCCTCTCCGTCTCCGCACCTGCGTCAAATACCCATCTCCAGCCCGCCTTTCTGGCGAAGCATTACTAACACCGAATTCCTAATCGTGCGCGACACCCTTCCTCGCTGCTGTACTCATCTCACCCCCACTAGTCTCCCTTCTCCTTCTCACAATCTGTAGGCGTGGAAGCGGCGGCGCATTAGTCGTCGTAGGGGTGGGAGTTGGAGTGGGAGTAGCACTCCCCGGTGCATCGTTTTCGCCACCAACAGTACTTTGGCGTCGTCGCATGACCGCTTCGCCAAGACGGCCTGCCCGGGCTTTGGGAAGACGTGAAGACGACTTTGAGTTGGCGTTATTCGCTTCTATGCGCGCGAGGCTTGTTGCTGCGTCGCGAGATGGTGGACGTGAAGATGTGCGGGGGCCGGTTGGTGTGTTGTTGTTGGATTGCAAGGCTGCAAAAGAGGTTGAGCTGCGTGCTAGAGCTGGTGGTTTCGAGCGGCCGGATGATGGAGGAACAGCGGAGGGATCTTCGGCGAGGTCCCACATTGCTGTTGACGACTGCGACCTCGTGATGCCACCGCGGCCCGTTGGCGTGTTGGCCATGGGTGGGAGCATAAACGTAGATTTAAGTGAGTTGGGCGTGGGCGGTGTCAGCCCCATGCCACTGCCTACCAGTGTAGAGCCGGTGCTAGAGCCGGAACCGTCTCGACGACCAGCGGACGAAGCTGGACGGCGCAGATTCATGCCAATAGCTGAAGCACGACTAAGGCTTCGCTTGCCATTCGATCCTTTGTTGATACCTGAGTGCTCGACTTCATCGCATGCGCGAACGAGCTCTTCGGCCATCTGCCGTACCAATACAGCAGAATCGTGTTCCATAAGCCAACTGATACGATCATAGCAGCCAAAAGCGCGTACGAGCCAGCAGCCTTCATCCTTCGCATCACAAATTGTCCTTAGGATACGGAGGAAGTTGAGACGCGTCACAGCATCTTTGTGCCCCAACTTCTGTTCTGTGCGACTGAAGATCTCAGGTACAGCGAGAGATGCAGCAATTGGTGGAGATAGACGAACAAGTTTCTGCAATGGTTCGAGCATGTTCTCAAACGTGGAGTGTGGTAGGTCGGCGGAGGTATACGCAGAGATGATGGCGACTGTAAAGCTCGATTGCGAAGAAAGGAGGTATTGCTCAACGCGCGCGGTCTCTTCCTGAAGCCTGAATTGGTTAGCATATTGTACCTGGTAGTTAAAGTGAAGGAATACGTACCATACGAATATGGCATCCAGGGCCGTCACCGCCCAATTTCGGTCACCAAGTAGCGATACGTAGAATGCCAGACCCTTCGCATCCCATAGCATCTTCCGTGCAACCTTGCCCGAGTTGACCATCTCAAGCAACACTGGCAACGCAAACTCCTTGAGCGGGCCGCCCTCGCGCACAACCTCTTTCAGTAAAGGTATGATGTCTGACAGCGCAGCCTCTTCCTGCCTGCTCTTGTTGTGCCGACACAGATTGTACATAGTATTGAGGATCTGGTTTGAGATCTCGCGGTGGAACGGAGGTAGTCGAGCTGGGTCAGAAGCGGATCGGTGCAGGCTGCGGCTCATGGCGTCTTTTTGCCGAGTTGACTTGAGTAGTTCAATAAGGATGTCGATTGCATTGGAGTTCTGGAGGGCTTCGTGGGTCGAGGAAAGGGAGCTAAGGTTCTTGATAAACTTGAGCATGGTGATCTGATGTGGTGGTGACATCTTGCGAAGGTCTTTCAATACACCTGTGCACTGTTAGCTATGTCCGAGACTTCTTCTACTGCGTCAAGATCGTATGACGGAGGTGTGAAACTTACGCTTCAAGATCATTCGATCCGCCACGAGATCCTTGACATGGCTCTCTGCTTGTGAGAAGATAAGGAAGATTTGTACGATCCTGCCCACAATTAGGCGTGCAACCTCGCCATCCTCCTCAACCATGCGATTCAGCACCAGACTGAGAGGATATAGTACGCTTGATCTCGAAAAGATACGACAAAAGTCGTTCTTGGGTGTCGGTCCTTGTAATTCGAAGACGCCAAAGACACCATTGACACCGATGAGTACCAGGTCGCGCTCAGCGTCGATGTCCTCCTCCAAGAACTCAACTAGCACATTGATACCGCCACACCCGATAAACATCTGCAGAGTCAGGGTGCTTGTTTGGTACATCTGCCGTACGAAAGCTGCAGCTTCTTTCCGGATATCACTGGGAAACTTCTTGGAAGCAAAGTAGCAGATGGTCGGAATGCCGCCCAGGAACGATAGGCTCTCCTGCGATTCGGAGTCTTCCAAGATAATCAGATTGATGATCTTGAGAAGAGGTAGTACCACTTCGTTGTGCGGCCGGGTTCCAAGGATCTCCAGGATGGGCAACATGCCATGGCTTCGCAGTATAATTGATCGTTTGTCTGGCGACTCGTGTAGCACCTGTAGCAGTTGATCTGCAATGTCGAGCAATTCATCGTCGGGCTGACTTGTCTTCAAACAGCCAACTAGACTTTCCGTCATCTTTGTTAGCCGATCGTCCCGATCTCGAGCGACGTTGTTCTCCAGATTGATGTTGTCGAGACCTTCATCGAGGTTCGCGAATGGATCGAGGTCATCTTCGTCCGCTATGATGAAAGAGTTGGCCATCTTGGATGTGATCATAGCGAGACTACTGTGCTCACTACCACTATCACTCTCGGCTCGACTAGGATTAGCAAGTTGACTCTTGATATCACCAAAGACATCAGAGAAATCGTCGCTCTCGTTCTCGGCATACTTTTGAATCTCAATCTGCGACTGCGTTCGTTGTAGCTTTCCTCGCGTGGATGTTGAGCTTGACGATCTTTGATGAATGTTGCCATTTGACTTGAGATCGCGTGTTGACTTGGGTCCTGCTTTCAAGTCGCTCGGATGGAATAAGCGTGGAGAGAAAGTGTCAGAGGGCGGGCTGGAATTGGTGACCGCTACTTGTCTTGATGCCGCGGCTGGTGGGTGCGCGTATTGCATGGACGCCAGTTTACGCTCAAAAGCACCCTCGTCAGCTGGCATGAGATCTGAATAGTCTTCGACAGTGTCCTCACGAAAGAGCTGACTAGGCCGTGCTGGCGCTTTAGGCTTTGGCTTTGGGGACTGCGCAGCCTTTGGTGTGCCCCGTAGGAATGCCGTTCTTGGCTGCTCATATCTATCCTCATACTCTGACGTAGAAGCGTTGGAATTCGATCTTGAAGATGTGTTTGAGGAGGAAGCAGACGTCTTGGGTCTACCATTGGCGCCTCTCGACCTCTCGGCTGCTCTGTGACCTGACGCTTTTGGAAAGCTTTGGAACTGTGCCATGTTCATCGGGCTCTTCACTGTGGCCTCTCCATCCCCGAACTCGGGCATCTCCGTGACCGACTCAAAGCTGGCGAAAGCCTTGAGCCTGTCACTCGAAAAGAGCCCACCAAAGTTGTCCTGTGGCTTAAGGTGTGGCATCTGCAGGGCACGAGGCGATATGCTTTCGGCAAAGTCATTATCCCAGTTATCGTCATGCTCTAATTCCGGCGAGCGGAACGATTCTGCGGTAGGTCTGTGCTTCGGGATGTTGAGATTAACGTTGGCCGGGATCTTACGAGATGAAGCACCAGCACCGTTGGCGGCAGCAGGGGACGCCTTCTGCAATCCCGACACAAGACGAGAACTCCGGCGAAGGGAGCTGGGCGACTTTAATGCCTCGTTCCATTCCTGCACGGACTTGACTGCTTCCTGATATTCGGTAGGTTTTGTGGGTACTGCAGGGACAGTACGCTTGGCACTGAGGATCCATGGGTGCTTGAGGAGGCGCTTTGCGGAGATGCGGAGCGTGGGATTCTTCTGGAAACACTCCATGAGGAACTCGCGCAGCAGCTACAAGGGTCAGTATCTGAAGTCATAGGGTCTGGCGTCTATACATACCGGAGAGGCACTGCCGGGTATGGGTGGATGCTCATCGTTGACAATTCTAAACAGGGCTTGCATGGGCTGCAGCTTGTGGTAGGGCGGCTTTCCTTCAATCAGCTCGATAACCGTGCATCCCAAACTCCATATGTCTGACGACGTAGTAGCTCCCGACAGTTCGATGACCTCTGGAGCCATCCAGTAGGGTGTGCCCACGACGCTCGACTGGTCCAAGCCCGACTGCTTGGTGGCTACACCGAAATCGGCGAGTTTGACCAGGCCCTCCTTGGTTGTAAGGATGTTGGCACCCTTGATATCCCTGTGTATGACACCTTGTTCGTGGAGGTAGAGCAGACCATGGAGGACTTGCGACATGTACAGCGCGACGAGGTTTTCGGGGAACTTTCCGAAGTTCTTGCAGATGCTGTGGAGCGATCCGTTTTCGCAGTACCTAACAGGACATTAGCTCTGGCTCTTGTATATGTGTGTGTGTATGGTTCCACGGCCACTCACTCCAGGATGATGTAGAGACTCTCGGAGCTCCTCACGAAGCCGTGGTACTTGACGATATTCGGATGGTTCAGGTTCTTGAGCAGGTCAATCTCCATCTCCATGTTCTTGAGGTCTGCGGCGCCCAGGTTCTCGAGGCGGACCTGCTTGATGGCGACCGTCTCGCCCGTGCCCCAGTTGAGTGCCCTGTACACGCTGCCGAATGCGCCTTTGCCCAGGCAGTCGCCCAGCTGGAAGTCCTTGAGGCCCGCCACATCTTGGGCTGCCTTTTGCGCTGTCCCTTCTCTGCTTGGCCGTTGTTCGCGCTCGCGGGGTTGGCCGTTGTGGTTGGACGAGGACGACGACTTCTTGGAGTGGCCGCCGGGTGTGTTGGACGAGGTCGAGGCCTGCGACGAGCGCGAGTTGGAGGGCGCATGCGATGGGCGGGAGGGGTGTGAGACCATGTCGGCTGTCCTCGTCTGGCCCCCGGAGCCAGCTGCTACTGTCACGTCCTACGCTGTACTCGAGTCGGCGCCTAGGCGTCTCGGCGTGTCTGGTCGCAGGGCGGGCGTGAGTGGTGGAAGATGGGCGGCGGCGGTGAAGGACGTCGTGCGGTGTGCATGTCCCCAACAACAAGCACCCAGAAATCCAGAGAGACGGCAATGTCGACGGGCAAGGTCGCAATTGTTGTTGTTGCCCATGCGCGACTCGTATTATGCGTTGGAGGGGCCCGTTACCAGCGCAAAGCAATTATCAGTTGGGGATCCTGGCCGCGAAACACGCTCTAAACCAGCCCGGCGAATCTCAGAGTCGCTGCCGCCTGCCAGAGGCTGCCGTTATGTCAAGACTCGTCGCCCGATGCTGCCGGGTGGATTGGGGCAGACGGGGAGTGGCTAGGCACCGCTGTTGTCGAGATGAGGGAATGTCTCGTCGCCGTGTACTCGACCTGCACCCAGTAGCGGCCGCGCCGTTGGGCGCTCGCTTCATGCGCCCTGCCTCACACCGTCCACTCACCATCCTGCCCATCCTGCACCCGACGAGTACAATTCCCGGTCCCAAATTGTGAACATGTACATGCAGCCCACGCGACGCGTCGTCGAGTTTTTGTTTTTCTCAACGGCAAATCTCGTCACAAAGACGCAACAGTCTCAAAGACTTGCGCGTCTTCACGTGCGCTAGCCCCTTGCATACACCATCTCCTCTCCCGTCTACACATGGGTCGTCAGCATTAGAGGCACCATGCGTCACAGCTGGCTATCGCTACCACTATCGCTACCACTATCGCAATCAAGAACCATGCCTATCGCGGGGAATGTGGGGAAACGGCTTCCGTCAGCTTGTGGAAACTCTACCGAAAAGGAAATGCCGGTGCGCGAGTCAAGATGAGACATTCAGGTATAGTGGTATCATTGTTCTTGTCATCAGACTACTTTCAGTCACCCCTCTTATATTCCATCCCACCATTCTCCTCCTAAGAGCTCACAACGTTGAGCACACCACCATCCACGGTCAAAATCTGGCCGTTGACGTATGAGTTCTTGGTGAGGAAGATGACGGCCTGTGCCATCTCCGCATCGCTTCCCGCCCGCCCATGTGGGACGTGGCCCTTCTCCTGGATCTTCTCGTCTGGCAGGTCGCTCTTCTGGTTCTCATCACTCTCCTTTGCCGTCATCTCCGACGGGAAGTAGCCAGGAGCAATGCTGTTCACCCGAATGCGAAGCTGTTGGAACTCAGCCGACATGAGCTTGCTCAAGTGAACGGTTCCGCCCTACAAAAACTATGTGTCAGCATCTTCTTTCAATTACCGACCCTTATAGAACTGACCTTGGCAGCGTTGTAGCTGAAGTGGCCTTGTGCATTCTTCATGATTCCTGACATGGAAGAGATAACGATGACAGAGGCGGAGAGGTGGCCGTGGCTCTCGGTTCCAGCTTGGAGGAGCGGCAGAAGGGCGACAGTGGTGAAGTATACGGCCGTGACATCGGTGTTGTAAGTCTCAGCCCAGCCCTCGAATGTCTCGTTGTCGAATAGCTTCTTCTTCATATCAGTAGCATCGTCGGCGTCTGGGATACCCTTCTCGCCTGAGATACCGGCTGCTGCAATAAGAAGGTTGATGTATTTCTCCTTGGACGCCAACTCCTGATACATGCGCTCCAAATCGTCCTTCTTAGTCACATCGCAAGGTGCAAGTGGTATGATCTGGCCGCCTTGATCCGGGCTGTGTGACTTTGCTGCGGTATCAAGGGCTAGCAAAAATCAGCATAATCATCCTTCTGATTGAAGGGTCAAGAATTGGCCTTACCCTCTTGGCGTCGACTGGTAATGTATACCTGCTAGATGTTAGAGGCGCCCAGTCACAAGAATAAGAAACGTACTTTTGCGCCGTTTGCAGCGAGTGCTTGAGCAGCCATAAGGCCAATACCAGAGCCACCTCCAGTCACTACGCACACATAGTCCTTGACTGAGAAGAGCTTCGCGACATGAAGATCTGAAGTGTTTGCTTTAGGAGGCATTGTGATTCGAAGCTAGATTTTCGGTATGAGTAAAGGAGGAAACTTTGTTGTACTTCAAAGACACGAATAGTTTTGATGATTGAGAGTAAAGACGAAGAGTAAGACGTTCGTAAAAAACGCGTAGCACTTCTGTTGGTGTAGTTTAGCCTATGACGTACAGCCATAAACAGCCCACCTGTCCCAATGCGGCTTAGACTGTTCGCGCTCGTGCCCGCGGACCACAAGTTCTCTTGCCCCATCTGGGCTCGTGCAAAGCGTCTGCCGTTCAGCCTCAGCTCCAACCTTGGAATGTCCGCGCCATCGATTTGGGGACTGCGCCGCTGCTAGTGTGGCTGAATCCTTCAGCGCCTTCCATCGTTCCTGCTCTATCTGACCTTTCTTGTTCGCATGTCATGTCACCGATCGTGATTTAGCACTGCCACCATCAGGCGCCTCATACACGTGCCAGAGCCCTTAAGAGCTGGAGATTATTCTTTTGTTCATATCCTGGATAAATCTTCACGCATGCAGCTGCCATTGTTAAACTTCGCTACATCCACTACTTGGAAAGCATCCACAGCCTCGAATGGCAGCCTCCATGTCGGAACCATCAACCGACCTCACGTTTTCACCAGGGAAGGCTAGTCAGCTCTGGCCCGAGCCTTTGGATACCCCCGGATTGATACCGCGCCATCTCAAACGTTCTGCGACGGGTCAGTTTCCTATCTTGGAAGTCATTCAGCGTTTACTATATCGACTTAAGCCAAGCGGCGTTGGCGATCTCGAAAAGATACTCGCTCTTGTCGGCCTCTACCAAGCTGCGCAACCTGTGTACAAGCATTTGAAAGGCCTCTTCATATGGGCTTTCACTGTTCAAGTCACCATACCCGAGACCGATCCAGTAGCTAGAGAAGTTCTGGCCTGGATGGGGGCGGAGGTAATACTGAACAGCCATACAAGGAGTGCTATGCTAGTCACAGGAGGTTTGCAGGACCCGAACGATGATTTCCATCGTCGTATGATGGTTGCTCGCAACCCTGGGGCTGCAGCGGACAAAGCTGACGAAGAAGTCCTATGCCTTCCACCGATTGGTACACGACTATTCTGGGTTGGCTTTATGTTGGGTTGGATACCTCGCCCGTATGTATTCTCTCGTCGAGGTGGATTTGGTTACCGAAATAACAGTGGTATGACGGGTAACATACTCGACGACAGCGGTCAGCTCCAGAATTCACTCACCGTCATGACCCTTGGATGGAGCCTCAAGCCGCTCCGGGATTTTACTAGGCTTTGTCACGACTTCAGAATCAAGAACCTTACGGGTACCACGACAGTGTATTTTGCGGGTGATCGCACGGACCCTTACGGTAACGGCTGGCAGTCAGTCTCCAAGGCCATTCGAAGGCTCGACACCATTGACATGGATGAAAAAGTCAAATCGGATCTAGTAAGAGACGCAGAATACTACTACAGCGATGAGTCGCGTTCATTCTTCGCCGACTGTGGCATCCCATACCGGCGAGGTTACCTCTTTCATGGCCCACCAGGCACCGGCAAGAGCTCGTTCAGTGCTGCATTGGCAGGCCATCTCAGCTGTGACATCTACCACATCAACTTGTCAACCGGTAGCATCAGCGATGGAACACTTCACCGCCTGTTTCTAGGTCTTCCACGTAAGTGTGTAGTCGTGTTGGAAGACATCGACTCTGCTGGTATCGGTCGCGAACAAGGACCTTCAGATGATCGAACGGAAGCACTTCAGCATGCGCAGGCAGCCATCGATGAGATTCATAGTTCTTCGGGTGCCATGGGGCCTCCACCGCCAGCTTCGAAACGTAGTCGTACTGCCCGCCGAAGCAATACAGTTACACTGAGCGGTTTGTTGAACGCCATTGATGGAAATGCTTCTCAAGAAGGTAGACTTTTGATAATGACCTCTAATGCCCCTGATACTTTGGATGAGGCTTTGACACGTCCTGGTCGCATTGACAAGAAAGTCTACTTCGGAAACATGGACGCTAGCGCTGGGAAGAGTATTTTCAAACGCTTGATTGGACGATCTGCTCTCGCTCGTGACTCGGCTTTTACTATGGAACAGGTTGAGCAATGGGCAACAGAGTTTTCGGATAGGATGCCGAATGATATCTTCTCCCCAGCGCAGGTGCAGAACTACCTCCAAGGCTGTCGAGGCGACCCTATCAAAGCCCTGGATGGTATTGACGCCTGGATTGCGGAGCACAAACGCGATGCTCAGGGACTAGATGATCCCAATAATACTACTCGGGATGGCGTAGCCTCCAACGTTCTTGTCAAAGATATGCCGGATCTAACTGTGTAGAACAATCTTGTCCTATGTGGGACTATCGGTCGATGATCCTGCACAGACTTAGTTAGCATTCCCAAAAACATGACATCTCCAGCAGTTCTACTATACAGTGTCTCCCTAAGACGCGTATATAGTACTCAGAGGCGCAACGCAAGACAAGGATTCCATAGGGTCTGGGCTAAGAGGCGCGTAGATCGCTTTTCAGAGCGCCATATGAACTCAAAAGCAATGTGCGTAGGTTTTTGAGGACTGTCATACACCATGAAAGATATTCGTGTTCCTCTGTCATGCTAATTGCTATCTGGGCTGGAAGAGAGATTATGCTGCCTCCAGTGAACGTTGGCTATCTGACGTTTCCATCGTTACATACGGCAAAATTCATACATAACGTAGTGAATGCATCGGCATATACCTACCCAGTAAAATGTGAAGCAAATCATCGTGAAACCTTCATCTGATTTCTTCTGCGCTTGATTTACCCGGCCTTTCGACCATTCTCTTCTCTCATATCTGCCCTTCCAACCGCAACGAAAGTCAACTAATCAGCGCTATATCAGCCACCATGCCCATCGAAACCCACTACTCGATACTTGGCATCAGCCGTGCAGCCTCCACTGATGATATAGAAGCTGCATACCGTGCCATTTTACTGGCGAACCACCCAGACAAGATCAAGCATTTGGACCCTTTTCAACGTACTTTAGCCGAAGCCCGTCTTCGAGCAGGCAAGACTGCTTACGAAGTACTTATCGACCCAAAAAAGGCCAAGAAGTACGATGACGAAATGGGGATCTGGGGCTCTTTTGGTAACGCCCAAACTTGGAGGAGGCCGTGGGAGCCTCCTGTTGCGCCTGTCGATGCGCCTGAGCCTGTACCTCCTCGTCGGCCCGCCGGCCAAGGAACTACTAGCGATGCTGAAGAACACGAATTTGCGGACGCAAAAGAAGAAGAGACTAGGCCTTATGCTGGAGGGTCTACCTCTTTCCCCACATCGTCTGCCAAAAGAACATCAGATGGCGTGCTGCAAGCAGAGTACCGCTACGGTCTCACACGCACAGCCACAGATGTAGATATCAAGATCAAAGGATGGAATCTTCACCTCCTCCTCTCTACAAAGTTTCATTTTCTCAACACCGTTACTACGCTCCCTACCGGTAGCGATACGCGAACCATTGCTTTTCAACTCCACATCCAACGCAACAAAACCTATCTTTCAACTGACGCAAAGGTTCTAGAACTCATCGTTAGCGTAGGATACATTCCAAATGGAGGGAGAGCTGTCGGTAATATCCAGACTGTCCTGAAGGAAGTAGCGAAGGATTCCTTGACCCTCACTCTCTACATGGCATCCGTTCCGTCTGGAAAAAGCCCCGATACCATGCCACCTTGGAAGTTTGGCTTCGACTTCGATATGAATGGTCATCCTGCGGCCTGGGGTCGCAAACGCGGTACGTGTATGATCTTCACGGTGGATAAGCAGAGTGTGGAGGAGACGCTGGAGGATGTGCTCAAGAATGAAGAGGGTTTGGTGGCGAATGCTTTTTGTGGATTGGGCGACGAGAAGCTTATGGGTGTAACGTTTAAGACGGTTAGGATGTGGAGAATGGCTGCTGTAGGGTATAGGAAGAATGATTTTCTGGAGGGGTAGTGTATACCTTCACAGGGGTTTGCACGGGCCAGGAGAGTTACTACGAGGTGGCTAGATTAACGGAACTATTACGGATGATGTACAGTATATGCCCAACGCCGGCTGACTTCATATGATACCAGACTTATAGTGTTTCATTGTAGTGACCGTGTATTCTTCATAACCCATAGGGACGATGGACTTCTACAAAAGAAAACTATAGAGCTAAGATGCAATGTCCAACACCTCCAAGAGGCCACCTCGTCCGCGATTATTCTCCACTCCCTTGTAGAAGCTACGACCCTGGACAGTGAGCCGGCTATGAGCTCAGCAGACTTCAGTCTGTAGCGTTTAGTTCCGTATCCCAACTGAGTGTTCATAAGCCACTGTAGATGATGGCAACCGCAAAGCTGGTAAACAGAAGAACCAGACCTGGTGAGCTCGTTGCTGCCGCAGACTTGGCATCCAGTCGCTCGAGGCAGTAATCAACGGTGTAGCTTGAGTTCTCAAGGGTGGGGCTGCAAGCAAACGGAACTTCGTATCCAAATGACTTGGTCTCGCATACCTCCTGGTTCTGCTCGAGATCGTTCAATTGGTCTGAAGTATACACGGCATTACCGATTATGACTGGACCAGTGCAGTTCAAGAAGTTTCCGGTCGCTCCGAGCACAATGCTGAGCAGTTTCGCCGGCAGGGCTTGCGGTCCTGGAATTGCCCCAGCGATGGCGACTATGCCTTCGACAAAACCTGGTGACGCATTAGTAGTGACATAACGTACATTGGCTGGATGCATACTGAAAGCTAACTGCTCGTCTGCATCATCCGTGTTCAAGCCCCCGATGGCTACGGACAAATTTGAAGCAGTGGCAGGAACGTCAATTTCCTGTGTGAACTCGACGGTGTCGTTTGGCTTAACAATATCGCCTGCATGAACCTCGCCCACTAGCCAGGAGCTTTTGATGGTATTATTGCCTGTCGTTGAGGCGATAGCTAGAAGCAGGTCATCTTCGTTCACGTCACGGACCTCCTCAACGCGCACTTCCTTGATGATGAAACTGTAGCGGCCAGCGATAGCCACGTTTGCTAAGAGTAGAAGAGATAGCAACAGCCCCTGCAAAGTCGACAAAGGCATGGTATCTACAGCGGGAGGTTCGTACTTCCAAGGGGAGTGAAGTGTAGAGATTGAGGGAAAGTAAATTGAAAAATTGCAGCTGATGCAGACGGGTCTCAGAGATTTGGAGCAGTACAGGTCCAATTTGCACCCCATCGATCAGAGCATCTTGCTCTACTTAAGTTCATGTGTTCAGCCTACCGTAAAGATGCGGATATCAAAGCTAAGCTCCAATGGATGTAGATTTACACACTGAAAGTCGGTGGGAGACCATGGGAAAGCGAACATAGGATTCGATCGAGCCGTTTGCGGCCATCAACATGCGACGTGCATGCGCCTTTGCCAATGAACGCAGCTGGCCCCCCAATTTTGCACAGTATAGCGCCATGATGGTGTGATTGTATGACTCCGCCGCGATGGCTTTCGGGCTGTGTCATCGTATACAGGAACCAAATGTGTCTTCTAGCCTGTAGTCTTGCATGCCATGAGCACTCGAAGCTCACCTGAAATCAAACCTTCCAGAGTACTTGAACAGGGTGATACATCCTGGGCGACAGTTTGTATACACCAGGGTGCGTCCTTTGTCGGTATGCCGGTACCTCGTTCACCGTTAATGAGTTTGAAGCCATTTGCTTTCTATGCTGGAGTACCTAAAAATACCTCAATCCTTAGCCTTGTTACGCAGAGCTCGTCGCGTGGACCAAGAGTAACCAGCATCCCCTCATTTCAAACAAAAGAACTGAGAAGAGAACATGGTGAGTCGGTATTGATGTAAGTGAGATTTTGTGACGTGACGAGAGCGACAGTTTTCAGCCTCTGAGATCTTTGACAACAGACTGTCTCAAGCGAAGTATAGTCGCTAGCGATCGTGACTTCACCATTACAAGGAGCAACACCAACTCAGAATAAGATGCTAAAAGGGTCTAGCCCGTTTTTTCGGGTAATGCCTGACCGGTCAAACTGTTTGTCTGCCGTTCCAGTCAGCACTAATCCATTTGCAAAAGGTACGGCTGAGGATGAAGCCGCAATTGCTAGCGACTATAGGATGCATGCATGCGCAGTCATCGACGCAGTAGGCATTTGAAAAAAAAAACAATTTGTGCCATGGCGCCACAAGCAGTATACAGAAATTTAAACGGAAGGTAGCGTTTCGGACATGGGAGGAGGTGATTGTGTGTATCAAACGCGGCAATCGTAATAACGGTTGGCTTTTCGAAACAATGTTGCAGTGGAGTTGCAAGTGATACCGATATGTTTTCTGGCGAGCTTGTTGGAAGGGACACAGACTGGAAGACGACGATCTTCGTTAGAACTCGCATCAATGCCACTCGCTCTATGCTGGTATATGCCCCTCCAGTTGAGCCTGTGCAGCAACGTGGTACATACCTTCAGAGAAGCAAACTGCCCTTATTCAACGGGGATGAGCAGAGATGTTTAAGCAGGTCAATCGTATCGCCAGCTCCCCGTGTCACATCACTTTATCCGCTTGATTCGCATTAGGAGGAAGGCATATTGATTGGTTGTATCGTATAGCGTTCGGAGTAGGCTGAGGACTTAATCGCCATAGTCCTTATCAGTCGACTGTGAATACCTAGGTAGGCATCCATGGTTTGTAGGCCATTGACGTCTTCGCCCCTGTATCAGCAGTTAGCGCCAGCTACAATAAAACAGCACTAGGTAATATTGCTGTAAGCTTGGCACGGAAGGGCGGTGGAATCAAAAGGCTGAAGGATGGGTCGGATGGGTGATGTTCGGGTCCTGGCGCGTTCCCCTCTGGCGGCTGGAAGCGCTGCGACTCGCGTCCAGGGGCTCCTGCGCTAGGCTTGCTCGGTGCTAACGTGCTTGGCAAAGCATCTTTCCGCACGAGCGTCATATGTCTTGCTGCGTCACCACAAAGCTCGACATTCGCCCTCAAAAACTGAGACACCGGATTCTTGAATCCAGTTCATCGAAGTGATCATTACAGCCGGAAACTACCGTCATTATGAGACGATCACCATCGCGAGACGAAGTCGCTCTTTCTAGCGCAGAGTGGGTTGGCGAGGTAACAAGCAGCAAATTATCCCTGTATACCATCAGAGCTCTGAACGTGATTATCTCGTGATGGGAAACACATATACCCGACCCCACTCTGCCTCTTTTATGTGGACCGGAAAACGATCCCCGTACCTGCGCAGGTACCCCGCGACATTCATTCTAGTGTCCGCTACCCCGCCACGCTATTTGGGAGTAGTTGGAAGAGAAGTGTGATCGTAGGAAAACGATATATGTGAATTACTGAGAACAGCCTGGTGGTGGTTCTCCGGGTGACGTATCAGTGTTGTTGGGAGCATGGGTACTTGACGATCCCCACCGAGCAGTGGATACTTGGCCAACATACTTCCTGCTGGCACTGGCATCTCTCACAGAACACATACAGTCTTTTCATATGCTCCCAATTCTTTCATCATGTCTACACAAGACTATAGTTCGAGACTCCTTTCGTATGTTACACTTGTCAATATCGCGCTAGCACTCGTAGCATATATTACTGTCCAAATCCTTTACCAGATAACTTACTACCGGTTCTTCCATCCGCTACGACACTTTCCTGGTCCTTTCTGGGCCAGCGTAACGCGTCTATGGATCGCTTACCACAATATCAAAGCCGACGAATGCGAGCTCGAACTTGCTCTACACCGCAAATATGGTCCAGTGCTTCGAATTACGCCTACCCTCCTTTTGGTTTCGGACGCAACTAAGTTACCTGAGGTATACAACCGTCAATCGAACAAGTCAAACCACTATATTACCGGCAGCTTCGGGAAGACTGAGAGCCTATTTAACATGCGCGAGCATAAGCATCATGCGCATTTTCGCAAGATCGCTGCTGGCCCTTACAGCTTCAGCAACGTTAAGAAAATGGAAGGCCTGGTAGATGATCGCATTCAGCAGTGGATCGATAGACTGGAAGAACTCTTCAGTAATGGCAAGAAATTTGACTTTGCGCCCTGGGTATGCTTCACACTGATTACGTGACGAGAATAGGGAGCACTGATACTTTGATGTGTAGGCAGTGTACATGGCATACGACATCATATCGGAAATTGGCTTTGGCGCGCCTATCGGCTTCATAGAAAGCGGCTCGGACATTGATGGTCTGATTAAAGGCTTCCACGATGGCTTACTTCCCTTCGGTCTCATGGCTCGACTTTGGCCCTTTACACAGTGGGCAAAAGGTACATGGCTTGGTGAGAGATACCTCGTCGCGAAACCGGAAGATGATTCTGGCATCGGCACGCTCATGCGCTTTCGTGATAAGCTCATTGCACAGCGACTTGAAGATATTGAGGCCGGTAAGATCGAGCGAGTCGATCTGCTACAGACATTCCTCGATGCAAGGACGGAAGATGGTGCGCCACTAGAGTTGGATTACATCAAAGCTGAGATCCTTCTGGTGCTGCTTGCAGGTGCTGATACCACAGGCACTGCGTTCCAAGCGATGATTGCATACATTACCTCTGACGCTCAAGTGTACACCAAGTTGATGAGAGAGGTTGATCGCGTCACTCGTGAGGGAAACTTGAGTTCTACACCACAGTACGACGAAGTGCTAGAACATTGCCCATACTATGTCGCCTGTGTCAAGGAAAGCATGCGGTAGGCTATAGTCTCTTTTCAATAGTTATCCCCATACTCACATCTACAGTTTATGCCCCTCTGCCCCCAACATCTTCCCTCGTCTTGTTGGGCCATCGGGCATGCATCTGCACGGTCGATATGCTCCACCAGGGACAGAAATAACTTGCAACCCGTGGCTCGTGCACCGTGACGAGAAGATCTACGGTGCCGATGCCTGCGAGTTTCGGCCAGAACGCTGGCTTGAGAGCGACGAGAAAGCGAAAGACTACAACAAGTACAACATGGCCTTTGGTTACGGCGCAAGAGTTTGCCTCGGAAAAGATATTGCACTTATGGAGCTGTACAAGGCGCCGTTGCAATTTCTTAGGACGTTCAAGATTGACATGGATAAAGGTCGGAAAGGCAGGTTTGTCGTCAAAGGTGGAGTAGGCTTTTGGGAGGATATGTTGATTAGTATACAGCGACGGGCAACGTAAGATTAAGGTGGCACTTCAATGTATGCTGACCTACACAAAGCACTATAGATGAGATGATGTACGATTGAGTCGCGTGAGTTCGCACAATGATGAGATGGCGTTCTAGATTATCCCGTACCCGATGTCGTCACGTGTTGGCGCGATGATTTTCCACTAGCGCGGTCTTGGACGAAACAATCCGAAACGTCCGCAATTACGCTACGAAGCTTACGGTCCGCGCCTCAGCTATCCCACCACTCGCAGTACACAGCTGGTCTTGGTATAGGCTCATTGTCCCCGCACTGGGGCGCACTGAAAATGTCCCCGAGATGATTCTCCGTCGGTGCCATATCCTTGGACCAGGCCTCAGGCCCAGGCGGAAATAGCTTGTTTCGTAGCGCGCTTGGTATATAGGAGAGCGACTCCAACATGACGATGACCCTTACCGCTTCTACGATTTTTTGAATCGATTTCTTTCGTTTTTCTGTCACTCACTGACACTGACCTTGTTCGCTGGTCGTTCATTCATTTCGTCACTCGCTTATCTACTCGTCCGTTCGCATCATGATGCGTTCAACTTTCTTTTTCTCCCTGCTTGCGGGCACGGCCTTTGCTCAGCTTGCCGAAAACAACTTGAAGACCCACGTCGGAAGTTTGAAGCTTTCTGCACCCTTCAATCCGATCAAAGAAGCGTACTGGACTGGACTCCCTCACCATCGCCGCACTCCCTTTGCTGTCTCGCCAGATGGCAAGTCAGCATACCTTGCGTACCTAGACGCTTCCGAGACGGACGTACATATCCAGAAAGTCGACCCTGCTACCTTTGCGACCGTAGGCGATGCAGTGACCGTCACTGGTGGAAAGGAAGCTGGTGGTCTAGTTGCTCACAATGACGGTTTCGCTTTACTCACTAACGAGGCCATGCCGTCAGGCACCACCAACGCGCCGCCTGATAGTACCCCAGTAGCTGTCTTGTACCGCTACACTGCTGGCAAGCAGACCTTCAAGACGTTTTTGGGCGGCCCTGACAACGTTGGCGGTATGGGCGCACTGGCGTCCCCGGACATGAACGGAGACCTTGCTTTCTCTGAGGCCACTGGCATGTACGGTGCTTACTTCGTCGTCACCGCGTACTCTGGCGATGCCAAGGGTCATTTTGGTGACGCCATCCAATACGTTAGCGAGAACGGCACGCTCGAGCAGATCCAGGGTGCTAGTTCAAGCTGGGGATGCTCACACAACACTGGTATCGCATTCGAGGCCGCTGATTCTGTTCCGTTTCCTAGCATCTGTTCCGAGGACCAGGGTGCCATTTGGCTTAACACTGGAGGTACTGGAATGGACAAGAGCGGTGTCAAGGTCTCCAACGAAAACGTCCAGAATGGTGCTGGAAATGAGGCTATGGGTGGCATGTCCGGATCCTACAGTGGTCTTGCACGCTTCATCGACAGCGACTCCTACATCTTCTCCTGGGTTTCGCGTGGCGCCAAGGATCTGACCGAGAACGAGTGGATGGGCGCAGGCTACACTCACTCCGAGAACCGCACTGTCAACCGCAACGTTGCCATCGCTACCTTCTCAGACAAGAAGACAATTGTTGGCGAGCAAGCTACCTCTGAACTTGGCCCCGATGGTGACTCACAAGTCAACTGGATCACCACAGGCTCTGCTGACTGCCAGAACGCTCACGTTGCTGCCTTTGATGGCACCAGCGCTCTCGTCACCTGGGAGGAGATCGCTGAGCCTACGTGCGAGTTCGTTGCCATGGGCTGCAAGGGTGCCTTTACTGGCTCTTACTTCCAGCTCGTCAAGGACGGCAAGAAGGTTGGCGAGCCGGTCAAGTCCATGGACGTCTACGTCGCGGGAGACATGGTTACCATGGCTGATGGTCGGGTATGCTGGCCTTACGTTGACATGGACTGGACACTTGACGCACCAGTGCGTAACCCCGCAAAGGTAGAGGCTATCAGCTTCGCATGCATGGGCCTGAGTGGCAACGAGTCGGCTGCACCTGCTTCCTCTGCCCCAGCTGCCTCAGCCCCAGCTGCCTCAAAGACACCAGCTCCCTCATCCAAGGCTCCCGTCGCTACTTCTGCGGCTGTCAAAGAATCAGCTCCTGTAAACGAGGTTGCCGAGTCTACCGAACAAACCCCAGCCGTTGAAACACCTGCTGAGTATGCTCCAACGCCCGCCCCAAACCCGATCGAGTCCCTGCTCCCCATAGCTCCCATCGTCTCTGTCATCACATCTGCGCTTGAAGCTATTCCATCAGGCTTCCTTCCCGACAACGACCTTCCCGCGCCCTTCCTGTCAATCTTCATTCCGGCTTCTGAGTCTTTCATCGCCTCTCTTGCACCTGCTTTCACCGAAAGTGCTAAGATACCTCTTCTGTCCCTTGAGCCAGTATACTCCAGCACCCCCAGCTCTTTGGTCGCTGAGCCTACCGTCGAGCCTACAGCTTATCCTGAATACCCAGAGGCTACTCCTATTGTCGAACCATCTCAGCCAGCAGCTACTCCTATCGTTGAACCTTCCCAACCCGCGGTGACTCCCACCGTCGAACCGACTCAACCCGCAGCTTCAACAACATGTACCGAAGGCAAGACCCAGAGCACTCGCGTACCCCTTGACGCCACTCTTTCGGCAGATGCTCCCCCCTACCCTATCGGTACAGGCTCAGCCGCCTACCCCACTGGCAGTGGTATGCGCCCCTCCGGTATCGCGCGCCCCACTGGTGCTGGCCGTCCAGACTGGTTCCATGGTAGCCGTCCAGATGGTAGCTTTGGCTGGGGTCGCCCCAGGCCTTCCGGTATGTGGCCTGCTCACGGTTACCCCCATCCTACAGCCGGCTTCCACTACCCTTCCAAGCCCTCTGAAGCTTTCGGCCATGGAGGTGCTGTGGGCGTTAAGGCTAGCAGCAAGCCTTGCACCCTGGAGACCAGGGTCAGGCCCACGCCTACTGCTCTTGTGCGTTAAAAACATCATGGATTATGAGATGTCATAACATCATCCATATCGTTCTCACCCAATTCATGTATATATATTTATCTTCCACAGACCTCCAGGCGGGGTGAGACTAGCTGCCGCAATTCACAGTCGGTACAACACGTACAACTGTTACTCTATTTCTTCCTTTGCCTCACATGCGTTCAACTGGTTTCTCGTCCTTGGTTTGCGTTGCTAGTTGTAGGCCAAACGATTCTTTCAGAAAACTAATCTATCAAGAACCTTGTCTCCAAACGTATTCGTCGGTCCATCCGTGTCTATGCAACTGCTCATGTCGCTTTGTCACTTCCATCGCTTCATGCTAACCGCAACGAGTGCGCAATCAGTCTCTAGGAGGTTCGACTTGCAGCTAGCGGGCTTGACAAACAAACGCACCTCTCTCACCATTGCTCAGTTGTCTTTTTGCTCTCCTACTGATCCTGCTTCTGTGTTTCCCGCGACTACCGCCCTTAATCGCGACTGACTTCGCACACGTTCAGCCAGGATGACTGAGGAATCAGAGCTCGTAACGATCGATCCGAACGGCGACATGCTCATCATATTGAAAGACCCGAACACGGCACTGTTGGAGTGGAAAGAAGACAAGGACTTATTGGAGGAAACGATCGCTCAGGCAGCAGCTGAAGCGACTGAGACAGTCAACAACAGCGAAGTTGCACCGCTAGAGCGAGAATTACCCAAAACTCGGTATCTGGTGTCATCGCGGCAAATGCGTATCGTATCACCTTACTTTGAAAACATGTTCAAATTCAACTATGGCGAGACAGTTTCGGTTTTCGAGGATGATCTATATCATGTCCAAGCACAAGGGTGGAACCCAGAAGCATTTGCCGTGGTGCTCAATGTCGCGCATGTCCAACTTCAAGCCATACCGAAAAAGGTCAGCCTCGCTTCGTTCGCTTGGCTCTACGTTATCGCAGACTATTACCAGATGGAGGGTGTCTTGGGACTATTCACAACGGAGTGGTTGAACCAACTGAAGCGGCAACCGATGCCGATAACCTACAGTAAGGAGCTTGTACTCTGGATGTTCTTGAGTGTGAAACTCCAAGACATGGAGACTTTTAACCACATGGCATTAATTGCGACAAGGAAAGCTTGCTATCCCATACAGTTTCTGGATCTACCCTTTCCTCCAGGAGGGCAAGGTAAGCTATCTATCTGCTTCGTGAGAGCCTGCTGACTCACATAGTACACAAGCTTGATGGCATGCGGTGTGCCGCTATTGAAAAGCTTCTGGGTGGTGTACGTAAACTTATCAGAGAGCTGTACCAAGGCAAGGAGGGGTGTTCGGAGGCATGTTCGGGCATGCTGTTAGGGTTCTTGCAGCGGGCCTTGTGGAAAGAAGATCTACAGGGTGTCGTTTCAGAACATCGTCAACGTCCCTTCGAAGGAATTGGGTTTGATTCACTTCTTTGCGAGATCGAGGAGATAGGAACTCCCTCTGATGGTATATGGGATTTGCCCAACTGCTGTCTACTTGAAGACCTTCTTTTTCCGATCCGTTGCGATGCTGCGGCTTGCCTAGAGCTGGATATAAGCATTGCAGAATACCAGGGGCAATAGGATTGATTCGGGACTGGTCTTGAAATAAGTTCTCGTAGTAATGACCTACACAAGTGCAAGTCAAGTATGAGTCTGTGTTCAGGCTCAGTAATAAAATTTTAAGTGAATGATTTAAGCGTTTGTGAACTCAACAAGTGTATCGTATACTTCGATGTGGGTGGGCTCGCCAACATCGTAGCGGCTGCTGGAGCCGCGGAAGATCTTGAATCGTATAACGTCTGCATGGTGTGAAAATCGTAACTGTGCCCCGCATTTAGTAGAGCTAGAATGAAGTTTGGATTTGATACTAAAGGAGATGAGAGGGATGCGACTACTCGCGCAGAGATGGCCTCCGCCAATGACGTCCTCTTGGCCCCGTCCAACGCTAGCCGCCAGCATCGCGTCTCTTCACGTACCATCCTAGAACCTCGAACCGCTATATAGTGCCTTTCATCGCGGTAATACACTCACATTTTGATGTTTACTCGTCTTGCTACACGATCTGTTTCATCGCATCGGGATCCGCATGCACTTCATAGACCACGATTGTTAGCGACGCAGCTCAGCGGCGTTGTGTAACGCAAGCGACCAATAATGGGTTCTTCCTGTCGTGTTGGCGCTGACAGCGAATGAGTTCCTGCACGACTCCGCACTGATAGCTTGCCGGCCACCCATCATTGGTGACTTTACCGCAGGTGAAAGTAAAGAATGTTTAACATTGCGCCGCAGTGATGCGTACTCTCCTCAGCCTGCTTCAGTCCTTGCCTAAGAATCTCGACACCTTTAAGACAAACAATCGATGCATGTTCCTCTGTATCGGCCATGGCATCCGTCGTGCACGCAATCGATCCAGATCCAGATACAGTGTTAATTCTCACAAATCCTTGCACAACCTTCGCGCCTTGGGGTTCTGAAGAGAAATCACAGAATCTAGTGGCACCTGTCGGGAAGGAGAAGAAGAAGAAAAAGGGCAAAAAGAGAGTCGATAGGCAAGCAAAATGCTAACCTGATACAAAACTTGTTCTGACTCGACACAGCTTAAGCCACACAGAACATTATCCTCCTTTGGCACCTGGTGGACTCACTGTTAATAGCAGTGAAACGTTTCCTGAGGACGAAGTTGCACCTTCACTGACTACACACAAAGAGCCTGTTGAGCCTGAAGAAGAGTCGATCCACTACCATGTTTCCTCACGCCACCTAATGCTCGCGTCGCCTGTGTTCAAGCGAGCGCTAAACAAGGATGGGTTCGCCGAATCCGTTCGCAACGAGATCGATGGTTTCTTCCATATACAAGCCAGTGACTGGGATCCAGAAGCGTTTCTCATCGTTCTCCGAATTTTGCACGGTCGCAACAAGCAGGTGCCACGAAAAGTGAGTTTGGATATGCTTGCCAAGATCGCTATCCTCGAGGACTATTACACTTTCGGAGAATCCCTGGACGTGTTCACAGAGATTTGGGTCCAAGAACTCATCAAGGTGTCTATACCTACAGTATACTGCAGAGATCTGGTATTATGGATCTGGGTAGCATGGTTGTTCGATAAAGATCAGCAGTTCAAGGAAGCCACCACCACAGCTATCAAGCAAAGCACTGAATCTCTCCGTACCTTGGGTCTTCCCATCCCTGCGATATTATCAGGTATGTTTGTTTCTTGCTCTCATGAGATACGTGGCCATTTACATATTGCAGACGAAATCGACAATACGCGGTACCAGGCCATCGATTTTGTTGTCGAGTCCCTTCACGAACGTCTCGAGAGGTACCGTTCCATCGATTATGTGTGCCCATATGGTGACAATTATTCCTTCGAGTGCGGATCCTTTCTTCTCGGAAATATGATGAAAGAGCTGACCCGTCTGAACCTATATCAACCACGCCCAGAGGTTCCGTTCCCTAGCTTGAGTTTCAAGGACTTGTGTAACCGGGTGAGAGGCATACGCCCTGCTTGCTGGGCTCCTGAAGGGCACTACCACAGCCATTCATGTACATTGGATGCAGCGATGGAAACTCTGATAGAGGATGTATCGACTGCAGTTGGAGGGCTGAATCTGGGCGATCTCAAGAAGAGACGGGATGGCTGAACAATCTAGCATGTACGTAGTTCTAGCGGGAGATTCAATGCTCAAGTGTATGACACCGTTCTGCTTGACCGTGTTCGCCCCACAAGTCGCAGCCGGAAGCGCAGGAGTGAGCCAGGCCAGAAGCGGACTAGTGTCGAAACAGGGGTCCAATGTCCGATGTCAGAAGTCGGGAATGACACCTTAACAAGCGCTCGAGTTGCAAACCTCCCTTGATTTCGACAATGCCACGATGAGCGAAAGCAAAGGGCTCCTGCATGAGCATCCTTCAGACAGCGACTCGGAACCCGAACACGAGCGCAAAGCAAGTCCGCGACACCTGTCTCCATCGCCCTCATCGTCACGAACCACATCCGCGTCGCCAGCACCGCCAGGGTCACGACCAAATGGCAACTTCAAACGGCAATCGTCTTTCGCACAGCCCCGGCCCGATGGCACGCCGAGAACGCCAAACCGGGTGCGCTTTGAGGAACCCAGGAGGAGCATGAACGGAGACTCCAATGGCGACTGGCTGGAGATGGACGGAGATGACTACATGGACGGCGATGATGGGCGGGAAAGAGTACAGCGACTTCCTCTGCTCACTGGGATAGAGGCGCCTAGCGTCACTGTCGCAGAACAATCATTCAATCCGGAAGACCACCTCGAGAGTGCACAGCCACGGAGCGGGATGCGGAGCGCCTTTATGAACATGGCAAACAGCATAATGTATGCCCGTCAACACGGAATCTAAGCATGGAAGCTAATCCAAAGCAGAGGCGCTGGAATCATTGGCCAACCCTACGCCATCCGCAATGCGGGCCTCTTGACAGGCACCGCCCTCCTGATCGGCCTTACCGTCGTGGTAGACTGGACTATACGGCTCATCGTCATAAACTCTAAGCTCAGCGGTACTGACTCGTTCCAAGCCACGGTTCAGCACTGTTTTGGGAAATCAGGACTGATAGCCATATCTCTCGCGCAATGGGTCTTGTATGTTCACCCCACGGCATACCGAATGCAGGTTATTGACAGCATGCAGTGCTTTTGGAGGCATGGTCGCGTTCTGCGTAGTAGTCGGAGACACAATACCAAGGGTCTTGGATTCAATGTTCCCTTCTTTGGCCGATATGTCGTTCCTCTGGCTACTGACCAACAGAAGAGCCATCATGATCCTGCTTATTCTCGGCATATCCTTTCCACTGTCGCTTTACCGGGATATATCAAAGGTATGCACTGTGACCCAGCACACCGACCGGGCTAACAACATGTAGCTTGCCAAAGCTAGCGGTCTGGCACTAGTTAGCATGACCATCATCATCGTGACCGTAGTCACGCAAGCCTTCCGCGTACCCGCCGAGTCCAAGGGTCAACTTCGTGGCTCCCTCATCATCCGATCCGGTATCTTCGAGGCGATCGGTGTGATAGCCTTCGCCTTCGTCTGTCACCACAACAGCCTCCTTATATACGGCTCGCTGCGGAAGCCTACCATCGATCGTTTTACACGCGTTACACACTACAGCACTAGCATATCCCTGGTCGCATGTCTTGTCATGGCTTTGTCAGGCTACCTGACGTTCGGTGACAAGACCCTCGGCAACGTGCTCAACAACTTTCCCAATGATAATCTCATGGTCAACATTGCGCGGTTATGTTTCGGCCTCAACATGCTCACGACACTTCCACTCGAAGCCTTCGTGTGTCGAGAAGTCATGAACAACTATTGGTTTCCCGAGGAACCCTACCATCCGAACCGCCATCTCATCTTCACTACTTCACTCGTCGTCTCTGCCCTCACTCTCTCACTTCTCACCTGCGACCTGGGCATTGTATTTGAGTTATTCGGCGCAACATCTGCATGTGCACTGGCGTTCATTCTGCCGCCTCTATGCTACATGAAGCTTAGTCAGAGAAGCTCCAAGACGTACTTGGCGGGGGCTGTTGCTGCATTTGGATGTACCGTAATGGTCATTAGCATTATAAAGACCACGAGCAAAACAATGATGGGCAACAGCGAAGGTGCTAAATGTGGTTGAACCATGTTGTATTATATACATAGCGAGCATTGGGTGGCGTTTTGGTATACACGTTGCATATGCATGGCGGACGAGTGTCTGGAGTTAGCAAGATCGACCTTGTCAAGCAAAATAAATATCATCACCAGTTGTATCATCTTGCGCGTCGTACATGCTTCGCGGGAATGCGGCGCTTAGCTCTGATGTCGTGGTCAGATGTAGATAAGTAATGCGACCATGTCGTCCCTTCCCGATATTGCATGCACAAAACACATGGTAGGCATGCCAATCGTTCAGGGGCATTGGACGCAGGGCGCGTCTTTGCTTTTCTCCCGGACTTGCATCTTCAACAATCGCTTGCGCGACATGGCGTTCCGCGTATGAGCACCAGGACATGACGCGACTTCAGCTTATCTAAAAGTCAAGTGTTGCGTTCACGAGAATGGAGATTAAGACATGGTTCCAACAACTCGCTCGGATGCAACGGCAGCGAGTTCCTTGAAGTTGGAGTTTAGTTAAGCTCACTAGCTCTGCTCAAGTCCGGTACACCAAAGGTCTCCGGCACAGTATCCGCCGCTGAACGCGTACTTGCAGACCCACATAAACCTGAACACCACGCTAAGCTTCAATTCACAACATCGCAATCAATGTTTCACGACAATCGTTTTTCTGGCTATCATTTCATCTCGTACCTGAGCGATGACGATGCGGCTGCTTTCTGTGATGTTGGAGGCGCCGATCACCCCTTGCTTTGGGGCATTGACGTCACTCGATGCGGGTTTCCGAACCCTGCTTTCACGACCTTGAAAGACACCTGGGAGACACGACGAAAGAGCGCGCTATGACAGGGACACTTCACATATAAGGCACGGCATCTGTTTCCCGAACCCTCTGTTCTATCCTCCAGAATCTGTCATCTCCAATTTCCAGCCAAATAGTAGCTACCCAAACCTCGTGTCAACTCCAACTTGAGCCTTTCCGTACCAATACACCAAACCATCAACATGCCTCTCTTCGGATCCAAGCGCGAGCCCAGTCCTCCACCTGCTCCTCCTCAAAAACACTCCATGTTCTCCAGGCGCCGCTCTTCCTCCCCTTCATACCGGGACACACGCCACAGCAGCTCCACCAGCCGCACTACTACCACACATACTTCCTCGCCCAAGCGCACATCTGGCATGTTCAGCCGTGGCTCCGGAGACCCTAGCATTGCTACTGCCAAGCAGAGCTTGATGAACGCCGAGGCAGCGGAGAGGGATGCTGACCGCGCGCTTTTCGTTGCGAAGAACGCTGTAAGGGAAGCAAGAGAACATGTTCATCGCCTAGAGAGGGAAGCTGCTGAGGAGTAAGTTTATGTGATTTGCATCAAGGGAATATGGCGCTAACAATGTTATAGGGCGAGACTTGCGAAGATCAAGCAGGGCGAGGCCAAGGCTCTCGGCAAGAAGGGCAAGTTGCTTGGAAGACACGACCATGTCTAAGTTGACCTCAGCCGTCATATTCAAAAGCAGCCGTGGAGTGGTTGTTTGGGCGATGCCCATACGGACGTTGTTTCTTTTCGTTATGATACTGAATGATGTGAAGCGCGGAGTTGTCGGTTTTCTTACGTTACTATGAGCGCTTGTATAATACCCGTTATGTTTACTTCAGCATTGAATGTCCATCGCATTTCTGCCTGATATCATTCGTTCTTCCGTCATCTCATTATTCTACACAGTTATGATACCACCAAATTCGATAACTCATGCAAAAGCAGATCTACCCGTCCTACTATATACGATCATCATATGTGGTTATAGGAACAAGATCAGACGAACAGCAGTACTATGAGACGCTCTAGTCGCGAAAATGAAAGACTTCCACGACAAACGAAAAAACACTCTTCCCACTGTATTCTTTCCATTCTCCGACCCCACCAACACAAGGTCAACTCTACAGTTCATCAATCTCTTTCAACAAACTCATTTTGATAAAATGGCCCGCGAGAAGCGCATTGCCCATAAATCACAAAACTCCCTCAGCGACGCAAACCGTGATATTACTTCCGCCCAGGCGAAGCTCATTCGCAACCAGAACACACATGAGCACCGTCAAGCTCTCGTGAACTCATCAGTGCCAGAAGAGACACTCGTATCAGTCGGCTTCGTAAGTCGCCGCGTCCTCGAGAGCCCCAGTATTGACTACTGATATTACTCGCCCTCAGGCCGCCCAGATCGTCGACGAAGCACAGAAGTCAAAGTGTCAGGCCGACTTGGAAAAGGCTCGTAGTATTCTTGACAGGCGCCAAAAAGGCCAACCAGTCTCGTGGGTCGAACTGGAATGGACGAAGACACTGTGCGCCAGGGAAGCAAAGCTGGAGGGAGCAGAGATGACGGATGTTACAGCGACCGACATGAAGAAGCAGCAGTGGCAGCAAGATCAAGAGCGGAAGATTCAGGAGATCAGCGCTGCGAACAAGCATCCCACTTGGACTACTCGTATGCTCCTCAGAGCTCGGCTGGGTGAGGGAGACAAGTCGGATCCAGGGTCTGACAGCGACTTGAGTAATGCAAGTGGAGTCTCTGGTGGCGCTACGCCTGAGCCTGCTCGTGTCTCGCAGAAGAAGAGTTCGGCTCGCGAGCCTGAAGATGACAATGGTGGTAGCGAGAAGAAAGACGAGGACAACGCTGTTTCCCAGGCACAAGTAAGCTTGGTGATCTACGTGGAGGATACTCATACTAACAACAAACAGCCTCAAGATCCCCTCCCTCCTCCGATGAGCGATGCCAACAACAATATGACAGCTAAACGGAACGCGGATGAAGACTCTGATGTGGACATCTGGGATGACGATGTCTGGGCTCTGATGATCAAGGCCGACTAGGAGTAAAGACAGCTTCCTCTTCTCCTGTAGTCTAATCATGATATAAAAATTGATACTCGTGAAAAGATGCATTGAGAACAATATCCTGGATGCAGCTGACCCGATGCGTTCGGCAACCATGTAGAATCGGGCTTTATTATCCATAGCACACCGCATCTTCTTCGGCTACTTGCCATCTACTACATGAAGCGTATCATTATACGCGTTACATACACTTTCTGCACGGATCATGAGCTGTGACCAAAGGATTGAAACTTTTCATTTGTCTGATCAGGTTACAGTTACCATATAGATGCTTGCTCTCAATGCTTAGATGATGGACCTCGTTGTTGCATCCGATATATACTCTAAAGCGTGTCACAAGAGATTTTGTCTACAACACTACCGCTACATCTTATGAACCCAGCGATAACAGCGTCCGCCTGTTTTCTTTAAACTTGTGGTTGTCAAAGTTCCTACTACTAGAGGTTGTAATGTGGTTAGATACAGAGATTGTTGACAAGAGCAGCGTTGATAGAAAGGTTTTCCGCGTTTGACGGGCGGAAGTGGTATAGTTCGATCGCGGCCAGCCCGGTACGTAAGGGATTGGGGTGGTGGTGGGATTTATTCGAATGTTGGTGATCGTGTAAGAGGAAAGTCGGTGGTTACGGCAAGGCTAGAGAGTGCGGAAGGTCATAATCATAGAGGCAATCAACAACGTCCCTCTTAACGTGGTTTCCAGGTTAGGTGGTCGATCTCGATACAGTTTTATATAGTGTTTGGAGCACCTTCAACGAGCGTTGTATTTTCGCTCATACTGACCGTGATTTGGTGCATACCTGTAAACCCTTTGACTCGTTGCTACCATACCCGCTGGAGAGCTCGCGAGCTGCCTTGCTGCCCTGGACTTGCGAAATTCGCACCTTATCCTGTGATTCCCTGGTATCCTGCCGTATCTATTTGTGGCCTTGATGATAGACCCAGGACCGCTGAGAGTCTTCAACCGTGCGAAATGCTAAAACCTCGACAACTAGCAGTCCGCCCATAGTGTCGCTCACATGCTGAAGAGCTTTCTTGTACGATTTAGTGTGTCTCCACTTCATAGTTTCGCAACCACTCGTGTGTTCGTGCTCTACAATAAGCTGGGTCTTTGGTGTATTGTCGTGGCTCGTTCATTGGCTCGAGGCGATAGCTGTACCTCGAAGGTATCGATTGTACCGAGAAAGCGCGAGTTCGTAGATTCGAGTCTGACAGGGGTGGAATTATTCGACATTCGGTAGCTGTTCGTGGTTGTGGCGCGATGGGGGACCGTCGCCGTGACTTTGGTGGTTAAATATTTGCCTCTTCCGCGGCGACCTCGAGGCACCCCAGGCATTCGAGCAGTGATTTCCACCCAAGACTCTGTACTTCTACCAATTTAGGCTGTTGCTAAATAACCACACTATCGACTCGGACCAAAAAAGATTGGAGGATAGAGGTAGGGGTCAGGGATTTGCTGCCATGCTCTCCCTATCTTTGCGAACATTTGTTGGCATGATGTATGAAGCTTTTCAAACCAACCTCATCAGCTTGCCAGAGGAGAGGTTGGTGTTCCTTCACTGCTCCAGCTGGCTTTTGCAGTTTGATCTCGAGCAATCTACACCCTCCGCGTCGTATCTCCACCACCACCAGACCAAAAACTCTCGGAGCGGTACGAAAAGCAGCGCAGATCTCATGGTATCCTCCTGCGACTGTTGCGGTGCTCCTGTTACGATGTGGTGGTGTTGCACTTCCACATTTACACCCCTTCGGTGAGCCCCAAGCACGCCGCACGGTCACACCTTTTTTCTACCTCACCCCTAGCTCGATATAAACAGTCAGGGTCCAGCTCACTGAACCTTTACTCAACCCTGCGGATAACTCAATAACCACCCTCCCCAGGGTTCGTGAAGCGGTACAAAGAGCTCCGTAAAGGCCGTAGCAACCTTGTCCAACTCTCCTAGTGTTGATACGACCTCGGGGGCATCCTGCACCACCAGTAATGTCAACCTGTGGTGAGCGCGAGGTCGCGAGCCTTAGCGACAAGGCTGGCAGCCTAGACAGAGGCGCCATATAAGCTTGCCCACCGACCCCCAACTCCATCTCTTCTACATCCCACTACCAACATTTGGATTACAAGATCCTCGAGCTCAGGCTCGTCTTTTCCAGGTTCGCCTGGTGGGCCCGTCAACGATGGATACCTATCTCTAGTAAGTCGCATGCTCCCCTCCTTTCCTCGAGCGCACCGAGTCACTGCGAGCACCATCGGCGACCCCGCCTTTGACAACAACTCAAGCCTTGCTCAGAGATTCTCTCATGCCCCCTTGTAAAAGTTTAGTACATTCTTGGAATACTGACACGCTTTTCAGCGCCGGTCTCAGCCTATTCAGGTCGGTGTCGACCTCAGTCACCTAATCTTTGAAGGTCGACACCAACACTGGCATGTCTGGTACCAGCTCTTCTCTCAAGCGCAAGTCGAGCGTCTACGATCCCAAGATCCACAGTAGCTTTGACTCAACGCCGACTTTGCTAAGGAGGGGGGCTGGACCAGAAAGAGCTGTCGTAGTGGGTGGAGCGCGTAAGCACCGTCATCATCTTCCAATACATGTCACGCTGATTACGTTTAGTATGGTACACACGACGCTTCAGATCGATTTCAACTCCGGCCGATGTCGTGTGTTGCTCATAGCGTTTCCATCCGCTACAACAGCGCGTTGCCGCAGAAGGCAAAGACATCTTCCTGCAAACCGGAACCCCGGTCGACTACGCAAACATGTCCGGTTTGCTGCTGCATTCAACAAGACAAGGATGTCCGCTAGCCTTCGGCGGTAAACGCAACTTCCAACAAATCGGCGTGGAGTATGTTTGCAACTCACCGCTCCCGTGATATCATAGCACTTGCTAACTCGCTGGGTAGTCATGCAATTAATCCACACCGAGTATGAACGGCCGTGCTTTGATGGCTGCCCTCGACAAGCAGTTATCTTGGCCATAGGATTCCCACAACTTGGGTAGCCTCGGCACGGCCGTCATGATGTGGGAGGGAGAACGACATGATATGTGCTTCTTCTCGGACATCCCTGAACTTTTTCGTCGAACTAACTCAGCACCAGCACTCGAGCTTCTCGACAATCTTGGGGTCGGGGGTTGTTGATAGTTCCACAAACTTCAACACCGAACATATCGCCCCAACCCAAGAACCTCGAATTCGCATTGGCGGCCTTGTCGTTGGGCTTCCATGTCCAGCTGCCGTGCGAAGCCCGCGACAAGGCAGTCGTTCTCCCTCCTTACCTGCAACACTCGCGCACATTTGATCTCCGCACTGAATACCAGAGATGGCAGGCACACCGCATTTGCCGAATCTTCACATCACGGGCATTTGCCCGTACCAAGCGTTCCGATCAAGGTTCCGAGCCTTCATCGGGCTGGGTGGGACCCTGCTCGATGCAAAGTCGTGCGAAGAGGTATGCCTATTGACAACCATGCCAAGCTCCACCGCTAACACCACAGCAGCTGCATCGTGAGTCTGTCCTAGGAGGAGGCCTGCCACCGCAGGATACGCTGCTTCGCGCAACTACACATCCAACACTGGTCAGTCTTTCGGTGTCCAGAAGCCCTCTTCGTACAACGGCAGCTCTCCGTATACCTCTGGCGTGGGCTACGCCAATGCCTACAGTAACGCCTCATACATCTCGTGTCATCGACTTAAACAGCGCCGTATCTTCGTTCCAGGAATCCGATCGGAAATCCGTTAGTGTGAAGATTCTTATCTGCAGTGGATGTTGTTAACATCTTCTAGTTCGCGGGCTTTTATTAGAGCATCAGGACGCCCCAAGGTACTTGGAGGGGGCGACTGGATAGGGCGAGGTAGGGGCCCTATCCATCAATGACGTTGGGCATTTGCGCAGAATTGTACTTTTAGGACGCTTTCTGTTGCGAATCTCCATCGCCGCGACCACCAAAGTCAAAGATTTGGTGGCTGCTGTTTCCAGCAGCTCACCTGCTATGATCTTGGATTGCAAGAGAATGCGAGTGCTTTGGTTGATCACGGCGATGGATATCCAACGAAGTGATCGATCGGTCATGTAAGCAGTTTCCACATACAAACCGCTCTTGAGGCATACGCTAACTTCTTCAGGGACCGACAAAGAGATATCTTCCGTCTGCGATCTGAAGCCGAGTACTATCGTAGAGCCCAAGAAGAGAACGAATTGCTACGGGCGGAACTGAACGGCGTCTGGGACGTTCGGGCACGTCAGTACTCAATTTCAGGTCGTACATCTCAAGGAGAGAAGGTATCGAGTCGCAGTGAGTCTATTGTAGACCGCTCGAGCGCTCCCTCGCGTCAAGGTAGCTTTGCGACATCGATCAACAGTAGCATCTACACCACAAACTCTAAGCTACCACCTAGGCAGCAACGATTGGATGATGATCGGGTAATGAAAGTATTTGAAGACGAAGAACCGTGTTGCAAATTCTGGTACCTTTTGGAGGGTCGAAAATTGCCGAAGAGCTGGAGGGCGGAGATAGTTATAAGATGTCGGAGACCCCGATAATGTGGACGTTTAAGGGTTGCGAGCAGCGACTGGAGATGGAGAAAGCCGGCAGTCTTCCTGGAGTCTTGTTTGAGTGCGCATCAGAAAGTTCAATGTTCAATATCATCAGACTCTAATCCAGCCTGCGGGTCTCGTGCATCGCGGTCGTGAACGTATGTATGCCGCGTAGCTCGCAGTGGTAGGTATCTCTTCTTGATCGCCGGTTGTTTGCTGACGTTCGCATGCTCTGTCGCATACGACAACATATCTCTGATCCATGAGTAGGGGTCTGAAGCGTTTCGGAGATGCCAGATTCGCTGTGACGATGAGAACTGATGTTCACGGCTGCACAACATCCGGGTGGCTGGGCGGAAGACCCACACTTGCTTCCACACGTCATCCTTCCCTGACTTCGGCCGGCATGCTTACAGTCCAACCTCACCTCTTTATCGAGAAGGCTGCCTATCCATTGGTTCTCAGCCTGAGGCATCTGTTGGTCACTATTAGTTCTGTGGTTATGAAAGAGCTGGGAAGATTCTGCTGCGACACGCGGCGTGGAAGCTACGCGCGAATGTCCTTGGAACTCCCAACATGAAGACGTCAGATGCCGCAGAAACCAAGCCATGGATCGCGCAATACTTCGCGGCATATGCATCCTTCGTTGCGACGTGTTCATTTTCGTCGCCAATGCGACCATGCGCATCCCCGTTGCTCTACGCATCAGCGCCCTATCCTCGAGAAGCCATCTGTCGGCAACTCTTTACGGCCATCGAGCTCAGAAGTGTTACTTCTAAATATCCGGTATGTTCTCAAAGCGAAGGCAAGGTCGTCTCGTCAAACGCGTTGTCGAATGGGCGATCCTTGCTTCTCACGGCGGAGAGTCAAGACAGCCGCTGGGCATCCAAACACTGGGCGTGCTTAGAGGCGACGTCTCTGCTCCGTTGCATGAGCCTTATGATATACGAGGGATACGCAGCTCTACCCTGATCCTCTGACTACATCGTTCAAAGGGTTTTTTGACCTCTTTGTGTGTGTCGCTACACTTGTCGTGAGCTGTAGATTGGCGATCGTGCATCGTGGTGGGCGCTATCCAAACAAACATCTCGCGCTCCACGGAATCTGTCTACGAGTTGCTTTTGTAAGCTAGACGATGCATATCGATTGCGCGAACTTGTCCATGGCTTTTTTTTTCTCTGTATTATACGCTTCACGAAGCGCCGTCACAGCCGTTTCACCGACCTGTCCAATCCAAAGCGGTATCTCAACAGTCTGGTCAAGACTGGTGCGTTGACGCGCTTGCTATGACTATGAATCTCATCAGCTTCTGGTCCTTCGTATATCATCGAGGCATGTCTGTGGTATCGGTGGGTCGGGAAGCACTTCGTGGCTTTGCTGAGAGCGTCCGTAAGCAGGGTATTGAACCGAAATGGCACCAAGCTATCTCCGACGTCCGTTTTGGATCACTGCCACATCTGTTAGCCATCCATAGGTCTTGAGATGTCTTCTAGTCGCTGTCTTGGGTTGCCGCCTCAAGGTAGGAGGGTTCTCGGAGCTCAGTCTGACCGCTGCGGAGGAGCCACGCCTTGACCGGAACGGGCATTTTGACCACGGGTGTATCGCATCGCTACTATCTGTCAATCCGGACGCAGTACGTTCATCGAAACTCAGCAAAAGGCTATGTGGGAGGTCACATGCCTTTGACTGTCTGCGTCCTGGGCAAGTCAGCTCTGCGTCAAGGAGAAGCCACTTACCACACCCTCACCGAGTGATACAGTCATCCTGCTCAGTGTCTCGTACACGAGGATACAGCCGAAGTTTTCCAGGTCTTACCTTGCGTGCGTCCACGACGTCGCAGATTTGTGGTTCAAACTCATTGGGTGGTTGAACGCGGTCCTGATCGAACCCGCCGTTGTAAAATACGGTGCCGTCAAGTTCGGTGGTGGTGCCGATGTGGGTGACCACTCGCAGGTCTCCGACGAGGGTGTTGTCGATCACGAAAGAAGCGTTTTGGTTTCGTGGAAGTCGTGGGTGTCGAGGCTGAGGCGACCGCCAGCGGAGTGAGACGAAGCACTTCACCTAACCCCACCACGATGCAATCCGCGCGTTGTACACCATGAGCAAAAGTTTATTACCCAAGCCCCTACGAATTTCCTGCATATGACAAAATTCAGTTCATACATCTTCTCAACACAGTCAGGAGCTGCGCCATATACGCTCGATCAGGCATTCGTCGCAAAGGGCATAGACGTCTTGTGGAGCGGGCAAAAGAAGAATTATACGACGCTTGTTGCACTTGAGCCGTCTCTATAGGACCTCTATGCTTGCGCCTAATTCCCTGCTATTGCGTATATGTATAGAAACATGCTTACGCGTGGCGTCTGCTATGTGTTTTGGGAATTGTTTCATACGACATCGAGCATGGACGATACGGAATGAATGCCTTGAAATCCGATTGTGGCTGTTTTGCCCACCGTCAGCCACCGTATGCTGGATACATACTGCTACTATCCTCCATGTCTTTCTATACGGCGTCGTCGTACCATCTCAGCAGTCCATCTTGCCATCCTCCTCCTCCCTCCGCCGTAGTACGCATTCATCTTCGTTTCCTACTGCCTCTCTTGCCTTCTCGCTACAACGACGACGTATTCTCCTGTCTTATCCCCTGTCTTTCCAACCCCTTTGTTCATACCTGTGGTCGCATTCGTATATTGGCTTTGTCTGAACATGGGCAGTATCCTGGGAAGCTTGGGACTAGGCGCTGCAGGGGCAGATGGCTTGGGGGCTAGAAGCTTGCTAACTCTGATGTCAGTGAAGGATATCATAAGGAGGACTGATCAGTATATATACCCAATATGCTGCGCCATGGACACCAAAAATTTTCGTGATCCCTCTAACCACACTCTGTTCGCCCATATGGTATTAGAAGTCGCAAGTTGCCGGCAGAACCCCGGAAAAAGCTGTTTACCCATATCGTCACCACAGCGACTCGCGAAGTCAATTGGGGTGCTGCACACTCCAGAGAAGTTTGTGAGTAAACGAGCTGGGCATTTGAAGGGCACTGAGCACTGATATCATCTCTTTGGGTTCTACCAAGCGGTGGTCGTTCAGTACAGGTCACCGTCACTCACGTCTTGGCATGGATTCTGCAAGGCGCTGGGACCACGAGTTTGTGGACTACATAAACAATCGACTTTTGTATACGTCTTGAACTCTTTGGCAACCTCACTCTCATTGCCCCTGACAAGAAGATTTGATACATTATCACAAATCCTTCCTCATCCTCTTCTCCTCCTGCTGCAAAGCAGCAAAACAACCACAACAACCACAACAACCACAAAATACCGGCACCACCACCGGCACCAAGACCATTCGCCATGGAGCGACCTTTCTCCACCGTCAACGCACACGGGCCTATCGAGCCGCCTCCTCACCCTCCTCTACCACCATCAGGTGGGCTTCGTTCGCTGCTGCCGCCGCCACCGCCGCCACCACCCGGTCCTGGTCCTCCTGGTCCGCCAGCAGACCCCGTGTTCACGTACGAGCAGTTATACGTCCTGTCTGGCGCTGAGCTGGCGAGATTTCTCAACGGCCTATCCCAGGCCCACTTCGAGTTCTGGCTGGATCACCACGGACGATGAGGATGACGATACGTCCGGCGGTGGGCCTTTTCGTTGGTGTCTTGGCTTGGTGTTCTCTTCGGTCTAGTTTCAGGTTGGATTGTGACGGGTTTTGGGTTTGGGTATGGGTTTAGGGACTGGAATCGGCGCTTCGGCGCATAGATAACGACAATTGAACTCTTCGCGCTTGTCTGCGCTACTGCGCTCGCATCTCCCCTGCTATGCTGTTTACCTCATTGATGTTTTGTGATGTTTATGAAACTTTGCTGCGACTTGATGTAATCTCCTGGAGGCATCAAGAGCGTGGTGATCTTTTGTTACAGACAAGTTGAGTGTATCCTGGACAGTGGGCGTCGCTGCGAGGTTAGCTGGCAGTAGCCATGTAGCTAACAACACGAGAGCTATTCAATGGTATCTAAACTTGTATGAAAGCTGCACCGTGTTCGTGAAGAGATGGAAAATAGGAGGGAAAGGGTTCTAATCAGTAGATCTGTATAGCTATGACAGCTTGCCATTGAGTAAGAATCACAAGGATGACGATATCTCTTTTAGCAAACAAATAAGTCCTTTAAAGCTGGAAGTTGTTCGTATTTGCAAGTAGTAAGAGGCGCTCTGTATTAGCTTGTAGGTTGACAATACCATCATAATGCCGTGTCTTCTTACAGACAACTGACATTGCACGTGACTCAAGCACCACCCTCCCTCTTAGCATACTCGTCCCCCATCCTCTCCTCATACTGCCTCCCTTTTGTCTTGGCATCCTCCTCCTCTGTCACATCCTGTATCCGCTTCGCATCCGCTTGTCTAGGGTCCTCTAGCTGTCTGCCTGCAGCATCTGTTTCAAATCGCTCGACACGAGGCGCTTCACCTGGTGCCTGATGTGTGCGCTGAGTGCGGGTACCACTGGGGTCCGTGTAGGTTTGTTCGGATTTCGAGGTTGTTTGGCCGTTGATGGTTGTGCTGGACGAGGATGTGGAAAATGATTGGAAGGTTGAGCTGGACATGACGGCTGTTGTTCAGATGATGAATGATCTAGCTGTGGTAACACGGTTTCTGGGTGACTGTAGATAGTACAGGTTGGTAAGTTTGAGAGCCAAGGGTTCGAGGGTGTAGGTTGTTAAAGTCTGGCGCGTGTCACGCGTTGTGATCTCATAGTATGACATCATAGGGTCCAGCGCTCCGCAGAAACCTCAAACGCGAAAGCGTTCCAACGATCTCAGGAAGTAGAACGCTGAATAGCGGACAAAATACATGACCTTGGAAACTAGAATGCTGCTAACTCTGGAATGCATGAAACCTGGTGTTAGAGACAATGCGCGCCCCTGACTCTGCCATGTCATCAAGCGTCAAACTCACATTGAGTTCCTACTACTTCTCTATTGTCAAGCTTCAGAGTCGATTACATCACCTGAGATTGTGCAATCAGATTAATAACACCAAGTCTCATCGCAAATGTTGAAACGAGAGATGTAGATGTAAGTACATTGCAGGCTCGAGCCGCGCGACGCTCTAATACCCCAACGTCCAGTATAACATGGCCAACTAGTGATATTCCCGCTCTCGCATCTGATCGATCTTCCCAACGTGAAGCACATCGTGGAAGAGACAACTTCGGCGGCCTATTAGGTGTGAATCGATTCTCCAGTATCTATCGCATGAGGGTTGCCTAAGGGAGGCATCCTGCAAATGGTCGCTGAACCTAGGCATTGCACGTCGATGGAGTTTGTTGAAAGGTGAGCTAGAATAGTCGCTGCAACCTCTGATATTGCTTTTCTACGCCTCGTGCAGGGTCTTTATCGATGTCGAGCTCGAAATAGATCAGAAGCTTGGTGGGGGAACCATCGTTCTTGCTTCTTGATCGCCGGCTAGTCGCCCCATCCCTGCCGCTGTGGCACGCTACGCCCCTGACAGCGGCGAGGAGCGGATCGCCAGGCAGGTGCCTTCGGTCATTCTACCACGAGCCAGCCCACCATGCTGCTGTCCGGCGTCTCGCTGCTTGCCGGCCTCGTTGCATCGGCCTGCGCTGCAGACATCCCCAAGGTGCTCGACTGCAGCCTCGACAGATACTGGGAAGCGCCCAAAGAGTGTGAGGCGCCCATCGCACCCGTTGCAGTAGTGGTACCCGGATCGTCCTACATTGCAAAGATAGAGTGCAAGGACTGCCCTTATACCGACAAAGACGACGAGGTTGTAAACCGTGATCATGTACTTGTATGTATAAGCAAGAGGCCTAACCGCAAATGTGTCTAAGGCCATGCTAACCACCGCGCGCTACAGCTCCTCAACGTAACCCTCACCCACGATGACCGCACAGTCCTCCTCAACAATCGCCCGCTACATCCCTTGCCTACAATACCCACACCCCCTGCCTTCGACGTCACGCGATACCGCTCCAACCTCTCACATGCAGAACTGTACGCTGGCCTGAAGTCGGAAGACCCATATTGTCTGAAGAACGGGAATGGCGGATCTGGAGAATGGTGCCGCACAGTACCCTTGACGTCCTCCTGGCGCATGGCATTCGATTACCTATACATTGCGAACCCGAGCGATAGCCATGGAGGCGACGACACAGACGCCGAGTACTGGGACGTTGCGTTGGATGTGATTGGAAAATCACGATACTCTGAGGACAGCGGCCCGCTTTGGAAGTTTGACAGTCCGGATCAGAAAATGCTATGGATGCTCATCAAGGGAACCCTACTGAAGAGAGGTGGCAAAGGAGGACCAACCAAGGTCGCAGACCCTTTCGGGCAGGCCATTACCGACGACAACATCTATGAGTATCAAATTGTTGACATGCGCTTGGTCGCCCGAGCCTACACCTTTCCCGCCAAGAAGCCCTTGACCATCTGGGGTAGGATAGGGCACTTCCTTGGAACCGACGTCTGGGACATAGAGGGTAGTCGCTTTCTCTATCGCAAAGAAGAATGGGGCTACTACGGCAAGAAAGGAACTCTTCGCGACATGTTCGGCGAGTTTGTCCACTGGAGGGACTGGCCTTTGTTCTGGATCATCTCCAGCAGTGTTGTTGGCGGCTTGCTTGCCCTGTTCCTTTTCTGGAAGCTTTACTGGTGGATCGTCGCGCAGCGTGAGCTCATGAAGTGGGATGGCATGGAGGATGTCTGGGAGAACATGAGGAGGGAGAGGGTGGCTGAAGAAGAGGGCGCTCTTCTGGATGCACATGGCGCGTATAGAGACGACCCGGAGGAAGGCAGCTCCTCGAGACCACCGGCGTATACGGATGCGTTGAAGCCGCTGCCAAGCAAACCGCTACCCGAGAAACCTTTACCAGAGGTTCCATTGATCGATGCTTGAGGGCTTGACATTCGGTTGGCATTTCTTAGCTCCTTCCTACCGGATATCTTTCCGTCACGCAATTTGCCATGTTCGTCTTTCACTCGCCTCTTCCACCTCATTTGCTCAAAGGCTGCCAAGAAAGGTCGAATCAGCTGAACTATGAACAATCTGCCTCGCAGCATCCTACAAAGACGTTTCAGGAACTCTTGCTATGCGCACCATTGAAATTTCTTGATTGACAATCATCAGCTAAACATCAAGCCTTGCAATATTACGCCCTGTCTGCAACTGGTGCAAACTGCTTATCCCCGCCAAACTCCGTACAACTCCGCTATACCAAGGGGCAGCTTATCACACATCTACCTTGGATTGAGGCAGTCGCCGACTGAACAAGCATTGAGGGTGTCAACAATCGCTATTATGGCTTCGAAAGTTGAAAGTTTGTGGCACGAGTCATGACCGATGCCGTCATCTGCCGAAGACACGCCTAAAACTGCGGACCAAAAGCGGACCCATAGAATGCGACGATACAAAGGAAGAGGCTCAACGCCTGAACTCTCTACAGCTGACTCATTTGCGTCAAAGTCAATAGTACGCAATTTTGCCAAGATTGAGCCATCATGGTCAGAATCGCGGTAGCAGGTGGCACTGGAAGTATGGCTTCCTCTTCTTTCCATTCATACCTACCCCACCTTGATATCAGCACCATACGAAAGCTGTCATTAGCTCTAAATCAAACCCTCCTATCCCGTACTGACACATCTCACAGACGTCGCAACTGTTTTTCTCAAAACTGCAATCGCGTCCGGCAATCACGACATCACCATCTTCACTCGCTCCGCCCCAACAAAACCTCACCCATCTTCTAAGGTCACCTACAAGCAAGTAGACTACAAGGATCGCGATGCCCTCACTAGTGCTCTCGCGGGCTTCCATACGGTCCTATCTTTCTTCGTTGTCCACTTAGACGTAGACAACGTAGCCCAGAAGAACCTAATCCATGCATCAATTGCGGCAGGCGTCTCACGCTTTGCACCTAGCGAGTGGGGTATCGCAAACTACAGCGGCGTCCCAAGTTACGAGAACAAAGACTTCATCAGAAAGTATCTCGAAGACCTTGACAGCAAAGGTGAACTGGGATCCATGCAATACTGTCTCTTCCAGCCATCCATCTTCATGGACTACTTTGCGCATCCATACCCGCTCGAACGCGATCTCATCACCTGGCCCTTCTTCCTCGACTTCGAAAACCGACGTGCTATGGTTCTTGATGACGGAAACCAACCCCTTGTCATTACTGCCATTCAAGACGATGCTGAGATCCTCGCTCGCGCCCTCGATGACACGCGTCCGTGGCCCAAGGTCGGTGGTATCACAGGCTATCGCACTACCATCAACGAACTGCTCGCTCTGGGCAAGAAGATTAGGGGAGGAGACTGGAAGGTCGAGTACGTGAAGAGTGAGGATATTGCCAAGGGAGAGTTGAAGGCAAGCTGGCTGCCGCTAATTAGTCATCCCACGGTTGGAGATGATGTGAGAGAGGCGTTTAGCAAGCAGTTTGTCCTCATGTTCTTTGAGGCGATTAGCAGTGGTGGCTGGGTTGTTAGTGACGAGTTCAATCAGCGGTTCCCAGACTACAAGTTCATGGGCGCGGAGGAGTATCTGACCAAAGCTTGGGAAGGTAAGCCGTAGGCTGAGCATCTGCAAGAGTGGAGGATGAGGAATGTTTTTGTATAAGAATATTTACAAGAAACGAAGCTCAAGTACATACAGCGCTTCAAGGTTCAACCTCTTCAGTTATCTCATCTACAAGAAGTAGCTCTTGATCTTCGGCAAAATCCCCGTCCAAGCCACACCAGTGGTGGGCTCCATGTTGTAAATGTAATCACCCCACCATGGACCAGCAGCCCACCAAATACCTCCAAGCCAAACATCACTGTTAGCACCCATGTACTTCAGTCCATCCTGCAGCGCAGAAATACACTGCGCATTATTGCCACCCGCAAACTCGCCGATAAGACCTTGCTTCTTGTTATCCTTGAGCCATTTCGTCGCCGCCTGAAGCCTCTCCTTGAAAATCGTAGCGCTGACGCAGTTGGCAGAGGTACCAGACCCATCGGTATCGAGGTACTGGTGCATTTGGTAAACAAGCTTGTTCTGCGGGTCCTTCAAGTTGACCAGACTAGCACCGTTGCCAGAGCTAATCCATGTCCATGCACCAGTCCAGCTGTTTCCCTCAGGGGTAATGTATTGTTTGGTTGCACCGGCGGCACGTACACCATCGATGGCAGCTTGGTTGAGATCGAAGACGAGCTGCTGGTCCATGTCGTGGTACTGCAGATTTGAAAATACGAAGTCAGTGTATGTTTCACATGCAGTTCGTGTAGGCACAACTTACTTCGTTGTTTGTGTCGAAGACGACGAGTTCGTTGTCTTTGTATTCTGCGGCGACGTTTGTCCACCATGTCTTGAAGGCGGCTGTGTCGGTGATGATGTTGCCGAGAAAGCGACCGTAGTTGTGCGGTTGGATCATGGCGTAGGAGCCTTTTGAGGTGATATGGTTTACTTGTTGGGTCAGGTTGCCTAGGTAGAGAGGGTCAAACTCGGCCGTGAGGGAGTTGGGAGTTAGGCGCTCCATTACTGGATGTTGTTAGTCTCACATTTTGGAACGATTGTGATATTGGGTATCAAGATAGGATAGCTTACGGAAGTTCAAACGGAACATGTTCATCCCTTCTGCCATGAACTTGTCGATTGTGTTCAGATCGTACCATGTGTACTCCTTTCCGTAAACACCTGTGAAGTTCTTCTCACCAAACTCCGCACCAGACTCATTGATACCAAACCACTTCATCTTGCGCGCGGAGGTTTGGCGTTCCTCAGCTGGGGCCGCGAAAGCGGTGCTGGCCAAAGCGGCAGCCGCCAAAAGACTGTTGAAAAGCATGGTGTGGAGAGTTGGAGTATGCTCGTATGATCCTACAATTCACGTACTGAGCAAGCATCGTTCTTATACCGTATATAGTTCGCATTGCAATAACTAAACGCCCCACAGCTGAACGGGCCATCCCCTCCGTTCCTCCCACGGCAATGAGCGGGTCTTCATCTGATGCCAATATGAAAAGGCCGAATGTGGCATCATGGTTCTGAAGCCTGGGAGCCGTGGTGCGGGATAAATTGCTTAGGTATATTAAAGGAAGCTTGAATGACCAGGAACGTGGGTCATGCGCAGTGGCTTTTGCGGGGATGCAGGGGTCACCATTCGTGGGGAGACCGGAAACAAAGGAAAACCGTCGAGTTGAAACATCGCGCCAGCTGTTCAGATCTTCAACGTCGACAAGGAGATTTCAGGTGTGTGTATGAAACGTCGAATTGCGCATGATAGTCCGCCAATGAAGACGTCATGGGCGGCCGGTAACGGCCCTTGCATGCCGAGGAAGCTTCGTTGCATATTCGTCGCATATTAATTCTCCTTGGTCCTTACCATATTCGCGCTAGTTTCTCATCTCCTTGTAGTCTACCTACATGTGAGGTGAGCACACAAGCTCCGTGTCGAGAAGGGCAACGCTCGAGCACGCTAAGCATCACAGGGCAAACTCTTGATTGAACGTGATGCGAATTAACAAATCCGTTCACGGTAAGAGGTTTCCGATCATCGCACGGGACGATCTGTGGAATGTGGTGCGAATCTCCATGTCGCATGCTGCGGTCGTGGTGTTCAAAAGCTGTCAGCACGGGAATCTAGATACAAGCTTGAGGTAAATCGAACCCGGAACATCTATCGCGACGCTAGTACACAGATAGGCATATTATGATTTGCAATATTGAAGACCCTATGGGTTGGTTTCCTGATGATGCATACATTGGATCCCGACATGGGAAGAGTTTTCTTCAAGGCTATGAACCGCGTAACTCAACGTAGACGCTGGGGCACAATAAAGTTCTGTACTTCCCCTCAACGTCTAACGCTACGCCGACTAGCGCTAGGGAATACATCCCTCGATGGCACCGCATGATTACCTCTAGCAGCACTATTCAAAGCGTTGCGGCTACTCCTCACACCTGCTCGTTGCAGGTTCTCCCATTGAGGTTGCGTACGAGTGAATGGGCGGCTTGCAATGACCGAAGGCATAGCAGAGGGCACTTTACCGATGTGGGAATGTGAGAGACGATTCGCAGACGCTACATTGATCGCAGCTTGCGTATGTATAGGCGCTTTTGTATTGTAAAATGTCCGATCATTGGAAAAGTCATAGGCGGTGTCGTTGGTGTATGATAAACGTCTCGATTCCTGTGGCGCAATGGAGCCACGCGAATCAAGACGGCATCTCTGATACTGCTGTGCTGAAGGCGTCGGTACTAATCCTACCAACTTGCGCCGGTGGTCCACTTCGATAGGCTCATTTCTAGAATCAACCGGTGAATCGAAGAATGAAAGTGCGTTGAGACTGCGAGGCTCAACCCAGCCGATCTTGTGATGGTTCGTCCTTGGCTTTTGCGACTGATAGCCGCCGGAACGATTTGAACTATCCTGAGGTTCAGCGCGGCTGGGTGACGAGATAATTTGGGCCTGGTCAAGACCGTTCCGGAAATAGGGACTTACTACACTCTCGATTTTGGGACCACGATGTTGTTGCCATCTAGGTGCCGGTGTGGCGGGACTAATATCCGAGACGTTGTGCACTCTGTTCGTAAACCCGTTAGTCTGGTGGTGGCTAGGAAGATAACCGTGGACATCGGTAGAGGTGGAAGATCTGAATGGCGATTGGTGCATGAACGGATGTCCAAGATCCCAACGCTTTTCGTAATCAACACCTTGTAGATTATCCTCGTTCAGAAAACCATGCAACACTTGCCTATTCTCGCCATTCCCACGGTCAATTGTGTTCGGTTGCTTGCGAGGATCTTTCAAGCCTAGCTCTACTCCGCTGTCGCTTGACAACCCATCCATCAGCCGAATGTATGAACGCTCGGTAGGTAAATGGACAGGACGATCACTATTGCCTTGCTTGTCCAATTTGACCGGAGAAGAGGCCCGGAACGTAAAGTCTGATCGGTTGTCATAGAAGCCCATACTAGGAAGGAGTTGTGACTCTCGGGGATCAGAGACATGGAATGACTGTTCTACAGGAAGTGCTCCTGACATATAGGGCGTCTTGCTGCGGAAGTCGTCGTGTCCAGGGCGTCGATCAGCTCCAGTGTCTCGCCAATATCCGTTGTCGTACATCTGAACGTCGTTATTGTCTTCGAAAACATCGCCCGCGATGACATTTGAGCGATCGATGGAAGATTTTTTTCGGAAACCTGGAAGCATTTTGCGCATGGACTGCATCCTAGACATCGGCTTTGGTGGAGGTGGCATGGCATCACGACTTGAAGGAGGATCGAGTTGCATGTTGTTGGGAAGGGGCGAATCGAGGCGTTGTCGCTTCATAGGCCGCTGGATAAATGAGCCTGAAGATGCTGTTCCCATCCTTCCTGTTGTATGCGCCGACCTGCCCACAGTATGGCTTGATGCTGTCGTTCGCAGCTTGGCACCGGGGTGCCCGATGTCTTCAGGCAGAGCCTCGTCGCTATCAAATGCGTGAGGATCGATTCCTTCAAAGTTGGGTATAGATTCTAGTGCCATTGCAAAGCCGAGCTGGCGAAGACGCTCCTGCATCCTTCCGTTTTGACTAGACCAGTTAGCAATCATCTCTTATGCACGGCATGATCAGCCTACTCGACTAGCATAGGAACAAGCTTCAAGTAGTGGCGGATTGCTGACTTGTTGGCCAGAAAGGTCTCGAGGTCTTTTGGATTAACATCACGGAGATGCGCGATCTCTTTGTCAAGGCCCTGTAGTCGTCGGACTTCAGCTTTCATGGCTCCGAACTGATCCTTCTGCAACCGTAGTCGCTCGTTCTCCTGCTGGAGACTGAGGACTTTTTCGCGCTCCTTCGAAAAGAGTTCTTGCGCATTAGCCAGTTTCTGCTCCGTTTCTGTATAGGCCTGCTGGAGGGGCTTGCGGGTAGCATGTGCGTTCTGGCAGTACCGTATAAGTGCGATATATTGAAACTAGTCATTCTTAGCTAGAAGCAGAGACTATACAGGCAGGGCGATATACGCGCAGTGCTTCCATTTCTTTGCCGCTACCATCGAGCCGGATGGGAGGCGCAGTAAACCATGCAGGCGGGATCTGAGAATCGTACTCGTCCTTATTGAAGCCGCGGATCGAGAAGAGATCCTGAGGCTCGCTCTCGCCTTTCTCCTTGACACAAACGGGGCATTTTGCTTTAGGTCGCTGTCCAGCAGCATGGAAGGGTGGTCCTATCGCGAGCGTTAGCAGCTTCCTCATATTGGGTTGCGCGCGACTTACCGCCACCCTCCAGGTGACTGCTGCAGAAGACATGGCAGCAACTGGCGAGATAGAGCCGTGTCACAAGGCGTTCTTTAGGGTTGATTCCATCTGACAGACCATGAACGGTCTCCTTGTGACCTTCGTATACATCGGCAAAGGAAGCGCAACATACGGAGCAGGAGTAGATGAAGTTGAGGGGAGCAGCACCCAGCTCCGATGATACCTTCTCAAAGACGGTGCTCATGGTTTTGGTTGCGATGATATGTGCAGCAGCGAAAGAAGTGGCACGGGATGTGACAGCGAGGTGCAGTCAAGATGCAGGAGTGAGGGCGAGGAAGTCGCTGTCAACAACGCCAAGACAAACACATCAGATCGTGCTTGCCACTCTCGGCGAAGTGAAAGACTCAAGAGAACGGTAAAGTGCACGTGTCGAAGGAACTGACAAGGCGTACAAATGACAGGAGAGAGAGAGGGGGAGAGAGACAAGAATCAGACATTCACACGCATTTGTGATGGAAACCAAAACAAAGATCACAGGTGACTACACAAGCCATATGCAAGTGAAGTCTTCATATGTACAGAAATTGGACTGTCTTTTACTACCTACACAGTTCCTCTGGTAATCTAAGCGAACGTCCGGCATGGGTATCTGTTCTAAGTCAGCACTACTCATGGACAACCCATTTCCGAAAAACTTACGCTGTGCCGTACGACTGCTCGCTCTCCAGCTCATATCGCTTCTGTCCAGCAACACCGTGGACGTGCAGCCCACTTGGTAGTGGAGGCATGCCACCAGGACCTAGTACATCCTTTGCGAGTCCAGTGTTCTTCTCAAATGCAACGGCCAGTCCCTTGGCACCTTCCTCTTGCGCAGCTACCAGCGATTTTGTGCCTGCCTCGCCAATCAGCTCCTGCTTGGGTGCTGCCGCGCTTCCAACTTCCAGCAGCGCAACTGCGTCAGACTGCGTGACAGTCGAGAGCCTGGGGTATCGTCGTCGCACGTCGCGCTTCCAGTATGGGTTCTCGGCGATGTCGGCAGCAGGAACAGTAACAGGGTCGTCGTACGCGTTGGGGTCGAGACCGCCTGGGGGTGGGTTGCGGAATTGCGGGTTCATGGGGATACCCGTGGACCGCTTGGGGTCGAGCGCGAAGAGCCTGTTGATGGCGGCATAGATTCCAGTGGGCTGAACGGTGTATTTCTGTATACATACGATTAGTATTTCCTCCCGAAGCGGTGGATGGCGGGAGAGGGGCGGCAGGGCAAAGGCACGTCGAGATCGGGTCATGGGCGCCGTACCGAAAAGACCGTAGTCTTCACATTCTTGGCCACCGACATCTCGAGAGCGCGTCCTTCCAGGCAGGCTGCAAGGGTCGAAATAGGTCAATGGGCAGGTGTCGTGCTGTTGCGCGTTTGGACAAACTATAGTGACGCTTGGTGATGTTCGTGAAGCTCGATGTCTGCCAAGACGGCGCTATCCGCTTTGATACTCGTGCCTTCTCATTCGTCGACCATTCACCACTCGAAAGTCGTCTATGCAGCACCGCAGTATGCTCATACTCTTGCGCTACAACTCTCGAACATGAGCAGCTTTTCAGTCATCTCTTGTGACGTGCCCATATGTTGGCGCATGTGGATTCCTCGTTCAGCTTGCCACACAATCAAAATGCGTCGTAACCATGAGAATAGACCAAATCTCACAGCGCTTGACGTTGACAGGATGTACCAAATCCTCCGACACATGACGTTTACGATGGCCAGTCTGCACCCGTGGGAATCTAGTTTTCTCGAACAATGGTTCAAAGATTCCTCCTTAGCCTTCCGATCCTTGATTCAGGATTCGCTAGATTGGTAGTACGAAGACCTTCCGCTTCATATCTTCTCTGACCACCTGGCTATGGTTTTGAACACGTATCTATGCGCGAATTTCAACCTCGTATGCACGGTTGGGAGTGATGTCGCATCCCTCGAAAATCATGACAGTTTCTGGGCAAAGACTACCGGCTCCTGGACTACACTCACCTCCCCAGCATACTACATCCAAAGATCGTGGTTACTTCTCTAGCTTACATCGGCGATCGTCCTCATCATTTGCGCTGCGGCCAACATTCTTCTGCGTTGCTTGATGCACATACCAGATCTCTTAGGCAACATCTGGGTGCTGACTAGAGACTCGCCGTACATCGGTGTACAAACACCTGCGAGCAGTATCGATGGCGCTGAACGTTCGAGGCTCTTGAGAGACAAATGGGTCAAGATCCAAGATATAAGGCCTGAGGGTGCAGTGGGGAGGATCGCCTTCAGTGATACGACAAATACAGCGCCGTTGCGAAAGAATCAGTTGTACTTGTAATGAGCATGATCTTAGCATATCTAGGTGACATGTATAATGCTTGGTTCCGCAACTCATCAACTATAGTCACTCTTTGTAAACCTTGCACCTGCATATGCATCTATAGCTACGCCTAATGCGAAATGAATCTTGACCGCACACTCTAGCTCGATCTCTATACCTCCCATGCTTACGCGCAGGATATCCGCGCCCTTCCTGGCCGCGAAAAGTAGGGACAGCACCAGTATCCGCGTTAGCGTCCTCGCTTGCTGAGGTATCCGTCCCACGTGATTGGAGTGGTGTAATTTGCACGACTATCCGACGTTAGCCGTGACACACCGGAACGTATACCCAAGACACCCGCTCGCCGATTATGCGATGAAAAGGGCACGAGACTACTCCACAATGCTGATGCACTTTGTCATCGCGATGGATTGGGAACAGGGAGGGTATTGGGGGAGCTGCGGATGGTGGTGGAAGGCAAATGAGTACTTAGGGAGCTTATCTGCACAACTTTGTAGCGGATAGTCAAGCGTTGTACACAAGTTGTCCATCAAGGGAATATTTGTGGCAATGAGCTTTGGTGCAAATCAATAACATCGCATACTCAGCTTGCTCAAAGTCATCGCCAATATGGCAATTTTATCCCTGCTGGCTTCCATCTTTGGAGTGCTGCTTCTCTACGTACGTTGCTCCGCGTATCCGCTTCACTCTCAACTAACATTACACCCAGATATTCGGGGTCATCGTCTACCGCCTGACCTTCCATCCCCTCGCCTCCTACCCAGGACCCTTCCTTGCAAAGATCACCGACATTTATCTAGCATACTATGCCTACAAAGGTTCCCGGCACCTTGCTTTCCACCGCGCACACGAGCAATACGGACCTTACGTGCGCCTTGGACCTAATCTGCTTTCCGTCAACACCGCCACTGGTCTCAAGACTATCTATGGATTCCGATCAAATGTCAAGAAGGCATCTTTCTACCATGCATTTCCCAGCACACCAAAGGCCGTTAGCGTACATAGCGCAGTCGACAAAATGCAGCATGCGCGCAAGAGGCGAGTCATGAGCCATGCATTCAGTGACTCCGCGATCAAGAGCTTAGAGAAATACATCCTGGCCAACGTACGTGTCGGTTGCGAACTGCTTGGACGCAAGAGCAACAACTGGTCCGCTGAGAAGGGCTTAGCCGACGAGAAAGATGGTGGCTGGAACGACGCGTGGAATGCTGCACATTGGTGCGAGTGGTTAGTTTTCGACATCATGGGTGATTTGGTATTTGGCAAAGCTTTCGGCATGTTGGAAAGCCCTGTCAATCGGTTTGCGACACAGCTGGTTGGTAACGCGGCACACAGGCATCTCATCTGTGGAACGCACCTTACCATCCACAACTGGCATTTGGACAAGCTCTTCTTCCGTAAAATTGCAGGCCAACGAGCGCAGTACATGCAGTACAGCAAGGGCCAAGCCATGGAGCGCACGAAGTTGGGCGTAGATGTCGACCGTAAAGACTTCTTCTACTACCTTCTTAACGCGAAGGATCCGGAAACCGGCAAGGGCTTCAGCATGGATGAGCTTTGGGGCGAGTCAAATCTGCTGATCATCGCGGGTTCCGATACGACCTCGACAGCAATGTCTGGTGCCTTCTTCTACCTCGCACACAACCCTTCAGCGATGCAAAAGGTCTGCAAAGAAATTCGGGAAGCTTTTGCTGATGTTGAAGAGATCGTGACTGGACCCAAGCTCAGCGGCTGCTCATTTCTGCGCGCCTGCATTGACGAGACCATGCGTATGACACCCCCTGTCGCTGGTGCTCTCCCACGAGAAGTGCTCTCGGGTGGTATGGACATTGATGGTCATCATATCCCCGCCGGCGTCGACGTGGGCGTTCCTATCTACACGATCCATCACAACGCCGATTACTTCCCTCAACCTTTCGATTTCATCCCAGAGCGGTGGCTTTCTGATCCTTCCGCAAACCCGCTTCACAGCAGCCTTCAGGCAGCGCAGTCAGCATACAATCCCTTCAGCATCGGTCCCCGTGGATGCATTGGCAAGGGTCTAGCGTATGTTGAGCTGACGGTGACGATCGCAAGAGTGCTTTTCTTGTATGATTTGAGACTAGCACCGGGCACAACGTTGGGTGCTGGAAGCAAAGATTTGGAAGTCGGAAGGACCAGGGCATCTGAATATCAGATCATGGACGTATTCGCAAGCAAGAAGGACGGACCAATCCTACAGTTTAGGGCTAGAGCATAGTTTCATAGCAATAGCACTTGGTCGCAGTACTCACTGACATTGGTATTGGAGATAAGAGCACTTGTTGAGCTAGGTATAACTTGATATTCGGCGTGGGAGCCTGCACTTAACGCCAATGATGTTGTTCATCAACATTGCTCCAGAAGCTTAAGCATATTTCTCAGTTTTTGGACATTATGGGTGCTTGCTCGTACCTGGAGAGTGGAGTATCTTTTCGAAATGGTATACCTCCGGTCCAAATCAACCCTCTGGACGTACCCGCTCGAGCTCCTCGAGATACCCGTCTCGATCCAGACGATCGGGCCAGCCATGCTTCCGTAACGTTTGACTCACAACCTGATTTGTAAACATCAGTAAAGCATCATCAATCTCAACAAGACAAAACATACACTTCCGATCTCCCATGTGTACGGCTGTACTGTCCTGTTCCAGGAGTTGTTCCCCTTCGGACAAGGAACCATTGTCAATCCTTCAATTTCCTTGTAGATTTCGTCAAAATATTCTCGAATGTCATGTGGAACAGACCCCAAAAGCCAAGGCTCATCCTTTGGTGGCTCTACATAACCTGTACCCACTGCATGTAAGATGCCTGGCATGAATGTTAGTCCTCTGGTGGTCTACGTGTATAGGTCATATTGCCAAACCTTTCGTAGTATCCATTATCCACCATGTTGCATATATGTCTTGCGTCAAGGCAATGAAACCAGCTGGCCAGTCTTCAGGACTCGGCATCAACAGTTTGTCAAATAGCTGTTTCCCTTGGCATTTTTCAACAGTCAAGGATTTGAACGGCCAGGTATCGCGTAGATAGCTAAGATGTCGGGTTTGGAAGTATACTTCGTCTTTGCTGTCACCGTCGAGCTGTTTGATGTAAGGTAGATGCCGGAGGAGATCGATTACTTCCTCTGAGCGGCCGAAAGCACGCATGATGTCAACAGCAAGCTGCTCATCGCTCCAGCCTTCATCTGGAGGGTACCGGATCTCTGCGGAATCGAAGTAGGCTGATCTCACTAAGAGCTCGTAATGTCGCTTGAAACAACAAACTACCACATCCCGATCGTAGGCCATTGCTGATGTTGCGGGCCGTGAGGATTGTGATAGACCGTGAGAAAGAAAGTCAAAGCCATAGAGTAATCCAAGTTTTCCCAATGTACAAGCCAATGGCCGTTGCTACACAAATCAGGCCTCGTTAGGAAGATCTAGAGACAATTCTACGCACTCGTGGACAGTGGTGTTCCTGGGCTAGTGGCCCGTTGCCGTCTTATCGATAAGAATGGGACACGCCAAGGATCTTTTTCTGTTTAGTGCGATCGTTACGAGCGGCGACCTCGAATCAACACTACTTGCTGTCATCAACTCCGAATATACAAACTGTCAGACTAGGATTTGTTGTGTTGCACGATGGCTGTACCAAGGTTACTATCGCGCGGGCGCTGTTCCTTTCCCCTGGCGACACCGTCAATACGCGTCGCTCCATCACTTATCCCATCGATCAGAACATCAATTTCAAAGCGAGGTTTCACTGCCAATCAACGCAGCCGGGAAGACATTGTTCAGACTCCATCGAGAGGGCCAGAGATCGCACTTACTGATGCACGCGCTCCGTCAACGTCCGCGGGCTCTTCATCAGAAGCTGTCATGATGACAGTGCCAAAACGATGGGCAAAAACGGACATTGAACAGATACTACGTTCTAAGGGATGCACCATGTATGTGTCACGAAGCATCTACGCTATACATCTCGTCGTATGAATTTTGAGCTAACGGCCAATTAGCAAGAGATTACTGATGCGTGTTGATCGCTTCACTTTTATGAACGCTATCACATGTTTCGTCGAGCTTGGTAGTGAAGCAGAAGCTACCAAGGCCATTAAGGAGCTTAACGGCTTCGAGGCACAGGGCAAATCACTGGTTGTTAAGCCCTTGAACGCTGACTTCAGCTGGGAGAAAAGTGAGCAGCGGAAGGGCGGGCCTTTTGGCTCTCGCTACTTCATTGACGAAGGCACCGCTGCATATGATGCTATGCGTCCGTTACTTGAACGTCGCCGCATTGTACTTTCGGTCGAGACACCCGGATGGTCCACAAACAAACGCTTTGCCGTGGCGGTACAGAACGCAGAGACAATCATTGAGCGACAATTCGGCAAATACGGGATCGAGTCAGTCAGCGGAATGTCGAGGTTCGACAGAGGAAAGACACATGAGCCGAGTTTTCTATGCCTCATCGATTTCAGGACCAAAGAGGGCGCGGAAAAAGCAGTCAACGATCACCACGACACGCAAATCGAGGGCCGCTTGACATGGCTGAGACCTGCCCAACCTTCTGCGTGGAGGATTCATCAAATCCAGAAGGTAGTGGGGCCAGAGGCGTTGAAAGCACTACAGGAAAGCGGTGTGGTGCCCGAGGACCAAGAGGTTTACGAGGACAAGTTTGTCAACCCACGGCCGAAGAGACGGGAGAGACAATAGCAAGACATATCTAGCACAGAAAAGAGATTCGCTACATGCGTGCATATAGTCTTGTGAGAAGACCAGCGTTCATCACACATTCGAGAAATGGTTATAGAACAGCTATGGTTTTGCTCAACCTACAAGAGCCTTTGTCAAGACCATGTATTGCTACTGCCGACATGTTTTGTATGGAAGCACCTGTTATAAAATCCGTACATTAGCCAAGAATTTGACGCTATATTATGAGGATGGTCCGGCTGGTCGATAAACAGGTAGGTAGTACATACTACAAAGCTCATGATGGCTAGCAAATTCTCTATATACATCGCGAACGTCCTAGCTTATGCACCAGAGACGCTCTGATGTCCTGGTACACCTGATTGTTATCCCATGCATCACGCCGTCCACATTCGAGTAGTACACGAAGGACTAGGAAGTCCATTGTGTTCGTCAAGAACTACCAAAAGGCGTCTGTCTTTTTACTACCACTTGATGCTTTCTAGCTCTTTGGAATCACTCTCTTCCCATGGATATAGTTGCTCCGAAGCCTTGATCAACTGCTCGTGTGCATCCGATCGCGGCTTGATTGAACAGCAGAACGGCACCGGATGACTGATCGCACCCGGCTCGAACTTAATTTCTGGCTCCACGATTCGACCGTTCTCGTCAACAGACTTTGTGACATTGAAAACAGCGAGAGTTTGCGCGATAGTGATGAAGAGGGCGTTATTTGCAACATATCGACCCGGGCATATACGTCGGCCGTAACCGAAGATGAAGTTTCTTGGATCAGGCTCACTTTTGTGGGTTGGTGTTTCGAGAAAGCGTTCCGGTCTGAAGACCATTGGGTCGGGGTAGACCTCAGGGTCATGGGTGAAAAGCCAGTTGTTAGCCAGAAGGATGGAACCCTTCGGAATGCGATATCCGCGGCAAGTGTCCTCTTCCGTGCTGCAATGCGGAAGACACATAGGCAAGACAAGGTGCCAGCGATGCGTCTCTTTCATCAAGGCGTAGATGTAAGGAAGGCTCTCCCGGTCTTTACTGCCGGGAAGTCGTTCTTCGCCAATGACGCGATCTAACTCTTCTTGAGCCTTCTTCTGAACTCCCGGGAAGATGCTCATGGCAAGGAAAAATGTCATTATTGCGGAAACGGTCTGGCAAAGAATGAGTAAAGTTCATTCAGCGAGTTCGCTCGTATGCGACACTTACAGTGTCAGCGCCACCTGTGTACAGCGTCAGTGCCGTCCATTTATGGATGAACTCCATCTCGGCATCCAAGGATGTGCCTTCGATTGCTTGCGATAAGAATGATGGCGAGTGTCTCTTCTCGCTCATTTGCTTCTTGACGAATTCGTAAGGCTGGTTAGTACACTGTCGGAGCTGCGTCGCCATCTCTCTGGCCGTGCGCTTGAACTCCATTCCTGGTAGCCACTCTGGTAGGTATCGCACTTTTCAGGGTCAGAAATGGTTCCACCGCCGAGGGGTGATACTCACAGAACGGGAACATATCCACAGACCATCTTCCGGGAACTGTAGCATCAGCGAACTGCTCCATGGTCTTACCAGCTAGATCGACGAAGGGGTCATTGCCTTTCGGTATGGTAGTATAGCCGTACGTGATCTTCAGGATGACACTGCCAGCCTCTTTTTTTATATGGTCGAAAAGCTTGTCGGGTGAATCAAGAAGGTTGAGCAAGAAACGCGCGGCTTCCATCTCTTGAACGCGATCAACTACTGATACTGACGTGTTTGTGCTCACTATCTTCGTAATGTTCTTACGCTGAAGTTTCCATTCCGCGTCGTTCGGAGCCATAGCGGTCGCATGTCGCCAACCAACCCTGATCGCTCGATCAGCAAACGCTGAGTCATTTACCTAGACACCCTAATACGGGCTTATCACTTACATCTCACAACTGAATGTCTGCATTGGTCTTGAGGAGTAGATTGCTGAACGGTCGCGCAGCAGCTCGACAGCAATTTCGGCGTCGTTGATGATGATGAACGTTTGTCCTAGCACGGTGATGGAACTAATAGGGCCATATGTCTTCTTGAGCTGCGACCAATGATGACACTCAAGCACACCGGGCTTAGGCATATCGTTTATATTCCCGATGAATGGAAGGCCTTTCGGTCCCGGGGGCAGGGGTCGTGCGTCTCTTGTTCTTGAGTACAAACGGAACGCATACAGTATGCTGAACATGACCAAAGTCACCAAAAGACTTGGGAAAGACATGAGTGCCATGATGGCGATTATGGGGTTTGGGAGATGGTATGGCTGTTGGGTAGTTTGCGAGCTCTTACGCGGGGTTTAAATGGAAGATCAAGTGTGCCAGGATCGGTCGCCTCGATGCAAGGTGGCATGTCGCTTAGCCTACCCACGTTATCTTATGCGGGATGCAGATGCATAGTCTTCGGTTTGTTGTATGGATACTCCCGAAATGGAGCCATTCACCGAACAGACTGCGAGGGCTGTCCAGTAGGATATGGAATGTTCGCATCGTTGATCCTGCTCTCAGCGCCCGACAAGGCCAACATACAATTTACAAGAACCTTAATTACTGATGCCGAAGGCAGCTTACATTCCAGAGTCATAAAGTGCTTAAAGGAGAATCGCGCAAGTGCCGGATTCAACATTGGTCGAATGGCATTCTGAGAAGCTGGTGGTGAAAGGGTCACATCACAACGACGTGCAACCGGTAATGACTGTGCAAAACTTTTCTGCGTGATTCTCACTGTACCTTGTGTCCCTAGCTGTTGTGGTCGTGTTGATGCATACGGCTTGTGTCAGTCCTTACAACTGGAGGTTCTGCGCTCTATGTGTCGTCATGTGGAGCTAGCCTTTTTTAGCAAATCAACAGCGTGTTAAGCACAGCACCTCATATTCCTACTATATTCTGCTCTCTACAGTTTGATACTCTCCTTGGTCAAACAACACCGAGTGTATTGCTGCAGCGGCCAATACACCATGGAACATGATCTCGGTCCGACCTGTCTTTCGACCGGAGAGAGCGAATAGATGTAAGCCCGCAATCTGTCTGGCTTCTTCTCCGGGTACTGCACTGTATTCCGTTCGAGAGACAACTGATCGACACGACGTTAGTACGCAGACAGATCAACTTACCTTGCCTCTTCTCCAGCTCCTGACGACTTGTGCAACAGCACATACGAACACGTCTGTCTCATTACCATAGTCGAGTTGGCCTAAGCCACGAATCACGGTACAGTAGTCTTCGATTACAAGCCTTCTGTCCTCCTCCTCACACGCAGATAAGTTCGTGCTGGAGCGACTCCTCTCTCCTATTACCTATCCATGTTCAACCTCCGAGTCGTTGGAAGGCTTCGAGATCTTGAAAATATGTTTTCCACGCCACAACACTGAATGATTAACTCGATTGAATCCAGGTCTCTCTGTCTACTCTTCTTTTTCCCGAACGTGCCCCCAAATTTCATTGAGCATATAGACCTATTGCATGTTGTGACCGAGTCGCGACGTAGTTACTAGGCGGCTGGTCTGCATCACAACTTCTGGCGAATTGATCTAGAAGTGGAATTTTGGGCCGAGTAATTTGTCTGTGTACATGATGAGGACATGACTGAGGGCGTAAGCGATAGCCAAGTCGGTGGGAGAGCTCGAGCCTTTGTGCGAGGAGGACACAGGAACCTTGCATTACCTAGATAGAGAGTGGAGGGTCGGGACCGTACCAGAGAGTTTGAATTATCGTGCAAGGTAGCTGCAAGCGAATGCGGGGGGCGTTCGGCCGAAGCGGTTAGCCTCGGTATCGGGCAACATTGATGGCCGACATTGACGGTCAACCCCGAACGCGTGTTTAGCCACACCAAGACTTGAGCAGCTCTTACTCAACGCAGCCGTTTTGACTTGTCGCAGAATCACTGCTAAACATGAGCGCAGATGGCCAGACGTCGAGAGTTGTACCTCCCAGCCGGCGAAGAGACAAGCCTATCTTGAGCTGCACCCTCTGTCGTCGACGAAAGTGAGCGGCTTCGAAACTTGGCCTACCTGCCCTAAGGAATCGCATGCTAATACACTGGAGGTTGAAATGTGACCGGCAACAACCATGCAAGACATGCGTCGATCGCGGACTCTCATTGTCGTGCACATATGTTCGTAGCACCCCGACGCCAAGAGAACCCAAAGTCCCTACCAGCGTTCATGACAGGATTGATCAACTCGAGAAGCTTGTCACCAATCTTATCGGCGGCAACGCAGCTGATCTTGTTAATCCCGTGCTGTCTAGTCCAGCACAGGAGCAGCATCATGACGAACAAACAAACCCTGAACTTCCTGGAACTCCGGATCGCGTGAGGATCAGCGGCGACACCACAAGTTACACTAACGGGGGTCATTGGACAAGCATTCTTGATAGTGTAGGTGATCCTCAAGCAGTGACTCTTACTTCCCTAACGCCATCCCAGATCTCAGAGTTGCGCGAACACCTTGATCAAATCCCCACGTCAACCATTCCTAGAGATGAAGTACTGGATGATGTACCGGGACCAGAGCTGCTGTTTGGACGTTATCCGCATGCGACCAAAGAAGAACTACTCGCCGCTCTCCCTCCGCGATCAGAAGCAGATCGCTTCGTGAATACGTTCTTCGTATCAATGGAAACACACCCGAGTAAGCTCGTTACTCCGCTTATAAGTCACCAACTAACGCCTCTAGCCTTGATACACAAACCAACCTTTCTCAAGCGGGTGAGACAAAAGACGACTTATATTCACGAAATACTAATAAGAGTACAGTACAACGAGCTCTGGATACGGCCATTCGAAGCCCCCACCATGTGGTTGGGCGTGCTATATGCCGCGTTCGCGCTCGGCTTTCGGTTCCAAGCCGCAATGGACGCTTCTCAACCCAGTAGTTCCGATCTAGCTACTGATTCAGTGCGCATGAACTTTTACCGCGAAAAGGCTGTACAATGTAGGTGGTAAACCGTACGAGCTGCACGTGAATATGACTGACACGTTGATTCTCAGGCATGATCCTCGCGAACTATACCAAGACCCCACCATATACGATCGAGGCATTTCTGCTCTATTTTGGTACAGAGTTCGTTCGCTCAGTAGACAGCCAATTCAGCGTATACATGCTTGTAGGTATGATCGTACGCCTTTGTTTCCGCATGGGTTACCACAGAGATCCATCGAGATTCCCGAACATATCACCTTATAGAGGCGAGCTGCGACGTCGCAAGTGGCTTGTAGTCATGTCACTCGATCTCATTACTTCTGCTCAGGCCGGATTGCCGAGAATGATCATGCCATTCATGTACGACACTCAAGAGCCTCGCAACCTGGACGAAGACGACCTCCACGAAGACATGCTAGAACTGCCACCGTCAAGGCCAGAAACTGAGTTGACGCAGCTGCTCTACTCCATCATTCTCACAAGAGTGCGGCATCTCCAGGCACGAATCTTGGACCTAGTCAATACTACTTCTCAGCCACCATACCGAGAGATCAACGATATCGATATTGCTCTAAGACGAGTCTTCGATGGGGTACCACAATCCTCCATAGCCAGCACCGTCGAGGATTTTGGTAGCGCTCTGTCACCAACCTCTATGCGCCACTTGTATTTAGACTTGGCGTTCCTGAAAGCTGAGCTTATGTTGCACAGACCTTACCTTGTACTCGGACGAACAGATGCCAGATATACATACTCTCGAAGAGTATGTCTAAATGCCTCCATAGAAATGCTTGACTTTCAGAACAAGATTGATGCCGAGGTTCAACCAGGAGGCAAATTGTTTACTCCAGGGTGGCGGCTTTCTACCGTGAGTTGGTACATGTCTTCGGTCGTTGCACAAGACTTTCTTCTCGCAACTACTGTCCTAGTCCTCGAACTAGACGCAGACCCCATCCCTCCTGTTCTACAGGCCCCTGAGTCCACGCAAAGCGAGATGAGACTAGATCATGCACCTCCTACACGCGAGGAAATTGTAGCATCATTACGGTCGGCGTACCGCATTTGGTCTAGAGCCAGTAAGAGGTCTCAAGAGGCGCGTAAGGTAGCCACAGCCGTAAAAATTGTCCTCTCTAGAGCCTGCAATACGAAGGAACAGGTTGCGGACTCTGCACAGAGTAAGTTTATTTGCTCCACTCTCTGTTCATGTAAATTGATTTGATCGAACAGCTACTGTCTCTTGTGCACAGTTCAACATTACTTCTCCAGCACCATCTTTCGACTTCAGCGACCCTGAATCTGCTGTTACCGCGCCAGTTCCTTTTGGTATGGGCAATGGTGCTTTCGGACATCCGTTCGACTTTGGCTATATGCCCATGGATTTAGACCAGCCTAACTTACCTTTTGATTGGGTAAGTTAGCTGGCTTTTGTTTTTAAAACTTCAAGACTGACTTACTATCAGAATGATGTGTTTTCCGATATTCAGACGCAGCCTTACGGTGAATATCCACCACGCTCGCTTTTCTAGTAGCAGGGTAGCTAGCCATAGTCCGTATCAAGTCTTCATCTATAGTGGACGGCTAGGAAAATTTGACAAGCGCCAATGAGCAACTCTAAATTACTCACTAAGATGCTGAGAAGCTGCGATCGTCGGTATAGTGTTTCAGTTGCACTAGTGAAGCGCTTCTCGTTTCTGCGCAAACCGCGACCTCACATGTGCAAAAAATCTGACTGCTCCTAAATCGGCTCAACACCCACAACGAACAAGTTCGAATTTTCCAGATGTTGACGAACCAATCCGAATCCAATGCACTTGGAGCCGGTTAATATCCTCGGACGCTCACCAATGCGACGCTTGGGCCATGTCTCGCAGCGACGAAACAGGAACGTCGATCGCCAAATCCGCACATCAATCTCGATCCGGCAACTAAAATGATGTTTGAAACCACCGGTTTGTCCACACACGAGGCTGCAAGTGCCGTATCCGCGACAGAATATAGCAAGTCCGTCATGCAACACTATAATCATGCAACAAGCCTACCACGTGCATTCATGCAGGTCAAACATCGAGATTGGGTTACGCGATAGCGGAAGCAGTTGCGTCATACTGCGCACATGTCCAGGCGATCTACTTATCTTTCCTCTGACTCGCCTATATGTCTCCTGTTATGGACAGCATACACCTATTCTTATGTATTGACAACCGTCAATACTGTCGGTCTTACTCCTAGCGCCTGTCCGCCACACTACCTCTAGACGGAAAGAATGGATCACATAGAAGGGACCTTTTACTTGGAGAAAGAAATTGCAATCGAGCCTGATCTTGGAGATTTGCGAAAGTCCACCGACAAGGCTCTACCTGCGCCTCCCAAGACGCCGAAGAGGGTGTTGATGAAGTATCGCTTCTCTGCCTTCTTCCCAATCGCATTTGCTGTTGCGAGCTTCGTGCTTACGCTGGTGCTGGTGCTCGCAGGAAGCGACGAACACACTTTCGGTGGGCAGTACATGGTGGCTGTAGGTATTTAGCTAAACATTGAGGAGGTCAAGTGCTTACGGAAAGCAGCTGAACAGCTCTGCGGTTACCCAAGAAGGCAGACAGCCAGACGCGCCATCAACGCGATCGGAAGGTGTAAATGAAGAAGCGCTCGCAGACGTCTACTATCTTCATCTAAGGACAGTGTGCTCTGGGTCCATTTCGAACTCTCCAGACGACGCTTCTGACGTCGTCATTGTAGAACGATGTGAAAGCTACAGCACAGCCAGCGATCGTAAGTGAACCAAATCTGCAATGTGGTCGTGCCTCAGCTGACCGGACGTTCGTAGGCCTGTCGACACTGACAACGCCTGCTGTTGGATCTAGAGACTCATTATCCCCAATATTCCTAGTTTCTACGCTCCTCAATACCATGGTCACCATACTGGCCGGCGTGCGACAAGCGATCTTTGCTTCCTTACTCATCTCGCTTGTCGGTGCTGGGTTCTCCGCCGTCTCTGCTATTCCTGCCATCTTCTTCCCACACTCGAAACTCCTCGCCTACTTCAACATGTTTTGGCCAGTCCTTGCGAGCGCATTCGCCTTTGTCGCCGCCATCTTGCTGACGGTAGTTATTTCTGGCGTCTTTCTACTGGCTGGCGAGATCGTCGACGTCGCTGGCACGGACGTCGTTCAAGGTACATCAGTACTTTTGATCGTGTGGCTAGCATGGCTTCTCGTATCTTTATCGGTTGTTTACTGGGGTATTGTTTGGTTTGTGGAGGTTAGGCAGTCAAGCTTCACAAGGAGGAAGAGGAGCGATGACGAAGTGGGGAACTGGAAAGGCATTGGGAGGGAGATTAGGAGTGACGTGAAAGGTAGCAAAATATCATAATCCTTTACTAGTATATTGTATGTGATACTGAAATAGAATGGCACTGTAATGGCGTACTTTATAACGCGTGTTTTGAGTAGGACTGGTTGACTAGAGAAAAACTGCCCTAATCCGTAGATGGTGAGGTCGCGAAGAATGAGTACTGGAGTAGCTTGATATGCGAAATAGTTATCATAGTGTCCGGCATGTAGAATTGAAGTGAGTAAAAACGCGTCAACGGAAGCGTTCTAGAAGACGGGCCCAACGTTCCTGCGCTAGCGGGGTGGCGAGCGGAACGTGGTTATCAGCCAACCATGGGACGAGATGGCCCCACCGCCTCCGACTAGCGCCGAGCTCAGGGTCAAGTACTCCACAAACTCTCAGAGCTCAACCCCTCCGCTCTTTCCACCCACACACTTTCTGCAATTGTTTCCCACGACTGCCCAATATGCGGTCTTCAGTCTCTACAGCGACGGTGCCGTCCAAGGAGCCTGTGCCCCGAGGTTTCACGGTCAGGGCAGAGAAGCAGGAAGAGCCAATGGTCGAGAATGAACACGACCACTTTTTCTGGACATACACCGAGGAGCCGCACAGAACACGGCGCATGGCTATCATCAAGGCACACCCAGAGGTATCATCGATGCCAAATTAATTCAGTCAATCACATGCTCATTCAACGCAGGTGACGAAGCTCTGTGGCCCTGAGCCTCTTACCAAATACGTTGTCCTGTTCGTCGTATCTATCCAAGTCCTATGTGCATACGCTCTGCGCAATACACCCGTTGTATCATGGCCCTTCTTCCTCACCGCATACGTCATTGGTGCTACGGCCAACCAGAATCTCTTTCTCGCCATCCACGAGATCTCACACAATCTGGCCTTCCGATCGCCATTGGCAAACAGGGTCTTCGCCGTCTTTGCGAACCTGCCAATTGGCATCCCGTACAGCGCCTCGTTCAGGCCCTACCACCTGACACACCACAAGTCGCTGGGTGTTAATGGTCTCGACACAGATCTGCCCACCGCCTTTGAAGCCATCTTCCTCGACTCGGTCGCCGGCAAGGCTTTCTTCGCGACCTTCCAGATCCTCTTCTACGCCCTGCGACCCATGTTCGTCTACGCCCTGCCAATGACCAAGATCCACCTCTTCAACGTCGTCGTACAGCTAGCCTTCGATTACGCACTCGTTCGATTCGCAGGAGGAAGGGCCTTGGGATACTTGATCATGAGCAGCTTCCTCGCCGGCTCTCTCCACCCCTGCGCCGGCCACTTCATCGCCGAACATTACGTTTTCGAGAAGCCCAACAAAGACGTTGCGAATCCCGCCAACAAGATTCCGCTCCCGGAAACATACTCGTACTACGGACCTCTGAATTTCTTCACCTACAACGTTGGCCTGCACAACGAGCACCACGACTTCCCTGCCATCCCTTGGACGCGCCTACACACCTTGAACCGCATCGCGCACGACTTCTACAAAGACTTGCCACAACACAAGAGCTGGGTGTACGTTTTGTGGCAGTTCATCTGGGACAAGGACATCAGCCTTTGGTGCAGGGTCAAGAGAGAGGAGGGTGGACGCAAGGTCGGTGCTGGGAGTGGGTGGAACGAGGAAGAGCTGGGCTCGAACGAAAAGAAGGGCCCTATTCCTGGTGTGTTATAGGCTATCCCTGGGTCGTTTGCATTCAAGGCGTTTGAGCGGCCTGATTTCATAGAGTATAGAATCAAGAACGATTACATGGTTACCAACAGGCGGACTGCACGAATTCACATCCTGTCTTTGAATCAAAGACGACCTTTTCTATGCTGACCGCGACAGCGCCAGTACTGTATCTCCAATACAGCATTTCTGTTGTATATCTCATACGGAGCCCACAGCAGCAAGCCGCCAACGTTTCCTTCCTGCCCACCCCACTTCTTCACAATAGAATCCCTTGGACATCGCCACAAACTGTATCCCCTCAAACAAACTCACCAATTCAGCCTGAGGCGACCCCATAGGAAACGGCTCTTTCGCCGGCACTGCCCCATCCTTCCCTACAGCATGTGAAGGGTAATGGGGGTAAAACATGAGATGGCTAACCCGCAGTTCCTTGTAAAACGGTATCAAGAAACCTAAATCAACATCAAAGGACCAACTCCATGCTGGCATCGGTGGAAGTGGGGCAGTGGCAGTGACAGGCAGGGTCCCGATTGTTACACAAAGTTCTATACCCTGTCTGGTTTCCTTGAAGACGGAACTCAATGCCGTACTCTTGTTCCCGGGTGTGGCTTTGACGTCTATAACGACATCTTTCAGAGCGTTGACAGTGGCGGAGTAGGTGTTACGTTGTACAGATATTCTTACCATGATGTCGCCTTCTGTGTCGGCATTCAGGAGGGGCAAAACAGGCCGAAGTATCCATTTGTACTTTTTGGACACTTCGATCCTGAAGTGCCAACCAGCGTGGTTTAAGAAGGAAAGGTTCGTGCGAATGGGACTTTCCGAGACGGGCGCATAGAACCAGGGAGATGGTGTGGTGCCTATAGGTCCGGGGGGAGTGCCAGATGTGAAGGGGTGTCTTCTTGGGGGTTGTGGTGCTGAGGTATTTGGCGGGGGTGCACCGAAAGGATGGAACTTTGGGGGGGTTTGGACGTTGCTGATACTGGTGCTGAAAGGGTCCCGTACCTCCTGTACCCGGTCGGTGGAAAGGTTGTTCTGTTTTCGTATATGAAGGCCTCACTGACTGCGCTAGAGTCTTGTCGTGTTTCGCTCGCTGTACAGGGTCGAGTAGGATCTCGTAAGCTGTAGTCGCTAGCTTGAATATCTTTGTCCGCCTCTCGACTAGTGCTGCTGATAGGTGCAAAGTTTTGTCGGGGTGGTTCTCCAGCGCAAGCTTCTTGTAGGCTTTCTTAATCGCAGCGTCGTCAGCTTGGATGTCTACACCAAGGATCTGATAATGGTTTGCTGGGAAAGACATAGCTAAATGCGGAGAAGAACTGGAAGGAATCTCAGGTGGAGAGAACCATATGGCAAATGATCTTGTGTCGTAGAGACCTTGACCGAGACATGGATATACGCGCAGTGAAGGTGAAGGCGAATACGAAAGTCAGTGTGCTAGGCATAGCGCAAGCTTTGAAACGACAGGTAGCAAATGTACTTTTGTCATTGTTACAAATGCGGCTCATTATCCCCCACTCGCTAGTCTGTCGTTTCTCTTCATTGCGCGCCTTTGCTATCGTCTCAACGCTATCGGAGCTCAGCAAAGAAGACACTTGCTTCATCACAGCTCCTCAATCCTCTCAACCCCTCTTTCTCTATTCAGTACCACCCTCACCATCCTACCTCTGTCGTCAAACAATCCCTCGCGCAGCCGCTCCAGGTATATCTCATAGCTCGGCATATAACCATCGATGAACGCACGAACCTGCTCATCTGACATCCCTGATCCTTTCGCCTCAATCATCTTATGCTCTTGCTGCAGACGCCATATGTACACATTTCTCAGGTCGTCCGTATCGATATGGATGAAGAAGTCAAATTGCTTGGGTCCCATAAATGCATCACAGTAGCGCTCGAGATTCTCGTTCACCTCGAACAAATGCGGAAGTTGGTGATTCGCAGGGGTATTGACTGTGAGCTTCCCGGCTTTTGCCAGCGTATATCTTTCTTCTATGGAAGACTGAGGAACGGGCTGGAAGCCCACGCACCATCCTTCAAAGATGACAACATCCGGTTTTTGCAAGATTGTCGTCCATTCTGATTGGGGCGCTCTGTCGCCTTCGCCATTGTACTTGCTCTTATCGAAGCTCGGGATCTTGACGCTGCCTCTCCCGTTGTATTTCTTCAAATCGCTGAAGAACTCTCGGGCTAGCTGCTCGTCGTGTGTACCAGGCTGTCCACGAGTACGGTAAAGCTTGTTGTTGGGATCACGATCCCGTTGTGCTACCAGCTCATCATGGGTTTTGTAGAAGTCGTCCAACGAAACAGTTATCGTATAGAGACCGTGATCCTGTGACAGGATCTTGACAAGCTCCGATGCCCATGTCGATTTGCCTGAACCTTGTAGACCTGTGATACCAAGTACGATAGGTTCTGACGACTCTTGACGGCGGGACCGTATCTTTGGAAGTAGGACATCAAGCGTCCGACTGATATTGTTTCCCAGGGTAGACATGACGTGATCCTGCTGGTATATGTGTCCGCGCGAATTCGAGGTCCAACTAGTGTCTTCACGATGTTTTCATACCCTGAATGTCATTTGGGGCTTATATCAGCGGACATATATAGTCCGTAGGGACAACTACTCCTGCCCGCAGCCGTAACGATGTCGGCCCGAGAGAACCCCGCACCTTCCGCGAACCATCATCGCAGTCAGAAGATTTGTTGCCAGCGCAAACACATGGCTGCAAAAATGATAAAGAGATGTTCCTACTCAGAGCCATGCGCTCATCGTCGTACGAACATGCTCGACCCTGTCGTTATATTGCCTATTCTTCCGCCACCACCAACAACTACCTAGCACAACACCGCCGTGTCAAATCTCCACAACACCCAAACCAATAGCTCGAAGCGGCACAACACCAGGCAAATTACCGCTGCGGACTCGCTACCACGATCTAATGCGAGGGCGAACAGAAGGGGAGATGAATATTTACTGTGTTAGGAAAGTACAGAGAAAAAGTGTGGATTGCGGGATGCCATTTCACGGTTCTGACTGTCACAGTTCACCGCCTCTTACGCTGGTGAACCAATGTAGGCCGTGGGGTTGAAATTGTGGTCGCGCAAGCGTTCCGGAGATGGCTACGGGAGTTGTGCGCTGCTTGTGTCTCGTGGTTCAACATGCTATTTTTGGTAGCTTGAGCGAAAGAAAGCAGAAAGAGTTCTGCGCGCGCGAGTCATGATATAGCTCGCGCGCGTACTACTGACTGACACCTTTGGAACCACAAACTCCTTTTCTCATATGACCGCGATAGCAGGTGCGGGATCCATACTCGTCAGTTTCGCCAGTCTTCCAGGCGTCATCTGGTACACCTCTGGCAACCCCGTTGCACCCCATTCTTCGCCATTCATGAGCTTCACCAAGCCAGGCGCTGCTGTGAAGATTCGCGCCATACCACTGTCCAGGTGTTAGCCTTGCACTCCCCACCAAGCTATTGAACTTACTGCCCGTGGTGGCCGGCACAAATATATTGTCCAGGCTTTCCGGGTATTTGTCCGACGAATGGTACACCGTCCGCGCTCAGCCCAATGATACCGCTCCAACTGTACTCGAACCCTTCCCCTGGGCCTGTCGGGGTGGTATTCCAGCCTTCGAATTCTGCCTCTGCAAAATTCTTGACATGCTTTGTCACACTCTCCAGGTTTGCGATTCCGTCGTTGGTGCAGTTTTCTGGGTTCTGCTCAATCCACGCATCAAGCTCCTTTTGCCCTGGGTTGGAGCCGCCAAACATGATATTACCATCAGAAGACGAGCGCGGGTTGATACTAAACAATGCACCATCCGGTAGCAGAACGCCATATGAGTTCCTAATAGCTTTGGATCCGCTCAAGGCTTGTGGTGGTACGACCCTGTTGCACATATGCGGTTTAGGTGTGATGATACCACGAAGCGATGGCTCGAGGGCTGCACTATAGGCGTTTGTAGCGTGCACAATCGTGTCACATGCGATGTCACCTCGCTCCGTGTGAACCACCCATTTTCTGGACCCCGTCCCGCTGGAGACCGACTTAGCAGTAGTGCGGGTTTGGAGGTTGACGCCCTTGGTGATGTTGTCGCGCATGATGTGCGCCGTCAACTTCCACGGTTGCAAGGTTGACGCCTGCCATGCGTAACATGCTTTCGCACTCTTGATTCGGGACTTTTCTGCTGCTTCAATAGGATCGTGGATAGCTTCGATGTGCTCGACCTTCCCACCAGCTTCAACGTACCTCTCGAAGACTTCTCTGGCTATCTTCGCGACTTCGTCATCAAGGGGAACGTCTAGGGTTTCTCCAACCCAGAGATCGCATGCCACATTATTCTCTTTGACGTACGCTACCAACGCTCTCCATGTGGCTTGCTCGTTGTCCATGATCTTGAGGGCTTGGTCTTGTCCATACGCTTGGGCAAACTTCTCATAATGTCGCCACTGATCAGGTTTACAATGACCCGCGTTACGACCTGTTGCACCGGAGCAGAACTCCCGTGCCTCGAGGACGACGACACTCTTGCTAGGAAATGTCTCCAAATGATGCTTTGCGACTAGTGTTCCCGTAATGCCAGAACCAATGATGACCGTATCAGCTTCGTGAGGTAGGTCATCCGTTGTGCGGTGGTCTAGTAGCGGATCGCATCGAACTTGCTGTAGCCAATACGAAAGTGACTGTCCGTCCTGTTTTGGGAATCCTGTACGGCCGTGGCTTTGTGGTTTAGAGGCGTATTCTTCTACATTGAGTACAGCTGATGTTTCTGGAAGAGTGACGCCAGATGCGCCACCCATTCCGGAGCCCTCTGAATCCACTTGCTTCATGTCGATGTAAGTGTGTATGTGGAACTTGGCTCAGGCAGAACTGGAATATCAGCGCGGGAAGCACTGTAGTTTGAGACCACTACGGTGTGATTTTGCCTCTTGTGGAACCGCTTAATGACTCCTCGATGCTTTTGAATATTTCGGCTGGACATGAATCATCGAACCATGTGTTGAGTGCTGAGAGTGCCGCTCGGAGATAAGCTGCCGCTCGCAACTTCCCCGCAGCAGCATCCCACCTTGTCACTCGCACATGAGATTGCATCATCATCATCCTCTCCACTATTTCGAGTGGATCAAACTCCAGGGTGCGTTGCTTCGACATCAAGGAGTGCCCGCATATGATGTTTTAGAGTCCATTGAAGCACTTCACGCCTCCGACAATGGCCGTAGTGTCGAAGAAGTGTTGCCTAAGGCAGCTGAAAAGGATCAAAGTATCGCTAGATGTTTGCACCAAATCTACCGTAAGAACATCTAGATCGAGTGTTCAGACGTCTATAGCTACGATAGATAGCCCAAGAGCCTGTGTTTAGCTAGGAAAACGAGCTATACGAGACTGAGTGGCCCAAGGCAGTCAACCTCGCCCACAGTGAACAAACAATGTGAGTAAAATCTGATTGGAACTGGCTCCAGCACGAGGATCAGATACGTCGTCGAGGACGCCAATAGATTGCCAAAGGCTACATGGGGGTAATGTGCCATCTGGGTATGATGGGCGTAAGCCAACAGGCAATCCTGGCATTCACATTAGAAAGAGGATTTAAGTACGGCGGACATTGATGTTAGATATACGTTGTTGCGTGTGTGGGCATTCCATGTTTGCTGCGATGTATTGGAAGTTGAGAGAAGAAATCTTTAAGATGAGGTTCCTGACCATCGGTGAACGTGTGACACAGATACATGCAGTTCATTTACAAGTAAACGAAACCTCCCATCACTCACAGAATGAAGGGCTCAAAGTGATAGTAAGAATATCGAAGTAGTAGTATTCTTCTTGATGATTCAGGTATTCTAATAATGCTTATATAGTTCGTCTCTATCGTGTATGGGATGCATCATGGCGTCTAATATGCGAAGTAAAGGGTATCCGCGCCTTTCCCATGCTTTTGACAACGCCGTTAAAGTGACTTTTGAAGAAAGATATCCCACCCAGTAAACGCGAACGCTTGTAAGAAGAAAACGAAAGGACGTAAAGGAGTCGAGATGGATGGGAATAGATCGAGCGGAGATAACCGAAGGACCGTATGGTGATGTTGAACGGGTAGGCTCGCAGCACTTGCGGGCTGTCCGTTAACTAGAGGATATTGAGGACCACGATGCGGGATTTTGTCGGATCCTCTTAAATCTTGGCCTGCTTAAGGATCTTGCTATCCTGCTGCGCCTGTCGTAGCTCCAGGATCTCCCTTTGCTCCTGGAACACCTGTCTCGCGCGCTCGAGCACCATCTCGAAACCCTCCTTGCCCTTGGCAGCATTCTGCTGGAAGCGCTCAACAGTAAACTGCTCAATACTGTTCTTGATCTTCTGCCAGCCACCGCACAACGCGGTTATTTCAGCGCGCTGGGTGAAAGCAGTCTTGGTGTCGGGTGACGATGCGACAGGCTGGTATATGCAGGTCTCGCGGACGTTGAGGAGGTCGGACATTGTCATGTTCATGGAGCAAAGGGTGAGCTTCTTGGCAACAGGGTCGACATAGGAAGTCTCATAGACCATGGAGGTGTCTTGGGCGCCGAGGATGCTTTGGATCCATTTCGGTGCTGATTGCCGACATGTGATGAGACGCTCTGTGCGAAGCTGTGTTGTGTTAGTTTTTTTGCTCGGTGATAGTGGTGGGGCGTGCCGGATTGACATGTGAAAGAAGGAGTCACTCACGATTCCTGTCGCAGGGTCGACAGAGCGACTTAAGGTATCAACGGCGATGACATGCGGTGTCTTCTCGTTCCAAGGGCCATATTTCTGCCAGTTGCTCGTCGAGACCTCTTCCCACGAGTAGTCGAAGTCGACTGTCTGCTGGAAATACTTCATTGTGAGATCGTGTGCGCGATTATGTGGATCCGAGTGATGTACGTTGTCGCTGCAATGTTACGTGTCGCAGCAATTCGAAAGTCGTGGTTCGACGGTATAGGTCGATGGGCTGCGATAGCTTTTGAGTGGGTTTTGGGTGGATTGTAGAGTGTGAAGGGTGCAAAAGGTTTGGAGATGGGTGGGCAAAGGCCGAAAAGCAAGCCGTGCGCTGGCGATAAACGATCGTCGGGGAAAGCGGGAAGTGCTCAACGCTTTTCACCGCTCGAGCCTTGTTTCTCTGATTCTCCGCAAAGCCGTCTCGGGATAATGTGCGGTGTGAAAAGCTGGAGAAATAATGCGCTGTCACAAAGGAAAAAGCAAGGGAGTCGTGGTTGTTTGATTTGTTGACAGGAAAGCAATATGAAACGAGCGTACGAGAGCCTTCTATCCGAAGTCACTCTTTCGGATCTACAAATTCTTGCCACGGACAGCCGCCTTTCGACTTTTCCGACCAATCACAGTCGAGGCGCTGACAACTGTGGGCTCGAGTCGTGTGCTTCCCTCAGCGGCGTCTGGGCCAGTCATCCCGACTCTCTCCGCATGACGTCTTATACCCGAATCGGCCAGGTTTCGTTGGTGGACTTGATCTAGCCTTGACGCAGGGCGTGGGGTACCTGAAGCTTGCACTGAAGATCTGATTATGTATCTGGCTCGCGCAACAAGCTAATAATCAGGGTCTTCCGGCTGTCGTGTGCGCGAGGCTGTCATTGGCGTGCAACGATGATCTCCGACGTCGAGGGCTCCAAACATGCCCAAGTTCCATGGGCCCGTGCCATTGGTGCATTGACGATACCATTACTGGTCAATGACGAGGTGAACAGTTCGAGAGGTTTGCTTGGATTGTTGACGTTCACGCGCTCGCTATGATGGGCTTCTCGAAGCGATGTGATACAAAGGACTATGAAGACCCAAAGGCTCGTGAAGAAACCTATCTAAGAGACCTCACAAGGAAATTACGCCAAACCAAGCCGTCTGCCAAAGGCTGATCATGTATTTCATGATTCTTCCAACCAAGTCTATCGTTGGTATCATAACTTTTCGTATGAAGCGCCAGAACGCCGACCATGCATATGCAAAATGAAGAGCAGCTTTCGTCGCTCTATGCCATACACTCAAACCAAAGTGTTAATATCACTCCTTCACAGTTACCTACAATTCCAGGGCCTTCTTCGCCATGGCAAGCGCACCATCGAACGACTTGTTTCCTCCGATGAAGCCAGCAGCGTGGACAAAGACACAACCTGGAATACCAGAGACCTGGTCGAGCTGTTCATCACGAACACCCTTCCATGCATCTGGAAGATCCTTGCGGTTCTCGAAGCCGCCATTCTCCTTGCTGACGGCACGAATACGCCACTTGCCCTCGGGCTGGTCTTCAGGGAAAAGGACATATAGGACCTGGGGTGCGACACCCTGTGGCTGTTGGGTCTCCTTCTCGAAGTTGTAGAGATGGTCGGCCCATGGCATGCCTTCGGGGAGGACTAAGATGCGTCCCTGGGGGTCGTACTGGAGACGAGCGTCGTACGCCTGCTTGACCTGGTGACGAGCAGGGAGCCACGACCGAGCGCGGTCGACGAGCTCCCAGCGGAACTGCTCCCCAACGAACTGAGAGGCTCTGTTGAAGCGCTGGTCCTCCTCCATTTGTTTGGCCTCTGCTGTCTTGGTCTCGTCTGAAGTGGGGGATTTGGGGCCATAGTTGTAGCGGTTGACTACACTGGCGATGCTGAAGCCGCGGTCTTCAAACTTCTTCTGCAGTCCCGCCTTGTCGAGATCATTGGGCGCAATGACGTTGATGCCGTTGTCGTTGGCGTCGAAAGCCTCGATGAAGTCGGTGTAGATCTTCTCGTACAAAAGGTCGCGGTCGGCGCCCTCCAGACCAGTGACAGCCGTGATGATGTCCTTTCCATAGTGCATGTATACAAGTCCAGCAGAGGAGAGCTTGGTGGTGTGGCCGGGGAAGACGACCTCGAAGCCGCGCTGGTGGTGGTCGTAGCGCTTCTTGTCGTCTTCGTACTCGCCGCCTACGTCGACAACGGTGTGGCACTCGGCGAGGACGGCAGGGTCACGGGTGCGGACTAGCTGGGCATCGCGGTAGGTGGGCAGCTCCTTGAGCATGGAAACGGCAAGGGCCTCGTCGGCGTGGAAGTGGCCATTGTGCGTGCCAATGACAGGCACGTCGGTCTTGAGCTTCTTGGTGGGGCTTTCGGCGGACATTGTACGTGTGAAGGTTGTGAAGAAGTGCTGCCTGACTACGTTGTGGGTATTCCAAATGTTATGCGTAGGCTGTGCAAACAAAGGTCGTAGTTTGAACATGCAATTGCTGCTAGTAGAAGTTTCACATACGACGAGCGTCCAGCGGCGGGCAGCTTGGCTTGGCACAGGTGTCGGCGCGCTAGTGGAGGGGACACAGAAAAGCAAAGCAGCAAGATCGTCACATTCAGAGAGGAAGACGCCATAAGCGTCGTGAAGGTGGGAGAACACCGACGGCTGGACGACGTCAAGGCCTAGACTCGTGCCGTCGCCATCATCGTGCGCTGTTCCAAGATTGCGCACGCGAGCACGCATCCATCCGTAGCCCCAAGTCGTGCCTACTCGCACAGAGCAGGCAATATCAGTATCAGAGTCCCTCGTGCACCGATTCTTCACCCTGCAGCTAGCTCCCAGCCGGTATCCAGAGCTGCTTCTCCCTCAGACCCGGCCCAGCACTGTGCAGCCGCTCTCCGCGACGCTCGAGCTTTCCACTTAGCGAGATTGACACGTGAAGATAATCGATAGCCAGGGCGTTGCTCGCGAATCTTCAACCACGTCTCCCGCACGCCCACTCACACGTCGAGTGACTCCCAGTACCCTCTCCCGCGCTGCCTGCGCGTCCGTCGCGCTTCAAACTCCTCGAATCTCCGTCGCCGCCCACCACCGAGGCCACGCTCGTTGCTGCACGAGCTTGGCGAGGACGGCGTCCGCATGGGCATGTGGGCCACAGCATCACGGGTAGTCTCGTCGACAACCTTCCTCGGCGCCATCATCTTCACCATACCCCTCGCATTCGACATTGGCGGCCGCACCTGTGGACTGGCCTTCTCCCTGTCTCTCAGTGTCTACTACTTTGTCTACTCGACGCTACGACTAGCCACGCCAGACTCTTCGCGCTTCAGATGGTTCCTCTGTAATGTAATAGCGTGGGCACAGTGGCTGGCCATACCTACTCTCTTGATCTGGAGCCTCAACAAGTTCTCCATCGATGCCGACGCCAATTCGGGCTGGGTACAACGCACTTTTGGCGGCAAGAGAGCCGACTACCAGACGGTGCAAGAATGGATCTTTGGCAGTGAGGGACTGCTGCAGAGTGCCTCGATAGGTGCCTGGGACAAGACTCTGCGCTACAGCACACCCGTCTTCCAGATTGCCGAGGGCTTCTGCAGTCTTTTGGTCATCCAAGCCGCAGGCCAGATCACCAGATGGGTCGTCAACAAGGAACGTGGTGACAGTTGGATGGTATGAACTCTCGCTTCCACTCTTGACAGTAGACTAACAGTTCCAGATCGGCCTTCTTATCACTTCCGCATCCATCATCTCGACCTCAGTCTACTTCCTTTGGCGCATCACTACCTTTCCAGAGATCAGCAACGTCGACGCCATCCTGATCGGAGTCGCTATTACAACCGCCATCTTCCTTGGTGGATGGGGTATCGTCAGTGCTAGAGGCAATCCGGTCGAATCATCGCTTTTGGTAAGTCAAGCACTCCGAAGCTACACCTCATTACTAATACCTGCAGTTCGCCTATGTTACTCTGTGCATCTACCAGATCTTCACCGACTACCAGCCAACACCAGGCTCTGTTGCAGAATCAAGCGCGCCCTCTGACCCTGCCCTGCCGCCGCTGCCACCTATCATTATGGCCTCATACACCACCCTTCTCCATGCACTAGGCTCTTTGCCTACCATCGCCCATACCGGTTTCAACCTCATGGTCGGTGCTGTCATGACTATCACGCCCTCTGTCATCATCTCTCTTGCCTACCGTGTTTTCGTCATGTACGCTGCGGCGCGCATCATTCCTGCCATTCGCGAAAGCGGTGCTCGCGCGCTATCCCAAGAACCAAGTCTCGACGATGACGACGAGACATCCAAGATTCTAGGCTTCTTGACCTGGTTCAGCCCAAGTATTATCATCGCCGTCTACACCAGCCTGCTCATGCAGCACTTCGCCAGCGGAAATGGCGGCGACGGAAGTGCCGTGACAGGTGAGTGGTGGACGAACCAAGGCGGTGACGCTGGAGGTAACTTCTGGAGATGGATCAATCTTGGTATCACAATGGGGCTATACGCCATCGAATTGAAGATCTCGAATGCGGATGACGACGGCAGATTAACAAGTCACTGGAAGACGGATTAGAGCTTGAACAGAAGGAAGATGCAAGCAAACCACTCAACCTGCATACATTGGAGCGGAAGGACGCAGGAACCAGCGAGAGAGAAGGTAGCAGAGGTCGAAGCTGCAAATTTGAGGAAGAGGAAAGCATACCAAAGCATATGCACATCCAGAACGATGCACACAGACGAGGAGTGTGCCAGGGGAGATTATGGTAGGGTTGGAGGATTCACTTCTCTTTTGTCCTTTTACCCTCAAAGTAAACAAGCGCGCATTTTTCTGATACCCCCCAAATTTGGATCTTTGTGGGAAAACGTTATTCGAGTTGTACACTATGCGGACGGCAAGAGAGGAAAGGAAGTAGGAAGTAGCATCGAATGAGAATATCAACTCAGATTCTTGCATTTGTACAAACTTGAGCGGCTTGTTCTCTTGTCGAGTCGCCAATATGCGTGTGCTGTAAGGCTCGTGACTAAGACTTTGATGTTGGGTGAACCACTGGATATCGAAGCGGGGCATACTCTGAAACCGCTATATCCATTGGATGGACGCCAAGTTGTCTTCGGAGAGTTGTCTACCAAGTCAGTATATGTTCCGATAAATGGAATCAACTGTAGTAGGGCTGCGACTGACAATTTGAGCTTAAATTGGCATTATAAACTACAAGCGCAGCCGATACATAGTAACAATCTTACTTGAGACATGGTCTAAAAACGGGCTCAACTGGTCTTGACCAAAACTACAGCGAGCTAGATGATTCAAGAGAGTCGAACGATGTTGACGCTTGACATAAATTGGGTCTCAGGCAAGACGACTTGCGATTGGTGCTGTTAAGAATACACCTGAGCATAATTCATGAACTCCAGTAGCGGATTCATCGGCGGCGAAACCTCAACATCAGTCTTATAACGATTCGGCGCTATTAGTGAACTTTAGTTTTTTTTTATCAACGGAGTAGTTATCCAGATGTAGCAGGCGTCGGCTAGTGCGATTATGTATACCTCGTACGCTTATGATAAATATAGCCACGTCTCGGACAGTCATGCTGTTCTAAGGGGATCCCCGAACAATATTATATGCCAAGTACGTCACCTTGGGTCTTTTCACTGGGGCAAAATGTCACATGCTGAGAAATGCAACCTTGGAGTAGCACTCTGGGAACGCAATATGACGACGATACAGCGATCGATGCCAGAAAAGTACATAGGTGTAGTCGGGAGACTTCTGCTTCTTGATTGGGCGATCGGATGGCGGCGAGATCTCACAGGGAGCTTATGCAGATTCGTCACACCGCGTGTCGCCTGGGTGAGGATACGGCCCAAAGAGACCGGCAGTTGTATGTATACGCAGTTTGTGAAACCTTAAGCGCTTCGGTAAGCGCTTACTCTTCCACGTTAAGCAATGCATACGATGATGACGTTTCGTCCCAGTGAGCAATGCGGTTCATGTTCAGATCCTGTTCATCGGTGGAGGAAGATGGTGTTGTACCAACTGAGGAGCCAGAGTGAATGCTACAGCAATCCCAGATTAGAAGCGCGTATACCGACGGTTCGGTAAATGCGGCACGGGCAGGGCGTAAATCACCCCTTACATATATCGACAAGATCTTGTCTTCCTCGGGACGCGCTTCTCAGCTGTCGGGCGTAAAGATTGGAAGGGTTCGTATGGTTGCGAAAGGGCGGACTTCGGAGCAATTGTGTTGTAGCTAGCGCGCCATCCTGCAATCAGCATCAAGTACAATACACCAGTAATATTCCGAGTGTCTTTGTCATTCTGCTAGAGACGCAGGTTTTTACAGTCAGCCATTGTCTAATGCGAGAGACGCGGAATCCATTGAAGCGAACCGTCGGTACCAAATTGTCGGGAGACTATTCATCAGTAGTTCACCAGCAGTTCCCTTGCCAACACATTGAAATTTTGATCGATCCCAAGAATCTTACGCCGGGAAGGTGCGTTGGTAATCCGTCTCGACTCTGAATCCTGCCAACGCCGCACACGTAACCGGAGATGAATGCAGACTGTGCCGCAGCCCGGCATCGTCTCAACCCGTTTGGTGCTGGCCAAATGGGCTGAATTTGCGAAGAGTATCGTTGGTACACTCAATGTCCAAGATTTCAACAGAGTGACAACATATGATGCAAAGGAATTCACAGTAGAAGATTTGTTACGATCGTGAGGTCGCCAAGTTCGAGTACAGCATGCTGCACTGGGATCTGGACCAAATCTGACTAATGCCGCAACAGACTGCCGACGAGCAATCCTTCAGATTCTGTCGGTGTGACCGGCATTAATGAAATGCCGAATCTCGTCGCCAAGAGGAGCGCGAATATCGCGGTGAACATTTTCAAGCCAGTGCATGTTCCCGTAGGATTTGGAGATGTGTAAGCGCGACCAGATCCAAAAGCCTTGGAGTTTCAGGAAACACATCAATGGCGAGACTGGGTACGTGTTCTGAATAAAGCCCAAACAGAAGCGGAGGTTAGACGCGTCGTCTTGGACACGGAATGTGTTGCTCCACAATCAATATGACAGAATAATCGAGATTGAGCACGGAGGTAGGCGGCGCATGTGGACGTTGGTGACAAGCGCGCTGTTCCGCGCTTCCCGTTCGCTACTCGAGTCATATGGCGGAAGGATGAGGCGAGGCTCAGAACAGAGTAGACGTCAGCTGACTGGGCACCAAAGCAAGGGGTGAGCCATTCTGGGCGACCAGAGGACTGGAAATGCAGCGGCACAGTTGCGAGGAAAATGCCGTACGGCGCAGTCCCACGTCTTTGTCTGATCATTAGCGGGAACGGAACGCGCCGCAAGAACCAGCTCGGCGGACTGTTGGATTTGTGCTCGAAATGCGCACGCATAATATGAACTACATTGCAGTGACCACAACGACATGTCGCAGCCGACGAACGGCCGCGCTTAACGAGGCGTCATTTGTGTGCAATGCGTGGCGAAACTAGAGAGGTGCTATTGGCTGACGTACAAGGGTTGGTTAGACGCATGACCGATCGTCGAGCAACGCCTGAGAGTCAGACAGATACAACATACGACGGGTAAGTTGCTCACTTGCCACATTAGCCGAGGAGAAGCATCGCGGCTCTCCAAGTAGTGGAGGAGGTTTGACCAATTTGAGCGTGCGGGTTCCTGGCGAGCAAAAAGTTTGCACGCGAAGCGCCCGTAGATGAAGGTGTACGAGCCGGGCCGGGCAGCCAACCATGGAGGGCATCACGCAGTGGATAGCCGCACTCGCAACATGGTAATGGATCGAGGCAGCAGCATCAGGCCCAGAGCAGTGCCGCAAGCGAGCATATTGATGATGCTAAGAGCATAAGACGGGTGGGCGTGGTGGGCGTGGTGTGCGGCGTGGATCTTGATAAATGAAACACGGCGAGACCCATGAGCGCCTTCTTGTTTGGTGCTGGCTTTGAAACCGGCGCAGGCAGGCCTCTGAGCAGGCGGTTAGGAGGAGGCAGTGCCGAAGGGCCATGACGGCACCCCTTGATGGAAGCGCGCGGGAGGCTGGGCGATACGCAGCGCGGTGAGCGGTGGTGGTGAGTGAGTGTGGTGATTCGCAGCAGCCATGGCTGGCTTTGGGCGATGGTTAGAGATGCGTGTTGCGTGTCAGAGGGGGTTTATCTGGCGGGCTTGATGCCGCGGTTGGGTGGACGTGTATGGTGAGGGAGGGCGTGCAGCGCGGCTACTGCGTTTGGCGATGGAGCAGGTGGATAAGCTAAGGTTGGGCCAGCGCCAATAACAACGACACAGCACTTTAATGTGGTGTTTCCGCGTTGGCTTGCATCCTTCTAACGATTTCTGGTCGATCAACCTCGCATGCCAGCACGCCGGGAGCGCTCGTCGCACGCAGTCGTCTGTGCCATCCTGGAGGCCTCTCCGCCCACTCTACCCTCCTCTACACCCAGAAAACGGCTGTAGGGCTGTAGACGCGACTTTTCCGCCCAAAAAACGTGGCAGCGGTCAAAATGCAGGGTCTATTATGTAGATAGTCGAAGGAACCGCGTCTGTGGTCCTTCTACGAGGTGTTCGGTGATGGTTCTGTCGCAGCTCGGGTGGGACAGATAAACGCGGGGGGCAGGGGCCGCCTGCAGCTCGGGCCAATGAGGAAGGGACGACATGGGTGCCTGCCCGGGATGTGTAGAGCCCATGTGTGCGCCAGCAGAAGGAGCGAACAGCCGCCCTCCGTTGAATCCTGTTGCTCACCCGTGGCCAGCGTCTGGCGTCGTCGGGTCGCCCCTCCCACATTCGTCGCGCCATATACAGTCTTCCCGCCATATACAGTCCCCGCCGTGGAGAGGCGGCTTCGCTGGCATCGCATCATCGCCCGACAACACCACGACACGCCCGTGCTCGCCAGGAACCTCCTTCGACCACCACAACACCTCAGAGCACAGACTCCGCTCTGGCCACACGTCCTCGACTCCCGCACGGTACCTGGCCTGACCGTTGAACTCATCTTGCTTCGACTACGCTACAGTGTAACCACCGACTTCATCCCCGACATCTTTCACTGCACACTTGCATCCACCTTCACCAAGCCCATCAAAACTGCCCGGCAAGATTATGGTGGCTGGACACCCTACCCACACTCCACCGTAGATTCGACTTGATTCCGTGAACCATCCATCCAGCCTCTGATATCCCGCCTTGGACATGTCGACCGTACTGCATATGCCCGCATTTAATTCCGCTCCCCATGGCCCCGCCTTCACGTCCGTCAATGGCCGCTTGTCTCTGAGTCCACCCGACGAGCAAAAGCCATCCGTTGTCGCTAAATCTTCTACTTGGAGCCCTACCTCTCCAGACCCTGAGCACAACCGTCACTCTCCAGACAGCGATTCGAGCTCGTCCACTGTTAGCAGTGGAGATAAGTCTCCCAATAGTTCTGACAAGACAAGGTCGTCTCCCGAGAACCCAAACAAGAGGAGGCGTTCTGGATCCGACGAAGGCGCCTACGGTCAGCACAGCCCTGATCAGACGACTGCCGGCCCCAGACAGCTTCCGCCTCCCTACCAGCCTCTGAACCGCAGCACGACCATGAGCATGGAGACCCCTCAATTACCAAGTTTGCCTCCATTAGGTCGTCCAGATGCTGAACGCCGCTGGCAGACCGAGCCCCGTGAACTGCCTCATGCGACTCATCATTTCCAACCCCGTGAGCCACGTCCTACAGAGCCTTCCCGCAACAATGCTTTGTCACCCGAGTCGCGCGACATGATTGAAGAGACTGAATTCACGCGTGCCGGCGTACAAGTCGAGCTCAAGAAGAGGAAACGGGTATGTATCTTTGGCCCACCCCCTTTACTATACTAACTTTTCTAGCAATTTGCCAACCGCACTAAGACTGGTTGTGGAACCTGCAGAAGGAGAAAGAAGAAGTGCGATGAGGCCAAACCAGAGTGTATGTTTGAACATGCGTTCCAAGTCTGACAAAGTCTGACCCTTACCAGGCAATAATTGCACACGAGGCGGTTTCGTTTGTGAGGGCTATGCCAACAAAGTACCTTGGCCAAAGAATGGGCCTGCTAAACCGCCTGCCATACTAGCCAAGGAGAAGTATGCTGCCTATACGTCGTGCCCAACATGTCAAGAAAAGCACACGCCCCACTGTGGGCCACAAAGCAGTGAAACCCCTTACCCACCACCCGAAATGCATCCAGGCAACAGTACCGAGCGCAAGCCTTGGAAGTCATCCTGGAGTGATCCTGCACCTCCACCAGTCCGAGCGGCTTACCAACCGGAGGCCCCGCCGCCCCCGGCACAGTATATGCAACCTGCGGCAAACCACTATGAGAGACCCTCAACCCACGATCATCAACCGGTATCTCAACAGCAACAGCAGCCTCACCATACCTCTCGTGGCTATCACCATGCTCCACCAAGCACAAATCACCTCGCTATCAACACTGCTGTCCCTGCCACCACTATGTGAGTATTTCCTCTTAGCTGAAAACACGTCGAGTTGAAAGACAAGGCTGCCGACAATGGATCGTATCTGTCATGCGTATTCAAAACACAAACGTACTTGAACTTCATCAGCTTACACATCTGCAGGGTCGCCAAGCCTGTCCAACAGCTACATGTGGCACAGCAGCATCCTCGTCCGCCGCCTCCTCCACCGCCAACATCCTTGCCACCCACGCGATCACCGACGCGCTTTACAGAGTCCTCCTCAATGACGTATAGATCTGAGAAAGACAAGATGCTAGCGGGGGAGCCATTTAACCCCTTTGACAAGACCCTAATGCACGAACGCCATCTTAGCACGCAAGCCCAGTCCATCTTCAACAGCAGCAAGGCAAATCCCTCCAACGTTTTGTCGAGCACAACCGTCGACCACTTTTTCAAACAGATTCTGAATGCAAGTCGTCATCGTGAAGGAAAGCAAATTGAGATTCACATGGGTCCCAATTGCCATGTCGCTACGCCTTTTGCTTGTGACTACGGCTACCACCTTAGTATGGGCGAAAATGTTGTCATTGGTGCTGATTGCCATCTCCACGACTCTGCAAGGATCTCTATCGGAAGGAACTGTAAGATTGGAGTTCGGGTCACAATACAGACTTTGAAAACACCCACCGATAACAAGTCATTGAAAGGGAGCAACGGTACCGAGATCGCGCAAGAAGTACACATTGGGGAAAATGTGTACATTGGCGATAATTGTGTGATCGAGGCAGGAGTTCACATTGGGCCCAATACCATAGTGCGTCCGGGTTCTGTGGTGTCTCGCGTAAGCTCTCAATCCTGCAATGATTTGAATATCCGTATACTGACCTTGTATAGTCTTTGCCCCCCAACTGCGTCGCTCATGGAAATCCTGCGATCATCCTACCTAACTGAGATACTCAGTACAACAATCACCTTGTGTTCTCGCAATCTTCCAGAACAGTTCGTCATGTACGAGATATTCGCGAGGTATTTAACCTATTTGATATGGGTCTTGCATGTCACATTACGCACCACTGTGTGGTGCAGGAGTTAACGGCGTTTCTACAACCTGGAGGATACCCATTGCTATAGTTTTTTTGCTTTTGTGGGAAAGAGAGATGCAGATGGTATATAGCTGTATGTTGAGAACGGGTGGTATCTGACTTGTATAGTCTCCTTGTATCTCGGTACCCTGCCTGCTGGACATGGCTGTGCTCTAAAAGCTCAAAAACATAACATCTCCTACAACACTGCTTGAAACTTTCACAATATCCGAGTTTGTGATGAAGCCTACTTCATTTAGAGGGGGGTCCGGATACCCCACGATGAGCTGCTAGGATACTTTGAGCCTAGCTCGAAGCGTGACTGTGAACGCGGCTACACGTGCGGGATGTGGTCCGTGCAGGAATCTGAGCTTCAAGCCGGGAATGTCAAAATATCCGCGGCGAACAATCACCGCCGCATATCCCACGTACCCATACCATAATCACAATGCCACCCAAAGCACCCCTCAATTGGGGTCTCACACCACCATCCTTTCTTCTTCCTTCATCAGCGCGCTCCGTCCTCCAGCAAAATGCGCATCAGATATCCTCAAGACCCGCCATCGCATACACATCGATCCGAACCATAAAATCCACTTTCACGCCCAAACCCGACCGCTTCGCACATCATCCCGCCCGAGAAGCCCTCACCAGCACATCTACCGCAGCGCTCGAGCGAAAAGCCCACAGCACACCCCTGCGAACGGGTCTTCTCGCCCTCAAGAAGGGCATGACATCCATCTACGACCCCGAAACAGGGAAGCGCACAGCATGCACCGTTTTACAACTTGACCGTAATGAAGTGGTTGCGCACAAACGGAGAGACCAAAATGGATACTGGGCGGTGCAGATCGGTGCTGGACAAAAAGAAGCGCGGAATGTCAGCAGGCCCATGCTGGGACATTTTGCGGGTGCGGGCGTGAGTCCTAAGAGGTGGGTTGTTGAATTCAAGGTTAGGGACGAGGCAGGGCTGGGCGTTGGCATCGGGGAGATGGTTGGCGCGGGGTGGTTCACAAAGGGACAATGGGTGGATGTCAAGGCGATAAGCAGGGGAATGGGATTCGCTGGTGTAAGTTCAACATGGCATACGAGCTGCAATAGGAACAGGGACTGACAACTGATGTGTTCAGGGTATGAAACGACACGGTTTCGGCGGTCAACCAGCATCCCACGGTCAATCGCTCATGCATCGTGGTATGGGTTCAGCCGGAGGTTCCCAAGGTTCAGGTTCTCGTGTGCTACCTGGCAAGCGTATGCCGGGAAACATGGGCAATGAGAGCGTGACTGTCAAGAACTTGAGGGTGTTACAGATCGACGAGCAGAATGGCATTGTTGTTGTCAATGGTAAGAAATATGAAGCGAACCAGTGTGATTGGATACTAACACCGCATGCAGGCTGCGTACCAGGACCGAAGAACCAGATTATCCGCGTTCAAGATGCGAGGGGGAAGCCGTGGCCTGCTGGGCCCATGTCAACCGCAGAACTGAAGCCAACAGAGGTTCTAGCCGAGGCGGGCGTTCCTGATGCCACCGAGGCGACAGCCAGTGCATAGGAACAGAGATGAAGAGACGAAGAAGTGAACATTGTACCATATCAAAGAGACAGGTGGCTCGAACTATCTGAATACGGGCAAGGATTACCATACGATTGTGCATACGATATACTTCCGGTTTGATGAAGATGTTAATGCAATGGTAGTGGTACCATCTCACCGCATCTCAGAAAAGAGTGTGAGATGACGATATTATCAAGTTTTTACACTTCTATGTCCTTCACTCAGAACCCGCATCTTCGCCTACTTGCACTTGATCCTCACTACCATCTTCCACGATAAGATGCACCTCCAGCAACACCACTCTCAACCCCTTCACTCGTATACCCTCCTCCATCTCTACTGCGCCAACTATCTTTCTCGCAGATATCACTCTGCCCTCCACCACCCACACTGATTCGATCGTCGTCGCTGTCGCTAGGGAGGTAGTCATCACCCTCTCCTAAACCGTCATCATCACTGTCACTCATATAGCTCCCAATCATCCTTCTATTCCTGGTATGTTTATTCCGTCTAGGAGGAGAGGTGTAGGGACTCCTACTCCTTGTGCTCCTTCCAGATGCATATCCATTCCTACTTCTACTTCTGCTCCTGCTTCCCCATGCGCCAGGCATGAGACCATAGTCACTACCGCTCTGCCGCCGCTGCCGCCCAAGCAAAGGTGGTGTAGGTACCGCAGGAGGCGGTGAGGGATAGTCTTCTGAGTCAACGGCTGTGGGTACGCGAGACAAGCGGTCGGAATGTGAGGTACTGGGTCGAGAAGCTATGTCAGAGTATGCAGTGGCGTGAGTATTGTCTCTGCGGTCTGGATATACGGGGCCGGTCCGGTTGAAGGAGCGGTCTGCATGTCTTGAGGGATGAGGAGCTGAAAAGGTGCTCGTATACTGGTCTTCAGCGTCTGGGTAGGATGGACCAGGCCGACTAAATTGGGGTTCTAGATTCCTCGAGTGAGATTCATAGCGATTGCGCTGATTGTACTCGTCGTACTCCCCCTCGGGCCGGTGGTAACGGTTATTCGCATGCCGCGAACGAGTACGTTGTTCATGGTGTCTTTCTCGGTAATTGTCTCGCCTTGGCGCGTAGTAATCCTCAGCATCTCGTTGAGGACCTGGATATCGCTCGTAAGATTCATCTTGGCGATTTGCTGGGCTACTATCGCCGGTACTGTAGGATTCGGTGTCGGACCGATCCGCAGTATGAGCGTGGAGCTTGGTGTAGCGATCCAGAAATTGCTTTGCTTCACGATAGTTTTCATGCTCTCGAGGATTCAAGCTGTGGCTTTGCGTGTGAAGGTCGCTGCTACCCCAGCCTGCCTTGATTTTCTGCGTGTTTCGCCTTTCGTGATGCTGAGCATAGTCTGAAGGTGGACTTTCACTGTGATGTCTTGATGAAGAGTCACGGATCGGTGAGGCTTCCCTAAAGGAATTGTCGCTGTACCGGTCGTCGTAGCTTGATGTACGATCCCTCCATACATCTCTCTTTAGCTCAGGTGAGGCTATGTAATCATCGTCAGACTGGGAATCCTGTGCTATGTAGTCTGAATCTTGAGATCGAGTCCTATGCGGCCGACGAGTCGGTCGCGGTTGGTAGCCCGGACGAGGCTGCGAGAACCCGTTCCCATCCCTGCTCCGCCTCGTCTGCGTAGTGTAGTCGTGATCCATGGCCCGATTTACATATTGCTTATAATTAAGAGGGGAATTTTCATAAGATCCACGACGTGGGGTGATGTAGTCCGAGCTCGAATCGGTGGGCGAGGAGATGCAGTCTGATGAAAGATGGGTATCCTGGTAATCACAGGGAACTTGGCTACTGTATCTCGGTGCTGCACGGTAGGAGTTGCTCTGCCTTTCATAGCTTCGGCTACTCTTGTATGGTTGGCGCCTCATGCTGAAAGTCGCGTGCAGGCCTCGCAGCCCAGCGATTAGTCGACGTTGAGCTGTGTAATTGGGTTATGCAGTCTGACAGTGGAGAGACTTGGGCTTCTCAAGTTGCTTCATTTCGTTGTTGTGGCTAGCTATTGGAAAGTAGGCAAAGCGTCATGCACAACCACGTGTTGGTCCTCTAGCCGTGGGTAAAACGCGCTAGTGTCGCCACGACCCCTGCCTCACCGTTTTGTCATCCTATCACGCCTCTCCACCATCCATCCATCTTCTGCCCGTGCCATTCTGTCTCCCACCACCCGTTCTGTACTACGGGAAGTAAACTTAACAACTACAAACTTTACGCCTCAACCTTCCCGACAGCTGTGGGATGGATTGCGTTATTGCGCGTTATATGACAGATGACAGGTGACAGCTAACAGCACTAGCTGGGTACATCACTACTCCAAGCAACGAAATGCGCGATAGCAGCGACTGTATCACTTTGCATTCTTTAATTAACCATCTGTCCCATTCTTGTTCATCACACTTTCCCGTCAGCCTTGCATTCTCGGACCAGCCTGTTTTGGAACTTGTAGATTCCACCTATCGGAAAAATGAATCCTATAACATCGCAAAGCACAGCCTCATGAGCCACAGGCCAAGTCTCCTTCCTCCAACAAGGGGCAATCCTCTCATCTTATGTCGGATAAGCTCAATCAAAATGTTTCCAACTATGACCCAGGCATGATTTTTGTGGAGCTAGCGGCTGCCCTGTCATGTTGACATGAAACAACAACAGCGGGACTGTCGGGACTAGACTCCTTGGGAAGCTACATCCGCAACGCCATCCTGTTTGCAAACAACGGTCAAGCAACTCTTCCCTGAGCGCATCAACGCCAAACTACGCACTGTTGACCTGTTCATGACTCTCAGTCCGTCGAAGTTACTTTCCGCCCCTTCCAGACGCCGGCGTCCAGCGCCGCGCTCCTGGTAACACCTGGAAATGCCCGACATCTACCGCAGTCGGTGATGAACGGCGCCAAAGGATCCAGGTGGATGCTCGAAGGGAATATATCTCCGTAGAGTGAGTGGGGCGTGGGTTCAAACACCAGCCAAGAATCCTGTCAGATATAAAGATGCGAGATCAGCCACCGGATCATATCATCCAGCTTCTATTATCACTCACTCATTCTCTCGTTCATCATCTGTCATTCTTTTCAGCAAACTGTGTTTGCTAGCCATTCTTTATCTTCAATCCGATAACCTTTCACTATGAAGTACTCTCTCTTCACCGCCGTTGTTGCGGCTTTCGCATCTGGTGTCAGCGCTGCTGACGCCGTCAAGGGCGCTGCTGAGGGTTTTGCTAAGGGTATATCTCACAACATATCCATTTATGACTTCAATCTAACATTGTCCAGGTGTCACTGGTGGTGGCAGCGCCAAACCTGTCTACCCCTCCACTACTGCGGAGCTCATCAGCTACCTCGGTGACTCTTCTCCTCGTGTCATTGTCCTCACCAAGACTTTCGACTTCACTGGCACTGAGGGTAAGGCTACCTCTGCCGGTTGCCGCCCATGGGGAACTGGCTCCGCTTGCCAGATCGCCATCAACAAGGACGGCTGGTGCGACAACTACCAGCCTAACGCTCCCAAGGTTGGCAGCATCACCTACGACAAGGCTGGTATGCTCGGAATCACTGTCAAGTCCAACAAGTCTTTGATTGGACAGGGCAGCAAGGGTGTCATCAAGGGCAAGGGTATCCGCATGACTGGCAACGTCAAGAACATCATTGTTCAGAATGTCCGTTTCACCGAGATCAACCCTCAATACGTCTGGGGTGGTGATGCCATCACCGTTGACGGCGCCGACATGATCTGGATTGATCACGTCACCACCGACCTCATCGCCCGCCAGCACATTGTTCTCGGTAACGGCGCTTCCGGTCGCGTTTCCATCACCAACAACGAGATCAACGGTGCCACCGCCTGGTCTGCTACCTGCGATGGCCACCACTACTGGGGCATGTACTTCACTGGCAGCTCCGACATGGTCACCCTCAAGGGCAACTACATCCACCACACCTCCGGCCGCTCCCCCAAGGTCGCTGGTAACACCCTTCTCCACGCCGTCAACAACTACTTCTACGCCAACTCCCAGCACGCTTTCGAGGCCGACTCTGGTGCCAAGATCATCGCTGAGGGTAACGTCTTCCAGAACGTCAAGGAGGCTGCTCAGTCTGGTCTCCCAGGCAAGGTTTTCGCTGTTGGCTCCAACGGCTCTGCCTGCAAGTCTGCTATGGGCCGCAACTGCGAGCCCAACGCTTACGGCAGCTCTGGCACCATGGCTGGCTCTGACACCAGCATCATTGCCGGCATGAAGGGCAAGAACATTGCCGCTGCCGGTACTGCTGCCAGCGCCAAGAACGTCCAGCAGACCGCTGGTTACGGAAAGATCTAAGCGACTCTGATGGAATCAGCTATCGCTTAAAGGAGAGTAACTTCATATGTTCTTGTATATACATTCTATCACTTCGTACATATTCCGTTTAAATTGGAGATTTTTTTGTCCTCCATTGAAAATCTCTGTCCCTGAATTTCTAGTGTTCTAGTTCATTACTATGATGAGTATTGAGATCTTCCCTTGACGCTGCCCTATGAGCAACCGTTTATTTGCGCTACCTTTTTCGATAACATCAGCTTGTTATCATCTTGTCTACCGATAACGCAAATCGAAATACATTGTGTGTGCCAAAGGGAGCTTCAAGCGTAGGAGAAAGGGTGAGTAGTAGAAACAATGACGTAATACGGTACACAGCGGAGTTTCATATTTACCTACCCGCTTAGACGCTCGGATACGACATTGTATAAGGGAAAAAGTACTTAGAGTCACTCAAGTTGAGAAAAGAATACTGATGAGTAGAGTCTGAAATGACACATGTCATTACTATTTCACCTTGTAAGATATGTATGGGTAATAGGCTGGAGTGGAGAAAACGATACGAGTCCGAAGATGTTTTCCGAATGTTCCGCATCCGCGAACTTGGCTACGTTGAACTAGCTAGAAAACAATAGAAGTTGACGCAGACATTATGGTAGCTAGTCCGTGGCCCGTCGTGTTTATATGAGCAGAAGACCTGCGCTTTCCATATCGTAATCGGTGCTGTTCGAAGTTGATATGGAATGTGCGCGTGGCGAGTGTGTTGCCTGGCGGCGCTACTACGGTCCGCCATTTGGGGTATTCAATCTCTCTTCCTGCCTCTTGATGCAACTCACCTCCGTCTATCACATCCCGGGTACCCCCACTATTCGACATAAGCTCAAACGCACCAACATGGTGACCGACCGAGACTGCGATTCAATGTAAGCTATTTCGACCACTATCATCGACTCACTAACACCGACCCAAGTGCTGCGCAAAACCAGCTCTCCTCCCCACTGCTTCGCCTACCAGCAGAACTTCGAAACCGCATATACAAAGAAGTTTTTGCTCCACGGATCGCACGTGTCGTCCCTCGATCGGTCATCAAGGGTTACACGACATGGCCCTTCACGGCCCTTCATGTCTGTCGTCAAGTCCGGCACGAAGCCAAGCCGATCATGTTTGCTAGTATCACCTTCGACTTTCGGGCACTCGAACCAATTGTCGATCCCGCCGCAATTCTTACACTGGGATCCTTTGAGGCCATTGTAGTGGGATCAAAGCTGGTCTGGTACGTTTCAAATGCGATGGGGTACAGCGGGGGTTACCCGGAGCGCTTCAAATTACTGCAGAAAGTTTATTGGGGCACTCCCCAATCCCCAATTAAGTTATTCTGGAGGCGCGGATCGGGTGGCGTTGTCACTCTATAATCTTTCTACATAGAAGGCGTCCAACTGAGACAACTTTCTCGCCACTGCGGGATGTAAGCTCAGCTCAGATGTTCAGGATTTATGAGGGATATACAAAGCCAGGTTCATATGCCGGTCCTGCTTCAACGGTAGTTGAATGTTCGGACAATAGCCGGCGCATTAATATCAATGACCATATGCGGTACTGATAAGTTGCCATGAGTATGTGGGGCTCCAGGATATAACTTAACCCTCATTTTGGCGTGTAACGCCGCAACTGAACATGCAAAACTGTAATGCTCGTCATGTTGTTCTCTATCTTTCTATGTCTCTTCTTCCTCCTTAGTGCAGTCTTCGTTGAGGCAGCGCTTGATGTAAGTACCCTCGCTCGCGAAGTAGCGCGCGTCGAATCGGTGCGACGAGTCAAAGACCTCCAAAGGCAGTTGTCCCACTTCGCACAGTATGGGCAATGGAATAGCATCTCTCAACTCTTCAGCATCAACAGCACCCTCATCTGGGGCAACGTGACCGCTCATGGTCCGGCGTCAATCGAAACATGGCTGCGCAACGATTCTGGTAACATGAACGGCTTGGTTTCTGGGTCTCTCAGTACAATGATCGTCGAGACCCCTGTGGTTAGCTTGAGCATTGACGGAAAGCGCGCGAAAGGACGCTGGAACGGCATCTGGTTCCAGGGCGACGGCAAGGGTGGAACGCGAATCCAGGGCGGAGTATACGAAAACGAATATATCTTGATGGACAATCGGTGGCATATATCGTTGCTACACTACTACGACATGTACAAGGGTGATTACGAAAACGGTTGGCGTAATGTTGACGGCAAGGGCATCTCGATTGTTCCGTATCATTTCACGGCCGAAGGGTCTGGACTACCGATACCGCCGGCAGTGGGAGACCCTGAACCGTACAATGGGACCATCGAGCAACTAGGAGCTAGGATCCAGAGGTTGAACGATGAAGACGATGTTCGGAACTTGATGCATGCCCATGGCTACTACGTTGATCGAAGGATGTGGTCAGATGTCGTAGATTTGCATACTGCAAATACGACTGTACGCATTGGCAACGAAACCACACTAAGAGGTAAGACTGGTGTCAGGCAATTTCTCAAACGCATGGGTCCAGAGGGCTTGACGCAAGGGGTCAACAACGATCATCCGATCTTCGACATGATTGTTGAAGTGGAAGAAAACGGTAGAGAGGCTATAGCTCGTGGTACCGAAATTGCCATGCTGGGTGATGTCAACCGCCAGGTTGCCTCATGGGAATTTAATGTCTTCAGGAACCGGATTGTCAAAGAGAATGGGGTTTGGAAGGTCCAGGATATTGTGGTGGCGCCACAGATCGTTGCTGATTACTACATTGGGTGGGGACGAGGTGGATTGAAGCCATCAGATGCAGTTGTCCCGCCATTCTTGAATGTCACTAGCAGTCCTGTGGCAGAAGGGAGTACGACACGTTCGACAAATGTGACAGTCAACGACCTTAAGCGCCGCCTCCGACGTAGTGCAGCCTGTGATGGTAGTGAGAACTTGTCGCATGCTTACGGCTATTACGCCGACGATATTTTAGGGAAGCAGCTGGGCGAGCTGTTCGCGAAGAATGGACACAAAGCATCGCCATTCGCAGGATTTTTCCATACCCCCGAACGTATAACTGGAGCAATGAAGGCATCGTATGGTACGAACCGTTCGGCACTCCGATCTAGCATATCTTTCCACTGGCGTCTGCAGCCTGTCATCATCGTCTCAGAAGATGGCCGGTCGGCAAGCCTGCGAGCGAGACTGTTGCAGCCTTCGACGTCCGTCAACAAAGCGGGCAGCTTCAATTCTGCCATATACCAGGACCAAATCGTTTCTGAAAATGGAAAGTGGAAATTTTGGAGTGTCACAATAGACGAGTTCTACTGGCAGTCATCGTCCTGGAAAAGTGGATGGAGCATGGTGACTCAACAGAATTCAACCCAACCCGATCCTCCTGCATGGACGAGGAGGTATCCCCCCGACCTCACCATAGCAGATGTCGGAGAAAGGGAGAGTACGTTTCGCGGTGGAAGTGGCCAATTCATCCAGTGGCCTGAGATTCAAAGAATGTGGTTTGGGTATCGGAACTCCGTCAGCGGGCGGAAGCCTGAGTGGTACTGGCCTGGCTGTGTTCCATGTGGAGTTCGGCCAGACTGGTCACTGGAGGCAAATGGATGGCAGGAGCCGTGAGCTGCTGGCCCAATGTAGGAGCTAAGTGCACAAGTCCTATTCATGTGTTGTCAAAAGAAACGAAAGCGATAAGATGATACCAACCTGTGTTGGTTCTTTGATGCAGTGCCGCTTTAGGATGGTGCGAAGCAGCGCCTTACCTGCTACGTAATCAGCAATGTGAACGCTGTACGAGGCTGGCAGTACCAACCACCCCAGTTTCCCCGCTTTGTACCTGCGTTTTGCGTCGAACCCGAAATGATGATGTATGCTTGCAACAGGTATGGTGTCGGGTTCGACGGCAAATCGACAAGTAGGTAAGTCTTGGCAATACCATCCACAGATGCCGGCTGCTTCCTCACAGGGGCCTGATGACGTTCTTCAACCCCAACTAGAGCTATGACATTCAAACGTTGCCAATCAAAACCAGATCTTCTTTACGCCCAGCTAGGCGACCAGCGAAACAAACATCAAGCGCGATTTTCCAGTCGACCAAGGCCTCGGAGTCGTTGCCGTTTATGCGGTGAAGCCCGCGGCGCGTGGCTGACACGCTACCCATCTAGGTCGGTACGGCAAAGACATCAGGCATCTCACAGCGCAGACAGCGCGGGTGTCTGAATGAAACTCCACGACAAGAGGGACTCTCATCGCATCCAGTCGTCAAAGTGACGGGTCTATGGTGCGGATCAAGCGTAGCGCAGCCTAATGATGTCTGACATGGCAGAGGATCGTAGAGGCGGGTCATGATGCGCGCCGAGACCCGCACAAGCTTTTAGACATCCGCCTGGTAGTTGGAACGGCGCAGCAGGAAACGGACGAGCGTCGCGCCTTATTTTAGGTAGGTCATGCCCATGTACTTGCGGGCTGCTATTCCGCTTTTTGGAATCTGGCCATCACTTGCGACGTCCTGCCACAGTGTAGGACCGACTCCTGAACGTCAACATGCTTCAATACGACAAGATTTTGAAACTCGCCCTGGTGCCGTCAATTGTCTTCCTCCTCATATCCCTCGTCTCGGTGGCATTGACGACGCATTACTGGATCCTTACAGATTGGGTCATACCACGCGGTCTCAAAGTAGTAACAAGCAATTTCAACGACCGACTGCAACAGTACGAGACAGACGACACAATCGTTTACTTCAAGGAGGCCTCGACAGATGCGACTATCGTTTCTGGATGTCTGAATTTGACGGCGGCTATTGTGGCTCTTATTGCCTGGAGTACGTTGCGCAAACCAGATATGGACTCGCAGTACAACATTGTACGTATCTTTGAGGTCGATTTGATTAGACAAGACTGACCACCTTCAGAGCACACGTCGCTTTTGGATGCTTAGTATTGTTGTTACCACTCTTGCTGGATCTGCAACTGCTCTTTCCGCCGTCGTGCTTCACTATACCGAACGAGGCGACGACCAGTGGGGCTGCAGTTCCGAGAGGTTGATGATGAGTGGCAAACTGAACACGAATCAGTACTGCACACGCGAGATGGCAGCTTGCAACTATCAACCAGGCTTCGTGCCAAGGGGAGACCGCGAGAATACCAGCATAGCTTGCACCGAAGCGGTCAGTCGCCCGCGTCATGTCGCAGATCACCCACTGACATATTATCAGGTAACTGTGAAATGGTTGCAGATCGTCATGATCGTGAATGCTCTGATAATACTGGTGATGTTCTCCCTCCAAGCACGCCTCCGAAGAAAGTCACGAGAAGCACGATTGAACGAACCGGTACCGGAGGAAAAGACGGCACCATGATGATGGCGACATCCTGATGCGATACGATATTTACGACATACTCACGAACTTTTACGACACACTCCTTTCACGAATTCATTCAACTCAAAGCATTGCATTATCATCGGAGTTTGGGCTACAGCCAGAAACACTTTTCTGTAATTTACAATAATGATTGCCAGGCTGAGTCATGGTCATAAACCTTGGAAGTAAGAGCGGGAGCGATTTCATAGGCAACAATTAACGCGCCTCATATCAAACGGTTCTCAATGTCTCGCGCATAGTTCATTGCTTGACAAATCTCCAGCTATAATGCTCTGTTTACATTCCAGATGCATCTGGTCATTCCAGCATCCGTTTTTCTTTTTGACGATCGGCTCGCTGCGGATGGGGCGTCATAACGGCTGCAACACTAATACCAGTAGAACATCTGACTGCTGTTAGTCCAACAACTAGCGTTGGACGGACAGAACAGTCGGCCTGTAGTCTTTAGCGTCCTGCGACGTCAGCGCTCGAAGCGGAAGTTCGAGTATACAGAAGCTAGTACACTTTGGGCTGCGTACTACGAACATGCAGCCTGAAGGTATACGCTACAATCAGAGTTGTCATGCTGGAAACTAATAGCTATTGTATATACCTAGGGCCTATTTTGTGTCGAAGACAGCCCTGAGAGTGCGGCACGTGCAGCCTACGTCGTTCACCACGTTTTTGACCAAATGCGTGTTCAGAATGGAAAAAGGGATCTTTCAATATCGATGGCGAGGATGAGTAACGTAAAATGAATCCAGGGTTGTAGAACTCAATGAGGTGAGCGGTGAGGTCGCCGTTGCCTCGTGCCTGCCTCGCTGGCATGAAGCATATGACTGCTTACGTACTCACACTGCTCCTGCCCACAACAGCAGTTGTTTGTACATAGAGCGCGTCAGATAGCAATTCTCATTTGCTCTCAATCTCTATCGTCACGAACCTCCTCGTCATGGCCCCGCACCCTCTCTTTCCTAACCTCGAAGCGTCTGTCCTTGTGGACAATCGCCCTGTTGTTGAACTTGATGACTGTGAAGATGCTAATCTCCACACCAAGATAGTCTACATCGAGTCTGAAGCAGGCGAGCAGTTCGGCGTCCGCTACTACATCCCCGGTTACCTCTTCGAGCACTATAGCATCAAGGCCATAGTCAGCATCGACGGCGTGGACATGCGCAAATTCATCTTCGAGAAGCGCAACTACGACTACTACGGTGTCTCGAGGCACATTTATGCCAGCAGCGCAAAAGCGGGCCGTAACTTCATGGGCCAGCGCTTCCGCTTCGCCTCTCTGGATACTCGTGAGTGTAGCTAGTCAGCATTCCTACCACATGGCTAACGTGTCTAGACGATGAGAGGAGCGCAATCGAGCACGAGCTCCAGGAGCAACTGGCACACACGGGTACCATCTCTATAGCATTCCACAAAGTCACCAATGTACGCATGGCGGCTGCATGGAAGGATGTCCCGTCAATGTACCAGTACGACAAAGTCCCTGAGAAGGCTTTGAAAGGCTCATCCGTCTCGCACAAGACTACGTACGTATTGCAAAGCTGGCTTCCTATCATGCGCTAACAATCCTGACAGCCTCGACCCGCCTGAGCGCATCGCACCTGTCAAGTTCATGGAGGCTGACTACGTCGATGGAGAAGGTCGCCCATTCGCCGTCATTGAGTTCAGATACCGCTCTGCAGCTGCTCTGAAGTCACTCGCCATTCTCCCCCGATCGTCGAGTCCAGCACCAGTCAAGGATGTGGTCTCAGAAGAGGAGGTGAATAAAATCTACGTGAGCCTCCTTTACCCTCTGCTATCTAGACAGAAACTTACCGGATACGACAGCTCAAGCAGGAAGAGGCCGAGACACGCAAGCGAGACCGTGCCGATGACGATGGTGATGACGGAGACGTTGAGATGGTGAATGAGAGGCCCGCAAAGCGACGTTGCTTCCCAACCAGCAAAGATGAAGTCATCGAGCTGGACTGAGTAGGCTTCGTACATCCGATATGGGGTTGTACGGCAGGCAGAGCACATGATTTGCAGAATACGTAGCATCCTTGCATAAGCAACGTTCAATATGATAGTATGGCATGCTACAGACAGGCTCATCTACCGAAAAGACGCTCACTAATATAACATAGCATGCTGAAAGTCGCTTCGTGGATAGACTCGTAATTCATTACCATGGTCTCCGTTTCATCACATCTCTACATATGGCACCAATGTATCCATAACCTTGGTCAAGTGCTCCAGCACATGCCCCACTTTAAGTACATCCTCATCCTTGGTCGCTCTTCCGAATATGTATGCCGAGAACGGTATTCCAGGTGCGACGTTGACCAGGTGGTTTCTAGAATCCTTCTCTATGGGCGTATCTATGGGAAACACCCCCATCGGTACGCTTATCACCGGACTTCCTGCTTTCGCAGCAAAACTCTGTATGGTGACACTCAAGGTAGGTAGAATCATAACGTCGCAACAATTTGTACACAAAGCTGTTTCGATGCCACCTTCGCCTGTGTAGTAGTTGTCTTTTACTAACATGGTCCTATAAAGCAGCCCATTCAGATCAGAGGCTTCCGCCCTCTCGAGACCTTCGGCATTCCGCCGCGGGTATTGCTCCGCTGGATGAGCTTTCGTAAAGGTGATGAGATCTTGGAGATTTTGGATTCCGTTAGGATTTTTTTCGAGGGAAGAGAGGTATGAGTTTATCGCAACCTTCATATCTGTGTCCAAAATAATGCTTTTAGCTTCTGGTGAAAGAGCTTCCCAACTCGAAGCACCAGTAATCTGAAAGTCGTGGATAATGGTAGCGCCTGCGTTTTCTAATAATGTGAGCGTCTTTTCAAATGCTTCCTTCCTACACCTAGGAAGGTTTTCTAGTTCGCTGAGATGATGGGGGACGCCGATGCGAATGCCGTTTAGATGAGTGCTTGAACATGCACTGTTCAGATTTTGCAATAGCTTCTGCTTTGTTGGTGAAGGGATGTGATCGCTTTGCTGCACAAGACCAAGGACGAAAAACGATGCGTCAGACACAGTACGCGTAAGTACCCCAACAGTGTCGAGTCTTTTGGATGCGTAAATTATCCCTTTTGAAGAAAGAAGACCGCGCGTAGGCTTGAAGCCCACGATCCCTGATTTCTCGGTTGAAGAAACAATGGAGTAGCATGTTTCCGTGCCTAACGCTGCAAAGCACATACCTGCTGCAACCGCTACGGCACAACCTCCCGAACTCCCGCTGGCCTTCATGCCTGGGTGGTAAATGCCTGTAGTCTGACCTCCTCTAGCACTCCAACCTGAACATCCACTCGTAGACCGGAAGCCTGCCCACTCAGCCATATTTCCTTTGCCCAGTACTATAGCTCCCGCCTTCCGTATCGTTTTCACAATCTCAGCTTCCTCAGACGGTCTGGCATCTATCAAGGCAACACTGCCACATGTTGTGAACGTGGCGTCAAGAGTGGGCATATTGTCCTTCAAGAGAATAGGCACACCGTGTAGCGTGCCTCGAGCGCCGTTTGTTAGTCTTTCAACATCGAGGAGGTGGGCCATGGATGTGGCGTCCGGGTTGACTTCTGCCACCGCGTGAAACTGGGGGTTTAATTCACGAATACGGGTAAGGTAGACTGAGGTCAGCTCAACCGATGTGAAGAGGCGGTTTTGGAATGCTGTCTGAATCGTGAGATTGTCGAGACCGGCGAGAGGTAGGATGTTTGGACGGGTCTTGGTGGATCCGCTAGCTTTTTGGGTACCTGCAGTCATGATGGGTGGAATTGATGTGTTTGCAGATCTGCTCACGGAAATATTGACCTGGCAAGTTCGCAGTATTTCTATAGCGTTGAGGAAATCTATTTGGATACTTAGGGAGACAGTAGTACCGATGAAGAGATGGGTAAATATACATGTTTAGTTGTGAAAGATTGAAGAGCCAATGTTCACACTGATCTTCAAGAAGATCATTGTGAAATATAGCTTCGATGCTTCAAACGCGCCATCATATTTGCCATATCGTTGTGGATTCTCTTCCTTCATATTGCTCAGTCAAGTTCTATGACCTCCGTCTCATCAGTTGGTATCTGTCTGACGCGTTGCTGCTTCCTCTTTCTACGCAGATCGACCGAACGTATCTCGATGAAGTCGTCGTCGCATGTTGCACTCAGGCCACTGGATCCGTGATCATTGCCTCCTACGGTTGAGGTATCGGATAGCTCGCGTTTCATGCGTACACGGGTCTCTTCTTGCTCCTAGTTCATGTCAGCGCGCCAGATACAGACACATGGTAACAGGTGACCTACCCTGAAGCGCCGCACAATAGCTTCTAATTGTTCCCTATTCAGTTGTCCGAGAACCGTGTTATCACCATCGAGGAAGTCGACTGGGTCGGGCGTGCGTTCGATAATGTGTAAATCCTTGAGTGCAGCTACGAATGATATGGTCAATCCGCTAAAATTTTAGTTTGAGGGCAAAATTTACCAAGCGAGCGATAGTAAAAGTGAAATGTTGCGAATGGCTCCCCTCCGTCGGCATATTCGGCATCGTAATACTCAATCTCTTCCGCAGGCTCCGTCTCTCCAAGACTGTAATCACGTTAGTCCGTCTCGATGTTTAGCGCGAATCATACCGAAATTGCCTGATGCGACAGCGACTCGCCCTTGATAGCCTTCTCGTTGACTGTGTCCAATTTCTCAAGCTCCTTGTGTACAAATTTGGTCCTTGCACTGCGTCTCGCGTTGTTGAGGAAGTAGAACTCGCAAGTAATAATACCAACGAGCCGTATCTTCTTTTGTAGATCTTCCGGTATAGGATTTTCGCTGCATTCCCCTGTATATACATCAATATGCTGTTTTGCAAGAAGTAAAGACGTCCTACTGATATCAAGTGGTGAGAAGCGATATGACTTTGTCGACCAATTCCTACCATCGTTCGAGATTGGGCCGGAACTGACATGACCTTCTTGGTTGTACAGCTCACAGGGACGAATAAGAGGTTCGTCGATGTCCTTGCCGTCCATTGTCACGATCATAGATACAGGGCGGTCGACGGGAAACGGCGCCTTGAACGAGTAGTGAATCTCGAAGGCCGAATTTGAATGCACTTCGATGTAGCTTTCCGAAGTGGCTTCCGATACGGCTGCGTGCTGGTCGACATACTCGCGAAGTGGGTTTCCATGGACGTAGATCTGAACCTCGAGCCCTGGGACTTCATCTACGATTGCCATGGCGCCAGGTACAGATTCAGGGCAACAAAGGAAACGAAGAGTAATAGTAGAAAGATGTCCTTGGGAGTGGTAACGTTGCCAAAGATATATTGAAGGTGTTTGCTGTGGAAGAGCCTTCACCTCAAATGAGGATGGAGGCATTGGCGGATGGAACGTGAGGTGAAGGTGATTATCGGCAGGTGAGAGACGGTAATTCTGAAAGTTCTCATCTCCGACGCGTCACTGAATCGCGCGTCCATAGCCATAAGATGTAATTTGGGCATGCTGGATTCCTCGATGCTTCCTTTCTAGCGACCTCGGCCTTAGTGCGAAGACCACAGGCCCCACTCAACGAAAAGTAGGATGAAGGGAAGCAGAACGCGGTGGGACATTTGAGAAATGTGAGAAAAATGAAGTGAGGAAAATCGACCGACCATGTCACTGACAATACCCCAACTCTGACGCTTGCGCACCATCACAAGCACCAAACCCGCCATGTTGGCCAGTATCCATCGACCTGATTACTTGAAGCGCTCAACAGTCCAAAGCTACCACCTCATCTTTAGCCCTAGGGCCACGGCATACCTTCTTCGGCTGACTCCTAGTCCACTGAACTTCGTCGTCGCCTAGGAGGGTGGTATCACCGGCCTGGCTTTCTTCTTCGCGTTCGCGCTTGATTCTGATCGCGTCTTGCCTCTTTTCCTGTGACCAGTCAGTCATAAGTGTATGATCGTTTCTGCGGTGTCCTATCGCTTACGCGCACGCGCTTGAGCTCCGCCCTCATCTCTTCCTCGGTCATGTCTTCCGGATCTTTGTCCTCATCCTCATCCTCTGACTGCTGTGATGGGCTTGGAGTACGCGGGATAACACCAATAGACTTGAGCGCATCTGCACGGTCATTAGCGGACGGAATGACTTGGCCTGACATACTTACAACTGACCAATTGACCTATAGAGAAAAGTGAAGGTCGCAAAAGGCTCATTTCCTGTTGTTGCCACTTCGTTAAAAGTGATGCTATCGCGCTGTACTGGTATAGTGAGGCTATTGGGCATGTCAGTGCCGACGCTTTTCATGGGTGTAACAAATATACCTAGTTTGGTGAGACAATGCATCGCCCTGTGCTGCAGCTGTTTTGTGCAGCGCCTTTTCACTGAGAGAGTCAAACTCGTTGTTCGCAAGCTGAGGTACTTCGGCTGGCTTCACTGCCTCTAGATGCTCAATCAAGTAGAAGTAAAGCACGATACGACCGGTAGTTGACAGCCGGTCAGCAACCTCTTTGGTGACCGGGGTATTGTTCTCGTCTTTTCGTAGTTAGCTAATACCAAGGAAGATGCCGATGAACAAGAGCTCACTAGTCTTTAGCTCGGCGAATTGGAAGCCTTGAGTAAAGCTACGTCCACCAGCGGACGAAGTAGATCTCGAGCATAAGTATCCCTCGCAGCCTTCTTTACCACCCCACTCAATGAACGGAGCTTGCACGTAATTGCCATCCAGAAGTATATCCATTTGGATTGCTGAAGGAGGCGTGAATGGTGGACGATAAAGATAGCGGATAGAGAAGTCGGTAGCTGGTGGCGCTTCGATGTATTTGGTAATTGAAGTCGTAACCTCGCCGTCCTCGACACCAGCATGTTCGTGTTCTGGTAGCGCTATTGCGTCAACCTCGATAGTGACCTCAAGGCCTGGGATGCCGGTTGTGATAGCCATGGTATTCGTGAGTGCGAAGTGCAAAAGAGTCCAGACAGAAGGTAAAAGTTAAAACGACGATTAGACGAGTTGCAGTCACCTGAGATTTTCGAGCTGATTAAGCAAGTGAGCGAAGTCTGTACTGACAGGAAAGATGCAGACTAAATAAGATGTTGAGAAGAGAATATGTTTTAGAAACATAAAAGATTCGCAAGCGTCAGAAATGCCTCTAGTAAATCACTCTTGTCAGGCTATATCTTCAGGCTGTAGCCGAAGTCAAATCAACAATCTCGATACCGTCCTCGTTTAGAGTAATGGGAAGCCTCCTGCGCTTAGCAGATACAAAAGAGACGTTGCCATCATCCTGGTCCTCCATGACAGCGGTACTGCTTCGTTCTCGCTTGAACCTTTCTCGCTTGACACTCGGCGCGGCGTCTTCTCGTTCACGATGACGCCGAAGTACTTCATGGGACTCCTTTAGAGTAAGGGTATCGACGTCACGATCTTCGAGCGGTACTGGACTAGGATTGCGGGGGATGATGAGAAGAGACTGAAGGGCAGCTGTATATACGTTAGATGCATGATTTACGGAGTCTAGAATTAGATTCACTTACCCTTAGACCGGTACTTGAATTTGAAAGTGATGAAGGACTTGCGATCATTGTTCATGTATCGGCATGTCAGCTGCGTAGTCTTCGGTATAACTTCTGGAGCACGCAGACTATAATTGGTTAGTCTATATTGCAAGCCTCCTATGCCTATCCCTCTTTACATTGTTTGATGGGACAAGGCTCTGCCCTTCAGAGCCTTCTCCGGTATGTTGCCAAAGTCCGAGGTACTCATTGCAGATAACTCCAGCTTGCTGGAATTGCGAACGTTCTTGACGAAGAAAACATGGACCTCAATCTCTCCCATCTCTTTCATGTCTTTCATAAGCTGGTCTGCAGCGGAACGGACGTCAGGATCATCTGGGAAGAAGTCAGATCTAGCGATATATCAATGTTCAGCCAGAATACCAATTTGGAGGGCAGAGGAAGCAAATTTGGTTGTGAACCACCGCTCGTTTTCTGTATAAGCTGAGCCTTCAACCAACATCCTGTAGCTAGTACCTCTGAAGTCCTCCTGCTTTGCGATACGATCTCGAACGTGCCGCCCATCTACATAAGTTCGAAATAAGACTGGGTTGTCTGGCCATTTTGGAGTCATCTCAAAGCGAATGTCGAAGGTCGACCCGGAAGTGGCCTCGATGTATTTCGTCGCCGCATTCGTCGAGCTCTCCGCCTCATCGTCGTCATATTCCTGTAGGACGGCTTCAGCAACACGAACTTCGACCTTGATTCCAGGGTAGTCTGTAGTGATCGCCATAATACTTGCTTGATAGCACAGAGCTTGATAACGGAAAATCTGACAGGAACAAGCTCAAGCGTGTTGGGAGTACGGAAGGTGTGAGCGTGAGCGTGAGCGTGAGCGTGAGAAGATGAGTGAATGATGAAAGTGTGGAAGTGAGTCTCCAGGATAAGGGTTATTGGGGTTACACGAGTACTGGGGTTACACCAACGTCTATCGTTACGTGATTACCACTGTATCTCTGAGACGAGGCGCGAAAGCGCGCTGCCGCGCGAGCGGTCCAAATACTGAACCTCACGGAAAGGGCTTCCGAAAGCTCGACAGTTCTGGGTCGAACGCAAACTATCGTGGAATGGCTCCACAATTAGCCTAGATGATACAGTGAGCATTTTCAAAGTCTTCAAAAAGTCACATGCAGAAACTCGGTCAGCGTATATACAAAAAGTCTATTCTTCTCCATACTCCAATAAGGGTTTCCGCCTGTACATATACCGTCCGCTTCCAGATGCTCTTGCAATACAGAACACCATCCCTTCCTCCGAAACAAAGTAAAAAAAAAAGAGTGCAATCCGTCGAACAGTAGCCCAAGCCGGGTACATGATTTGTAATAATGTCAAAACATTACGCCAAGTGGCGAAACAGGGCACAAAGATCAAGGTTTGGGTCTGAAAATGATTCGCAGCCGGTACGCCAGTGCAATGATATCCGCCCGCCAGATGCTGTTGTACGTTAACAAAAACCGAAGGAAACGCTATGCAGTCGTTATCATGGGAATATGCCTCCATGCAATGGTATCATTCGCGGTTATGGATTAGGCCGTAATTGTTGGAAGATCGCCATGGTAGTAATGCTGTGATGGATGCGAGGTAATGTGGGGAGGGCGATCGCGGTCGATGGTCGGGTAAGGCGTTGCTAGATGCCAGAGAAGCAGCCATGTGTTCAGGGAGAGAAGCCTGGGTTCACTTCGCTGTCGGCACAGCTAGTGCCTGGTAGTTGTCGATCTACCATGCACCTATGCTTGCGGGAGAGCCGGTCCCATAGTTTCCACTCAACAACTGTTGGCGAATGGACATGGCATCGTTGGACCCGCCTGCAGCAGGGTTGGGCGTCTCTGTGCCCATCCAGCCGAGACCTCCACGTAGCTCGTTGACTGCTTCCTGCATCTTTCCGCCCGAAATCTCATTGTGCTTCGCAATCTTCTGGTCCCATCCGCCATATTGGAGCTGTATGCCGCCCGCCTTCTTCGCTGCCTCCTGGATGACTATCGCCCACGCTTTTGCCATTTCCTCGTATGCCTCCTGCTTGTGTCGGTTGTGTTGATAGGTGTCCCAGTTGGGTAAGCGATGGATGATCTCAGTGGCGCCGTCAAGGAAGGCGAGTGATGTAGCGGGTTGATGTTCGTGGGGTGGAAGGAAGTGAGGTGTGAAGTCTTTGAGCGAGTCGAGCAATTCGTCAAGCTGTTGCCGCACCCGGTTGTATGCGTAGTCGGACGACGCACGGCCGCCAAAGGGGAAGGCAGCCTGAAACGCCGCCTCGTACTTTGACAGAACCTCCAATGTTGACTGTATGCTTGGCCGCGGCGCGGTGGTGACAACCTCGTTGCCGATGTCAGGGTGGCGCTGGCAGATGGACTGCAGGAGGTTGCGCATCTCGTCGGGGCTCAGGGTCTCGAGGAGGCGAGGCAGGGGGAGGGGTCGGCCTGAGATGTTGGTTCGCATGCGCTTCATGCCTCGCGGCGCAGGTCGTGGGAGTACGGCGGGCGATGTGGATGGCGATGCACTCATGCGGTCGTCGTCTCCGGCGCTGCCATCGTCCTCGGCTTTCCGCTTGCGGCCTGTCATTGCGGGCGTGGGGGCGAAGACTGCAAAGGGTGTCAAGTCAGTAGCCGACATGGGGTTGGGTTGTTGAGAGCAGCGAGCGGACTTACGGTTGCGGGTGGGAGAGCGGCGGTTGTTGTTCAAGAGATGAGGGGGCGTGAAGGTCTGGTACTGTACGCTCATGACGAGGAAGGGCCCGCAAACGCAGTGAAATCGCACGCCTGCTTTGTTGGGAGCCGGATAGCGATGTCTTGAGGATGATGCAGAGGGCGAGGCTCTCGTTGGGTCGGCCGTAGAGCGGTGTCAGGTGTGTTGTTGTTGCCGTGGTGGAGACAGCAGAGCCATACGAAGGCCCAAGAATATGCTAACAGCTATGTCCGTGCACACAGCCAATCACGTCACATGTCACAGATATCCAGCGCAGCACTTTCGCTCTCATCTGGAGTTGAGGTTGTATCTTCTCGCCACTTTTGCTTCATCCTAAAAGTTGCCCATTCACGTTTTGACATCGCGTGGTTGCCTGTTGGAAAAGCAAGGGCAGCGGCTACGGCGGCACTAGCTACATCACATCACATCACATATCACCATGCATATCAGAGAGAATGTATGTACGTGGGGGATCCTCCACCGTGGTGCAAGCCCACAGTATCAGATCTAGTGAATTTCTATCCAGGACGCACTCACGCCTTGCTTCTCTTCTGAGATGCATAGCGCCCAAGGCTCCCTGCGTGCGCCTGAGACATGGGCATGTCCGGTGGCGCTTTGATTCAACCGCATAAAGGAGAACGCCATGCGAGTGCCACACTTACCTGCTCGAACAATGATGCTATCAAAGACTCCCACCAACACCGTAATATACAAAACGTGCTCCACACATTATAGATACAGGGACTGGGCTGCGACCAGATCCCTACGGACAAGCTCCAGTGCTGCCGTGAACTTTTGTTCAAGCTCTTCGCTGCCCATAACTTTGGACGCTTGAGCTATTTGTCGGAGCAGTTCTTCCAGTCGCCTGAAGAGACGGATGAGACTTCCCTCGTACACGTCGGTCATTTTGCTGCAAACGTTAGTCGTTGTTCAATGCGGATCGACCGAAGCAACATACCAAATCTCTGCGAACGTCGCACCCTTGGACCACGCGTAAACGACCTCCATCAGCTCATACTTGAATGACTTGAGGTACTCCTCTTCGTTGACAGTCAGCTTGCTCTCTTGTGACATCTTCGCAATCACCCTAGCCTGCTGCTGGATCTCGCGATACGGTTTGGCAAGCTCTTCCTTGAGCGCCGGCACTTCCTGCGTCTTCTCCTCAAAGATGAAACAACTGAGACAAGCAGCACATTGCTCTGGCGTGAGCTCGTTGAAGAAACGATTGAAGAGCAGCTCGCTAAGCACAAGCTCATCTCCAGTGCTGATCTCGCAAGCAACACGGGCTTTGAGCTGGACGACGTCCGCATCGTCAATGAAGCCAAGTCGTCGCAACACACGTTTCCTGCTCTTCAGCTCGTCCAGTTGGATGACTGACAGGGCGCTCGCAATCTCCTTCCTGATGTTCTTGATCTTCTCACCGATCGCAATCTTCTGCGCGTATTGGCTGTATAGTTCGGGTAATCTAGGCGAGTTGTGCAGAGGATTCGAGAGCAGGCGGGACTCTAGAACTTCGATTTTCTGCGTTGTGTTAGGGAGAGACATATGTGTATGATGGCAAAGCTTACCCTTAAGAGTCTCTTAAAACTGTCGTCCTTGATGTTCATGTTCTCAATGGGATCTAGAATGGCAATTCCGTCGGGGAAGCGCTTCTTGACCTCGCTCAGCGCTTTGCGAACGTTGTTCCTTTGCTCAGTCGACTTGAGTTCGTTGGGCAGGAATACTCGGAGATGGCCAATCGATTCAATGCAGTTCAGGACTACAGGCACAACCTCCATCTTGCCTTTGTCTCCGGCCGCAGGTGGTCGCACACCGGGTGGCAGACCATCGTTGACCGCAGGAACAAACTTGGTATCGCTGCTGACGGGCAGTAGCACGTCAACAATGTACGACTCTTGAGGTTGCAGGACTTCTCCCTTGTTAGCCTTGCGAGCAGTGTACGCTACAACAGCGCCCCAGCCGAAGTCGTAGTCTTTGAACTTGATCTTTACCAACCGACCACCTTGCAAGAATTGCAAGCAGTAGTTGGGCTGCATGATCACATCGCGCATGTCTTTAGTGTGTGTATCCAGCTGCTGCCGCAGATTGTAGTAGTCTTTGATTGCAGGCTCGTCAACAATGTTCGTGTTCGCCTTCTCTTGCTCAAGCTCTTCAAGTTCTACGATACTGTTAGTAGTTGTACCTAGATATCACAGACACAAACTTACGTTTCTCAAGATTGGAGACACCCGCTGTGCTCTGGAACTGGAAGAAACACCTCTCCAGCATAAACTCGGGAGATATGCCCTCAACTCGCATAAGGTTGAGAATCATGTTGTAACCCAAGTGGAAAGCGGAGTTGAGATTGTCCTGTTGACCGCGGACGATTTCCTTCGCCACAGCCGGCTCCATCTGCTCGCCGATCATCATGATGACAATACCACGGTCATCGAGACCACGACGACCGGCTCGACCAGACATCTGGATGAATTCGGAAGGCGTAACCCATCGCTGCGATACTCCATCGAATTTGCGCACACTGGTAAACACGACTGTCTTAGCCGGCATGTTCAATCCAATAGAGAATGTCTCAGTAGCGAAAAGCACCTTGATCAGCCCCTCCTGGAACAAAATCTCGATAGTCTCCTTCAGGATAGGTAGCAGTCCAGAGTGATGAACACCAATACCCCTTCGGAGTAGGGGAAGGATGTGTTGAATCTGGGGTAGTTGGCGGTCCTCCTCTGAGAGCATCTCGATGGCGCTGTTAAAGACCTTTGTGACCATGGCCTTTTCCGAGTCGTCGTTGAACGCTAGCGAGCTCATGGAGAGTGCGTAATTCTCGCATTCCCTCTTACTGAAACTGAAAACAATGACCGGGTTGTAGCTTTTGATCATGATCATCTTAACAATCTTGTAGATATCCGTCTGATCCTTGTTGCCGCCCGTGTTGGTTTTTTTGTCTTTGCCTTTGCCTTTACGTTTCGCCATAAAGTCCTTAGCCTCACTTCCACCCTTGTCCGCAATAGACGACATGGCCTTCTGGAAGTTCTCTTCACGGAACACACCCTTTTCGTCTACCACCAGATGTATACCCTCGGCACCAGCAGGGAAGAAATAGTGTTGCAGGGGCGTCGGACGGAAATCGGTGTAAACGACGTGGCACGGTTGGCTATGGGTTTTCGTGATCCATTCTGCGAACTGCATGGCATTGGGAATGGTGGCGGAGAGGAAGACGTAGCGGACCTTATCGGGAAGCAGAATGATGGTCTCTTCCCAGACAACACCTCTCGATTTGTCGCGCAGGTAGTGGACCTCGTCAAATACGACCCAAGCTACTTCGCGCATAATCTCAGAACCTCTGTACAACATAGAGCGGAGAATCTGCAGATATTAGTGGATACCATTGGCAAGCTCTTTCGATACATACCTCAGTCGTCATAACCAGACAAGTCGCGGTGGGGTTGATGGTGACATCACCAGTCATAAGGCCGACGTCGCCAAACTCGGCCATGAATTCTCGGTACTTTTGGTTACTGAGCGCCTTGATCGGGCTGGTGTAGATGACTCGCTGATTGTTCTTGAGACATTGTGCGATGGCGTATTCTGCCACAACTGTCTTTCCGGCCGAGGTATGCGCAGACACTAGAACACTCTCGTTTCGCTGTATCGATGCGATAGAGACCTGCTGGAAAGGATCTAGGGTGAAAGGCCATGTGCGCGCGGGCTCGGCTGGGGCTTTGTGCTCGGAGATGGGAACATAGTCGTAGTCTGGTGGGAGAGCGACCTGATGGCGGACTTGATGCGAGAGCACCACTGCCTGGCCTTCTTGCGACTGCGCTTGTAGCCCGGCGGCGGCGGCGACCTCGCGCGACTGCTCAGTCTCGAAGTCGTCGGTAACGATGGGCTCGGGCTCTGCATCGCGCTTCTGCTTCTTCTTCAGAGTCTGCGCATTGCCGTTCTCATTCGTCGTCTCGGTCGTCTCTGCGGGTGCATCGGCCATAGCGGTGTCCTGAACCGGCTCGGGTGACTTGACAGTGCCATTCGCCTGGCGCTTCTTGCTCTTCTTGGGCGCGGTGTCCTTGGAAGGGCCGCCCTCGAAGACGTCGAACATGTCGTCGTCCATGGTGGGTGGTTGTGTTTCGCTCTATTCGCAGTTGGATGCTATTATCTCACGGGTGTGGCTGGCGGGTCAGACAGGCGGTTTTGACCTGTCGCGAAAGATTATGGTATGCAAGCGCGACCGAGATCAAGAAAGTTTCACTGATGATCCTGACTAAGCGGATCATCGCCAAGACATGGCCGTGGAAGCTGCAACTCATCGAACCACCGCGACCAGAACTCCGCAACCTCTCCACTCTACAACACCGCCAAAGTACGCTGCAACTCGACGCCAATTGCGATCTACGCTGACCTCCCAAGATGCTCGCCCGTGCTACCTTCCGCGCCGCCTCGGCCCCAACTCTCGTTGCCCGCCGCGGCTTCCAGTCCACCCGCGCCCAGTTCGCCAGCCCATACCACTACCCCGAGGGCCCGCGCAGCAACTTGCCATTCGACCCATTGAAGAGGGGCTTTGCCTTCAAGTACTGGGGATTCATGGGTGAGCTTTGGCGCGTCGCAATGCCAGGTCCAGGCTAACAGTCGCAGCAACCGGATTCTCCCTGCCATTCCTCCTTGCTGGTGAGGCACCTGATTCAATCCCACCTGCCGTGAATATACATCTAACCATACTCTCACTACAGTCTGGCAGACAAAGAAGAACAAGCCCTAGACGCAGTCACTCGCAGCGTGGGCACGATACTGGGTTATTGGGAGGATGCGGGATTTGTAGAATATCGGAGGGTCGCTCGGACACCTGTATAGACACTACAGCATCAATTTCATTGTCTGTATTCCATCATGCTTCAGTGTATGCAGTTGACAATGTTCGACGTTGTTCATCAATGTCCCCTCGGTCAATCAAAGTGGCTATTTGAATTGAGACGTGGGGTACTGTCGCTGGCCACTTGATCGATTGGAACAGTGGAAGAGGCAAGTTAATCCATACAGGTAACTTTTTGAGAAGCAAGTGGTAAGAGGACGGGATTCATTTTGCAACACCTGTATGACGATGAGAGGCGTTGTTGCATCACTCTTCGGTAGAAGCTCGGCGCTAGTATCACCAAAAATTCGGAAGCGCGATTCTGCCAACGGGCTAGTGACCAGTCATTCAAGCAACAGGACGCAACATTGCAACGAACACAGCCCATGATTCTACGGCAATGCGAAACCTAAAGATTGTGGGAAGGTCGCTTCTGCGGTTTTCTGGAGACGAACCACTACCGCTAACTGCGACTGCCTGGGACGCCGCATCTGATGCACTGGTATGCGCTTTCGGTCCCTCGGAATCACGTGCGACCATCGAACTCAAGAGACTACATTATGCGCGCAACGGTGTTGAGGAGAAACTCGAAAGCATCGCATCGTGGGATGCGCCGTGTCCGCTGCCCTCGCTTACCCATGACTCAATCTTAAGTTTGCACCATTTCGCCGACACTTCGACATCATGTTTGATTTTGGCCGGAGGGGATATCGTCCTCGTAAGAGAAAACCCAACATCTACGGAAGAGCTAGTTGAGATCGTGGGATCGGTGGATGCTGGCCTCTCGGCTGCTGCGTGGTCGCCAGATGAGGAACTCCTCGCCATCACTACACAGGCGGACACCTTACTGTTGATGAGTCGCGATATCGAGAACATTGCAAGCGTCAACCTCACTCCTGAAGATGTGAACGTCTCCAGTCACGTCTCGGTCGGGTGGGGAAAGAAAGAGACGCAGTTCAAAGGCAAACGAGCCAGGGCGCTACAGGACCCAACAGTACCGGAAAGCATCGACGAGGGTGTACTCAGCCCCCTGGACGACAGATCTGTCACAATCAGCTGGAGAGGCGATGGCGCATGGTTCGCAGTAAGCAAGATCGAGGAAGAGCGCCGTCGCATGATCCGTGTGTACTCCCGCGAAGGACAACTGGACAGTGTAAGCGAACCTGTGGATGGCCTCGAAGGGGCCCTCAGTTGGCGACCATCAGGCAACTTAATTGCCAGTACTCGCCGTACCAGCGACAAAGTTGAGGTGGTCTTTTTCGAGCGGAACGGTCTTCGTCATGGCCAGTTCGATCTTCGATTTACTGTTGAGGAGTTAGCTGCCCTCTCAGTTCCATTGACACTCAAGTGGAACAGTGATTCTAACGTCATTGCTGTATCCTATCCCGACAAGGTGCAACTCTGGACGATGAGCAATTACCACTACTATCTCAAGCAAGAACTTCGATTTCCCGAGGCTTCTCCTCGGACAGTCATGTGCGATTGGCACGCCGAGCGTCCGCTTGCTGTCGCGCTTTCGACGTCAGGTATCTCATCTACCCGTTCCTACCAGTACGTCTGGCTAAATACAGATTAGATTCGCTGCAAGTATTAGAGTATGCCTCTACGATTTCGGCTGGCTCAGTTGCTCCACCAAATGACTTTGGTATGGTCGCTTCGATAGACGGATGTGAGTAGCTACCTTCTCCTTGAAGGATCGTTTGGTACTGATGGTTGCAAGTGTCTCTAAAACTTACGCCTCTTCGCATTGCGAACGTACCACCTCCCATGTCATTACACACTGTGGCTCTAGAGTCGAAGCCTATGGATGTTGCACTTTCGAAATCGGGCAACTGTCTAGCAGTACTTTCCGACAGCGACCTTGCAGTATATGCCCTCGACCTGAACAAGCGGCCAATACCAAAACCTAGTCTCCTTTGGCGCAGTGACGCGGTAAAAGATCACTCCCCGCGTCATGTCACATTTCTTGGCGAGGACCAGATGTTCGTACTAACCGATAGCTGGGACGAGGAGGAAAGCTCTCTCTGGCATTCCGAGGGAGATATGTTGCTGCCCCAAGGACCCATAATGGAGGCCGAAGGCACGTCTCTGCTTCTTTCGAGTATCGATCAGGAAACGCTGTACAGCCAGTTTCAGAGTGGTGCCTTACATCAGGTTGTGGTCGATGAGACTACATCGGATCTGCCACCGCAGATGTCTCTTGTCAACAAATTCCCCTCTTTTGCACCCGAGGTTCAGCTCGTCAATGTTGAGGGTCAGGTACGTATAACATCTGTCAAGTTGTATTGACAATGGCTGACAGGTGCAGACACTGGCGTTTGGTTTGACTAAAAGCGGAGTGCTGTATGCCAATGAACGCATATTAGTTCGCAACTGTACATCGTTCGTGGTCACTACCGCTCATCTTATCTTCACAACGACGCAGCATCTCCTCAAATTTGTTCATCTTGCTAGTGTAGATGGTGAGCGCCGCTTGGATTGTCGAAGTCGCCTACATACTAATATTTTCCAGATCTAGAGGTACCTGCAGACGAACCACAAAAGGATGAAAGATGCAGAAGCATCGAGAGAGGAGCAAAGATCGTCACGGTCATGCCAACAACGTACTCAGTCGTACTACAGATGCCGAGAGGTAACCTGGAAACGATATACCCACGAGCACTTGTGCTTGCTGCTATACGCCGAAGTATTGAGGCAGACCGATATGATGAAGCATTCTTTGCTTGTCGCAACCAGCGCGTGGATTTCAATATCCTACATGATCATGATCCGGAGCGTTTCATGGCCAGTCTGGAGAGGATTATTTCGCAGATCAAGAAGATAGAGCACATCGATTTGCTCTTAGCACAGCTCCGGTAGATGGCCACCTCCATGATCAGGTATACATCAGCTAACGGATACAGTAACGAGGACGTCTCGGAAACTATGTACAAGGAAACACTGAAGACAAAGGAACTGGCCACAAAGTCAAAGCTGTCACAAGATCAAGTCGACAATAAAGTCAATCGCATATGCGACGCTTTCTTGGACGTACTAGAGAAGTCACAGTACAAGGATGTGCACCTGCAGAACATAATCACGGCCCACGTCTCCAAAACACCGCCAGCTCTGGAGACTGGTCTAGCTATGATCGGTCGTCTGCAAGGTGAGTCTTACTCATTCGCTGGTTGATCAATCTACTAACGTCTTGCAGCATCAAGTGACCCGCTTACTGACAAGGCTGCCGAGCACATTTGCTTTCTTGCAGACGTCAACCAGCTCTATGACACATCATTGGGACTTTACAATCTAGATCTCGCCCTGCTCATCGCTCAACAATCACAAAAGGTACATCTGACATATCGCCCAACAAAGCATTGTCTAACTCTCACAGGATCCGAGAGAATATCTTCCACATCTCCAGTCTCTACAAGATCTCCCCGAAATCCGTCGCAAATTCAAGATTGACGACCAGCTCGGACGCAGAGCGAAAGCACTCACACATCTCAAAGAACTCCAGGCCTACGATGAAGTACAGGAGTATGTACAAAAGCACGACCTTTACCCCGAGGCCTTGAGCATGTACCAATACGACAACACTCGCTTGAGAGAAATCATGCGGTTGTACGCAGATTTCTTGAGCAGCAACAACAAGAACAAAGAAGCTGCGCTGGCGTACGAGTATCTCGGCGATCATACATCCGCTTGGCCATGTTACCGGTCAGCCAATCTCTGGCGCGAAGCCTTATCGTCTGCTGTTCTCGCCGATGTCAGCGCTGATGAGCTGTCGACCATTGCCACGGACCTCGCCGATGGTCTCGCAGAATCCAAGGACTACCTATCCGCTACATCAATAACACTGGACTATCTGTCTGATCTTACGTCCGCAGCGCGTCTCCTGTGTCGTGGTTGCCACTTCGCCGAAGCAATTCGTGTCGTCACGCTCCGCCGCGAACCTGCTCTTATTACCGAAGTCATCGATCCCGGTCTCATAGAACGCAGCGCAGATATGACTGAGTTCCTCGCCGACATGAAAGGCCAACTGCAAGCTCAAGTACCTCGACTCAAGGAACTCCGGACCAAGAAAGCAGAAGATCCGATGGCATTCTACGAGGGCATGATTGACGGCCCGGCCGATGCGAACATCCCTGACAACATCTCTCTGGCGCCCACGGACACAACGAGCGGTGGTACATTCATGACCAGATACACAAATCAGACTGGCACAGTAAACACGACGACTACACGCAAGACAAGCAAGAATAAGCGCAGGGAGGAGAGGAAGCGTGCGCGTGGTAAGAAGGGCACAGTATATGAGGAGGAGTATCTTACCAACTCGATCGAACGCCTCATCGAGCGTATCAACAGCATGCAGGAAGAAATCCAGCGCCTTGTCGAAGGTTTGTTTAGGAGAAGTATGAGAGAGCGTGCTGATGCCGTGTCCAATGCTGTCAACGAGGTCATGGAACGGTGTCAGGATGCAATCAAGGAGATGTACCCAGCTGTGGCAGTTGGAGCCTCCGAGAGTGCTAATCAGCTGCCAGTTGGCGTTGAAGGTGAGGCGATGAAGCCTACTGGCGGAGATGCGACGCTATGGGATAGCTTGCAAGAGGTGGGGAAGAAGAGAGAGGCGCCAGTGATTAAAATGTTTGAGAAGCTTAGTCTTCTAGGGTAGGGTATGCTATCTTGAAGTAGCTAGTTTCGTGGACCTAGGGAGGCTATAGCTTCTTTTTGCAAGACATTCAAGCCTTTGCACATGATGGATCATACGAGCTTTAGCCTTGAATTGGCTCCCTACAACTGCTCATGTACGCTACTATCACTATGAGGTGTCAGTTCGAGGTCTTACCTGGCGGGTAGCATTAGGTGGAGACACAAGTAGACTAGGACGTGCGCCAGACTAGAACGCGCGTCTGTAAGCCAAGGCGGTGTATTCAGCCGAAAGAATCACTCCGAGCTCGTACATCCTATGTACACTAATCGAAACATGATTATGGTGAGTAATCTTGAGAGTGAAAAGATTGAACGTTTGAACGAAGCGGGATCTTACACTTTAGTTGCTGTTTGGTCCGTGGGTAGTGTACGAAAACGAGCTTTCCACAACTTCAGCAACCTAATCGATCCTAAAAATAAATAGGTCTTGTCAAGTGCAAGCTATTAGAATATATGTGCTCAGTTACCTGTTGTCAAAACGATCATAATCACGCTGGGCCGAATGAGTTACGCGTGTCACGGCAAGGCTGGATTGACCCGAGGACGACCGAAGCACACCGTCACTTACAGCAGGTCCAGCGGTATTCCACTCAAGAACGGACTAGTTAGCTGGCACTGCTTGTAGTTTTTGACGATCGATGTCAGCAAGTACGATGTACTATACTCAACCATGTGGAGTATATAAGCACCTTCCACAATAGAGCTTCGGATACTCCAATACTCCGCAAAACTTATAAAATCATCACCCATCATTTTAAAAAATGAAGCTTTTCATCATTGCGGCTATAATCTCGAGTATTGCATCGGCGCAGGGGTCATCAGGGGCAAGTTAACTCATCTTTCGTGCTCTAGATACCTATCTCATGGCTAACTGAATGAAGCTCTGCTACGGAGACGATAGTCCAGCTGGAGTTTGCGTTCCTAACGACCAACGACCTGACCAGCCATGTTCCGGAGTATGTGACAATGACACTCTCTTTCCTGACCGGAGTAATCATATCATACTTACTCTTTTTCTAGACTTCACCTTGCAGAGGCAACACGAATGATTGCACGATTGATGCTGCGAGCGATGGATTGGCAAGCTGCACATAGATTGGCAAGAGCTTGGAAAAGCGACGGGACTAGAGTTCGGAGACAAACACCAATACTTACGAAGGACCTTCGAGTAGTCTCGCTCGTCTCGAATCTCATGCGTGGGAATGAATGGGGGCATTGGCCAGCAGAGAAACCTCTCCGCCTCCTGCTTCGGATGCGTACCGGCGGTCTGTCACCGCTCACACTTCTTGCCCCATCCTCATTAAATGTCTTGAGCTTACTATCTCGCACTTACCGACCTTTTTGTCTTGTTCTAAATGCTTGTGACTCAACAGCTTTTTTGTCGCTTCGTCAATTTCACAACTCGACACTAATATTGAGAATAGATACCAGCTCATCGACTCACCCCTTCTTACTGACCTACGATCCGCAGAATTCATTTAAGAATTACAACATTAGTAGCTGACAAAGGGCGAAGCGCATTAGCACGAGATCATCAAGCGTACGCAAGTGGAAACATCAGAAGGAATAATCAATGCCTTCGCTAAAAGGGTTTTCTAAAAGTAAAATATGTACATAGATCAAGGGTAGTCGTTGTCTGCTCTTCCACAGATACTGAGGTCAAAGTGAACGGCGAAGTTTCAACTCATCTGGACTGGATCCAACTAGCAAGTCGAGGCACCGTTCGGTGTACCACTCTTGTAAGCGCCACTAGCGTCACCCAGGCACTCAGCTAAAACACCAAGTTAGCAATATGTCTCAATGATAACAGACTGATAATCGAACTCACCAACAGTAACCAACTTGAGATTGTTGTTCTTCGCCCAGCTGATCAACCAAGGCGTAAGGGTGTTGACCGTAGAAGCATAAGTCTCGTGCATGAGAGGGATATGTCCATTACCGCTGGTACCGGCTTGCTGGAACTTCTGCTGGCTCTGCTGGGGTGTCTTGCCGTTCCAGTCCTCGGAGTCGACATCATCGGTGATGACGCGGTATCCAAGCGTCTTCATTGTTGGGAGCACGTTTCCGCCAGTGGCGAGGTAAGGAGGGCGCATGTAGGTTGGCTTCACACCGATAATGTTGACGAGGGCTTGCTCAAGACGCGTCATCTGGGATGTTAGGTCGTTGGTTGAGAGGGAGCCGAAGTTTTGCGGGTGGGACCAAGTGTGGGATGCGATCTGGTGGCCAGCTTTGTAGGCATTCTGGAGAGCGCTCTTCTGGTTGTAGATACATCCTACGCCTGTTAGGAGGTGCTCTTAGGTGAGTATCATGAGGAATGCTATGCGTACCATATAGCGAACCAGTAACAAAGAAGGTGCCCTTAGCTCCACCAGCGGTCAAGGTGTCGACGAGCTTTTGTGTGTACTGAGATGGGCCGTCATCGTAGGCGAGAGCAATTTGACCAGGTGCTGCGCACTTTGTGATCACTTGGCCCGCCGCAGGTCCAGCCCGCTTCATCATATTGAGAGGATCTGGAATGGGCCCAGCGATGGCCACCGCAGCGATTGTCGCGACAATGAGAGACTTGAGACCCATGATGATAGAAGAACGACGACTGTGTTTCTGAAATGCTCGAATTGTTTCTCAAGGCCTACCATCTTTATGTATAAACGCCAAGGCTCCGCCCGCTGTCCTGAGGTCATTCCCGTGAAGCTTAGGGGCTCTTGGCTCGTTTATAGTAGACGACATGCTTAAACCGGGTCATCGGAAGCGGCGAAAGGACCCTGTCCGGCAGATGTGTGTTCAGGTGTTTGGTCGCAATATCAGCGTGTTCGTGGGTTCGCCACCGTTTTTGGGGCGCAAAATTGGGCCGCAAGTGAGCGCACATAGACGGGAGTCCGCAGCCTTTCGCGCAACAGGTCGTGCAAAGGCACAATGATTCAAATTCAGATCGATGAAGCTGTGCCCTTCACCCGAAGCATGTTCAGATAAATTCGCCGTGTTTCATTCCCTACCGGTAGATTGCCACCGGCTAATGTCAAAATCCGGGGAAGCTTGGAACGCGCCATGTGGAGCCGCGTGACATGTCGCGAAATTAGAACACAGGTTGAGAAGGGTGCTCCGAAGTAAATCAGGCGTGGCGCATAACTGCAATGCACTACGACATCGCACTTCATGGGCAGCTTCTTTTCAGCCATTGCTAATCTTGTATAGGGTTGATGCAGTAGCTGTACGCAACTAAAGCTATGCGAGATGCCTATGGGAGTCAGAAGTCTCTACGTAGAATCGGGGATGTATGACCAACTGTTGCATGCTGAATTCAATGATGCCTGGCGGCCCTTCAGACCATGCATCATGCTGCTCATTGGGGTACGACGTGCAGTTGGGTAGCACGACCGGCATCCTTTCGACAAATCTAGAAAAGAGCGACTCATCCGATGGCAGAGATGGCTGCTGGAAGACCGAATTTGTCGCAGAATCGACAACATGTGCTAAGCGTCGTCCTTCCGGAGAGTCGAAACCGCCCAACGCTTGCCATGCCACTCTTATAGCCACGTAGGCTATGGTGTTCGATTGCGGTGCACCCTCGCGCTGTTCATATTCTTTCAATTCCAAGCATTTGGCGATGCTCGTCGCCGCAGCGTTTCGCCATGCAACATTAATCGGTGACGGAGACAACGAATCCTTGATTTGAAGCACGCATATGTATGCAGTGTTGTAGAGCATATATGCCGTTGCAGAGACATGATTGGCCACCCCCAGTGTCTTCGCCATATCTGACTGCTCTGTCACTCCAGCTAGCTGATTTCGATTTAAAACCTCCCAGTGCGGATACAGCGCCTCTAGCGCGCTCAATACAGTTTCCACCTCGACAAGTAACGGTTCGAAACTGGCGGGTATGGCTTTGGAAGCAAGCAGGGCATTGCGACGGCCAATTAGACGGGTACAATCGGCCAGAATGGTGAAAACGTGATGCTGAAAGTATCCTGCCTCGCTTGCCTGGACAGGCGGAACCCGCTTCCATTCTTCTCTGGAGTACAGAGAAGTCCTAGACTCCGCCAGCGAGCCAACAATAGAGAGAATGCGCAAGCCGCGAAAAATTGTTGCCGTAGTACCATCGGACTCTTTCGGTGGGCCTCGTAGCATCGCGATGGCATCGAGGCCTCGCTGGTGCTTCAAAAAGTTCTTCGGTCCAGTAGGCAAGAAGATCTCGAGAAGCATACAAGACAGTGCTGTCAATAGAGTTTCGTTTGTCAACTGCAGCTCCGGGTGAGAAAGATGCGAATTCAGCTGCCGCAGTACCTCACTGTATTGGGAATAACCTTTTTTTGTGATGTAGTCCTGTCGATGTTGGCTTCCGAAAAAGGTAACAGACAAGGTTAATATCCCTTTGCGCAACAGATCAAGACCTGGGTTGTCGCTTTCTATAGATGCGCCGTAGCTCTCAACCATGTTGCAGGCTATTTCGACAGGTCCTCCGCGAAGCAAGGTCTTGCGAGTGTACGCCAAGCAGATGTCATCTTCAAAGGCTTTGAGAGATAGCTCAGTCGGACTAGCTATCTTGACGACAGCATTCTGGGCTGCGTTTGTTGGTTTGGCTTCGAATGTCCTACTCTGATCGATCCAGGTTAGGTCTTTTGGCCCTTCACATTCGAGACCACGCTTTGTGCATTGTCCGCACACGGGACGGTTCTCGTCTTTCTTGTCAGCACATGCACCTGGTTTCGACTCGGTGAACGTGGGGTAAGCGAATGGGCACATACCGCATTTCACACGCCGGCGGCGACAGTTGGTGCATCCTTTCGAACGGCCGCCGCGGCTGACCATACTTTTCTTGTATCTGAATAGGGGAGAGTTGCTCTCGCTGCTTTTTTATGTCACAGGCACAAACGTCTAAATACGATATGTCGCGATACGGAACGCAGTATAGCTGTCGAGACAAACGCCTGATAGATCTTACATCGGCAAGATCGATGGTATACATGATGAGAGAATAAGAAACATAGTCGTCGAAGCCTTGTGGCTGAGCTCGCAAAGAATTCCTCTCGTGTCGGACGACGACGACGGAACGGATTTAGGCAGGCGCTTACTCTTGGCAGGGCGCCCAAAGATGACGACTCCACCAACAGCAAAACGTGTATGTCGCGTACTTGCAACTCATTTGAGCAATGCGACCAAAAGCTGACCAAAAGCCATTTGCATCACACAAGAGTACGTAACAGGCCACTGTTGAGGCGGGCTTCGTGTAACGAGCCGGAATTATGTATCAATTTAGGGACCTCTGGGGTAATAAGCTATTAGGTATCTGTAACGACTGGCTAGCATCATGATAGAAAGGAAATGAGACGTTATGACAAGTCTCGATGCGGGAGCGGACATCCCACCATGCCACTCAACCAACTAGTCACAATGCCATGCTTGTATCGAAAATCTTGTGGCAGCCAGATATTACTCGAGCTTCAAGGTTCTCAACGAATGGCCATTGCGTTACATGCCGATCATCCTCTTGACCATGCCCTGTGCTAATCGGGCAACCTGAACGTTGTTACAGCGCTGCTCATTACCACCGATAGCACTAGCGTCGCAACCATCGGGGTAGAAGAAACTGGCCAGCGCGATGATAATATAGGCAGCAATCAGTAGACTACCCTCAAGGTAGTTACTGCGACCGTCCAACACCAAAAAGTTCACTACCAATACGGTAACGAATAGTGCGACAGTCTCGAAGATGTTGAAGTAAAGTGTCATCTCCTTTCCCATAATCCAGCCAAGGATGACAATAACAGGGGTGATAAAGATGGCGATCTGAATAGAAGAACCAACAGCGATACCGATAGAGAGATCCATCTTGTTCTTCATGGCGACGGTAACAGCTGTGACGTGCTCTGCGGCGTTGCCCACAATAGGAAGGATAATGAGACCAATGAATGCTTGGCTGATACCAGAGGTCTCGACCATGGGCTCGATAGCGTCACTCATAAAGTCGGCGCAAACAGCAACGAGACCCGTACTGATCAAAAGCATGAAGATAGCCGCTTTGATAGACATGTCAGGTGCTTCTTCGTCTTCGTCATCTTCGTTGAGTGCCATGGCGGCCTGGGGAGATACGGCAGGATGTTTGACTGCGCTACCAGTGGAGTCGGCGCGACCGATTTGTTCAGGAAGAGACTTTGATCGACGAAGAGGTGCACGTAAAGCCGCGTTGTCTCGAGGTGCTGCCATACGGATGTTGGGCGCAGGTCCGCCAAGTGGAGCAAGATTCTGAGGGTTCGAGAAAACATTGTTGGAAAGTAGCGAAGGGAGAGCTGGGCGGTTGTATTTGCGTGCGTTCATTGGAGCAGCACTGTCATGTTGTACTTCTTCAGCGAAGGTGACCTTGGGCGTGGGATCATTTGGTTCGACCTCCTTCTCAGGAATGGTGTCGATCTTGTTACGATCACGAAGGTCCTTCTTGCTCTTCTTGTTCTTACGTTTTTCCTTCTTCGTCAAGGATCGTGAGGTGTGCGAGGCGGCTTCAAAGTCGCGAACCACCGGGACGTATTGATCGTTGTCAGCTTCGTCACCACTCATGACGTCGAAGGAATGCCGGCGAGAGGTGATGGGACCAGCATTGTTCGCGGTGACAACGCTGCTAGTCCTCTCCGTCTCGAAGGGACTTTGGTTCAGTTCGGCAGAGGGGGAGCTCATGGCCGAAAGCGCACCATCGTCTTTAGAGCTAGCGCTGGATTTGCGGCGAAGTCTCTTGACCATGCGTTTAGCCTTCTTCTTCATGGTACCATCAGAGTTGTTTGAAGAACTATCGCTATCGCTGCTACTGGAGCTGGATGAAGAGTCTGAGCTGGACGAGTCGAATGCGCCAGCAAGAACACCAGGGTGCGATTCTTCGTCAATGATGTGTTGGGGTGTGCTAGCATAAAGATAACGATGACTCTTGAGCTGAAAGAGAAGGTAAAGACCGTAGACCAGCAACAGAATAACACTGGTACCACGACTGACGGATAGCGTCTCGTGGTCAGCAATGGAGTTGTCTTCGAAAGCAGCGTGGAACGCCGTGGGCAAAAGAAGACTCATTACGGCAAGAGCCAGCATAACACCACTCATCTGGGTGACAGTGTTGTTGTAAACCTGCTCTTGGTATTTGAGACCACCAAGTAGGAAGGCCATACCCAGGATGAGAAGCAAGTTAGCAAGAATGGATCCAAGTAGCGACGCCTGCACAACCTCGATTTGGTCAGAGGCGAGCAAGATGATGAAGAGAATCAACTCGACAGCGTTTCCGAAGGATACATTGAGCAATGCACCGAGCGCATCTCCAACACGGGCAGCGACGACTTCGGTCGCGTGCGCGAGCAGGCCAGCCAGTGGAATGATGGCGATGGCATTCATAGAGAAGACAATCTCGGGCTTCAAGTCTACAAGCTTGACTACGATACCAAGAGGCACGAAGACGAGCAGGACGTTGATCCAGCTGTGGGTAAGGGCATTCTTGGTGTGGGTGATGAATCGGAGGGTTCCGTTCTTGACACGCGTAGGCGAATAGAACGGACGCTTCTCGGATCCTATGGCGGAAGGCGTCTCTCCATCAGCCGCGGTATTAACGCTGCCATGTTGGACATCTGTGGAATTGTCGTCTGGCGCGACGGGCTTCTCATGGTCGCTGTTGGTGGTGCCGGGCGCACTACGCGGCGGGTTGCTGCCACCTAGGCCAGGATGGGCGGTCGTGTGGGGGTTGTGGGTCGGAAGGACGTCGGTCTGAGTGTCTTTCTTGCGTCCCAAGCCAAGTGCAGATGCTGCCTTAGACTTGAAGCTGCGTATAGAGGGGTCGTCGGGTTCTCCCATCGGTTTTGGTGTTGCAGAGTTTGGGTAGTGGTTGAGTACAAAGATGTACTTTGAGGACGGTAGAAGTGTGGCCAAGTAAGTGAGGCGGTGGCCGCGCCTTCCTTATCAATGCTCGGCAAGCTTGAACCGGCTTGGTATGTGCTTACTCTCTGAGTGGATCCCCGAACACTGACGAATGACGTCGGTCGTCCGGCCAGATTGGCTACACGTGGACGGCGCGCACAGCCTCAGTGGCGCGCTACGTCTTGCTTGTTTGGGCGTGTTATGATTCTTGTTTGCGCGCGACGAGTCTAGAAGGTGATTGAAGGATTCTGGCATCACTGTGCATCAAACAGGTATCTTGTGCGGTTTGTCTGGGAAGTTGGAGGGAAGGTGCGCTGCGACGCGTTGTCACAGCATCCCTGCCAGGTGCTGGGAACAGAAAGCGCGAGGCGACGACTAGGAAGCTGCCAGCGTCGGCTTTCCCCCGCACGGTCATCATCATCAATACGAAAGCCGCTGATCCTAAACGACAATCGCGCCCAGCTTCGCCTTCTGGCATCAACTTTGACAGCGAGACTCCTAGTCGCGCAATCTAGACTGTCCACGATACGTTGCTTCACAGGGATGATGCCGAGACTAGTAGCTCGTCCAATGCAGGAGGCCGTTCATCTTCTGCTTTTTCCCCGAATGCTTAGCACTCTTATACCACCTGGCACACGACAAAAGCATAGCATTGTCACGTGGAGGACGACGCTACTAAGACAGTACTAAGCAAGAGTTGGCATTCGAGTAAAGCTTGTCTTGATGTGGATCCCTAAGTGCATCATGAAACATCGAGAGTGTAGAGAAGCTGCGATGGTCACGAGCCCGATTCGACAGTACCGAGATTTCATCCATGGGTGACGAACACGCAAATGCCTTGGCAGCGCAACCAAGGGCCATATCTCAGCCGTAAGGGTCTGAACCACTACGAGCTCTCTGGCTCTCAGATGCAATCATAGATTTGCTCCATCTCCCAGTTGAAATATTCGCAGAAATCATACACGCCCACCTCCAGCGTAGCGAATGGGCTGCGGCAGTCCGAGCACGGTACGTGTGCAAAACCTTCGCGGCCGCAATTCAGGATGACATTTTTGGCCGATACTCCTCGACATACTACTGGTATATGAGACCCAATTGGAAGGAGCGTCTACTCGGGCCAAATATGCACACCTTGCTCTTCAAAATGGGGCCCACGCGCTGTAATTCGATGTACGTTCTTGATCACATGGAGGCCACAGTCGACTTCCTCATGGACTTCTCGTATTATAAAACGCAATCACAGCGCGAACGCTATCGTTTGGCCCTCTGTAGCGCCATGTCAGCAGCACTCTCCGTAAACGACATCCTTGCCTATCTTCGCGATGGACCGTACGATGACTCGATCAGTGTACGGAAGAACATGGGCCGCGCAGATACAGTTGGTATGCTCGCGGCTGCCGCTGCTGTCAACAGCGAACCTGCCTTGCGCTTTCTAGTTGGCAAGGTACGTGATATAGGCCAACGTAGCGAGCTATATGGCACTCCACTTACTGCCGCTGCGGTGAACGGGCATAAGTACGCTTCGTCAATTATTTATGAGCGGTTTGAAGACAGTCGTCGCCAATGGGACCAGTTATACGAGACTATCGATACATGCATGTACAAGCAACGTGCCACTATGCTTCCAACATTCATGTGCTGGTACCTCAAGAGTTGCGACTCTGGGAGAGCAATCTACGATGCGAAATACGAATGGTGCAAGTGGGCAATCATAAGAGGTGAATTGGACGTAGTGCGCCGTTGCTACAATTTCAAGCGTGCGATCAAGTCAGATCGTCAATTGAGGTTGACGCCTTTCTATCTAGCATGCGAGCATGGTCATGTGCACATTATACAGTACTTCCTCGAGACTGACGCCACTCTTGGAGACGCTACGTATACTTACGAGGCGGGTCGCATCGGGGCCCAAGGGCTATCACAAGGTCTTGTATTAGCAGTACAGAATGGCTGGCTCGGGGCTGCTAGGCTTCTGATTGAGAGTGGTGCACAAATCAAGAAGAGTGAATATGACGACACAGTCTGTGCGCCAGCGTTATGGCATGCCGTCAAACGAGGACATGTTGACATGGTGATGCTTTTGCTAGCTTATGGTGTTGTCATACCAGCAAAGAACTCTAAGAAGCATGCTGGCTTCTGGACTCTGACTATGAAGCGAGGAACGAAGATGGCAAGGTTAATGGAGGAGGCTTGGATGATACGGACCAGGAAGGCCCCAGTATCTAAGCTTAATGGTATAGTTTAAGAACGTGTGAACAATGGTTTCTCTACTCCTCGCGTCCAGGGTGCAGCTGAGAGGCACATAATATTCAATCAAAAAGTAATAGCATGGCACTAGACACTACGAGTGAGAACTCATTCATATAGACTGAAATTGTTACTTATGCACGCAGAGTGACCTTGACAGGGAGGCCATCTGCTGGGTGAGCTCCGCCTCCACCCATCTCAGCCTGATATGCTCGATTCTCGTCAACAGTTCTGATGCCCTTCTTTGGATGTAGTTTGTCCCACTCCTCATACGCAATGTCAATATCAAACATCCTCACAGTCATTACCAAGGCGATTTTGAGTTCCAGTTGTGCAAGTGTCTGCCCAATGCAGGCACGTGGGCCCCACTCAAAAGCTCTCCATGAGGCCTTCTTCGGATGTAAAGGGTCCTCTGGACTGACGAGCCAGCGATCTGGAATGAAATCTTCCGGTCTCACAAACACTTCGGGGTTGTGGTGCATAGCAAGAGTGAGTGTCCATATGTTACAGCCCTCTGTAGGGTATCGCTGACCCTGTTCATCTACCAAAAAGACACCCGGGCGGCCATCGCGCATGCTGCCAGCCGGAGGAAATATGCGCAGAACCTCCTTGACGACTGCCAGAGTGTAGGGTAACTGGTTCAGGAGTGCGGGATCGTCTGTGATAATGCGAGTGATACTGTGGAGCGAGAAGTCGGACCCGAATACCTTGTCGTGTTCTGCACGTACTTTGGACAAAACATCCGGGTGACGAGACAGTAGCAAATAGCTGTACAGCAGGGTACTACTAGTGGTGTCGTGGCCGGCGTACAGGAACATACGAAGTTGAGGCTTCGCCAGCTGCCTGAAGGCCGATTTTGACACCTCGTCTTTGCCCTCTACATCGTCCAGGTACTTGTCCATGGCCAACGCGATGATAGATCTAGATTGTAAGTGGGAATCTTTTGAAGGGCTTCTACGGGAGCGAGCCAACTCTTCGAAACGTTTGTCAATTTCCTTGTCAAGGTATTGATTCATACGGTAACTGTTGTACTTTTGGACGAATGGACGAGGGCTAAGATAGCGACGGATTGGATTGAAAGATGTACCGAATGGAGTCCAATACACTTGTCTTCGGAGACAGTCTGCGAGGGCGCTTCCTTGAGTTTGATAGTGGAGACGCGCACCCCTGGGCCCACCTTTTAGTAATCAACCTTTACTGTAGGCGCATCGTGTTGAGAACTTACAAGGTAATACGCGCAATAATATCAAAAGTCAACCGAAGCGTATGCTCCTCCAAAGGAAAGACTTCGCCCTTCTGGGCGCGTTCTTGAAGAAGTTGACAGAAAACCGTGACCTCCTCTGCTATAGCAGGAGAAAGTCCTGTTATATAGCCAGCAGCGAATCCTGGATTGAACAGCGCCCGCCATTTCTTCCAAGTGCTTCCGTACATGGTCAGTAGCGATGGTCCACCGTTGATGACCTCTAAAGTAGCACTTATATTGGCGGGCTTGTCGAGGAAAGCAGCTTCAATTTGTGATGCAACATAAGGGTTCGCGACTACCATGATAGGAGCGTTGAAAGGCCATAAGTTGAGATAGAAGACACCGCCGGGAAACGATTGTGCTATTCGCCGTACTACTACGTGCATTACGGTGTTCTGTGGTAGTGATTGAATGGCTTCTTTCAACACGATGAGATGGCCGAACAGAGGATGATGTTTCGGCATTGGCTTGCTATTGTTAGAACCATTTCTCTAGGTGCACCTAGTACTTGACTTACTGCTCCTGAGTTTCGTAAACTCTTTACGTGCTGTCGATTAGCCATCAATCTGGCCACAAACATGGCGAGAGCACCAGCGACCACAGCCATGATGGCTGGCATGCTGACCCGCGTCATGCTGACCCGCGGATTGGGTGTTGCAACTTGCAGACGTCGTCACAGAGGCGCAAGTATCGTGATCCGATCTCACGGTAGTTGTTGTCGAAGTGCGAGTAAAGGTGCAGGACGAGGCGGCAAGATGGGAGGGCGGCACGGAAGGCGCTAGCCTCACCTGGGTGCATGGGCGTCAGCGCTAGGATCAGCACTGCCTTCCTGTACTACGATATTACAACCCGACATTCGCTATCGTTTCCTTCATGTCCGTCAATCGAATCTTACCAATATGTCGGTGTTCTCGGGGATTTTGGGATTCGCTCTTCGATCCCCGACCCCAACAAGGCATTATTTGTACGACACGCTGCGACCGGTCATGATCCCAGTTGACGATGCCAAAAGATCGATCAATAGTAGATGCAGCATGCGGAGTATATATATACTTCAATAGCCCCCACCCTTCACACAATCGCATGCGATACTAGATCTTGTTATATGCTTGTCATGTCGTCCTCTTCCCACTTGGAATTCTGTAGCTCTAACGTACAGTCTCCTCCTTACCCAGATTCTGCGCTACGAAAGCTATACCCAAGATATGTCGATTGATCCGTCGAAGCTACCACCAGCACAATATGTGCCCGGTAGACAGTACATCATTGACCATGCTGGTAGGATTGATAAGGTGCCATTTGTGGTATGCACTCTCCCTGTTGGCGATTCATTGTAGATGCTGACACAAATCTTAGATCACGACGGGTATTCTTTTCGGGCTTGCTATTCTTTCCGTGTTAGCACGCTTCGCGATTCGCATCTTTGGCGGTCGGAAAATACGATGGGACGATGGCTTTGTCTTGGTGTCATGTTTGTGTCTGATAGTCGCGTTCGTCTGCGTCCACAAGCTTCTGAACACTTTCTATCTTATCGAAGCCATGAACCAAAGGAAGACCATTCCTTTCCGAGAGGATATTCCTGCAATATTGGACACGCCTAAGTGGGCCTTCATCTTCTCCACGTTCAACTGGACTTCCCTTTACCTAGTCAAGTTTGCTTTTATGAATTTCTTTCACACCTTGACCCGAGGGCTATCAGTCAAGATCATGCGGTTCTACTGGATAACCGTAGGCTTTCTTGTCCTTTGCTGGATCTATGCAGTCATCAACTTTGTGGTTATCTGTCCACACTTTGGTACAGACGCAGGTCAGTTGGTATTCGATTCTTTATCGAGGTTCAAGTTACTGACAGTTTACAGCTACATGTGGCTTCAATCCCCGGCAGCATGAAAGAAGTGTCGCGGGTAACGTTCTCGTCGGCGTCCTCGATATCATAGGCGATGTTCTCAGTACGTGATGCGGCCTAATGGCTCAAGATGAGAATGGAAATACTGATTTTCCTAGTTGTGAGCTTTCCCGTCGTCGTTGTAAACGAATCGATGATGTCGTTCTCCCGAAAACTATCGATTGTGGCATTGCTAGGCCTCTCGACAGTAATGATCATTTGCGCGTTGATCCGAGTCGTCGGCTCATTGACTGAGACAACCGAGGCAGGGAACGGAACGGCGCCGGTGTGGGCTGCGTACTGGTTCATCGTCGAATCTTGTGTTGGACTCATCATGGCGTCCGTCATTGTTATCCGCGGAGTCTTCATCACGAACCTTGTTGACGACGATCGACGGAAGAAGGATAGCGTACTTCAGCAATTCGGACGTCGTTTCCTGGCTATCATGAGGCTGTCCAGATCCTCACGAAGTAGCAAGTCGAGTACCCAGCGAGGCGACGCGCTCCATGACCAGCACAAGGATCCAAGCGCCCCAAGGATTGCTACTCAGAAACTTCACGGAGGAACATTGAAGACCATCAGATCGTTTATATCAGGTGGTAATAGACATGGCCACACGCAAGATGACGCGCCACTGTCAATAGACACAATCCAGAGTCTTGAGGATATGGACTACCACAATATTCGCAAAGCGGAAGTGGCAAATCACCAGCCATAGCTGGTCACCCTGAGTCAAAGTGAGGGAGGTGACAAGTGTTGGCCGTCGAAACCGGAGAAGACGTTATTTGTGCGATTAGAAGATGTGAAGAATGTATTCATGATAGCAAGTAGTAAGCGTAATGACGGTGTTAGTTCATAAGACAGAAGCATGCAGCCGTTCGTGACCGTGAAAAATTAGGCCACCCGGATACGCGCAGGGGCTGTGGCTTAGACGCCCCCACCTCCCGTCATCACGTCTCTGCTGCACCACAACGCGCCACCACGTAGTCTCGAAACCTTGTTCCCCCATACAACTGGCGGTCGAGATATTCGCCCTCTCTAAGCTACAGGAGCGACTCTTGCATTCAAAAGCAGCGCGATCGCATATTCGTAACCCTCCAAAGAAACGCGACAACTCTTTATTACCTTTCATTCGACTGTCTCACTCACCCTCCCAACTAACCTTAGCTAGCCCACAGCTCTTCATCATGGGTCGCTGGACAGATATGGACAGTGTAAGTGTCCCCATATACCTAGGTAGCACCCTCTTTCTAGCAGGACACTGACACGACTTCTAGGACGCTGAGCGACTGCCAGACGGTTTCGAGCGCATAGGCTATGACGCTGATACCCAGACCTACACCTTCCGCGATGCATCCGGTCGTGTCTACGAATCTGAGCCTGGCAACCGCTACGGGGAGCTGCGAGCCACCGGCGAGCGCTCACAGCCCATATCTGACGAAGAACGACTAGAGCAACACGAAGCAATAGAAAAGGACAACAGGAGCGCTGTGCGTATGATGTTGCCATTTGCACTGCTGGTTCTTGTTTTCTTGTTCCTTGTATTCAAGCTCGTGGACAAGAGCGAGGATACATACGTCTCTGCTTGTGGAAAGGGAAATCGTCAAGCATACATCTCCAAAGGCGATACGTGTTGGGCGCTTGCTGAGGCACATGGCATAAGTGTAGATGATTTCTTAAGCTTGCGTGGAAATGAGGGAGTCGACTGTGACAAGTTAAGGATTGGATGGGGCATCTGTGTGCCAACAACAGGGTGATTCGCTTGTCGCGACTTGTTACTGGCCAAACCCTCAACTCCTGATGCGGGGTTGAGGCGCGCGCCCCAGTGAGACAGAGGCGTAGTCGCTGCGCGGGCGCTTAATCCAGTATCCGAACAAGATAACCACTCCATCTTCCAACTACATGCTCATTATCTTTGGTTGTTAATGTTTGCAACACTCTAGCGATGGCAGGTGCAAACCCTGAATTACACAAAGCCCAATATCAGCACTATATCCCTCGCTTCTTGCTCCGTCGCTTCTCCTACCCATCTTCGACCGTGCTCAATCATGGCAAGAAGCAGAACAGAAAACAACGAATCGAAGATGTAGTCACCGCGGTTGACCTGGGTCACGACATTCCCAAATTTGTCGAATCACCAGTGGGACGAATCTTTGGACAATATGACATGTACAAGGACGACTCGAAATTCAGCAAGAAAGATCAAGATCGAATTGAAACAAAGTTAAGCCGTATTGAGGGCCAAGCAAGTCGCATTATTGCCAAAGTTGCAGATGCCCATAAAACGGGCAAGGACAAAGTCAAACTCTCACGCCATGACAAAGATCTTCTACGAAAATACATCTTCGTCATGAAGTACCGCAGTCCTATCTTTTTCAAACGCTTCAATCATCAGAGAGCAGAGGATTATGCTTCGAGCGATCGGGCATTATTTCTGGAATACATGCAAGAACGCAACTTCTTGCGCCCGCTCGATGTCTGGCTCGACAACCTTGAAAGGATCATGGAAAAGCATATGGATCCTGCCGGTAAATGGACAGAAGATCTCTACAAGGAAATCTACCCAGAAGACGCTGAGTGGCTCAAGATCAATATTAGGTCGATGTACCTGTCTTTCGCTACTCCCTCAGATGCCGTTGAAGAGTTTCTCCTCACTGAAAACGCGTTTGGCATTCATGAAGGGCCGAACGACTACTCCACCAACCTTTTCACAGGTGAACAGACGACGACTGCATATACCGAGTTTCATATAATCAGCGTCGTTTCTCCACGCTTAGTCATGATATTGCGCGATAACTATCTCCCAGAACCTTTGGAAGATCAGCGCGAAGACATCCGCAATAACAAGAGATTGATGTTGGCAGCTCGTATGCAGGCGCACAGTCAACCAGACAACGCTAACTCCTTGCTCGAAGACTTGCCAATAGCGAAAGCTCGAAACTCCTACACTGTGATTCAAGACGGTCGGCTTGAACTGGCTGAAGGTGCAGACGGAGTGCCTAGAGCGGCAGACAAATTCTACTTCACTTTCTTCCGCCTGGAGAGCAGACATGTGCAGACCATCAACCTTGTCATGCTGGACCAAGCCCACCACAGCTCGCACATCGTATACAAGTCGAAAGTCGCATTGCAAGCAGCTCTGGACTTCTATTTGGATTATCCAACCCGGACTAGAGGAGTCTACAGTCTGAAGACGATAAGTGATCGACCGAACGACCCGATGCTGGCTTTATTACGAAAGCTGGAGACGATTGCCCGTTCATTGGGCTCATCTGTCAGAGCGAAGTACTACATCGACCCGCTTGATGAAATCAAGGATACGCCGCCTCCTGACGGAGCGCCGACTTTCAATGACGTGGTTGCCCAAGTTTTAGAAACAATAGAAAACGATTGCCCGACAGTAAGTCTCGTGGCGCTGCCCGCAACCGTCATGAGTGAGGTGTTAAGCAAGCTGAAGATGTCTGCTTCAACGATCAAAAGGCTTGACTTGATGGCGATGGCGGATAACCGACGCTGCTTCCCAGACCAGATTTTTCTAGCAGTGCTTAAGGCAGACACCAGAGGTCTTAGTGCGCGATACAAGAGAATTCTCCACATCGGTTTGCCAATCTGGAGAAGCGCATTAGATGAGCCTGTTAAGCAAGAGCGGGAAGCTGAGTCTGCAAAGGTCAATCGCAATACTGAGTTCTTTGAAAATATACGGCGCAATTTTGATCGGATTTCTGACACGGACTCTCCTGACCTTTCTGATGCTCTAGATAAGGCACCATCTTTTGATGAGACTGTCTCTCAAGTGTTGGCAACGGCAGAAACCGATTTTCTAGACCAAAGTCTGGCTAGCCATGACTTTGCCTTGGCAATGGTCGTTATGATTCAGGTCGTGAAGGAGCAAGAGATGACTGTCATATCGACCCACGCGCTTGATCTGATTCTCATGGCTGATTGCAGGCCCTGCTTTCCAGACATCGTGTACTCAGCGGTCCAAGAGGCGCACATGAGAGATTGTAGTGAACGCACCAGGAGACTTGTCAGTGTCGATCTGATGATGTGGAGAAGGGGATGGGATGCGCTTGTTGAGAAAGCTTTGCAGGTTCCGGGCGTGAAACTGGATCACAATATTGATGCCATGCGGGAAGTCTTACGCCAACTTCCTAGCATGCCTTCATCAGATAGTTCCCCAACTTTAGCGTCAGCTACACTTCAGAATACGAACCGACATCTAAGGGAGGCTCCTGTACAACGATCGAGTTTGTATAGCGACACTGAAGGCGCTCCTGGACATTCTAAGTCTGGACAGCTAAAGAGTTCCTCGAACTCTTCCGTATCATTCAAGAAGAGAGACATCTTCAAGGCTGCTTTACTCGCTCTCTCCGGCGTAGTCTTCATATTTTTCTGTCTCGCTGTTCTTGTATGGACGCTCATTAGCATTGCATGGTTTCTCGTTGCTCAGACATGGAACTTCGTTGTTCTTGTATGGCGCCTCGCACTCTAAGCATTGAGCTGCTTTAAGACGTATTAATATGGAACGCAACAAGAAGTGACGAGTACGTAGACCACAAAGTTTGAACGTTACAATGGATAATTGCGTTCTTGGTCTTTCTCTTTGACCTGATGAACTATACTGTTACAAAGCCAAAACGCGCGTCTATTTTAACAAGACACCTTGCGCATGCTCGTCTAGAGTGGAATGAAACCCCTTGATCATCGCCAAAACCCCACATCCATGTCGTAACATGCCATAATGCACACAAAAGAGAAATTGATATAAATTACATCTTCAGCACCTCACCTCCTGGAATCCAGATCCTTGAAGGTTGCTGGGCTGGGAGGTACTAGAGGCCCCTTGACACCGTCGCCCGCAGGCTCGACGTATCCCGGTGCCTTGCCATACTCGCCAGAGAAGTACTTGTGGAAATCTTGGCTGTCTTCGTAAGGTCGGGGTCCAAGCAACCTAATCATGTCCTCACGGCCAAGCATCTCCTTCTTGAGTAGCTCCTCGGCTACGAGACCGACTTCGTGTTTCTTCTCAGTGAGGAGATCCTTGCATTGCTTGTAGGCCTCATCAACGATGCGCTTGACCTCCATATCGATGTTCTTGGCTGTGTCTTCGGAGAAGGGCTTGGTGAGTTGCTGGCCCTCGCCATCTTCGAAGTAGATGTATCCGATCTTCTTGCTCATACCCCATTTGCTGACCATGGCTGTGGCCATCTGAGTGACCTTGCGGAAGTCGTCGGATGCACCGGAGGTGACGGTGTCGAAGTGTAGCTCTTCAGATACACGTCCACCTAGTGTCATGGCCATACGGTCCATTAGCTGGTTCACATTCATGAGGTATGTGTCGCCGTTGGGAAGGTACTGAGCGTAACCGAGAGCGCCCTGACCACGGGGAATGATGGAGACCTTGAGAAGGGGGTCTGCCCACTTAAAGTACCAACCGCAGATAGCGTGACCGGCCTCGTGGTAGGCGACAGTCTTCTTCTCTTCGGGCTTTAGAACAAGGGACTTCTTCTCAAGACCACCGATGACACGCTCGATGGCTTGCTCGAAGTGTACCATTGCAACGGTCTCAGCATTGGCACGAGCGGCTGCGGATCGTTAGTACATGTACGATTTAGGGAAGCATTACTACATACCAATCAAAGCAGCTTCGTTGACACAGTTGGCAATGTCGGCACCGGAGAAGCCCGGTGTCAAAGCTGCTAATCTGCCCTTCAAAAACTCCATGTCTTCGTTGGTGATGATCTTCTTCAAGTGTACACCGAAAATCTGTGCTCGGCCGTCCATGGTGGGCTTGTCGATATTGATGTGTCTGTCGAAACGGCCGGGTCTCATGAGCGCCTTGTCCAGAACATCGGGTCGGTTAGTACCAGCCAGAACGACGACTTGCTCAGTCGTGTTGAATCCGTCCATCTCTGTTAGAATCTGGTTGAGAGTTGCCTCTCGCTCATCGTTGCCACCACCGAAGTTCTGCTTCGATCGGGCACGACCGATAGCGTCAATCTCGTCAATGAAGATGATGCAGGGCGTGCTCTTGCGCGCATTGGCGAACAAGTCTCGGACACGCGATGCACCAACACCAACGAACATCTCGACGAACTCAGAACCACTGACACTGAAGAAAGGAACGCCTGACTCTCCCGCAGTAGCCTTGGCAAGAAGAGTCTTACCAGTACCTGGGGATCCAGATAGGATAGCACCGCGAGGGATCTTCGCACCGAGCTTCTGGAATCGGCTGGGGTCCTTGAGGAAAGAGACGAATTCCATAATCTCTTGCTTGGCTTCGTCCATACCAGCGACATCTGAGAACTTGACCTTGACGTCCGTCTCGTGGTTGAACTTCTTGGCGCGACTCTTGCCCATGCCAAAGACGCCGCCACCTCCGCCAGCGCCGCCTCCTGCACGTCTTGTAAAGTAGAAGAGGGAACCGAGGAGGAGGATAGTGGGACCGAAGGATAAGAAGGTGCCGAACCAGGAGATCTCGTTGGAGTATGCTACAGGGATGCGCTCGGAGCTAGGAATGCCCAGCTCGTACTGTGCGTCGTCCATCTTGCGTTCGAAAGCCTCAACGGATCCAATAGTGAAGTAGTAGTAGAAGTTTTGGTTGACTGATGGCGAGTCGGGGTACATGCCAGCGACAGCCTCACGGTGCAGGTGGACCTTCGCCCTGTTGCCATTCAGGATAACAATCTTCTCGACCAGACCTTTGTCCAGGAAGGTCGTTCGGAACTCCTGCCATGTTATCTCCTTGGAGTTCTCGCCTGGGAAGATGGTCTTGTATGTGATGTATGCGAGGAAAGCGCTGATGAGGATTGTGTTGGTATCCATTCCGCCTCCGAACATGGGCCCGACCGGTCCGCCAGCTCCGCCAGCGCCACCCTTGGAACCTTTGCCTGTACCTGGGCCTGGGTCGTGTGCGCCTGACTTCTGGTGTGGTTCCTGCGAACCATCCTCTTTGAATTTCTGCTGATGCTGATCAGCCGCCTTGCGGGCCATGTTGGTTGTTAGCCGCGAGATCTTGGCCGCGGTGGCCAGATCCAGCTTCTCGCCTCTCTCCAGCTTGTCCATCTCGTGTCGTAGCTCCGGTGGTATTCCGGTGCGCTTGATCTCTTCCATTGCTTCCTTGATATTCTGCTTCTGCGACTTGGGGACGCCCATTGACACGAAGGAGACTAATTGATCCAGCATCTTCTCCTCCTCGGGTGTAAGCTTGGACATCTGGGCCTCTCCTTCCTTCTTTGCAGAATCAGCAGGCTCATGCTTATCTGCCTGGCCATCCTTCTTGGCTGCCTCGCCCTCCTTCTTGTTCTTGGGCTCCTCGGGCGGGCCGGTTGCGAATCGCCGCGCCCGTTGCTGGGTATATATACATTGTGGTATTGGTGCTCGTGTGCGTAATGTGCGTGGTGCCCTCGTGGCAGCGTTGAGGCAGGGTCGGGATAGTCGCGCTAAGTTGCCTGAGCGGCGGAGGAGTGTCGACATGGCGGCGGAACAGATGTGACGGGACTGCGGGGTGGGGTATAATGATGGGTTTGGGTATATTACAGATAAGTAGGGTGAGAGTAATACCGCGCCTGTTCAGACTGCCTCGAGCTGGCAGTAGGAGAATGTCTTGTGGCGGGTGCGCTTCGATGGCGAAAGCTAGGATATGACAGAATCATCGAAGTTCTACATGCCACCGACATGCCGACCTTACTAAGCGGGGTCGCCTGTACGCGTGAACATGTGCTAGAGCCTAGGCCTAGAACTTGACTTTGGTAAACCTTCATCTATTGAGCTTATTCTCTTCATCCCAATGCTTTGCAAAGAGACGCACTGGTGATGAATAACGACTGCTCTTCTTAGATTGGCTTCTGCTTCAGCCCGGCCGCCATACATGACCACATCACACCTAAGCGGTCTATAATGTCATACCCATACATCTCCATCAATGCACTGCATGTCGATCATCCAGATGCGCCTTCATGCACCGATCTACTAGTTTCATTATCTTATGTCCGACCAGCTATTACCCCGGGGTCGTCAGCCCGTAGCGATAGCGTAGTACAGCACCAACTTTGTTCTTTCGCACCGCAATATATTTGAACATAAGAGGCTACCCAACTGCTAGTCATTCCGAGATCATAACATAGCCTTCTGCAACAATGCATCTCTCTATATCTGCCTTCGCCGTGCTCTCCTTGTCTTCCCTTATAACTGCCCAAACGTGCGATACATCAAACAACACCCTCTACCTTACGGCGCCTGCGTTAGTCACCACGCCTCAAAACACCTCCACCATCCAGTGTTGGCGTCTGAGGAATCCTTTCTTGATATCCACAACAGCAGGCATCACAGGAAGCCGTGCATTAAACCTAGGGAATGTGACGGATCTAAGCTACGTTGTCCAGCCACCACGCTTCGAAGGCGGATTGCATAACGCTCCTGTGCCACAGTGAGTCAGATCTCCCTCGTACACTAATTTGCGCTGACAATGCCGAGGATCGTACAGTTGCTAGCTGGACTCGCGCACATCACTCTGCCTCAAGACCCGTCTCGGGAGCTGTGGTTGTACGGAGGCAAAGGCGGTCTGCTGTTCGCTGCCGACCTGACGGGCGAGGGACATGTCACAACGTATCCGAGTGACCAGGAGACAGTCACTATTACTGCGCCTTTCGAGGGTGGTGTAATCCCCGAGTATGAAGTGATCAATGAAGGGCCGTGTACTGGGCGACAGACTTTTGTCTAGTAGATTGAGAACGCGACACGGGTGGAAAGGAACGTGCATGTTGGTTGTACAGTCTATTCGTTGGCTTGATGCAAAGAGAATTGTCGTGTTCCGCTTCCTCCCTCCAACTCCTCTTACTATACACCCACCTTCATCGCTCTTCTTCTCCGCTCGCTTACTCCTCGTCGCCGTACAGGGCGCGGCCAGTCTTGGAGTTGAGGAACTCGTTCCTATTACCATTGTTAGCCTGCTTTCCCATGCACCAATGCCCTGCCATGTCCCTGCTATTCTCATCAATATCCATCAACTCACTTCTCGATAGCCCACTGCATAGTGCCGTATGCGATGGCCAGAGGTGGGATGAAGTAGAGGACCTGGTTCCTCGAGCGGCGCACGACGTTCCAGAAGCCCTTGCCGATGAAGGTGGCCATGGGGCGCTGACGGTTGGGGCTCAGTGCGTAGGTGACGACGCCCTTTCCGGGTCGGCCACCACCCTCGTAGGGGTTACCCCATGAGCCGATGTGCCATCTATGCCATTGTCAGCCTATTCCCTTTGCTACTCCGATGGTTGTGCGCTGGAATGTGGTTCGAGGACCGGTTTCATTCGGGGAAGGTGGCTGCGATTGCGTTCGACGGGGTTGCGGACATACGTGGTCTTGGTCTTTGCGTGGATGTCAGAAGGTCCGAGAGCCATTGTGACGATGTGGGTGGTGGTTGTGGAGGTGCAATGCGTGGGCGGCGGCGTCGACGTTCCCGTCAGAAAGCTGCGAGCGGTGCTGCTATGCCAAGCCTTTTCCTATTAGCTGAAATAGGCAAGGCGCTGCAACAGCCAATAACGCAAACGTGATTGGCCGTCAAAGCACCCCATGCACTTTCTCCAATCGTCCATGTGTACCTTGCAATGACCTCTTGCGTTACAAGATTCGAAGTCGTCGCGAGGAGTTTTACTGTTCAGGACGTATCCATCTCTCTGGATTCCACTGACATCTACGGTACAATTCTACATCCCCACAACTCCAATAAATCCGCCGTCAACGCGTCAGCAACGGCATACCCACGTTGCAACACAATATGGAACAAGGTCAAGATTTCCTTCATATCATGGGTAGTCCGAACACGCGCTCCTGCGACCCTCAAAGGGAAGAACAGCAGCACCCCTGCAATTCCAGTGACCAATAACTCACGACTCAACCGAAGGATTTCGTGTGTGTGCCACTCGATCTGAGTACGGGGTAAAATCGGCGCACGTGGCGCCGTAGGCTTGGTCCAGTGCACATGATAGTCATAAGTACCTGAGAGGTAGATGCTAACGGCATGATAGTACACATGGGCGACAAGAAGCTCTGGGTCCAATGCACCTGATGCAGACTGCCATACGTTGCTGCCATCCCACCATTCATGCAAAGATTGTTGAAGTAGCAAGCCTTCAGCGGCCAGGTACTGCGCTTGTTCAGTCTGCACTTTTTCCGATAGATGCTCTGCTTCTGATGCGCAATACTGGATTGCGCGTATACTCAATTCGGAAAAGCTAGGCAGCATATCGAAGAGTGCTTCCTTGGGGTGCCAAAAAGCGGCTCCTTCGCCGCTCCAAAGATCTGCTAGTGCGCTAGTCCATGCTGGCTCACTTAAGAAGGTAGGCTCAGAGTAGATCAAGGCCCTCGATATCTCGAATATGCGGGCAGAGAGGAAGAAGGTACGCTTTCGCGTACTTTCTTCGTCTGCAAGAGCAAGGCAGGAAGGATGTTGAAGACGTAGAATCGTGCAAGTTCCGTGCAGGAAGTGCGAGAGCCAATTGGTTCCGCTGGCATCGCACATCAACTAAGCTATGTCAGACTATGATCACGTCTGCTCGAACATTTTTTGCATACCTCAAAAAGGCCAAGAAGAAACGTCGTCCAGAGAGTGGAAGGATCGTCTGCAAATTTGTTCTGGGTAATCTGGGCTTGAACACAGCGAACCGATCCAACATAAAGCTGCATTGCACTCCGGCGCCAGTTCATATCCTTAATCCCTGGTCCTGAACATTGAATTTGCTGGAATCTGTGTAGAGACGCTATTGCGCAAAGAGCATCTCTCAAAGCGTTCGAGGAGTGCATCATGCTTTGCAGCTCCCTTTGCACTAGCAAGTTACCATGCGAGAAAGTGTTCATAGGCAAAAATGAGCTAAAGAAGTATTTCACCTCTTCCTCAGTCTTGTCCAAGCTAACTTGTGATAAAAGCCGCATTTCGGGCTTGGTTCTTGGGTTGACGAAGACGAAGCTCGAAGTCGCGGGCCGTGTGGGTGCTATGCATGCTTGTTGTGTCCGTTTACAGCGGTCACATGGCATTCCTCCATCGCACTTAGCCTGTCAGCGAGGTCAGACTGTAGATGGCCAGAACACTCGCCTTGATCTTTCGCTTGGAACAGGCTCCGCATCGTTTTCGTCGAGCCTTACGACCATCATACGGCCCAATGCTCGGTGACATGTTGCTTGCGATCTCACGAACGCTGAGTTGGATTGCGGTGGCAAGGCTTGATTGTTAGTGCACGACACCCAAAGAGGGGTTGTTTCCAGACAACATTGAAGACTTCGGAATGTCAAGAAGAATGCTTTAGGAAATGGTATCGCTTGACGACGAACGAAGCATACGAGCGGCGGGCCCTAGTAGAGTCGGTGCCATTCAACTTAACCGATTTAGGAAGCGAAAGAACGCGTCTAGGCTTCGTTGAGACTAAACACTAATACCACCGATGAGCCACCGGAGAGAACCACCTGTACCAACTATATCGGTCAAACTGCGGCTCTGCTGCATTGTCATCTTTGGCTAATTACGATGGTACCTGCTGCTATGTCTGCTTTTGGTCATGATAGAGCGGTTTGAAGAGGGTCGAGCATATATCTTCCACTCAAGCCGGAACTATAGATACCACTGCAGCACTGCTACGAATTGAACACAGCTAGCATTCTCTACCCTTTCCTTCCAAATCGCAGCGAAATCCCGCATACCATCTTCCTCATCAATCTTCGATATCATGGGTCTTTGCAATTCACTTTTACTTGTACTTCTGGCATCTTCGCCAGGCATTGTATCTGCCAGAACCGTACTCCCCGTCCTCGGGTCCCACCACTACGATGTGACGGTCGCTTCCGCATCGCTCACAGACCATAGTCGCTTAGATCCATACGCCAATAACAGCAGTCCTCGATCTGTCGTGGTGTCCAGCTTTCATCCCGTCACTCATTGTCGCCGCCGAAAAATCGATTCCTATATGCCGCCTGCTACAGCAAATTTCATGGATACCAAGTTTGGCGCATACGGTCTCCCTAACGGAAGCTTCCAATCACTGGGTCTCGAAACGTGTGTGACTCCAGCAAGACAAGACGCTTGCTCCAGCCACTTGTTGCCCGTCGTATTGTTCTCAGGTGCACTCGCCACGTCTCGACATCTGTACAATGCCATGCTCCAGAATATCGCGTCTGCTGGTTATTTGGTACTCTCTATCGACCACCCCTACGATGCCGACATGGTTGAGTTCCCCGATGGTACCATAGTGACCGGCGTCGAGATTGACAGCGACGCGGACATTGAGCTTGCCCTTAGCACACGAGTCGCGGACATTGAGTTCGTCTCTAACCAGATTTACAACGTCTCGGCTTCGAAAGATCTATTTCCAACAGGTTTGCGCCGTGAAAGGGTATCCAAAATGGCCGTTGTTGGACATTCCTTGGGTGGTGCAGCAGCAGCTACTGCAATGATGAATATGCCTTCTCTCAGAGGTGGAGTCAATCTTGACGGCTCCATGTTTGGTTCTGTGTTAACAACCGGCTTCGACGGTCTCTTCATGCTCATGGGCCACGAAAACAAGACACAAGAGACTGATCCATCCTGGAAGACTCTCTGGCCACACCTCGTTGGTTGGAAGAAGGAGTTCGAAGTCAAGAACGCTGCGCACTACAGCTTCTCAGACCTTCCCTTGGTCATAACCGCGTTGGGTCTAGATGGGAAATTGCCAGCGGAGGTTGGAGAGCTTCTGGGTAATATCGAGGGTCGCAGAATGACAACCCTTGTAACCGAATATGTTGCTACCTTCTTGGATATGACGTTGAAAAAAGGAAAAGAGGGCGCATTCTCCAAAGTTGGTGATCAATTTCCAGAGGTGTCAGAAGTGGCTTGAGCCGCAGTTTACAGTAATCTATCGTTGCCATACCTATGGACATAAAGAATGGCCTTTTTGAGACAACCACGTGCCGAGAGGATGCAAGCTGTGCAAGATGCAGCTATGCGACACGCCACTTACATACTGACTCAGGTCTTATGTGAGTGTAAGGATGGTTGTAGCCGTTAACAACAGTACCAGGCGCAAAGGTGACGTTCTGTATGCAACATCAGTAGGGCTAGATTTGGGGCTTGCCGTGCGATAAAAGGTTCTTCCAGTAGTCCCGATGTTTCTGGCGTGATGACGTCACATGCGGTCGTAGTGCTCCATCAATGATATGAGGTGCATCAGCACAAACGCAAGACAGAATTCTAGCAACCCGCATCACAGATTCATATTCTAATAGTTTAATCATGGCACCTAGAATCTTTCTGTACGTAAACCCGTCGAAATGTCGATCGACTTGCTAATTTCTCACCCCCTTCAGCACCGGCGCAACTGGCTATATTGGAGGCGACACCCTCTTTGCGCTGTACAACAAGCACTCTGATTACGAGATTGCGGCTCTTGTGCGGACAGGTAGTTATTAGTGCTCTCTCCGTGGGCAGTGCAGCATACTGATGAGGGTATAGAGGAGAAAGCCAAGTCTGTCACCGAGGCTTTCCCCAAGGTGCGGATCGTTATTGGTGGTTTGGACGACTCCAAGATCCTGGAAGATGAGGCAGCAAAGGCGGATGTAGTAATTCGTGAGTTACCCATGGGATTGAGTGACAATGCAGTCAGCGTTAACGATTCGCAGACACTGCGGATGCATCTGACCACGAAGGCGCCGCGAAAGCGATCGCAAAGGGTCTGGCATCTGGCCACTCCAAGGAAAAGCCTGGATTCTGGCTGCACACTGGTGGCACTGGTATCCTGTGCTGGGAGACTATGCGAGACGACAACAAGTTGGGCGAATGGTCGGAACGTGAATACAACGATTGGACAGCCGTGCAAGACTTGACTGGATTGCCAAAGGATGCTTTCCACAAGAATGTCGACGACCTTGTGCTGGCAGCTGGATCCGAGTCGGTCAAGACAGCTATCCTCTGCCCACCGACCATTTACGGGCGTGGACGAGGCCCGCTGAACACTAGAAGCAGACAGGCATACGAACTTGCACACCTGATCTTGACTGGTCAATACATTCCCATCATCGGTCAAGGAAAAGCGCGTTGGAACAACGTCCATGTCTCAGACCTTGCCCAACTCTTCGTTCTGCTGACCGAAGCCGCCGTGAATAACAACACCGACTCCAAGCTCTGGAACGAACAGGGGTACTATCTCGTAGAGAACGGAGAGCATCTATGGGCAGATCTTGCACGCCTCATGGGTAAGAAGGCAACGGAGCTAGGTCTCGTCGACAAGAAAGAGTTGAAAGAGGAAAAGCTTGGCAAGGACAAGGCGATTGAGCAGGCAGGTTTCGAAGCTGTAAGCTGGGGTTTCAACAGTCGCGGTAAGGCGGAGAGGGCGAAGAAGTTGGTCGGATGGCAGCCCAAAGGACCAAGCATTGAAGATAATGTTGAGGAAATATTGAACGACGAGAAGAGTAGGCTAGAAAAGAAGTAGAGCAATATGTAACGTCTACGGATTTATGGCAGTGTTAATGCCCTCCAGCAAGGGATGGCAAATGCAACAAATCATATTACATATACTGTAGTAAACGAAACCAGTACTGCCAACCTCGATTTTGATCTAGTGGATCTCGGCTTTTGCTCAGCATTTCGTAGAGGTGGGGAAGATTTGATGTTGGACAAAAGATAAGCATGCATGCAATCAATCGGTAGAGCAAGGCGGACTTTCGTGCCTTTGGGTTGGATCAATACGATATTCAAGCTGCGCCACAATCCTTCATATTAATGTTTCACATGCCTAGGCAGCAGCATTTGCACCTCACCGCGATTTCGGGTCGAGACCACAGGGTACATTGGTGTTCCGTTTTCTTCCAACACTACCGGATGGCAAACCTCTTTTTGCACATTGAATTACTCCAGGGCTAATAACTCGTACTGTTGAGCAGCGTCACTGGCATGGCAAGTGTGGACAATCGCCCTCTTGGGCAACAGACTCTTCGGGGCTTTGGCATCTTCTAGGCCATCGTTTCAATACCCACAATGGTCATTTTGGGGTTCTTCGCATGGGAACAGATGGTGTTTCCTTACCGAGAGGACTTCTACTCCTTCTTGTGGGTCTTGCTTGCGCTTTGTTGCAATATGCGTGTCCTGCGCAGACTAACAGTCTCGAAAGTGCACCCTCAATGACGGCATTTATGGCTGCAGGCATCGTGTTCATCGTATACGTACAGCGCAAGGCGATTGCGACGCCCTACCAGGTGCTTATGTTCGAGGCTGCAAAATCGGTGCTTGCAACGGGACTGTGGCTTTGGCTTATCTTGGATTCTGCATTCGGCCCATGGCGTGTCCAACATCATGACCATGCCCCTGACACATACGTGGATCCAGACTATGTCAAGAGACGAGTTCAGCATGATGCGCTTGCCAGTCTGCTACTGATGTAGGATAGCGTTTTATCTGATAGGAGTGGATGGTCTAACATTGCACAGTGTATTCTTCTATCCACCGCTTGGGTACTCTTATATTGTTTGGAGGACGAAGAGCAGCCATGGAGGCGGCGAGGGTGAAGAGAGGTTGAATCGGGAAGAGAGGGCTCCACTGCTTTCGCGAACGAGTGGGAGAGTCTTGGGTTAGTGCTGGGATATCAGCGACACATCTCGAACATGCGTGCGGACAGACTGTGTAGCTCAGACGACAGAGGTGTGGATACCGGTGAGGCTACTACGCTTCCGGTGCGAATTGCTGGTCATACCAGGGAGAGTCTTGCAAAAACATGTGTGTGTGTGTGTGTGTGTGTGTGTGTGTGTGTGTGTGTGTGTGTGTGTGTGTGTGTGTGTGTGTGTGTGTGTGTGTGTGTGTGTGCAGATAAACAGCATCAGGGAGCACTTGTGCTTTCCATGAGTATGTGACAGGTGCCATTCAAATACTGAGTCTTCAGTGTGACTACTGGCTGCTCGCATGCCTGCCACGGCAAGCGTGCGTGGCTGCGGGGTGACATGTCCTTCCTTTGGACCATGTGGTATATTCATACAGCAACTAAGACGTCCTTCCTCGTAGTGCGAAGTCGGTCATTTGCCTGCCCTCTGCTGGATATTCCCCATCAAAGGATATTCGCGCGTGTGCCTCCACTGATTGTAGTCCTGCCGACCATTCCAAGCCCAAGATACAATCCTTCAGAAGTCGTTTGGCCAGCACTTCTCCTTGGGCCACGTCGTGGCGTCGTGGCTGGCGGCATGGGCCTCGAGCTGCGCCTTGTTGGTGTTGACGATCTCGCGGCGGCAGTTCTGGCACTGTATTAAATGGATGGTCAGCTGTGCGCAATGATGCCATGCAATGCAAGAGCATCAGGTAGGAAGCGCGAGAGTGCCTACGATGGACGTGGGCTTGGGCGGCTTCACGGGCAGGCCGTTTGCCTTGACTGGCGCGCGGGTGCCAGCCTTGTCCGCCTTCTTGTGCTCGCGCTGGATCTTTTTAAGATGTCAGTATATCACATCAGCAGCAGCCAGTGTTTGGTATTCAACGTACTCTGTCCTTCTTGGAGATAGGCATGGTGGTGGATCGAGTGGATATGTTGGTGTAGAAGCGAGGGGAAATGTTCTGCACATAATTAGCGCGGGAGAGCGCGATCACTTTGATCAGGGTCTCGCTTAGCGCGTAGTCTGACAGATAAGCCCCGCTTGTCGCGACTCTTTCCTTCACGTGCTTCGCATCACGGGCCCTACCTTCACACCATCTGTATTTTCACAACACAGATTGTGGGGATTCGTAACAGCCTCGAGCGCTAGGAACTCACTTGTTCAACATTCCTGAAATTCGTCGCCTACGAAAACTCAATATCTTCTAGCGGTACTCCGCGCTTAAGTAGCTCCGGCTTCGTCAACCTAGGATCAAGATATGTCCGCGTACTCGACGCGCCATCATGGACGTATTCTTCCCAGAATTGCCCTTCAATATCAGTGACTCGCTGCCAACCTGAAGGTAGCTCATCACCCAGCCTTGGATCTCCGACCTGAATCTTCCCAGTCTCCAAATCCAGGTAGACCCAATAGTCCATCCCTGATTGAGCGTTATAGTGTTGCACCTCTCTATAACCTTTAGGTAGAGGTCCTACGAACCCTTCATTGCTGCTGAATCCGGGCACGTAGCTATCTCCGATTATCTTGTAATGCCCATTCGAGTCTGAACGTATGGCTACTGGGACATCACATCCAAGTAATACGCAAATCTGGTCACCCTTGCGGGTATCTTTAGGGCATATACCGATGTGATTAGAGGACGTTGTAAAGAGTGCTCGGTCTCTGCACATGGTGAACACGTGGTGGAAGAAGTCCTTCTTATCCCAATCCGTGACAGCCGTACTGAATTCAGGCTGCACAGTGTTTTTAAGCACTGCTACCGATGACGCTAGGCCTGGATGTGACTTGAGAGTTGGCACATGGTAGTCTGCCAGGTCACCTCCACAGATGGCAAGACACAATGCTTCGGCAAGAGATTTGCCATCGACGTAATCGGAAGCCATATCTAAACGATTCGCCCACCGTCGGATCGCAGATTCAGCGTTTTCATAAGACGCATCAAACTCATCTACCATGGTGATTTGACTCAGACGTATTCCGGTCATCCGCAGTATCCTGTTTTCCAGCAGTTCTACCTCACAGCATGACTTCCCAGACGCAAACGAGGGTATGCGACGCCCCTTTTCCAAGTCCATGAGATAAGGTATCCAGGATGGCCAGTTTCCTCTCGTTTCCTCGTATCTGCATAGGGACAACAAGTCAAGACGTTTCAACTTCTGCATCGAGGCCATCATAAGGTCCATGTACACGTCCACTATTGGCTTGCTGTAATCGGGTCGTAGGTCTGTTCCCGTGCCAATCTTGAATGATAATCCTAAGATACCGTATACCCGGTCTCGTGGATCGTGACATTGAGCATGTCGCATGTATGCAAGCAGATCCAAAAGCGAAACTTCCATACCCCTTGCTAGATTATACGCGTTCGACACGAACACACTTGCGTCTTCAGTCTCATCGCCTACAAATGGAATTAGGCAGCGCTTATAGGCAATACAATCTAGCAATGTGCGGAGTCGTTTCCATAGCATCGTGTCGGTGCCACACATAATGACAGCGTTCGATTTGGCTAGACTTATTTCCTGCCAAATCCAGAGGCGATGGAACCACGGTCGGCGCAGAAAATCTAGGATCGCCTGCCATGTTGCGAAGTCGTACGGAAGCGGTTGTCTCATGTCGACCCAATGAGCATCATCCAGTTCATCAGTCAGGCTTCTCAGTTTCTTTTCTCCGTTGAATTCAACCTCAACCTTGGTACCAAGGATCATGCACGTTTTCATAGCCACCTTACTGCTGGCGTCGTCTTTGCCCAGCCAAACAATCACTCCCGCTGCTAAACTGTAGATATCAGCCATCCGCTGGACCTGTTGGCTCCTCTCCGCTAGATCTTTTTGGTTGATAGCAATGCTATCGATCCATAGTGTTCTGGGTGAAACACGATCGCGAAGATACGGTAAAGCTTCTGCAAGGTTTCTGGTAATGTCGATACTGTGATCATCTTCTGACGAGACTCGAAGCCTCGTAGGCGATTCTGCGGAACCCCAGGTGTACGATAGTGCTATGTAGTGTGGGGCGTCCTCTTTTGTAAGTCGAACAATTTTGAGGTCGCAGATCACTTCGCTGTCTCGATCCGATGAAGGTAGCAACGTTACCAGCCTGATTTCGCTGTTGCTTTCATTCAAAGGCTGATAGACGTACTGGGCCATCTCCACTGCGGTCGCAACTCTCGAGTTGCGTTAATCTACCACGACAAGCGTCAGACAAATATCATAGGACGATTGTGAACGACATAGTTCAGTAAAGATTCAAAGAGTGCTATGACAGAGGGCTGATGCCTAGAGACATAGAAGGAGAGGCTATGTAAAGAAGCCTGTGCAGCCTTCTTATACAGCTGGCGGCCCAACTTATCTCAGAATTATTGGCGCAAATAGCGGGCTGTAGAGTACCGCTGCCGAAGTCAACCTTCAGCCTTATGCGGGGCGCTGAACGTGCTAACAGTAGCCACTGCCGCCTGATGTGCATTGCGATTCGCACGATGCAGGCTAGTTCGTGAAATGTAGCCTAGTTTTGTCGTATATTTGAGCTTGCGAGATGTGATCACAGGGAAGAGTAAACATTGGTGGTGCTGGGTTATGATACAGAGTGGCTCATTTTCAGAATCAGAAGTTGCTCGTGCCAGGCCAACAGCAGCAGGGAGCATATGCAGAACAACGGACGTCAAGTCCACAACGGTGCAACAATGGGTACTATAAGCAAAAGTAAACAGCGATCTCGATGAAAAAGGAAGATCGTGAAGGTCCATGCACGTGGCGAAGAAACCCCGAATCGCGGCTTCCCCTTACACGTTCTAGCCCGTGATTTGCCCTGCCATCGATTGGCCAGCGGAAACAAACAACGCGCTATTTTTATCAGAACTTCCGCCGCTGACTACCCAAACCTCTAATTTCCTCAGCGCCCTTAAGGAGTATTCCAAGTCAAGACCTCGCACGCTGCAACAACCAGCCCGAAGAGACAAATTCGGGAAACTTTACGTGCATCACCTTCGAAAAAGACGATAAAATGGCTCGTGGCAACCAGCGCGACAAGGCTCGGGAGAAGAACCTCAAGGAGCAGGCCGGAAAGGTATGTTCTGTCGCTGTTTTTACCACGCGCAGCTACACATGCCGTGGTTTTCTTCAAAGAATCATCCGCTGACTTAATGAATAGAAAGGCAAGAACACTGTATGTGCATATGAGAGAAGCTGTCTATAGGGGTTTTGAAGGATATTGGCTGATCACAGGCTGCAGCAATCCGGTACCGAGTTCGCACGCACCAAGGAGAACGTAGCGGAGATCATGCGTGCTAAGCAAGCTGCCGGTGAGTTACCATTGTCGCATTCTAAGCCTGCACAGACTTGAAATGAGTATGCGCTGTGTGTAACAATCCGATGCTGACTCCTTGTGTAGCTGAGGCAAAGAAGGCTGCTGAGGGCGCTAAGAAATGAGCGGTCAGACAAGATGTGCAACGCGATAACGACAACAGTTTGACACGCCACAGTCGCAGGTCAACCTGTTTAGAAGCCTGTCATCATGGGAGCGGAGTTTCTTGGGTTTGGATTAGAAGGCGAAAGAGTGTGCTTGGGTTGATTTTCGATATACCGAATACACCGATTTCTGATTTTGAACGCCGTGAGAAACCCATTGCGCCTAGTTTCCCATGCGACACAGAATATTTTGTCACAGCTGAATAACACCAGTAAAGTACCAACAAAATTTTTGAGGGAAAACATAGAGTTTGAAAGTGCGATCTCTTGGATCTAGCTCTAATACTAAAGGTTTACATCTTTGCAATCAAGTCCTAAATAGCACCACCGCGCGGCAATCATCGCAGCATGTGGATTACGGTATAATGCGAAACGCCCCAGCAAATGATAAAAATGGTATAAGAATCCGGACAAATGCTAAACCAGAAGCGTTTTTGCCGAATCCGTCATAAGAATGTTGTTCTCGACCACCACCCAAGACCAACCAGACGCATACACCCAGTCGATCCATCCTCCTCATTACCGTCTCTCCAAGTTTCGTCGTGAGGGCGTTTAGGCAATCATGCCGGGGAATCCACCGAAATTGTTGATGGCTGCGGTCTCGGGGAAAGAAGCCATACCGCATAGGCACTGGCATGAGCAAGTCTGACCAGCACCATCTGTTCCCTGTCCAGCAACAACGGTGGCGGAAGCGAGAGCACTGCTGCCGGTTCCAGTCGCGGCGGCACCTCCAGCCTCAATGGTGACGGTAGTAGGGGCGGCAGCGGCGTTGGGGTCAACAGACTGGAGGTCGCCTGCAACGAGGCTTGTACCGTTGGTCTTGATGGCAAGACCCTTGAAGTCGGCCATGGTCTTGTCGCCAGTCTCGGCAGCGTTGATACTGAATACCATGCCCTTTCCACAATGGATACCGTTTTGTTGCTTGCAGTAGAACCCTTGATAATGTTAGTCTTTGTTACACCTTCTCGATAAACGTGGAAAGCCTACAAAGCGGGTCTGTTGTCTCAACAGTCATGTTCCATGTGACGCCGGCTTTGCCCTCGGGATTGGGCATGAAGCCAGAGTCCATTCCTCCCTCCATTTTCTTGCAGGGCTCAGCAAAGGTTGATTGGGTGGCAGTGTGGTTCTTCTGCATAAACTCGAATATGACCATGTCGCCGACAGCGGCCTTGATGGCTTCGGGGCTGTATCCTAGAACGGGCGCCATGCCGGTTGCAACAGGCTTCATTCCACCAACGACGACCTACAATTTGTTAAATGAAGCTCAATAATAGGGCTCGAGGATGCGCTTACAGTGTGTGTCATCGCGCCAGTCGCGGCGGCAGGAGCAAGGCTCATGACCTGCATCTCGGCGGATGCAAGCGCGGCTGCCAAGGGTAGTGCTGTGAAGTACTTCATTATGACTAGATTGCGTATCGTGTAAAGTGTCGTAAAAGTGAACGTAAGCCTGCGCTGCAAGCACTAGAATGTACGATAGAAGGTTGAAGGATTGAAAGGGCACTACGAGGGCCGGCTCGGACAATAAGAAGCTGATGAAGTAAGAGAAAGAGAGTGGAGCACTGGTATTATGAGGCAAGAGCGATGAGATGAGGAGAAAGTTTATGCCTGGGGATATTCTATTCCTTAAATCCACGCATGAAATTGTTGACACTGAAGAGCTTGCAGGCCGGTCGCGCACATGGCGAAACACCAGCCCCCTGCTCTCGGCATGGCACTGGGAGAAACGTTGATCGCCTGCAAGAATGGCGAGATTTTGGTGATGCGCACTTGGCTGGGCGCAACGGCGGGGGTGTTTGATGCTCGAACCGTTGGAGGTGGGTTCGAGACTGTCGCGGTGGTGTCGCAGATCTGTCTCGCTTCCGCCCGATTCGGTAATCTATGAACCACCAAGGCTATAAGTGCAGGGACACAACTATTCAAGATGCCTGAGCGATGGGGCTGGGAACTCGCCAGCCGCATGAAGGAACTGCAGAGCTTTCATCTCGCAGCCTGTGTTCCCGAAGTTTTGAGGCACAACCTGTATAGGTGGTCAGTCGCGTACAAGGGCTGGACCATGAGGTTTCTCACCCCATTGGTTTAAAATAATGACATTCAAGCCTCGAAGTGTCTACTGTGCCTTCCAAACGCGCTGGGCAGCCACAGTTTGACGTAAAATGCTTTCAAGAGTCGTCATTCTGTGGATCTGCTACTGTGTTGATGGGGGCTCCTTGAGAGCCTGCTGTTGTCCAGCATGCAGGCCAGTATAGTAACCGGCATAATACCACGACATCATAATGTTCTTCATATTCTCATCCTGCACTGTACACAGTCAGCATGTCATCAACTGTCAAGCTCCCCACATCGTCCGGAAGCAACGGCTGTCAAAATCAAGACTTACCTGTTCCAAGAATGGCCTGCGGCATGGCACCTGCAAGACTTCCGGCAGCATGTGGCACCGGAGGAGCCTCAGCCCTTGGCGATTGGATCTGCGGTTCTTGCTCTCCGGAGAGATCTGGTTCCTGGTTCTTGTAAGACAGGGTTCGGTACTCGACTGTTTCGCATGTCCACGTACCTGCTGCGGCGACGGACCGCTTTGGTCTGCCTGAGCAACGCTATTGGTTTCTGACATTGGCGTATCGACATCTTCATGATCCGCGACGCCGTTAGTCTCTGCTGCTGCCGATGCCGTCTCCGCTCCATCCATCAAGTCTCCATAGTCCCTACAAACGTCAGCATCATCACGTACAGCGTTAGAAGCTACTTACGCCCGTAGTTCCTTTAGCTCCTCCTCAGTTAGGACGTCTTCGAGCTTCTTACCCGATTGGTGGATGCTGTGATATTTCTATTCTGTTTAGTCGATATCCTCCAAAGATCACGAAATGGTGGTTCATGGAGACTTACTTTATACTCATTAACCGCGCTATCCCAGGAATCGATCAGTAGAGAATCATCCCACGCGTTCTTGTCGCTCATATCTACGACGGGCGCCATGTTGGTCGGACCTAGAGTAATTTGGTGGCGAGTAGAGCAAGCCAAACAGTCAGCCCGAGAAACTGACAACACAGTGTTTAGTGAGTGTTGGTATAGTTGATATCTTTTGACGTAGCGCGAGTGTATAAAATGGCAGGTGGATGGTGAAGGCTGGGGGACTATCTTGGCAAGTGTCCGCTAGCGCGACTGCCCTCGAAAAAAGTTCCCGCGCCTGAGCTCTCCTCCGAACTTTTGCGCGTAACAACATTCGCGACCACACAAACCTCACGCAATTACAGGAATTTAACATGGCTGCCGACGACACCAAGGGAAAGAAGCGCAAGGGTGAGCAATTGCGACGAGAATAAATCCTGGATATGCTTGCTAACCCATCTCAGTCGCATCAGAGGCGGCGCCAAAGGCGAAGAAGCCCAGAAAGTCGGACGATGTCGCGCCCGTTGAAGCCAAGCCAACCAGGAAATCTGCGCGTAAACAAGCTGCCGACTTTATGGACATTGAAGAAGAGGCTGCGCCCGTCGCCGTTGCCGAGCCTGTCCAGCCAAAGAAGGGCAAGAAGAGCAAGGCCGCTGCTGATGTCGATGTTAAGATGGCCGAGCCTGTCGCCGAGGTAGTCGAGGTCGCCGAAGTACAAGAGAAGCCCAAGAAGCAAGCAAAGAAGGGCAAGACCGTAGTCGCAGAGGAGACTGTCGTAGCAGAGGCTCCCAAGCCCAAGGCTAAGGCCTCTAAGAAGGGAAAGGCAGCGGATGCCGCACCTGTCGAGGATGTCGCTGTTGTAGTCGAGGAGACCACCACTGTCGCAAAGCCAAAGAAGACCAAGGGTGGAAAGAAGCAAGAAGCGACTGAACCCGAGGTAGAGGTTACCGAGGTCACAGCAGTAGAAGACGACGCAGACGACGCAGCCGAAGACGACCAGACCGCAGCTCTACTCGCTGGCTTCAGCGATTCCGATTCGGATGATGCTGACGAAGACGAAAACTTTGACGAGGCCGCAAAGGTTCCCAAACTTAGCGCAAAACAGCGGAAAGCGATCAAGCAGGCAGAGGCTGCTCCCAAGTCCAACGAGCCTGGTGTTCTCTACGTTGGGTATGTGTACCACTTCATTGTACACTATGGTTTGCTAATACTTCGTCTAGTCGCGTGCCTCGTGGTTTCTTCGAACCTCAGATGAAGCAGTACTTCTCACAGTTTGGCAAAGTCAACCGGTTACGTCTGTCGCGCAACAAGAAGACTGGCGCCTCCAAGCACTTTGCCTTCGTCGAGTTCCAATCACAAGAAGTCGCCGACATCGTCGCGCGAACCATGAACAACTACTTGCTGTTCGGCCACATTCTCAAAGTTCATCTCATCCCCAATGAGCAGGTACACCCAGATCTCTTCAAAGGTGCCAACGAGCGATTCAAGGTCGACCCCCGCAACAAAAAGGCCGGTCTCGAGATGGAGCGTGGCGTCGGGCGAGAGCAATGGGGAAAGCGCATCGAAAACGAGAACAAGAGGAGGACAAGCAAGGCTAAACAGCTCAAAGAGACCTTCGACTACGAGTTCGAAGCACCGGCGCTTAAGACTATCGACAGTGTTCCCAAGCACACTAGCATCACTACTCTCGAGCCTGCGAAGCCCAAGCAGCTTCTTACCGAGGCAGCTACTGAGGAGACTACCACACCAAAGGGCAAAAAAGGCAAGAAGGGTGCGAAGGCTCAAGTAGAGCCTCAGCCCACAGAGGTTGTCGAGGTCACAGAGGCTGTCGAGGCTGTCTCCCCTGCACCCGCAAAGAAGGGTAAGAAGGGCCCAAAAGCGAAGGCTGTTGAACCCGCTCAGGCCGCAACTGAGGAGGTTGCTGAACCCACTGCACCTATTGCAGACAAGAAGCCTAAGAGGACCAGCAAGCGCAAGTCAGATGTCGCACTCGAGGCTGCCGCCGTTACGGAGGAGACTGTTCCGGAAGCAACACCTAAGAGCAAGCGGGCCAAGAAGGAGAAGGTCGTTGTTGAGCCTATTGCTGAGGAAGTTGAGGAGAAGAAGGCCGCTGCCAAGCCAAAGAAGGCGGCCAAAAAGGCCAAAGCCTAATAGCGCTGACGTCAGATGAGCAATGAATAGTTCAACTTCATTGTATATGTTTAATGGTTGTGGCTGCTTACGATTACTATTCTTCAGCTTTTTCGATGAGCCGGGCGTTCAAGTAGACAAAACATGGTTTTAGTGTGTCCATACCAATGCAACAATCTACCAACCATGTCTGGTCTACAAAAGGCACATTTCTTGCAATTTTCAATAGCTATCCACATGATTGACGTGTATTCCACAGGTGGGTACTTCAGCCTTATCTTTGGTCCACATCTAAGCCTCATGCAGAAGGAGCGCAACAATATCCCGCGCTTACATCAGATCTCGCCCTGCAGACAGAAAGTCTACGGCTAGCTGTAGTCGCTTCTGAGTAGGTACTGGAAGCGTTACTCTATAAGAGAAAAGTACATATGACACGAACATCACCATCACTTCTGCATTGCTAACATCAGATACCTCGTCAAGGAATTCTCGCTACTTACCCCTCATCGCATCCAGCTTCTTCCATCTGTTTTCGAAACCACCTCTCAATAATGGCGGAAAACGACGCACGCCTTGCTTCATCGGAGATGTACGAGTCCATCACATCACTACCTCCAGCCAAACGCTACATCATCACGCACAACGAGCAGGGCAAAAGCACTATCCACTCAAGCCCAGCGCTACAATTCTACGGCTACCCAGGTGTCGGTGGAACAGCTCGATCATGTGAGTCTCAACGCTTCGTCTTGTTTCCCACCATAGCAAATACAAGACCAGCTGTTGATGCAAGGCTTTATAACTAGATGCCACGTCTTCCACCCCAGCCACTCTTGAGGGCGACAAGGATATCGAGGCATACACATCCAAAGAAGGAGACGTCAGTTACACCGGCCGCTCTATCGTATCCAATGGATCGGGTTCCCACCTCATTGTCTGCGAACTCGGCCCCGGACAAGCCAGTCAGATGCACCAAACTGTATCCATCGACTACGTAGTCTGCACGCATGGAAAGGTAAAATTGGAGACTGCCACAGGAGAGATGGTGAATTTGAACCCCGGGGTACGTTTCGTTTGCTTCTCTGTGTCTTCATGCTCGCGTTTTCTTTGCAGATAGTTGAAGAACGTGGAATTTTGCTGTTGCGAACGCAGTGCTGACAGATTGAGTTAGGATCATATTATCCAGCGCGGTACTATGCATAAATGGCACAACACGTCTGAGACTGAGCCTTGTAGGTTCATTGCTTTTGTACAGCCTGCAGAGCCGTTTCAGATTCCGGGTACAGGAAAGATGCTCGCAGAAGAGCATGTCAGTGGTAGTGAAGCCAAGGACTTTGATCTTAGTAAGCTGTAGACGCGAACAGGGATATCTTGTGAAAGACGAGCAAGGGCTATGATAATATATTATACTCGAAATTAAGCTTGATGTTCAGGAACTACTATTTTGAGCAAATTTGCATATCATAGTTACAAGTCGAGATGGAAGGTATTTGGACATTCAAGGATTTCATTTCTCGCTAATGATGTAACACAAAGACCACACATACAATTCCTCTTTTGCCCCGCCGCTACGCGATTGATGACAATTGCTTTCACAAGGCAGTACGTATCTAGCCTGTGCCTGAAACGGCGAGCTTCATCAGATGGTCCATGAAGGTCTGCAGACTGACATCGTCGGTGAAAATGGTCTGAGCTGTTTGCGCAACGCCTCCGTAGCTGCCAGTTGTGTGCGTTGTCGAGGGATTGAGCTTGCTGAGCAAGAAACGCGCCTGCGAACCGCCGGCGTCACAGACGATGAATCGAGGCAATGGGAATCGGTCCTGGATGAGCTCCTTGGCATCCTCCTTCGGTGCCTCCAGAAGCTCTCGGAAGTTCTCGTAACCCTCTTGCTCTTGGTAGCCAGCTTTCCGCCACTCGGCCATTGTTTCGCCGTGGAAAATGAGAATGTGGAAGAAGGTGTCAAGCAGCAAGACAGTCTCAGACTGGATCGAACTGGAGTCGAGCAGCACGGGCTGGCCGCCTTCGTGATCGAAGCCGTAGCTGTCTAGTGTTGGCTGAATCATGATCAGGGAGTTGCTAACGTCCTCGTGGTTCAAGACATGACGGTAGAAAGCGGTCTCGTCAGGCGAGTTGTTGAAGACTTGCAAGAATTGTGACCGACGGAGATGGAACATGAATTGCGGGTATAGTGTGAAGTTCTTCTCGAGCCTGGTTCAATAGTTAGTATTCGATATTGAAGCAGATGGACACAGAAGAGGAGAAGTAAGGACTCCACTTCTCGGAATACAGGTATGCTTACCTGAATGACGACGGGTCGTCTTTCCTGTACTCAGCGAAGCGAGCGCATAATCGGATAAGCATGCGGTCAACCCATCGAAGGACATCTGGACCATCGTCAACCTCAGCCTTGAAGACTGCTATCCTCGACATGAGGACGGCAGCAGCTTCTTGGTCGAAGGACTGAGCGATGGCAGGGTCACCGGAAGGACCACTCAGAGGGCGGGCGACAGTGGTCACTCTCAGATGGTACTGGCCAGCGGAGTGCTGGTAGTATGTGAGGAACTGAATCAGAGCCTGCTGCTGTCCAGCCTGCATCTGGTTTGGTCCGCCTTGACTAGCAATCTCGAAGTAGATACCGTAAGAGGACTCAGGATCGATACCGCACATCTTCCATGCGCATGTGTTTCCGATACCACACTCAGTCTCACCAACGGAGACAGACTTCTTGTTCAGCGACACAGCGTGTCCAATAAGACCAGTGATCTTCAACTCCTTTGTTGTCAACACCTCAAAATTGGCGCCAAAGCCCATGAGGAGATTGTCATCGGCATCCTTGTTGAACACTCGCGCAAAGGATTGCTTGTACATGGACGACGTGAAGCTGTCGGTCAGAATCATATGTCCACCGGTGGTGTTCGCAAGGCCCCTCATTTCAAGCAGACCAACCTGGTCCAGACATCCAGCGAAAATGTCTACAATGTGGCCGTTGTGGGAAACGCGCTTCGCAAGTCCCTCGTAAAACTTCAGCGCCTTCTTGTAGTATTTGATGTTGTCGCGATCGATGTCGTGGTGCGATCGGATGGGCTCGCGCAGCTCGGGTCCAACGACCATACCAGGGCCCTCGGTGGCTGGGCCACCACTGAACAGCATGATACGGGCGCCAGTGTTTAAGAAGTTTGTCTCCAAGAGTCCAGCAGCAACGCTAAGTGCCACACCGGTGCACCTCAGAGGGCGCTTGTCGTTCGCGACAGGCCAAGGATCCCGTTGAATCGACTCGAGAGCGTTGGTCAATTGTAATTCGCATTGCGACACGGGTAGGATGAAGCGCGTGCCAGCACCACCCTGGGGTGGCACAGGTGGTCGGCCAGGCTGCTGGGGGACACCAGGTCGGGGAGCCATCTGAGTAAGTCCGAGCATCTCGTGGACTTGCTTGGAGGAATAGTCCTTGCTTCCGCGGAAAACATACGACTTGGCGCATTCGGTATAGCCCAGCTCGTGTACTTGGGTCTACAACTGTCAGTACAGAACATCCAGTATCATCTTCCTATACCTACCATTGTACCATATGTGATGAGACCGACGAGGGCGTATGCGGGGAGCAGGCTCAAGCTCATGATGATTGAGTCCTTGAGCGCCTTCAAGCTGTCCTCCTCCTGGCATGTGTCTACAACGAAAATGAAGATGGGCGGGGTCAATACGGGCTGAGGGAGTCGGTATTCGATCGTGGTGCTGCCAGCGTGCAGCTCGGGCGGTATCTGTTGCTCTGAGATGTCCTTGTAGTGCGGGGGAAGATTGTTGCGGTTCAAACAGAAGGGGCATATCCAGATACGTGCGCGCATGTCAATTTGGCTGCGTGACTGTCAGCTCGAGCACAGCTATCAGAGACTGCTCAGGGCATACCAGTAGGGGTTGAGGACGGCCTTGCATGGCGCTCTGCACGCGACAGGCGCATACTGGAGTAGCGGAGTATCCGTCTTCTCTTTCAGAGGTGTGTAAAGGGCACCGATGGGGACGACGAGACGAGAAGCTTCCTGTGTGCCGAATCAGTATCTCGAGTCCATGGTGACAACCGGCTCTCTATCGTACCATGCGCGAGCTGGGGAACGTGTTCCAACTGAGACGGACGCCATCCCTGTCCTCGATATCGCTCCACTGATCCTTGAGCGTCTCAAAGTCGGCCATACTGGGCGGCTGCAGCTTTTCGCGCTACTCGAGAAGGTATTGGGGTGGTGGTGGAGGGCTGTAGAGAGTTGGTGGTGGAGGGACCGAGGGCGCCCACGATGGGAGATTGATTTGGCGGGGCGGTGTGAAATGTGGCAGTCGCGGGCGTGGAGCTGTAATTGTATACAGCAATGAATCGAAATGTGTCAACTGTCCCTCCCTCAAGGCAACAAGTGCACGATATTGCAACGTCTTAAGAGCTCACACTCTTGAACATGCGTGGATACCACAGTTGGCGATGCGGCCAGATGTTCTTGCCCTAGCGCTCTCGATCGGGTTTAGCGCCACCGAAGCTCCGCTCTGCGCCAGCCTCAAAACCGCGATTTTCCTCGCTCTCCCTCTTCTTCTCTTCATCACCGCCAGCAACCAAACACTACTTAACGGCAGGTTCCCATTTCTTCAATGAATGAACCTGTTTTCGCGCTGCGCGTAGAAGAGATTTAGACCCATGGCTGGGCGCCCGATCTGGAAAACTCATTCTGAGTATACTGATAGGTTGGGAATCAGCAGAGGTCACATCCATCAATGTGCAACGTTGCGTTGAAAGAGTACAATGAGTCTTTCGTTAGGGGAGAGGCTCCAGGCGATTGTTCTGTAGTGCGTATCATCTACTCGATGTGTTTATCAACATCTACATAACCCATGGATAACCACAGTCGCTGAAAGTAACAATACATTTCTGTCGACTGTAGCCTTGAGGTGATCGATCACATCGCAATTGAGATGAGAACTCGTCTCTTCTCTGGATAGCATGCTTACTGGCACCCAGTCCGCACCGAGACATGTCCAAGTACTGTTACCTGGTGACAACGGTCCTTTGCGATCAGGCTATACCGTTTGGCAGCAGCAAGCATTCATGCCATCGCGTTCGCGTTCAAGCAATTTGTTACATAGGAGAACGTCCCCATATTGAGTCTGCTAGAAGCGGCCGACGGTAGTGAAGTAATTGGGCTTCGTGTAGTCCATATAACAACACATCTGTCAACCCCGACCATCGAATGCGGTCCATGGTTTCACTAACACACTGTCGGAGACACGTCCGATGTTCCCGCTGGAACCTCCAGATCTGCAGCTGTGTTTGGACGTTCCCGAAGTCATGATAGATTAACAATCTGGGGCCGATCGGGTATATTGCATTGCAATACACTAGCCTCATCACCTGCCGACGTGCTGTATGAAGCATCGGACACTTGGATATATATGTATTCGCCATGTCCGTAGTATTCTTCACACATCGTGTTCTGTGCTTTTTAGGTCTAGTCATTGCTAGAATCAGGCATCATGGCTCGCATTTCTGCTCTTCTCCTCTCGCTCCTTACAGGTCAGGCGTGTGCTCATACTCTCATTTGGGTATGTTCATTCCGAACTAAGCTTATCAGGTCGCATTACTAATTCCTTCAGGGTGTCTTCGTCAACGGTGTAGATCAAGGCACGTTCAAGGGCGTCCGAATTCCTGCGTACAATGGCCAGAATGGCAAGGGCGGCTACAACAATTCGCCTGTCAAGGATCTCGACTCCATTGACATGCGATGCAACGTCATGGGTGATATTCAAGCCCACGACACTATCAAAGTTCAGCCTGGAGATAACCTTACGTTCGACTGGCACCACGAGATACGCAACGACACCGACGATGTGATCGCCAACTCACATCACGGTCCTTCACTAATTTATATCTCGCCTGATCCACCTACAGAGAACTCCTTCGTCAAGCTTTGGCACTCCGGAAAATACGAAAGCAATCCCTTTCCACAAGCTGGCAAGTGGAGTACTACAAGCGACATTGCGAAGCACTTTGGTCATATGAATGTCCGGGTGCCTGAAGGTCTGAAGGCCGGCCATTATATCATCCGCGCTGAGATGGTCGGATTACATGAGGGTGACGTGAGCTACGTGCAAAACCCAAAGAGAGGCGCACAGTTCTATCCCGACTGCGTTCAGATACTGGTCGAAGGCGATGGCGAGGTTGAGTTACCCGAGGGTGTAAGCTTTCCAGGAGCGTACTCTTACGAGGATCCTGGTGTCGTACACAACGTGAGGCCCCGTCTATCCAAGCTCTGACGTTGAGTTTGTTCGCTAATAGGTACAGGTATACTGCTCTACTGAGACGAAGAAGCCAAAAACCTCCACCACTCCCTGCGTTACCGACTACGTCATCCCTGGACCTACTGTATGGTCTGGTGCTTGGCCTGAGACCACTGCAGTTTCTGTCGGACCCGTGACGGGCGTTACAACGGCGACTGCATGGAGCACATGGATCGGAACTGATAGCGTGGTTACGAGCGCGACGTTTGCCGATGTCAAGAGTCAGACGATCGTGGGGAGCTCAAAGTACACCGCGAGTTGGAGCGAAACATATGCTACTCCTACTGCGACGGCTGCCCGTTGGTAGATTGCAGAGTTGGAAAAGGTAACATGAAGACCAGATCAACTTAGGAATAGATACATGTCGTTTGTGGTGATTTGCATTCTTACAGGACGCTTCATGTTCCGTTTGGAGGAAGCTTACTACAATCTCCCCTTGACTGCTTTTCGACATTTGTCCGTATTTTTTCCCGACTTCAAACCCAAAGGCAACTCTTATTCAGCGACTGGATACCATGAGACATCAAACTCTCGAAATGTTCTATCTTCGCATAAGTGTAAGGATTACATCCTAGCGGAGGCTTCTCCGTTGGACATCCATATGGCTCAGTCATCCAAAACTATGATTTCCACCTTGCGCTTCTTTCCTTTTCCACGGGCAACGCTGTCCCCAACAAGCTCACGCTTGATGCGTGCTCTGCTTTCAGAGAGGACAGGTTCTTGATTTATGGGGGTTTCATTTGGCTTATCACCCTAGGTTGTATTAGTATCAGTGTAAAATTGCCTCTTTTAGCACTTACCCGGTAAGAGCTGAGCAAGATGGCGAGATCCTTCTCTGGAAGACCCTCTAGACCAGCACTACTGCCGCGATAATGCTTGATCAAGACCAGTATGTCTTTCTTCGTAAGACCGGACTGCATGCGTTGATTGATGGGAGTGGGGCTTTGTTGGAGTAGACCTGGCGTGATACTGGCAGTCTCTGCCTGGGAAGTGACGATAGATGAAGTATCGCGGTGGCAACAATCTGGAGATAATTTGGTTGTATTTCCCTTCGTGATTGACTCCGGTTGTGTATCTTGAGAGGGGCTTAGTGAGCGAGAAACGATGCCGAGAGATTTGAGTGCGGCTGCTGCGATGTGAGTCTCAAATCTAGCTAGTGAAATGTGATGACTTACCGATCGAACGATATTTGAATCGAAACGTTACCAAAGGCTCTTTAGCTTCTTTAGTACTGTACTTATTGGGCGCTTTTATGGCTAGAGCTGGTGCAAGCCTCACGTCTCTTTAGCATTTCGTTGAATGAAATCTTGGATATGAACGTACCCTATTACATGGGAACGCACATCACCTTTAACAGTTTCTTCGGAGATCATTCCAAACTCTTTCAGTTCTCGCTTCCGGCCTTTTGGTCTTCGTTCTTTCAGCATGCTCAGAATTGGGGTAATCACAACAGAGATTGTGCCCACTTGACTCAGTGCATCCATATTTTTTTCCGCTAATGTCTCACTATCTTCTTGTACTGGAGATGTGTCAGCATCGTGTTATGGCGTTTAGTAACTTTAACTAAGAGTTACTTACCCACGTTGAGGTCTGAGAAGACAAATTTAGACGCCCGCCATTTCTGGCCTTCTTTCCACTTGGTCGCTGACTTAACGTAGGTTTCATTTAGCATCTGGTGCTTGTGTACTATCAGTCCGTTCACTTTGATCCCATCTAGATGAACGTGTATTGCCAAATCCAGCGGAGCAAAGGGTGGCCTGAAGGTAGTCTTAATTGCGAACTCCGTATTTGATTGGCACTCGACGTATCGTGTCGTAGTCTTAGGCTCATCCCGCTCCTCGTCTTCTTCATTCACGTGTTCCTCAATAGGCTTGCCACCACATATGATCTGTACCGTCAAACCGGGATAGTCGCTATGAATCGCCATAGTGATACTGTGGGCTGCTCACTCTCGGCGTGGTAAAACGCTTCGGCAGTGAGAGGTTGCAAAGGTAGCAGGATATCTGACCGAGCACAGATGTGGCATCAAGTGGGGCAAGCAGAGAGGTGACAGTGAAGGCGAGAGGGAAGGTGAGAGGTCAATGTACACTTACAGCAAGCGCGAAGCAAAGGCTAAAGCGGGGCTACTCGAATTGAGGTGAGTGGGCGAAGGTTCGCCACGTTCTAAAATGACATTCGTCAAACACAAATCTATCCGGATCGTGCGCTCTCCTACCCCCGACTGTGTCGATGGAATCCGTCGATTATTTTCCGAGCTTTAACTCTAAGTACAACAACTGTCGAGGATACAATCGCCCAGCACAAGCTCCCGTATTGTTGATGCATGTCCTCGATCCAGCTGCGTGACATCGTCGTCCACGCTTCGGCGACACTTTCGATCTCTAGGCCTCACAACCATGACCTCTTTGTCGCGAAAGACATGTTTTAGTATGATCGACCACATGTACATACATACGAATATTAGAGTAACTCAATGTGGACTGCCTTGGCAGTATACGGCAGCGTCCATCAATCATGCCAGAGCCCGCGTATTCTCGTGCCAACAATGCAACAACATCCTTCCACCTCGTGGCAAGTTCAGAATAGGGCCGTCTTTTAATATTTCGATGCTTTCCTCGGTCTCACCATTGTGAAGACGGGTACAGGTTTCGCTCTCAGTCTATCATGATGACGGTCTGATCCATACGTGGACGTTTGCTTTGTCGCGTCTCAACATAGATTACATCATCCTTGTCGTCAATGGTCCTTTCGCGCTTGACTCTAGCAGTAGTACTAACTTCCTGCTTGATAGATTCGCTCTCTCCTTCTCGCTATTCGTGTTTTAGTACTGGTGTCAGCAAGTTGCAGCGCATACATACTTGTCGCACGCGACGCAGTAGCTCTCTCAGCTCCGCTGGGGTAAGGTCCTCCTCGGGCCTGTCTTCCAGAGGAACAGAAGTGGGCTCGGTGATTTTGAGAATTCGAAGTGTTTTGAGGCTCGCTCAAAGGTTATTGATGTTAGTAAGTGCCGTGGTGTGAACGTGATTAGGACTCACCAAGTGACCGATATTTGAAGTGGAAAGTCGCGAAAGGCTCCTGGTCTACGAACTTATAGTGTCTCCCGGGAAATGAGAAGGATCCTGCATGGCATGTTCGAGGCGCTGACAAACTTTGGAAATTTAGCCCTTTGCCTATGTAGCGCTTCACCCATCGTTTACTTACACTGCTTGATGTGATAATGCGTCACCCTTGAGTGCTTTCTCCGGGATTTCCTTCAGCGCTTCAAGTTCATGGCGTCTGTTGCTGGGTGGTCGGGGATCTAGTCCCAAATCTTGGTAGCTTTCGATGAATTGAAAGGCTATGGTGATACGTCCTTTAGTACTGAGAGTCTGCTTCAAAACAGCAGCACTAGGGACAGGCCCATGCGCCTCCTCGACTGCGCATCCTGTTAGCGAGCGGAAACATACCATTTCTGGTACTTGCCAATGTTCAGTTTGGCGAAGCAGAAGTCTTGTTTGACCCATTCTCCATTTCGTTGCGACCGATGGCCACTCATCTCGATTTGTTTTTGGAGGAGCTTCTCTCGTTCGCAAAATGTTTTAGCTACGGAGACTCCGTCAATCGAAAGTTGCGCTCTGACATGGTAGCGAGTCGAAAACGGCGGCCGGAAGATAGCAGTGACCACGAACTTGCAGTCTGAGCGTGCTTCTATGTACTTGGTGATTGTCTTTAGTGTAGCATCTTCGTCGTCGTACTCATGCAACTGCTGACCAACAACACAGACTTTGACTTCTAAGCCGGGATATTCAGGGGAGATTACCATCGTACTCGATTTTGGAGCGGATTAGCAGTCGGCGCGCTTGAGGCCCATCCACGGGTGGGCCAGGGCGGAAGGCGAAGGCGTACTATGGGGTAGCCCGGATGGCTAGCGTTATATGAGATGCAAGACAGGCAGCAAGCTCAGTATTTGGACTCGTCTATCCGTGTAGTCTCCGAGCGTCTTGGACGAATGCAATCCGTAAAGTGAAGGGCTCCAGCTATAATGGAAATGGAGAAGGTGTGTTCGAGATCCCATGTTTGCTCTATGCCGAATACGGCAAGGCGCGATGGCTGGCGCACCTCTGTGACCCCTGTGGAACTGGCGATAACGGTATGGGAAGTAACGTCCGCTCCAGCACACTTGACTCTTCAACATTAACACACGTAACATACTCACACCCGATGATGAGTTCGTGAAAAATACTGACTCAACTAGTCGTTAGTGTGCATTCGCGCGTGTTGTCTATACCGATTCGTCCAGCGTCAGGGCGAGAGCATGAACCCACCTCCGCGTCTAGCGTGTCAGCAGTGCAAGTCACGAAAGATCAAATGCGACAAAGGCGCTCCATGTTCAGCTTGCCGGAACTCAGGCCTCAGTTGCCATGCTGTGCAACGGGCGCGTCTACCCCGTGGCAAGACGGCAAAGGGATCGGCTTCGAATAGGGACCTTGCGGCACGCGTCGCACGAATAGAGATCCTCCTGGAGCAGCAGTCCAAGCAAACAGCAATTCAGGGTACCACATCAGATCAAGCTCCAGTTACTGGCAATTTGAGAAACGATGGGCTTGTGGGTGTAACTAGTGAGAAGATCGCTGACTTCGTAGCGCCGGATTTCTGGAGTGCCCTCTCCAGCGAAGTTCACGGGTTGCGAGAGGCATTAGAGGATGACGCTGAAGATGAAGCAAATACACATGACGTTGAGCTCACAGCCAAGGCTGCCGGAGACACATGCTCGACAAACGCGATACTATTTCCTCAATGGTCAAAGAGCTATGCCAATCCCTATGATGATCCCCCGCCGGACGTACGAGAAACACTGCTTCATCTATACCATTATCGAGTAGACAGTGTATATAAGATGACTCACTGGCCAACGGTGTTATCAGTCATCAGAGCAAGTCATACGCAGCCTCAGGATGTCTCGCCTCCTTTCTCCGCGCGTATGTTGGAGTTCGCTATATATTTCATGTCACTATGTACTATCACCGATATTGAAGCAAAAGAGATGGGCTTGGGCGTAAGATCAGATATGCTTCAACACTATCGCTCTGCTGTAGAGGAATTGCTTGTCCGATCGAACCTACTACAAAGCCCAGACGTCTTTACACTACAAACTTTCGTAGTGTATCTTGTGCGTCAATCTCCGCGAAGTTCTGCTTCTGATACATACGTGAACGCTGATGAGAGGGCTTAGGTAGGATTAAGAACATGCTGTAGCGGCGCCTACACATGGACGCTTGTTGCGGTTGCCGTGCGTGCTGCTACACTGTTGAGACTTGGAGAGGAAGACCCAAAAGACTTTTCGCCATTCGATCTCCAATTACGTCAGCGCTTATTCTTTGCGATCGGGATCCTTGATACCCATTCGGCCTTAGATCGCGGTACGATCCCTATCCTGCCTTCTACCTCCTTCCGAGCACCTCCACTAAACATCAACGATGATGATATGCACCCAACAGACAAGGCAATTCAACCCTCCCTGCAGTATCCTACCGACATGTCGCATACTGCCATGATCTATGAAGCAATGATATGTCAACGGAGATTGTACGAGATCTCAGATGGCGTCCAAAATGGATGGGAACAGTGGACTAAGAAGGTCGAGCTGCTAAACGAATTTAAGACGTCTATCCTGAGCGAAAGAACCAATATTCATAGCTATGATAGCCCGCTGGAGATGCTCCGAAGAATGTCAGCTCAAAAGATTATCGTCAGTATGCAACTCCTGGCTCGAAGACCACCCTATAGACAACCACACAATATTGTCCCTCCGTGGGATGACTTCGATATCATGAAATCCGCGACCGAGGTCCTCGAGCAGCACCTCCAGCCTATTCCGGTCGAGCTCCAGCCTTGGGCTTGGAAGAACTGGGTGCAATGGCATGCACTTGCGGTCTTGCTTGCGGAACTGATGGTACGACCTCAAGAACCGTCATCTGACCGATCATACATTATCGCAAAACAAAGTTTCCGGCATTATGCGCGACTAGTAGCGGATTCAGAGTCTGGACTGCTGTGGAAGCCCATCGCGAAGCTAATGCGACGGGTACAGAGATTGAGACAGACTCCAGATACTGCTGGGAACAAGAATCTCGCGATCGGAACAGAGACGGTTTTTACTGTACCGATTGTGACAGAGCAGACCTGCTCTTCTACCTCCAACAATGACTTGTTTGATCTCTCAAACTGGGGTATGAACGAAGATGATTTGAATGTGCCTTTCTTAGGTCTGGAAGATCATGTCAGACCTCAATACAACGATAACGAAGACGGAAACGAGATACCGTGGCTGGCGTGGGATAACTTCGTCCGAGACATCAACTTCTCGCCACCTTAATTACATGTCTCCGCTGCGATACACGCTCATAAAATATAAACCCATACTAGCAAATGAAGCTCATAATCTCGGGAGAAATCTTGCCAAATCTGCTCACCAAGTCTTTCCATACCTTCTCTTGAATGTGTCGACCTCTTTCACTCCGTACAAACTGCGACTCTTGCTTGACTTGACACTCCGATAGGTACTTTCCATGACTTTCCTTGCCCGCCACTATTGCATGGACATAGGCGCGACTCCCTTTCTCAGCAGTCCAGCCCATCAACGCAAAAGCTACTCGCTCTCCAAAGGGATGTGGTTTGGCGCGCGACAGCTCAGTGCCACACCACCCTGGGTTGATGAGGTTCACTACCACCTGGGAATAGTCTGTCGCACTTTCCGAGAGCGTTTTGATGAGTTCATGGAAGCAAAGGTGGTCCATTAGCTTGCTCAAGGCATAGCGCCAGATGATGTCCGTCCTCACAGGGTCGCTGAGCTCTTCGAACATGTCTTTGTCATCCGGTACGCCAGCGTCAAATTCATCATCCGGGCCAAAGATATGATACATTGAGCCACAGAATGTCAATGAAGTCTGCACATCATGCGTCTTGGCTGTTTCCTGGAGCTTGGGAAGGACGGCAATGGCGCCGAGGAAGGTTGATACAACGTTGACGGTCAAGTGTATCTCGAGATCTTCTGCCTTCCTGAACTCTTGCAATTCCATGCCAGCATTCGCTATGAACGCATCGAGACGGGGGAGTTGAGTGCGAACTCGCTCACCAAAAGCTAGTACAGATTGGTAACTGGCAAGGTCTAGTTCCCAGACTTCGATATTGGTGTGGCCTGTGCAAGAGGTATCTCGATAGATTGTTTCTACGGCAGCTTGGCCTTTCTTCGTGTCGCGGCAAGCGAGAATGATGGTAGCTGCGTTTTTGCGAGCTCTGCAGACCTTGAAGTCAGTTACAATGGTTTTTTGATGCGGGAACCCACGTACAAGTGCTTCGCACATTCCAGACCAAGGCCGGTATTCGCACCTGTCACAACGATTGTTTTCCCCTTCAGATTGGTTTCCGGAACCCAAGTCCTACCAAATGCTTGGCCTACGAGCATCTTTATCACTTCGCTTGATGGGGCCATGCCGCCAGAAGAACAGGTCGAGAGTTGAGCTTGCTGGGAGAGAAAGATGATGTGATTGCGTGTTTTTGAGATAAATGGAATCGTAAATGATAGTGGTTCTACTTCGAGTGCTTCTATTCTCGTGGTTTATATCGTGCCTAGGTCAAAACCCGCAAAATGCGCAGAAGCCGCAAAAGCCGGAACGACCCGTAAATCCTATAGAAGCCAACAAACCACTGTACATACGTCTTCAACTCTTGCGATCTTAATTTTGCGCGTTTTTGAGGGCTGAGGTCGTGTTATGTGTAGGTTTTGGATGTTTTGGAGGTTCGCTGCACTTGAACGCGTGAAGCTCCATGTTTCGACGAGTGCTACTACTTGACAACAAGTTTATGAGCGTCACAGGGTTGCTCCAAAAGATTGAAGTTAAGCAATATCTATGTGCAGTTTGGGGGAGACAAGAGTTTCATTTGGATCGTTCCAGATTCAAAGAGGTGGTAATGAGACTACCTAGGTAGAGGAGAAGGAACTGATCGAAATTGTACGGGCGGTAAGGTAATCCTAATGAACGAAAGCATATTGCAGAGTCACTCGAGGCTGCGAAGTAGTTCACGAAAGGGCGCTCTACATCCAAGACTGTTTGGCAAAGTTGATAAGACTAGAACGAATACCAAGATCCAGATAAGATCAACGCTAAAGCTCATGTACACGTGTGTACGTGGATGACCGTTGCACGGTATGTTTTCGCCGAAAGGCAAAAGTTTGCGGCCCAAAAGCTTACATCGAAGCAACGTGGAGGCTTGCGAGGCTGACATGCAGGGTGGCCAAAGCCTACGCGGCCCCGAAGCTGACAGTGTTGCCATGTGGAGATACACTACTGATCACAGATTAGCGAGAGCAAGATCTGAGAAGGGCAGCCCACGGACGGAGGGCTTAGCGTGCGAACACCCACTCGTATAGGAACTCGTGTTCAGTACATAAACCGTTGCCTATTTTATCACGATCTAACCACTTGTAAACATCAGCCTCGCAAGACGCTCGTAATATATACTAGCTGCTTGCACCGGCTATTTTACGCCGACGATTTACAGGATTCCCGTATGCAGCACGTATGGGTTTACTTCGGAGCAACGACAAACAGCCGACTGGCATAACGACAGGATTCGTGCTCGGTCAGCGCTGAGTAACAGCTGGATAATTTGCAATCGTATGGGGTCCCGGAGATAGCGCAACTCCGCGCGTCTTCGCGCTTAAATGCTCGGCGCAAAATCGTTCAAAATACGGCCGAGATGATGCCACCGGGTCACGAAAAGGGAAGTAAAAGTGCTTTTGAGTGTTGAGGACCAACAGAATGCGGAGAATGCAGTCAGCGTATGGTGTGGTGAGATCGGACTCGGCTGATCACCAGCTCGACCGGCCGAACGACCGGATGAACCCCGTATCGTAGCATTGGGCGTCGCAGAATCCACTGAATTAAGTTGCATGTGTTCATGGCCAAAGAAACAATTATCGAGGTGATGCAACAGTCAGGAGAGCGGCTGTAACTGCGTGCATGACAGATGACGTTGGAAACCAAGTTCTGAAATGCCATGGTGAGCAAAACCGGAATCGGTCAACGCCCTGTTACATTTCCAAGCCCTACAAACCCAAAAGAAGCGTTGGGCGGCAGAACATCGGGTAGACAGGTGCCCTGCATATGCGTGCAGAAGTTGAAAATTTCTCATCCCGGCAGATGGAGTATTGATAAGAAAAGAGGGACAATATAATACTTGAGCCAGCATTAATATCGAAAGTGGAAGATGTACAGTGTATTGATCGGTGCATTTAGTATGTCACAACTGCGCTGTGAGTGGAGAACGTAAGACACGCGACTATCGTGCCTCAGGCGTCATGATCGACAGTCATGTTGCCGATGGAAGCAGGTGGACCGGCAGAAACTTTGTCGAAATCAAGCCGACGCAGGGTCTCATCATCCCGCGCTCGCGGATTGGCGGGCAGAAAGGCTAGGGATGGTGCCCGCTCAGCCGTTGGCGATCCATGACCGCATTGAGCGACCTTCGAGAAGTGATGGGCAGTTTCAATGACCAGCAGAATGTCAACTAAGACGTCAGGGAAAGGATATTCATTGGAGACGTATTGCTTCGCAAAAATAGAAGCGTAAAGCAGGAGTTCTGCACGGCAGTCGTTTTGGATGGAATGCGAAGAAAGGATGCTAAGGAAACTTCGGGGAGATGATGTCATTATTATCGTAAGCGAAGAAATAGCATTTGTTCGGTCCGACGGAGGGGGACGCAACACGAAAGCGACAGAAAAGACACAACATCTAATCAGTATGCGAATCACAGAAAAGAAAAGTATTCGACATGTGGCTTCAGAATGCTACAGAAGCCTCGGATGGTCGCGCACCGGCTTAGAAATGTGGCTGGTGTTCTCGATGGATGCATAAGGGTCCAGATCTCGGAGCAAGCGACGAGTTACATTACCCGTGAATACGGTAGGGCTGGCACTGCCACACAGTGGCGCAAGAGACCCTGCATATCCGAGTATTTCCCCACCGATCTTGCCCATTCGGGGCCTTCGATGCGATGCCACGTTGGTTTAGGGTTACTATGCAACTCCACAGGATGCCTGCAACACGTTGCATATGTCGTTTTTCAGCACACCTGTGCAAGGAGAGTTTTGGTGAAGAGTTTTCCTTGTGTGATCTTGGCTGTACTCGACCTGTAGGGATGTTGCACGGCAGTGCCGTTGTTGAGTAGAGGATGCTGCCAGTGCCGAAACGGAAGTGTAGCTTCCATCTGCAGAATAGATGGTAGTCTGGCTTGATCTAGTAGTATTGCAGCTGGTATGTGCGTATCCCAGTTTATTGGTTCGTGGATCGATCTCCAGTTTCAGCATCTCATCAAGAGATGTGCATTGTGCTAGCCAGCAGAGTGGTCCTCGGGAGCCGTTTGGCCACCAGATCCAGCTATCAATAGTACAGAGTATGGGGTAGGGCTATTGACGGTTGTCTGCAAACGAGGCCATATGGTCTCACGTGCCGACAGACACAAGCTGAAAGCACTATCATATCGTGGTCTTGAGGCCAATGCTCAAATGGCAGTGACTGTCTGTGAGTCACGCGGACAAACATGTGACCAATACAGGCGCTGGCCAGAGGTGTGGCTGGTGCTTTCGCGTACTCCATCTGTTACTATCCAGCAGTATTCGTAATCCACTATGCGTTGTCGAGTAGCTCGGCATGTAAACGATGCTGCTCAGCCCGTCTCGGAACGTTGTAGTCCCTGCGAGAAGCGGCCAGCTGTTGGACCAGACACGGCCGTATCACCACAGCCAGACGCCTGGAGATGGTCCGTCGCACAGTGGCCTACAGGCTACACGTCGACTACAGACTAAGCGGACGGCCACAGCGATGAATAACGGTTCGGTTCGCAGGGCTCCGTTTCACGTGGAGTGCATGCCTGCAGAGATCGCCTGGATGCATACAGGCGATTGCTCGGTATTTTGGGAGCAGCTCATGGACGTTGAGTGAAGCTATCTCGGCTGCTATCCGAGTGCATGTGGAAAACTCTGTATGGTAGGATCTCGTCTGCCGGGGTTTGCACAGCCTTCGGTCGGACAGGGCCCGCGGCGGCCGTATGCAGGGTGTGTGAGGGTGGTGTCGATCGCGCCGCTCTTGCGCGTTGGCGTATCCCTAGCGTATATACCCCTGCAAAGCAACACAACCTGGGTTCCAACGTTGCGTCATAGGATGAGGTATGAAAGGAAACCGAATCCGCGTATTCTCAGCAGCCCAAGCCGTTGAAACTATCGCTCAGCAATTTGCAATTTCATACGACACGCACGAAGGCTCTTAATTCCGATAATCCGAGCATAGCCGACGCAAACACAGCTTTGTTCGACAGTCTTCCACCGACTGCCATCCTAGATCACCTCATCAAGTGGTCTTTCACTCAAATCGGCGAAGACTACCCGAGTCATCGGCCGGTAGCCCACTAGTATAAGTAACTTGCCACCCACGCTGGTCCCTTACTTTTCCTCCCGACCATTATGTTAGCGCTACCCACACAACGTCACCACCTTTCAACCATACCGTCACCACCATCTTCACATTCCTCCTATCAACAACTACCCCAGCAATTCGCTGCACAACACCTCTACGACCAGAAGCTCCTCAACGACTACGTCGAGTCTCAGCAACAAATTTACGGCACTTCGTCTGGTAGTGCACCCAACCCGTACATGACGAGCGCATATACCAATTTCGCAAACCCGGCCATCCGCATTCAGCAGTCGACACCAACACCACAGCTTCCTCAGGGCTTCGCACAACCCCCGATGCTTTCGGCCAACAACACCAACACTGGACTCGAGTCCTGGAACAACTATGGTAACGTGCAAGGTCAATCTCTCCAGACACCTTCGCAGAACCAGAACCGCAACCGCGGCCACCAGCGCGCCTCATCATCGTCTTCTGTAGGCTCAAGTGCCTCGCAGTACCAAGCCGTCGGACCTTCATCAGGCTACCAGTACGTCGCTCGCCCTGAATATCCGCCTTCGCACGAAACCGCGCTGGCTGACTCATTTAACATGGCTGACATATCCAAAAGGTCGTTCCAGAACCATCTGCCTACACCCTCTCAAACACCTACTCAGGACTCCTTCATGAACGGCAACAACTTCAGCAGCAACTTTGCCCCAAACATGGACCACACCATGTCAGCCCATATGTCGATGAAGCAAGCGCTCATGGACCAAAGTGATGACGTACCAGACTACGCGCACTCCACTGGGCAATCAGTATCAAGTTACGGTCACGACTCTCCTGCTACGCCACACACAGCACAGGACGACATGGACTTCAAGACGCCTGCCAATGGTGAGGACCTCTGCAGGATAGACTCCTGGCTCTTCAACCAGTTCTGTGCTTACGATGAACCAGATATGCGCCCTGTACCCAAGTTCGAAAGGACATACACCGACATTGCTGCCGACACTGGCTTCTACGAGCCCAGTGCCGTCACCCAAACAGTGTCGCAATCAAAGCCAGCACAGTCTTCGTTGCTCTCGCCATACCGCAGCAATGCCAACGAAAACGTACAGCGAGCGCTCCAGGCAGCACAGTACGCGCGCTCACAGTCGCCAAGCAGCACTGCCTCAAGAAGTGACTCACCCTTCCGCAAGAGCTCACCTTACCGTCAGCCGAGCAACTCGTTCAACTCACCCATGAACACTGCTGTTGCTGCACGTGAGCAAAATCGCCAGGCTGACGCGGCTTATGCTATGAAGTCTCAGATGCAACCGAGCGATGATTCCGAGCCAAAGACCATCTCCCCCAAGGATGCCCTGCTGGACTTCCGGGAATCGGACGAAGAGTCCAAGGTTCCACTGTTCCCAGACAGTGGCGCTAGCGAGTACGACGGCCAATACAACGGTGGCGAACAATATAGGACTGCTACTCAATCCAGCTTCGACGCACCATCCTCATCACAGTCCTACGGTCGCGACAGTTGGGCAACACCACAATTCTCACCAAACTTCTCTACTGCAACCGCTCCATCATTACAACAGTCGTCCAGCTTCAACTTCGCCACACCATCAATAGGGAACATGCACAGTTTGCCTATGAACGCACCATCTCAGTACCGATCAACACCCAACACTATGGCGTCGGCTGTCGACCAGACACCCGAGTTTCCTGCACACTTGACGTCGATGGAATCTAGCGCAAGCGAAGCTGAGCCACCGAACGGCAGCCAGAACAGCGTCTTGTCCGACCGCTACATGACAAAGCCAACATCTACCACTGCTGAGTCTGGTACCTACTCATGCACGTACCATGGCTGCTCCCAGCGTTTCGAGACCCCACAAAAGCTTCAGAAGCATAAGCGTGAGGGTCATCGAAGTGCCAATCTCAGCACGGCTATGACGTCGGCGGCTATTTTGGAGCGTAATTCGCAAGCGGGACCCCACAAGTGTGAGCGCATCAACCCCACGACTGGCAAGCCTTGCAACACTGTATTTTCCCGCCCTTATGACCTCACACGTCACGAGGACACAATACACAACGCGCGCAAGCAAAAGGTTCGCTGCGCACTTTGCGTCGAGGAAAAGACTTTCTCGCGCAATGACGCATTGACACGCCATATGCGCGTCGTGCATCCCGAGGTTGACTTCCCCGGAAAGCACCGCAGGCGTGGAGGTAACCACGACTGAGCATAGCTTAATGCGCAATGTTCACCGATTTCCGCGGAAGCCGTGCCCCTGCATCATCTCCGCTCTGCAGACGCCAGAACAGTCGCGGCTGTTCTATGGCACGCAGCTGGCCACACGGATGAAATGCTACGTACGAAGATTCTTCTTTGCCGATCTGGACTTCGACAGCAAGCGTGTTTTCATTGTCTTGGACACAGCCAAGAGGGGTGCTTATTCCCGCGTCTCTCCCATCTGTGGTCACGCACCTGGTTGCATCGCATTCAGTTGTCGCTGGTCGGAACTGAATCATTCGGTGTTTTGGGCTCTTTCCTTTCGACTGTACAGTATTCCTCTTTGATCTCCTAGTACGTTTTTGCGGATATGACTTTTCAGCGACCAACAAGCGGGCGCATGGGACGATGATTTGATGAAAGAGATGGCTTTCGTATGTGCACAAAAAGCGATGATTTCATAGACGGCATCGCCGGCTCCAGGGGCTTTGGTTACGTTTGGGATTAGATTTCATTATTTTCGATATACCTGACTCCATTTGGAGCACCATTAATGCTGTACAACACTTCACTATTCCTCAGATTGTCGGAGCCACTTCTTTGTCTACACACCGTACTCAGCAACGTTATGGCAGAAGAGGAGGGACGGACAAGCGGATGTATTGAATCCATTGTAGCTAGCAATGATACCCCAAAGTAATATCAACGTCAAACAGTATTCTTCTTTCAGACCATCTATTCACATCATGAAGCCTCGTTTGCTGTCATTAACCAGTAACGCTTGTTGAGCTGCCACCATGCATGTTGTACACAGCGACGGCAACGCCGGTCTCAACTCAAATGACAACCACCTACTGCAAGCATCGTACGTCTCCTCACACTGCAGCTTGAACAACCCAAGCTGACAACACTTCAAGTCTCACACTCTAGATTCAGCCTCTTGTTCCAAGTGTAACATCGTCGGCTATGCATACTACAAGCAAAAGCACGCACAGCTGCACGGCTGAACTGCACACAAGGGTGAGAGCGCCGCGAGATCTGGGCCCATTACCGCCCCGCGGGCCACGCTAGTGGGCTCAGCCTCTCTTTTTCCAACACACGCATCTCCACGCATCTCCTATCAAATGGAACAAGTTTTCGTTCTAGAAGCCTTCATTTTTTCTTCTACAATGTGGACGAGGATGTTGGATTTCAAAGCAGAAGAAAAGGATTTGATCGGACCGAGGCACGGGGATAGCGATGGTGGTGTGTGTACCCAATGCAGCAGCAATTGATCCATGATTCCATGGTTGCGTGACGCCCGCGGGCGAAAATGTGGACATGGCGAGTATCGCAATGGTATCATTGATTTACCGGCCATTTACCAGAAGCTGCAGTGCCGAATTTGACAGCCTGCATATCAGCACATAGTTTGCATAGTGGTGTGGTCTCTCCTCGGTACACTTTCACCCAATCCGTGGCTCCACCGAAAAATGTCGGACCTGGCTTGCACGAAATGAAAGGTGCGTTGGCCCCTGTCTTGTTACTGCTGTCCCGTCGGATCCGAGATGGATGTGGGACAGACGTTTGGTGGATTTAGCATGATGGGGAACCGCCGCCGATGCAGTACGAGTGCATGGCGTCATATAGGGCTGAGAAAGAGCGCTGGGGATCGCGCAGTGCATTTTATCGATAGCAACGGCGCGTTTGCAGTTTTGACGGGAACGGCATCCGAAGTTGCAATAGAGTTTCATTGGCTTGTGTTCCAAACTCAAGTTCGCATCATCGTCGACTCCTAGAGTTTGGCGGATGAAGCTATTGACGTCGTTTTTTTAAGTATAGAGTTCGGTCGAAATCCGGTCCATCTAAGCAGTTTCAACCGATGTCAGCTATGAAGAAAAACTTGACAAGAACGGTTTCATGCAAGCTGCTGATAGCTTCTCGATGTCTACCGCAACGAAGGATTAAACACACTCGCCCAATGATGCGTATACGGCTATTGCTTTCTAACACGGTATATACGCTTGAAGATCGCCGGCAATGTCAACCGGATACCCTTTCCCAGCTCCACGCGAATGACGACCTTTATCCACAATCTGTCTCCATGTCAATCCGAACTTCCGCGGCGCAAGTCTTTCTTGGCTACAGCTATCGATGCAAGGTTAAGCATAAGGTTCCACTGATGTGAAAAAGTAGTGAAGTCACTAGAAGCAGATTATCGCGTTAAGGTCTGCCGATCATGATGCGTTGCTCATTTGTGGTTCCAGGTGATTGGTTCCAGCGGTTGCTCTGGGATGTGCGCGTGGACGGCTGTTCCACGGAAAAATCACGCGCATGCGGTATTGTTGGATGGGTTCTGAGGATCTGAGACGGGTTGGCATTGATGGCAATGGTTAGTCTTTGGGCTGTGGCTGATGAGTACAAAGTCTTACGGCGTGTGAGCCATCATGTCCGCGGTAATATCAAGGTTTTGGACGAGTTGTTGAACGTGCCACGATTCTGTTACAGATGACATCTCAAAGTTCCGATCTAGTTGTCAGGAAGACCTTGAGCATTTCTGGTGTCATGCTGCCATGTTACTTAACAATCTTTGTGGTACATCTTATCTCAAAGTAGTCTACTAGAACCATACTGTCTTAGGAACGAGTATTCACTGAAGAATAGACTCGAACCGTACCCTAGCGCTATTGGGAAGGCTGGATGTGAGAGTGCTGGCATCCTTCAGAATAACATAAAAATGATGCTCAAACGCATGTTAAATAATACATTGATCTTACATGTTACAAGAATTCTTATCGAGTTTTCGTTTATTCGGAGCTGGCATGGCATGGAGTGATACTTGAGCAACTGAAACATCTCATTACAGCTTTCGCAACAACACTAGTGGTGTGGGTTGGTTGAGAGTCCTAATAACAATGTGTTACCCCAGGTAGCCCATCTCCTGCGCTCAGTAAGTGAACCACAGGCGGACTGGCACGACAGAATAGTTATGATCGAGATGTGACATCGCTCTGGCGCTGCATCATGGTCCGCCCTTCTTAGATGTGAGGAAACATGTCGGACCACTCTACTCCACGAAAGCTACTTGCAGGAAGCGCTCTTAGACTAGCAAAACCTTCTATGATGATGAATAACCGCGCAAGTCCATATGCCCCAAAGTGTGGGATAGTTAGAGCGTACTGAAGAATCGGATGTATCTGGTACATTAGTTGTGTTACAGTGTCAACTTGCGGTATCCCTAATTGACGACAAAGGTTCGGTAGTTGCCACATGGTCAGGAACCAAAGGTTACCAAAGGTAAAGCCAGTTCCGAGGAGTAGGACAAAGGCACTTCGCGAGATGTTTCTTTCTAATGGTGATGGAAAGTTGAAGTCCCACGCGACGAAGTGTATACAAATGAACGTGAGTGATATGATCGTTGAGATCGCCCACTCGGACACCGTCACTTTCCCAGGATTCATCCGTGACGTGTTCTTGAATCGTGTGATTGGCACATGTGCAGAGTTTGTACCAAGTCGAAGCAAGTGCTCAAGGCCCCACATGATAGGGTCAAGAATCTGATAGGGATCTGGAGGCGGATTAATGAAGTCGAGCGGAGTGAGTTCGAAAGGTCGCTTGGCTACACCCTCTGCTAGTACCAGTACATCTTTCAGTTCTAGTGATCCTTCGAGATATAGAGTCACTGTCGTATCAACGTCCAACGGCTTGTGGAACCAGAAGTAAAACGTTGGAAACGTGCACAACACGATAGCAACAACGTCCAGCTCGAGCATAGAGACATTCAAATGTTGAATGGCGCGGCCGATACATTGAAGGGCGAACCAAAGTATTTGGATGGATGTAAGGATACGGACGAAAGCGTCTGCTTTGTTCCTGTCCTGGATGGTGTCTCGTTGAATACTGGGGAAATCGATGAAGCCGTGCTCGACAAGGTAGTGAATCTGATGGGCGTTGACGGGAAATGGCGGGTAATCTGGAGGGTCAAGCATGAAGCCTCCCATGTCGGCGAAGAACGCATGTGTCATGGACCAATCACGATACCCGAGTTTGGTGAATGCGGACACCGAGTTTCGGGCGGAGAGAAACTGGACCTGGGCGAATGACGCTAGGATCTCGGGAAAGAAGATGGTGAAGGCAACCCATGAGAGCTTTGTTGCTAGATATGACCGGAAGTCGTGTTTGTCGGGCACGTTCAGAAACAGAACAGACCAACTGCATAAAAACATGGTGACAATGCAGCTCCAGACGATATCGATTGTACCGCGTTCATTTGGCGAAGCAACCCAGCCGTGGACCAGTGTCGAGTTCATGATTCTTGTGGGTACATGCACAGACCTTTCATATAGGATCGACGAGAATCGTTTGTGTATCTAGTAGGCCTCTTTATGGTACTCCGATGGTTGTCAACAGCCTGAGGTCAGGCTGACTTCAACAGACTATGCTCTCGCCAGCAGCATTTCGCATTTGGGGGCAGCTCGTTATCTCACAAAAAACAATGAAGCGTAGGATTCTAGCGTCATCAGCGTTCAGATGAGGTTAACTGAAGGAATGTGAGTCTAAGATTGACAGCCACTAGATAACTATCAAGTCGTATGATTGGTTTAGTTCCGGAAGGAGCAAGGCTCAACCATGCGAGGCTGGATGGGGGCGAAGCGCATAGTCGCTTGCAGCAGACGAGGAACGGAAAGACGGGTTCGGGAGAGGCCGTTCTACCCAAATGTTGAGTTAACACTGCCATCGTTCTGCTTGGTATGACAGAAATAGCACTGTGGGTGTTGTCCAATCTTATTGTAAGCCGGCACCGTCGACGATACTCAGCCAGATTTGTGGACGCATAAATTACCGGAACCAAGACTCGGTTCTTCAATGCTGATCGAGTCCGACGGTAGTTGCTGTCTGAGTCAGGCTGTCGACAAGACTTGTGTTGAACAGTGACAATGTGTTAGTGCCGAATCGGTTTGGCAGTATGGTAATGTCCTATACCTAGCAGTACCAGCATTGGATCTGATGCTGTTAGTGAAACTTGCCGGTACTGGAATATGCCGATAGTGAACAAGTGCGGGGGATGGTAATGTGCTGATAATAGATACGTTATTGGTATTGATTCGTACACACCAGCACTTCCGACTATCTCGATACAACAGATACGTCCCTACTTCCTGTCAGCATTGACGAGAATGCTCCTACAGGCGCTTCCTTCTACATATACTTGAACTGGGCATATACGGGACTAATGAAAGAGGCAGACAGTAAAAGCGCATAGCTATTCAACACGTACTTTGTGTGATGCTATGCCTCGTTCAAAATCACAAACGCTAACCCCACCAACCCGTTGTTCCAACGCCGTATTCCGCAATACAGATGCAAGAGCATTTCACCGAACCAAGGTAAAACATGCCTTTTCCTCCAAACTTGTCCCTCATGTCTTTGTACGCGCCAGAAACGAAACACGACGGTCATTTCGACGACTCTAGGTAAGCTTCTGCTTGATGAAGAAAGCTCGCAAGTGCGATAGTTGCCAAACGCAAGTAACACCCAGAATTACAAGTTGGATGAGGGTCCAGCGAACGACACGGGAGTTGGTATGCTCGGACTGGTCGCGGAATTCGGCTTCGCGCTCCTGCAGAATGTGTTAGCCAGCATTCTTGCACCTATGCAGCGATCTGTAGGTGTCCGACTCACTCTTTGGAAGACCTGTTCCCTCCTGACGTCCTGCAACCTCGAGTTCAGGTCCCTGACCTTCTGCACCAGCGTCTCGACCTTGTCCTTGTCCGTGCTCTCGATCCTGCTGGTCTCGCCAATCGCCATGTCCAGTGTGAACTTGACTGTGCCGTGCACGCCGGAGCTCAGCCAGCCGCCACCACTGCTCGGTACATTCTGGGGTGTCACGCAGATCCTATGTTGGCCGCTGTCGGCAGCGCTGAAAGTGAAGCGGCCCTCGGAGCTACCTCGTTGGGCAACAATGCGGTGGTTGTTATCGAATGTCTCTTCTACGGTAACGAAGACGCCGACGTCGGGCTTGGTTTGGTAGGATTTGGTTGCGTCGTCCCATGCTTCGGCGTGGTAGTGGCCTGGTCATGTTAGTCGTGTTTCTTGCGCTGGCCTTGTGGCGCTTCTAGGCCAAGAGACTCATTTGCGAGTATGTCTCGTACCAACAACCAGTGTATCCTTGGGCAATTCCTCGTAGAAGCACTTCTGGACTGCACCGTCCATGAAGAAGTGTAGCGCTTGTGACGGGACCGCCAGCGCAGCGGCGAGCAGTAATGTTGGTTTCCACATATCTGCGATTCTGGTACCCTGCGGAAAACTGGCTGTAGCGCGGAGGTGAGTGTTGGGTGAGCTGGTCACTTGGGAATCTTGAAGCTCGAATGCTCGAGATCGCGAAACTCCAGGTGTACGTTCCGAAAGCGGTTAGACCTCCGACACGTGCATCGCTCCCTCCTTTCGCGTAGACACCACGCACCAGTCTGACTCGCACATGTCTCTGGCTTCAGGACTAATACCGGTAACCCGACAGCGTTCTCTGATAGAGGCCTGATTTTCGAAACGCAATTCAAAAATGCTAGAGACCAACGCTGACGCGGATTGTGCATGACAGGCCTGGAGCACTACCATGGTAGCGCGAAAAGGATGTAGTACTCTATTACATACCGTCGAATACATGCGTAGGCAATTGACTCCTCCTCTCGTTTCCCCTAGCCGAGTCAGCGGCGAGGATACAGGTAATTCCACCTCTTTGAGACACCTCCGAGGCCAACCCCGCAGCTACAACGTATAACCTAGGTAATCGAATCGTCTGCAGCTGATTGACTACATCAACAGTTCTAGTCCCCATTTCCAACCCCCTCACAATCTCTCAAGTCTACTAGAAAATCTACCTCCTCTGAATTGCTACATCAAGTGAACTCCGCCTCCATCTTCATACAGGCAGTCGAACCCACCACCGTCATGGCCCTCTTCTCACCCTCAATATCCGCTCTCCACACCCTAAAGTCAACACCAAAAACTATTCTCATAACGGGAGGATCTTCCGGCATTGGTCTGGCAACATCAACCCTCCTCTCAACCCTGAACCCCTCCCACAACCTCGTCGTGCTTGACCTGCGACCCCCGCCCCGATCCTTCAACCATCCCTCCTCGAATCTTCTATTCCACGAGTGTGACATCACCTCCTGGGTCTCCCAACGCGCTGGTTTTGAAGCAGCACACAAACGCTTCGGCCGTATAGACTGCGTCTTCGTCAACGCAGGAATCGCCGAACAAGGCGACCAATTCTTCAACGACACGCTCGATAGTGATGGGAAACTCGCTGAGCCAGATCGGAGAACGTTGACCCTGGATATGGATGCCGCGGCCGATACAACGAAACTCGCTATCCACTACTTGCGGAAGAATGGAAAAGACGGGGGTTCAATTGTGTTAACAGCTAGTCTGGCAGGCTATCTAGCTTCAGCAGGGGCACCATTGTATTCCGCGGCGAAACACGGTGTTGTGGGCTTGATGCGAGCGTTAAAGCAAGAGTGTGCGAAACTAGACATTAGCATATCGGTTGTTGCGCCTGCGATAACGGTCACGCCTATTTTGACGGCGAACAACAGCGTCTTGGCTATGGAGCCGGATGTATATGCGAAGGAGATGGCGAAAGCGGGTGTACCGATTAACAGACCGGAAGCTGTTGCTTTGGCGGTGTGTTGGTTGTTGAATGAGGGGACCAAGGCGAACGGTGCGGGCATATTCATCCAAGCAGATCGATTTGCGGATTTGGAGAAAGGCTTGGCGAAGAGCAGGCAGGCGTGGATGGGTAAGGAGATGTTAGATCTGTTTCGTGGGGGGAGAAACGCGCCATTGTTTGCGAGGCTGGAGCAGGAGGGGGAGCCAAAGGCGAAGATATGACGTGACACGGGTACTCAATAAGTAGGAGGATGTTGTACATTCGTGCGTATATGACGGATAACGCATCGTGGATAACAATGCCAATGGTCGATATCTATATCCAATCCCATATCATATCCCAACGTTTCCCTTTCTTGCCATCCAACGCCATCGCTATGCTAGCAAAAAGATAAACCAAACCCCTAGTCAGGTACTCACTTCCTCGCCCTCTTACTGCTAACCTCGCTGCCTTGAGAAAACACGCTTGCACTTCTCTTATGGCCTTGTCCCGATGCACCTTGACTAGTCGCTCTTGACTGCTGTTTACTATCATCCTCCCCCTCTGCATCTACATCTCCATCGTCGTCTTCCCCATTAAAGCCTCCCTCATCTTCCTCGCCCTCAGCGTCATCATCAGGATTATCACCGTCGTTGTCGTCTTCTTGATCATCCCTATTTGCCTCGGCGTCGTCCCCATAGTTTTTGTTGACATCGTCCTCATCTTCGTCGTCGTCATTCTCCCCATCGGCATCGACTTCCCCGCCTGGCGTTTGTTGCGAGTCAGGAACTTCGTGTTTCAATTGACCTTCTCCTTCTGCTTCACCGTTTTCATTTCGCCGAGCTTTCATAGCAAGCAGAACCTTGCATTCTCCCTCCTCCTTCTCGCGAACTTTGCGTACGTCGAGTAATTTGCTGACCTTCGTGACAAGATTCTCAAACACCTCACCGACCTTACTCGTTGGAATGCTGACGATATCACTGACGCCCAGTGCCGCCAGCATTTGGCCGATCTTTTGGGTCTGAACGTTACTCTTTGCTTGTCGCATCTTGAGCAGCTTGTCGGAACCAAACGTAACACCCGACGTAAGTCTGTCATGTGTTGATACGTTGAAACGATGTTCTTGATGTGGAGAGAGGTGCTTGACAGGCGTTTGCGCCGTGGGTTGTTGGTTCTGTGCCATACTTTGCCGTCGATTTGCTGCTGAGAGTTGTTGTTGTGCCGAGCCGGGTGTGTGTACCATGTCGTTTGCGGAGAGGCTGAGGCGGCCAGGTCCTGTCCCGCCGCCCGAAGCGCGTTTCTTGCTGCGATCCTGCTGAAATAGCTGCTGGAAGAGAGCCTGGAGGGCTTGTGATGATGTAAAGGCCTGTAGCCCTGCGGAGACTGCCTGGTTCTGGGGCGGTGCGTCCAATCGTGCCCGAAGTTCCTCGCGCTCAGCATCGAGTCGGTTGGCGGCCATGTTGATGCGTTGGAGTTCTGTGAGTAGGAACTCTTCCTCTTTGACCTCGTCCATTGTGCGGTTGATGAGTGCCGTGGCCAGCATCTTTCGATTCCGTTCCATAACCGGGTCGAACTTTGTAAGCATCTCGTATAAACTGTACTGGTCGGCGTCCATTGAGACTTCTGGTATACGTTGCTTCATGAGTTTGGCCGAAATATCGTAGAAGCGGGCCTTCAGGTCCTCCAGTGATCGCTTCTTGGACGGCGCAAAAGGCATCGTGGCTAGTGCTTGGTCCTCGCCGTTGGCAGTTTCTGGTGGATGTGGTTGCGATGGCCTGTAGTCATAGCGATCCCATATCACAGGCCAGCGGTACGAGTAGTCTCTCACTACCTCGAATAGGTAGTCTGTTTCCTCGCGGCTCCAGTCGTCACTCCGTAGGTACTGGTCGTATTCCTCATCTGTGAAGCCGGGCATGTCTACCTTGATGTCATATTTGGCGTAGTCGGCGCACAGTTCGAGGTAGTTGTCGGCGGTGTCGCTTTCCTGCATCATCGCGTCGTCGGCTTCTTGTACGGGCGGTGCGGTCGTCGGCTTGCGCCGCCAATGCTTCAGAACGAGGCCATCGCTGCGCGCTGGGTTCGTAAACGGCTGTTGTATCCTAGAGACGCGAATTAGCCAATCTTCCACAGGTCCCTCACCCTTACATACCATCGCTTCGCCGGCCCTGTGCTCTGTCTCTTTGCCCGGTACGCTTTCTTCTCCTCGTAGACGGCGACAGGCGGTGGGCGTTCGCCATATAGCGCAGCAACCTCGCGCGCAACGCCCTCTGGTCGAATGAGAGTCAGTCTCGACCTTTTGACGATTTCCCAAGGAAAGACGTAAGGACTGCCAAACGTACGTATCTTCCTGCTCCCTCCTGCAGGCTTTGACCGCTTCTGTGTCTGCGCCGCCACTGCTGCTGGACCTACTGCCTTTGGCGCATCACCGCCGGCAGCAGGCAGCCCGAGCATATCGCGCACATCGCGTCCCGACGCCATCGCAACTTTCGCAAGGCGCCGCTGATCGATGAGCCGGTAGTAGGAGAGGGTGCGGGTGATGGATTCGCAGGCCCCGGGCTGAGTGGACGAGCTTAATTTCGTTGTTGGGAAGTCGCGTTGGACCCTGCGCAGGTACCTCACGTGTGGGAATATTGGTATGCCGGAGAAAAAAAATATCAAAATGGGCTGGGAAACTTATTCAAGAGATTGCGCGAAGGGTTTCGAAGAGATTCAAGAGTAACCAGGCTACAAGTCAAGTTCTTGCGCTATAGGTACGCACAGCTATGGAGTCATGGATTGCCGCTGTTACGGCACCTTCCAATCGCATGCGCAAAGAGGCCATAGCTCCTGCCTTGAGATGATCACTTGATCCCCTCAACGGCTAGATCGCAGCTACTGGCCAGGGACACGCAGACATGATGCTGAGTATGGCAAACGTCACTGAGGTACAAAAATGAAATTTCGGCGTAGTGAGTGCGTCTATTCGCCCAACTACTCTACCTGAACTAAAGCGAGGCCCGTCTGTCGCCCTGTACACGCGATACAGTAGGCCTCGGCCGCGCCTTCAGAAGAGACTCCTTTACATGCTATATTTTCCTCGTGCCAAAAAAATGAATAATGAAAATGAGATGCCACAAAGTGCGAGCCTCCCCAAGCACACCGCAACGCCGCAAGCGCCCAATGGAAATCACTCCCACATGTACTGCCAGCTGATGTAGTCTCGCAACGACGCGGGAGCGCAGAGATGAAGGAGATGGTGATGGTGGTGATGATGTTTTTTTCGGCGCTGATGAGGAATCCAGGCTGGTGTGGGAGGCGGTTCGGTCGATCGGTCGTCGTAACTATTACCGTTGAAGGAGATTTTCGATCCCGTCTATCAATCATTACAAGATACCTATACAGGAAGAAAACGTGACCGAGGGAATACTATCGCTCAAAGAACGGACTCCATGATGCAACGCAAAGGGAAGAAAACCAAGCTTGAGGACCGCGATTACTACTTGCTCGCGCCGCAGCACAGAGCATTCGCCAGTTTTTGCATGAAGCTGGGCTTCTCGGCAGACGGTTGCCTCGGTTGCTGCGGGTTTGGACTGCTGGCAGGAGCAGCGCGGTTGTTCTGCGCAAGGTTGGGCTGGCTGTGTTGGAACTGGGCCTGCGTCGAAGCGCCCTCGGGCGGTGCAAGCTCGCCCATGCTCTTTCGCTTCACCTGCGAATCACGGTTCATGTTCTCCCGTGGGCTTCGTCCGGGCTGAGCACGGGTCGCTCCGGGCTTTGGCAGAGGCTCGTTGAGACGATGGTGGTCAATGGGCAAGTGCGTCTTTTGTTGCCTGTGTTGCTGGCCTTGCATATTCACAGCCATGGACGAGTTGGGGTTGGCGTTGGAGTGGTGCATCGCCTGCGCAGCAGATGGGTGGGACTTGAGGACCTCCCAGCCCTTGCCGTTGTTCAGCTTCATCCAGTCGTACTCGCCGTCTTCGACCTCTCCGGTGCTCTTGAGAGCCTGAGTAAACAGCTCCCGTAGGTAGTCGTAGTCGGGTGTGTCCTCGAAGCCGAGGTTCCGGACGTAGCTGAGGTACTTGTTGAATTCCTCTACGCATTGTTAGTATGAACGAAGAACGGGGGAGACGCGTGACGTACCAGGGAAGCCATCGCACAGGTCCTTGATGGGAGTGGTCTGCTTCTTCTCACCAATCTTCTCGTACTTCTGCTTGTTGGTAGCAGCCTTGAGGCCTTGCCATGGCAGTCCACCTCGCAGGAAGTACATAAAGACGTGGCCAAGTGCCTCGAGATCGTCGCGACGGGATTGCTCGCGCCCAAGATGGGTGTTGATACTCATGTAACGAGCGGTACCAGAGAGCGACTTGCGTTCTCTGTACGGGATGTGCTGCTTCGTCTTGGGGTCACGGTACTGCTTCGCCATACCAAAGTCGACGACGTGGATGACATTGGCGCTCTTGGAGCCGGGGCGGCCGATAAGGAAGTTGTCGGGCTTGATGTCGCGGTAGATGAGGTTCTTCTCGTGGATGGTCTGAACCCGTGACAGCTAGATGAGGTGTGAGTAGGTGAGAGCGCGACGGTGGTGTCGGGACATACCATTTGCTTGGCTACCATGACAACAGTCTTGATGGAGAACTTCCTGTTGCAATGGTCGAACAGGTCCTCCAAACTGGGACCAAGCAGGTCGATGACCAGAATGTTGTGGAGGCCTTCTTGGCCGAAATAATAGACATTAGGGATCCCGGCTGCACAGGTTCAGGTTAGTCACGATGGTTGTCGGGTGTGCGGAGATATATATAGACGTTGGTGTTGATAAGGTTCAACAAAACAAGCGGTAAAGGGGCAAGGAAAGTCAGCACTCACGGCAGCCCACGAGGATCTTGTATGTGCGGTACTCGTCGCGCAATTGGGGAGCATCGCTCTTGCGCGGCTCGAACTTGATGGCGACCTGCTGCTGGTTGAGCAGGTTGGTGCCCTCGAAGATGACGCCGAAGCTGCCCTCGCCGATCTTCTTGCCGACGCGGTAGTGCACGCCGACGACGTTGGAACTCGTACTGCCGCTCGCCATGGTGTCGATTGCGTCGTTACTGGCGGTCGCCTGGAGAGAATGTGGGAGACGAGTAGTGGTAGGGAGGGTGCGTGGCTTGGTGGTTGTGACAGCAGCGAGACAGGGCCGCAGCCGTACTCCGGTAACGAGGCTTGGGGGCTATGCAACCGGCGAAGAACGCGACTCGGCGTTCCTGAGACGGGCGGGTCGAAGTCGAGTCGGAAGCGACTTGTGCTGCAACGAAGCAGCTGCGAGGAGACGGAGAGGTCAGAGGAAGGGACGCAGGACAGGGACGTATAGTGAAGAAAGAGCGACCGACTCTCGACGCGGAAAAGACGTGGAGAAGGGGAAGGAGCGACTGAGCATGGGGCGTGCACTAGCAACCTATCAACCGACTCTTCGCTAGACTGTTAGTAGCACCCAATTCACTGCGAGCACGGGACTGCAACGACTGAGCTATTTACACCCGCCTGCATAGAGTCCAAGAAGTGCACGCTGGCCGTCGTCGTGGGCGCGGTCCCAATGCAGCGGTTCGATTGTCTATTCATTCATCCTGCCTCCCCCCCTCGCAGCGGCGCAGGCGTCGTCCTTTCCCCACTGAGCTGTCAGTTGTTGTTGTACCTGCATGCACAGTCCACACCCAAACTAGCCCATCCTCCGAGCAAAAGCAGCCCTGGGACGCCCTCGGAAATTCGACACATCCTTTCCCAGCCAACAAGCGCGTGTGCGCGAAGGGGAAGCCTGGTCTGCGGAATCGCGATTGCCATCGAGCAAAGCGAAGTTTCTGTCTTTCGTCATCGCCATCGCATCGTGCATCGACAGCCGACTCAGCACACGTGACGATCTTTGCTGCTGTAGAGCTGCATCACTCCGGACTAGGATGCATTTGCGTGTCGTGTGTTTTGTCCAGCCTCACCGCTGCTGTGCCTCTTGCTGTTCATGCATGCCGCCTACGTCAATTCGGTGGCTTCGCTCGCCTCACGGCGTGGCCAACGGTCTTGGTGTGACAAGGAACAAGCAAAGCAGGCGCAAGCCTCTTTGACATGTTATCTATTGCCATCTGCCATCTCTCATCTCAACTTGCAGCACCACTTTTTCACAACCCGGCCTCCATCGTCCAACGGCTGTTACCGAGTCAGCCATTGGTGCGCGTCCACATCCGCGCCCTCTCGCTCGCGCCACACTCGGTTCCTTGACACGGCTGGGTATCCACCGCGCAAATGAACGCTTGTCGTCGCTTGACTCCACAGAACACAGTCGAGACCCTTGCCGATAGGCGGTTATGCAAGTCACTATTCATGTTTCTCCCCTACCCGTTCATGCATTACCCAAATAGTGACTCTTTATACATTTGGTGCCAACTCTGTCGTCCTGCTCTAGTCATGCACTGACACGGTCAAGACATGTGACGCCTGTCGTCGGGAAACCTTGAAACCCATCGCTACAAATACACTTGATAACAAAGAAGAAAATAAACTCTGTCCGCGTCTGCAGAGTACAGGTTTTGAAACGCCGTGCCCAATGCTTGATGCGCGCCTGTCCTGATTGCCTTGAATGTACTGCGCCCGATAAACCCCCGAATACGACCGCAACTTATCATGAATCCTGCATCACCACGTCTTGCTCCTGCTGTGCACCCTCATCGTCACCATCAAACGTCTCGGACCCAGCAGCTTCCTGGTCCGCCTCGTCCTCCGCATCTTCCTCCGCAATTTGAGGGGCTGCAGCCACGTCTTGAGGAGTGGGCTTACCCTGCTGCTTCAGCTCGCGTGCGTACATCGTCTTGCCCGCTGTCCAAGCTGCCTTGAACCAATCCGTGAGCCTGTTCTTGTTGACCTGCTCGCGAAGGATGTCGTCGTCCAGGAGATTGTCCTTGATGATCGGGTTGCGAAGATCTTCGGCAGCAAAGCGAACACAGAGTTCTCCATGTGTTCCTCCTGCGCCTAGAAGATCGCGAAGGTTCTTCGGCCATAGCGTCCTGACGAAAGGGTTGTTGACTATAACATGTTAATCGTTGATCAATATCTGGTAGTGGACATCAACTTACTGCACATGCCGCTCAAGGTCCGGAATGTCCATGCCATGATTGTATCTTGCAACACATCGTTTATCGCAGCATCAGTAACTTCCTTGGTAGTGTTGATCGCTGCCCAGTTGTCCTTGATACACAGTCGCTTCCAGAAAAGCTTCAATAGGCCATCACGAGTCGTCCGGTGGATGTTGTTCCAGTTGACAAGCAGGACCCTGAAAGCGTAGATGAACTCATCGTTTCCGAGCAAAGTAACGCCTTCTTCGCTGTCATCTGCGTTCATGAGAGTGAGTATGTCAATCATGAGGGCAGGATCGATGACCTTGTGGTGGACCAGGTTCTCAAAACCCTCCTTTAGAATCGCCTGGTGTGCTGGTCGATCCCTCAGACGGCCCTGACCAAACTCAGCCATGAGAAGTTCCACCGCAGAGTCCTCGTCCAGAGCTCCAGTGATGATGGGTAGTAGCCGCTCATAGACCTCCTCCTGTATCTTTGTGTACTCCAGTTGTTGATCGATGCTGTGGTACATGGCTTCACGCATCTTCAATGCCTTTGGCTTCTCTCTGCGCGGATCAACCGCCGGCTGGTCATCGCCATGCTTTGCTTCCTGCTTGCAGAGCAGAGCGAGCTTGGCCATGGAGAGCTCAACGCGCTGACACCACGCATTGGTTTCCTGTTTTGAGCCAGCCTCGAAAAGAAGTTCAGCAGCAGCCTCGTAATCCTTCTCACCACAGACTTCATTGATCCATCCGAGCCGGGCACGCGATGGCTCAGCTCGCAAGAACTTGGTGAGTGCCGGCTGGTTGAGATACTCCTTCATGAAAAGCTGCCCTGCTTGGTTCTCGTTGATGTACTTTGAGTAGAACGCTCCAGCCCATTCGTCGCCATAGACGTCAAAGTAGCGTGCAATACGCTCTTTTATCCGGTTCAGCTTGACTGTGCTTTCGGCCTGCTCCATCTTGCTGCGAGTGTTGGCTTTCTCCGTCTCTAGCCAGTTCGACTCTTCCCAGATCAGATTGACAAGTGTGGACATGTCACGGTACTGCTCAGCCAGCTCCATTCCTTCGGTGGGTAGTCCAATCTCCATCAGACCCATGATGTGAGACGGCCGGACGTTGTTGTTCCACTCGTCCTTGAGACTACGCCCCATGGCTCGGGTCTTTTCATCGCTTTGTGCAAGAGCCCACTGGAACCGTTCGATGTGAGTCTGACATCCTAGCTTCACCAAACGAGGGTTATCCTTGCCGATCTTCTGCGCCAGGATCTCTTGGTCGCCTTCCTCATAGTTGTCCACAGCAAGGTTGCGGCCAACGTCGATAAGGCTACGAATAGAGCTGACAATGTTGTGAGATGAAGTCCAGAACTGAGGTAGCATGTCATAGCCATGTGCCGACTTCAGGATGCCGTCGTCCAGACAATCGGGGTCGAGACCATATACCTCTACGTTTGCTTGCCGGAATTCGAACGCTGTTTCCAGAGTGACAAGCATGACATCAGTGCCCTCACTGAGCCTCTGCATGATGGACGGGGTTTGCTTTAGGCCCTCCTTCATATAGAACGTCCGCAGGTAGAACCAGCCCCAGGGTATTAGTGTGTGGAGACTGTCAACGTCCTTGACGAAGAATTGTCTAATCGTGTCGTTTTCGCCGAGCTCGGAATCAATGGCAGTCTTGTAGCGTTCATTCAGAGCTCTGACAATATCGCCCATCAAAATCTTCTCGGGAAAAGCATCCGGATGAGCTTGTTGGTCATGCAGCTTATCCTGGTACCAGAGCCAAAGTTTGTGTGAAGCTGCGAGCTTCTCTGCATGCCACAAGAGCCGCCACCTTGTCTGAAAATCCACGGGAGGATATTCGGTTTGTAGCTGTGAGATCAGGGTTCGGAGAGCAAACAAGCGTTGCTGGAATTGGTCGTCCAAGTTAGAAACACCCTTCTCGAGATAGTCGTACGCTGAGCTTAAGATACCAGCGCTGATTGTAAGAGCAGCTTCGGCAGTCTCCTCCTCGGCGAATGAGAATCGTGACTTGACAGAAAAGTCTATGATGTTTGCGGGTATCGTGCTGAAGAAGGTGGCTTGCTCGAGTTTGCTGCGTGCGGTAACCTTCACACGCTCCCTATCCTGATTGTCTGTCGTGGGGGGCAATGCGCCGATTTGTAAAAGACCGAATTGTTGGACAAAGATTAGGGCTGTCGATTTTCTGTCCTTTCGTAATGAGGTCTCCAATGCGTTGCCCGCGAGTGTCACTTCTGGCCGGAAGTAAACGGTATCCTGGAAGGGCAGACTAGAACGTCCTGAATCTGCAAGCAGCTGTGCTTCAGGGCTTTCCTCTGGCTGAGCGAGGGATGCGATGAACACTGCTCCTGGAAACTGGACATAGGCTGTGTGTCCGGGCTGTGGCAGAAGAAGCGTTCCGGTAGGCTCCTTCGGTAACTGGTTCTGGTGAAAGTTGCGGACTGGTATCGCCCTGCTGATCGTACCAGCAGTCCTTGACAGATCCACCTCAACAAGGAAGTATTCCAACGAATCCCGGCCAGACAGCGCCACCAAAACCAAAAGATTCACAGCGTCCTGGCCCTGTTGCTGGTCCATAATGGCGAAATCCAGCACTTGCACGTCCTGCTGGTTCCGTACTTCTGGGACGGTGTCTGCTTGAACTGCCGAAAGGATCGCCTCGTGTACGTCTACGTCTCGTTGGTGGTTGTTTTGTCCTGACCAGCTCAAGTCCCAGGTCTGGAAGAGGCCGTTTCGTGTCGCCGAGATAACCTCCATATGGCCCTTGGACTGCGATGTCCGCGCCTTGACTGAGGCGATAGTCTTCCGGATCGATCCTCCGAGAAGGCCTTTGAAGCTGAAGAAGCTGCCTCCCGAGCCATTTGGTGCGCTCAAGACTGTCGTCGCAATGCTTGGTCTACCCTGGGAATCGCGTAAGGTCAGCTGGGCGAGTCTACCACTGCTGAAGACCAGGACATAGCCTGCGTGCTCCACATCGACCAGACCAGTTATGGTTTCTCCGGAGTACAACTTGACAAATCCTTCTACTCCCTGCTGGCGCTGGGGGTATAGGCTTCGGGCGTCTGCGCTGTCGATGTTCTCCCAGAAGCTAATCTTGCCTGTCGAAGGTGCGAGCGCGACGATACCGTAGTCGTTGGTTGGACCGTTACGAACGATTGCGCCCAGTGGAAGAGGTTCACCTTGGCGTAGGCCGAAGTTCAGGTTTAGAGAGACGACCTTTGTAGGGCCGTTGGGGGCGCTGTAGTCCCAGACAAGGGCGCGATCTGAGGTCAGGGCAAGTGCGAGGCCGGCGGACGGGAGGGCGGTTGCATATATCGGGGCTAGTCATGTATGTTAGCAAGCGCGCATCGAGTTGGGCGACGTGAAGACGTACTCGACGGGCGGAGGAGCGCTGACGGGAACCCGGGCAGTTTCTTGACGCTGTAGTTTGCGTTCTTGGTCTACAGTCTCGTGTTAGCAGTGAATAGACTGTACAGATGCGTATCTACGCACAAGGTATGTGCCGGTGTCCTCCTTGAGCGCGCGCTTTGGCGCTGTCTTCTTCTCGCGAACAACTAGAGGCATATCCACCAGGACGGCCGAGTCGCCTACGCTCTGCACAGCGTGACCATTCATCAGGGCACTGCCATTTCCGTTGGCACCGGCCGGGTCCTTGAACGTCTCGTTGTTGAGTTTGCTTCGCTTGCGGCTTCGTTGTTGTTGCTGAGATCCGTCCGAGTCGTTGCGCTGGCGCCGCCGTGTGCGCGCGCTCCGTATGCTCGCGAGCGAAGAAGCCTCTGGTGAAAACATGATGAAGGAAGTATTAGGGCTGGTTGGAAACGCGATAGAGCGCGCCGGTGATGGTGTTGGCTCTTCGCTGTGTTGTGGGTGACAACTAAGAATGCATCGAAGCTTTGATGATGGGCAGGGATCCGTGCCACGCTAGAGCCGGAGTTTAGCAACCTGGTTTCACCCCCAGGGCTGTCGAGTACCATTACGAACTCTCTGCCTACTGCACACTCTACGCTGTGTACTCACACAACAACAGAGGCTGCACACAGGAGCATCAGTGCAAGTGTTTACTGATGTCTTTAGTCTTGTACGCACATAGCCCATCCCAGCCGATTTGGAGCAGAGCACCATCTTTCAACTATACACGTCAGGCAGAACAGTCATTCGATTTATGTTTTATTTCGTATCTCGTTTATCATACTCATTACAGTTGTCCAAAAGCGCCGTCGTCATCAGCTTCCAACCATGAATGTTCTCCTGACCACTCATGGCTGTACTAGAGAACGTAAAATACCTCCCAGAGAAACATGGTACATGTGCGAGCATATCAGCCTGGAAAGACGCTCATATCTGCTCTATCAAATTGCTCAAGGCGGGCAAGGTTTTCCCACAAGCCGGCCACACAGTCAACTTGGAGCCATGCCACTGCCCGTAGGCTCCGCACTTGGCCTTTACATCTTCTTGTCGTGTTCCTCCTCAGCAATGCTGTTCTCGGTTGAGGTGGTGCTCTGCTTTTCGAGCTCTTCGCCGAGAGGACCGTGAATCTCCTCTTCAAAGACGGGCTCGGTCTCAATGGTCTCGAACTTGGTTTTGAAGTCCTTCATGTTGTGGGTGGACGAGTTGCTTCGACGACGGGCGTAGGCCATGTTGGGCCTGATGTCTTCGACCTCATCGCCGGCGGCGCCCCTGTGAAGGTGTGGTCAGTCACTGACTCTGAGATATAAGAGTATCTTGATAGGCAGAGCTAGGTTATTTTGCAGAACATGATGCTCTTGCTAGGCATCGAAAGGAAGCAAGTTGACTGTACTCACCAATTGCCCTTGCCACTACCACCCTTCTTCGTCTTGGTAGGGTCGGTGTCAGCATGGCCAGACTTGCCAAAGAACTTGGGAAGTCTCGTTTCACGCTCGGCAGTGCCATCAGCAATGCCGGCGTGGTCACGGTCAGTGAACTTGTGGGAGCGAGTCACTATGGAAGTCAGCATGACGTACGAACATGTTGATGTTGTCCCATAGTTCTCCTGCCGTCTTACGCCGATGAGCCATTGAGGTGGTTCCAGGCGTTACATGCTCAATACAACAAAGGCAGGTGCGTGAGACATGAGACAAAAGGCAGTACTTACTGTTTGGTATCTGTAGTGGATGGATTGAATGTGGGTTTGTTGTAATGGTGATGGAAGAGAGTCAACGTGAGTTGAAGTAGACAGGAGCGGCGGGCTCGGAGCTACTGCGACTGTAAGAAGCTCAAGCGGGTCAGTACATGGTCTCGTGATGGAAGCTTTGACCCGATGGCGTCTTCTTGCGTGAAGCAACGCGGCCAGAATGCGTACCTTGCAGATCTGTGGACAAGTGGCAGCAAGATGTTAGCAACGACGATGTTAGCAGGGACGATGGTTGTTGGTTTGTTTGTCAAAGGCTGGTGCAGTGCATCTTACGCGGCTTGGGCAAAGGCGGGGAAGCTGGGAGGAGCTCCTGCCTTTATATCGCGACCAAGATAGGACCCTGTAAAGATGCGCCTCTAGAAGGTTCGCCTTCAGCTGCCCAGCTCCGACTACTTCAATTGTGCTCATAGCTTCTACCTGTATAGAGTAACTTGACACTTATTGTTATCAGTCGGATCTTCGGTTCCAGAGCTATGTAGGGAAGGAACGAGGGGGAAGGTACGTCACCGGTACCTGGATCTCGCCGGTCGGTGTCGCGTGGGCTGCAATCTTTTCGACACAGCAGCACAGCCATGCACAAACTTTTGGAGCTCTCAATTTCAAGATGCATATCGTGCCAACGACGCGTCAGTACTATACTGTGTCTACTACGGCCTATTCGTGGTTCCATGGCTTCACAGCAACGATGGTTACCCCGGATTCTGGATGTATGCTCCTCGCACGCTAATGCGCCCTGGGATCCACTCATACATATGCCGCCATTCCGCTTGACTCGAAATCACGTGTTCGGTCAGCTCGCAATCAGCCCTTCGTCGTATGACCAATCGCCGCGGATTTCTCCCTGATTTCGTCAGCAGCGCTTTCTCCGCCTCCGAGGCCGCAGACCGTCTTCAGAAAAGTTTCCCGGGCGCGCCTCTCAATTACTACACTCCTTTCTTCTCGCAACCTTTCTCGCTCTTCTCGTAGTGACTCTGCCTTTACGCTCTGATTTTGCGACACCAACCTGCCCCTCCATCAACGTACAGTGCCACGATACCCCACCATGGCCCCGCGATGCCTTCTGATCGGCACGCCGTCGATTGCGGCGCACCCAGAGCGACTTGACCAAGTCTACGAAATCCACGACCGCAATTCGACCGACCTGCAAATGCTTGATCGCATCGCTGCTGGTCTGGTCAATCTCCCCGCCTCCACATACGATGTTGTCCTCCTCCTCGCCGACGCCGACGGTACCACGCGCGAAAGCCACAAACTATTGGCACGCGATGTCATGAACAAAGTTGTCAGCGCATTGAAGGTTGGAGGAGTACTCAAAAGTCAGGCGGGTCCATTCCAAGGCGCAGAAAAGACCGAGGCTATCCTGGCAGGGCTCACAGAGACCGCGGACGGCATGACCAAGCCCGAGCAAGAGGAGCCTGTGTCGATACCGCTGAAGTTTGGCAAGAAGGCAAACGGCACAAACGGCACAAATGGTGCGAACCATACAGTCAACCCAGACGGTTCCGTCCAGCTCAACCTCAACCGCAAGCGCAACCAGCCTCAGGCTGAGCCCGTCAAGCCAGTCGGTGTAGGCTTTGTCGATTTCAGTGATGATCTTGACGACCCAATAATCACAGGCGAAGACGACGACCTAATCGACGAGGACGACCTCATTACAGAGGCAGATCTGGCACGTCCAGTCATTCAACGTGCGTCACTTCTTCCTTGCTACCTCGCGTCACTCTGCTAACATGATTCCAGCACTCGAATGCCAGCCCAAACCCGGCAAGCGACGACGCGCCTGCAAAGACTGTACCTGCGGTATGAAAGAGAAGATTGAAGCCGAAGACGCCGCTAAACGCTCCTCCGCCGATAAAGCGCTCAACTCCCTAAAGTTGGACGCCGATGACCTCGCCGAAGTGGACTTCACAGTGCAGGGAAAGGTTGGCAGTTGTGGAAACTGCGCACTGGGCGATGCGTTCAGGTGCGACGGATGCCCATACATTGGTCTCCCGGCGTTCAAACCGGGTGAGGAGGTGCGATTGCTTAACAACGATATCCAGTTGTAGGGACTCAAGACATGGACCAAACTTGCATAACTCGGCGTACGGAGTAGGCGGACGATAACCTGGGATAGACAACGTTGCTACATAGCTTTTTCTGGAGATATGGACGACAGAATAACGAAGCAAATGAATGAATCTTGCCATCATAGATCTTGAATACAAATTTGACAACCCTTGCCTTGTGCATCTTAACACCTACTTCTACTTCTACAGCTGAACCAAATGCTGCTCTTCTGAGACTTTCTCTTACGGCCCTTGAGATCACCACATATTCTTCTCCTCTCGAGAGCCGGGCTGTTCATCAAAACGCCACAGTGTGCGTTCGCATTTTCGCCTCGTCTCCTGTCAGACTCGGGCAGGAAATCTAGCGGGTGACCTGTCCGAGATGATGACACAGTAGAGTCGAACTTTAGATGGTCCGCCAGCGATCGAAGGCTGGAGTCAAGCTATCACATCCTGTCTGGAGAACGGTCCCGCATCGTGACCCTTCTCCGCTCCTCGTAGGAATATTACTATTCTCATCCTGACGATCTTCTTAGCAAATTACGATAGTCGACATCGCAAGGGCTGGTTTCGAGTTTCCATGTATTCGTTCAGTCTCCGAGCTCCAGTTCAAGCTTGAGTGCTGTCCGCCCAGGACCGTAGTAGTCAGGACGGCATTCAGACTGTTGAAAGCCGCACAACTCATACAACGCTCTGGCATGCCCGCGACTTTCGTCCACCCATAAGAAGATCTTGTTGCAGCCTCCTTTTCCCATTTGACGGCGAAGGTAGTAAATCAAGGCCTTTCCGATACCTCTTCCTCTTTCTTGCTCGATCACACAAAGTTTATGCAGCCACGCTAATCTCTTCATCCGTTGATAGACGAGATATGCAATAAGTTTATCGGTGTCATCTTCTTTGAAGACCAAGAGTAGTCCAGTGTTCTTTTTCTTAAGTTCCACGTCGTAGTTGAAGTGCTCGATTGCTGGGAAGACCTTTCTCTCAAGTTTGGCCACTTTGTCTGCGACTGTTGAGCGAGTCTTTGGCGGCAGGGTAGAGAAATCTTTGATCACAAAACCAGAGGGGATATGCGCTGCAGAGTGTGAATCATTCATGGTGTCGCCGGTACAAGCACTCCAGTTGAGACGTGAGGTCAGGATTTGCCAGCGTTACACCGGTTTCATGGATGCCGCATCCAATTCACATCATGGTTCAATATTCACGAGCTCGGTAGGATTAGTGCTGGCAGAGACGTAAAAGATTGTCAGCTATTCCAAGGTTAGATCTCGTAGTGGGGGCCCACGTGCTAGCGCGACTGAATATGTTCTCCGCCACGTGCACCGACGCGTCGCTCCTGCAACACATACACACCTTCTGAAGGTCCCCACAATTCTCAATCGGCCAGACGTCTGGATCAACATGATCCGCTCCCTAACAAGGCCGCCGCAACAACCACACGGGCGGTGAAAAGTCCAACTCAACTCCCTTAACCCTTCTGCCCCCTTGTCTTGAACTTTGTACCTCATGTCACGAGTCATGGCTGGCAAGAGGAAACGACCGTACTCGAACCTTGACTTTACGTTGAAGAAGGTGTTCAAGAAGGCAAGCTTCCGGTATGCCACTCACCTAATGAATGCTTGCTCGTACTAAGTTATTCTACGGACCGTTACAACGCGAGGTTGTCACGGCTACGTTAGAGGGCGAAGACGTCTTCCTTCAGGCAGCAACCTCCTTCGGAAAGAGCCTGTGTTATCAGCTGCCAGCGGTAGTGGACTTTGGGAGTACGTTTAAACAAGATGAGAGATTTTAGTGTTGCTAATGTTGCTAGTTACTGTCGTCATATCTCCACTGCTAGCACTGATGGTATGTTCTTCACTGTTCCATCGCAGTATAGAGTCTGACTAGCTATCAGAACAACCAAGTCGCCTCTCTGCGCAACGCCAACATCCGTGTTGAGACAATCAACAGCACTACACCACCCGTAGACAAAAAGAGGATCATATCCGACCTTCAATGTGGCCATCCTATGACCCGCTTGCTCTACGTAACACCTGAGTTCTGCCAAGGAGACAACTTTCGCAAGATCCTACGAGTTATTCACGCTCAAGGGGAATTAGCTCGTATCGCCGTCGACGAAGCCCATTGCGTTAGTGAATGGGGGCATGACTTTCGACCTTCATTTCAGCAATTGTCATTCTTCAAGACGGAATTTCCCGATGTACCAGTCATATGTTTGACAGCAACGGCAACAGCGCGTGTTAGAGACGATATCATCACTACGCTCGCCTTGGACCCGAAGAAGCTAAAAATGTTTCGTATGAGCACCAGTAGACCGAACCTTCACTATGAAGTCCGCTTCAAATCTGACGAAGAAGACCACTATGATGATTTCATCAAAATGCTTAAATCGATCCACGCGCGCCGTGCCGAGAACGCTGAGCGTGCCTCTCAACTAGCTTCACAGAACCAACGTTCAGACAATGTACCAGGCATAATCTACACTTTATTCCGCAAAGACTGCGAGTCTCTCGCCGCTCGTCTCCGCTCAGACGGTATAGGCGCAAAGCCCTACCACGCAGGTCTCTCCGTTTCAGAACGTGCAGACGCACTTTCAGGCTGGGTAGCCAATAAAGCCGGCTACGATGTCGTCGTCGCCACAACAGCATTTGGTATGGGTATTGATAAAGAAAACGTGCGCTTTGTAGTCCACTGGCAAATCCCCAAGTCGTTTGAAGGCTTCTACCAAGAAGCCGGGCGTGCAGGACGAGACGGCAAAGCATCAATTTGCATTTTGTATTACGGCCGCGAAGATCGTGATCGCGCTGCGCATTCGCTGTCGAGGGATATTGCGAGACAGCCCAAACAAGGGGCGGGATTACAGGCTCAGCAGCAACAGATGATGCATCGTGCGAAGAGCTTACAGGCACTGGTTGGCTATTGTGAGGCGACGGACAAGTGTCGACACAAACTTATCGCTGCGTACTTTGCCGATGAGGAGACGCCCGAGTGTGACTTTGCATGCGATTGGTGTAAGGATGCGGAGGCGTTGGTGAGACGGAAGGAAGGTGGGTTGGCAAGTGAGGAGTGGTGTAGTACACAAAGGGAGGCGGGGAGATATGATATCGACGAGTACGATTGAGGTGTTCTATCGTGACGGCACTGGATGGATACTGGTGGGTGTTCGGATTAGCATGAGTAGGCGCTAGGATACATGACCTGATCTACGTCTGTGACTTATGTATCTCATGGTTCATTGGTCGTTATATCATCTACAGTCTGGCTTTCAGTTGCCGAAACATACATCAACGCCACTCCATGTATCCTCTTCTGGGGTATTCACCACCGATACCTCAACGCCAGTTCATGAAATCTCATACCCATCATCGTCTGACAGCACAACAGTCACTGTACTCTATCCGATGATCAAAGCCGCGCTAGGTACCATACCCGCTTCCTTGAGAGTCATGCCAAAGTCACTGCGATCGTACGTCTTCTTGGGGAAGTTGGTAGTAAACGTCGAGACGCTGATGCCATCCTGCTCCAGCGCATGTGCCACCTCGAAGAGCGTAGTCTCTACAGGGAAGTTCTTCATGACCCTCCCACCAGGTGTTTGCAGGGCCAATCGTGCCTCAGTGTACGCGCTCGCAGGCTTGCTGGTAGTGGGACCGGAGGATGTAGCCAGGGGAGCTTGTACAGGAGCGGCGGGGGGAGCCTGGCCGGCGCGCTTCGCCTTCTCGATCTCAGCTTTGCGTTTTCGCTCTTGCTTATCTGCTTCGAGCTTGGCCAAAACCCGTTTCCTCGCATCCTCGTCTGCCTTCTTCTCTGCGCGCTTGGCAGCAGCTTCCTTTAAGCGCTCCTTCTTCTGCAACTCTTCTCGAATGTCCTGTGACTCCTTTGTGGCCTTCATGCGGATCTGCTCGTTTTTCTTGTGGTCTTCCTTGTCCTGCTCTGACTGCATCGCGCGCTTGGCCGCCAGCTTCTCGCGCAGCTCTTGTAGTCGTTGCGCCTTCTGTTCCTCTGTGAGAGGAGCGATCTCTTCGGTGGATTCGGAGAACTGCTCGTGACCGGTCTTCTCGCCGTGGAACTGGGCTTGGTTTACTGAGCGGAACTTCTTGCCGCACTCATCGCAAACGAGGGACTTGGCTTCCTCGCCAGGCTGCAGCGCGGGAGGCTCTTCTGAGGCATTGGCGGCGGCGGTAGCTTGCTCTTGCTTGATGTCATCGATAGACTTGTCTTGGTTGGTCTCGAGCCAGTCGATGGCAGGCTGGAGGCCACCAGTAGCTTTAACAGCGAGTTCTGCGCGTTCGCGTGGGAAGCCCATGTCGATGAGGGTATCTAGATCTGAGGAGGCCATTTTGAATGCGGCGTAGGACGAGGGTCGAAGTTGTGAGAAGTTTCGGGGGTTCTTTTTCTTTTTGGAGTGTCTTGGTTTGGGTGCTTGATTCGACAAGGTTGTAGTTTATTAGCAAGTCGATGTGAGAAGTGATTGTAGTGGAGGAGGCTCCCGCTTTATATGGAATGTGGATGTAAGGCGGCGGCGGTAGCGGTGGAACCTTGGAGAAGATGAACCGTAGATCAGACGCGCCTAGTCTTAGCAATACAATGTTACTCTTGTAGAAGGGAGATCAGACAGTCACTGTCTCTTTGATGAGATATTGTATGATTTCTAGACAGTGAGCGATGCTTGCAGGCTGTGATTGTTTGCGTAGGTGGACACTAGAGGCACCTCGGGATTCCAGAATCAAGAGGCGTCGCGGGACGTCATAGCTACTTGTCCTCACCCATCCGCCCTTCCTCCCTACCATCTGCAACCACCCAGTTTCACACCCGCCTCGATATTCACCGTTTGCGCACTCTATCCCCGGGATTTTAGCTTCTAGATTCACTCCACGCGCCCGCCCCCCTTTCCAAGACTCCCGAGGTTCATCGCGACTCTACCCCGTACCGCGGATCTGATTACCAACCTTGGAAGACACAATCACCACCGCATACCTACAGCTTACGCGCGTCCACCATGTCCGTCGAGCTCGACCCCGTAGAGCTTGGTTTCAAGCGTAAGCTTCGCATGCAGCATTGGGGCCACAAGGATACTAATCTGGCCAGGACCCTTCCAGCACGAGGTGTCGCAGACCCTCCGCTTGAAGAACCCGCACTCTGACCCGATTGCCTTCAAGGTAAGCAGGCTTCTCTATCAATTGCTGGATTAGACTGTGAAATTTGGACTAGCAGCTGACACATGGAAGGTGAAAACCACGGCCCCCAAGCAGTACGACGCCCGCGACACCTCTCCCCCACAACAGCTAATAACGGGTGCTTTAGATACTGCGTGAGACCGAACAGCGGACGCATCGAGCCTGGCAAGGATGTCGAAGTTCAGAGTATGCATGCCCTCCATGCGCGCATCCCTTCGAAGACTGCAGCAAACTAACGCATGCGCCCAGTTCTCCTCCAAGCCATGAAGGAGGACCCACCGCCAGATGCGAAGTGCCGCGACAAGTTCCTGGTGCAATCTGTACTTGTCACCGCAGATAAGGAGTTCACCAACGTTGGATCTCTGGTATGTTCTGGACCAACAGCAACAGGTCGATGCATATTAACAACTGCTTGCAGTGGTCGCATATTGAGCAAACCGCCAAGTCTTCCATTCAAGAGAAAAAGATCAGGGTTCTCTTCCTCGCTCCCGACGATGCCTCCTCCAGCGCAACTCCCGCAAGAACCAACGGTATTAGCCGCGATTCGATGCTCTCCTCTCCGTCACCCGAGGCCGTGACTCCCCAGCGTGGCGTATCAGACGCTTCGGGGCCTGTCTCCGTTCCCCAGGACCGCCCATCAGACAGCAAGAACTTGGGAGAGATTAGGAACGAGGCATACAATCCAGCAACGGGCGGCAACATGCAGTCGAGCTTCAGCTCTGCCGCTGGGACTGTCTCTAATGCTCTACCATCCTCGAGCGATGTTGAGGCTCAGCTTGCTGAAGCCAAGGCGCAGATTGCGCGATTGACACAGCAAGTTAGCGAGGCGACCGGTCTCCGCCAGCGAAAGACAGGATCCGCGCAGGACTCGAAGCAAGAAACATCGTCCTCGCTAAGCACACAGCAAGCCCCCGCGGGCGGTGTGTCTGTCCAGATCACAGCCCTTCTGTGCCTCATCAGCTTCCTGATTGCTTACTTCCTCTTCTAAGCGCCTTCCCATAACACATTCTATGAGAGTACCAGTAAAATCACCGTGCGCCGTTTGCGACCCCGGATCTACAATGCACAAAGACAGTGGAGAGTCAGACGGCATCTTTCGACACGCGAAGACGAAGAAATAGGGCGGTAGTATGGCGCTGGACGAAAGGATGGATAGGTGCATTTCTTTCCCATTTGGGTATTTCTTGCTTGGACAAGGGTCTGTCGTTGGTTACGCACACGGAGTAGCAGCTGCTTGGGAGGCATGAACACATTGGTGTGGAAAGTATCCATGTATCAACAGCTACATAATTCGGAGCTGCAAAGTCTTGAAATTGTTAAACACACAGATAATGTCTACGTATATTTCACCTTGCACCCTGACCGTGTCGCGTGGTGACTCTCTCGTTACGGCGATGTTCGCAAGTGCACTGGCCAATAGGAAGATGCGACTCCTCCATGGCAGTTGTGGGGTTGCGTTTGAGCATGCACAAAACGAGTGCGAACAAACTTGTGGAGTCACGGACTGCCCACGGTTCCCAACGTCATATCCTTACAAGTACAAGATAGTGGATACTGCCAATCCCGCGGTCTGAACGCGCTCGGGGTTGGCAGTGAAAATGTGGGGCACAAGCTGGCCTGCGGCGACTTCGGGCGGGCGATATGACTCTATAACAATTTCTAGCCACGATAAAGGCTGTCCCTGATCTCCCCTCTTCGCTCTGACATTGCCTTCCCTCCCCTTCCAAATCAATCCAGCAGTAAAGATGTGTGGTATCTTCGCCTGCTACAGGTATGCTACACCCGTCCTGCGCCCGCAATTGCCCCTCCAGACGTTGCATTGCTTCAACACCAGGTGTTTGCGACTATGTTGATACATGACTAACTTCCCCACAGGCACCCCGATGTGCAAAAGTTCAAGCCGACTGCCCTGAAAATGGGCAAGGCGTAAGTCTACCCCCCATAAGCCGTGAGAGTTTCCAATTGACTAACTGCGCGCAGTGTCCGGTGTGTAAATCCGCCTAAACCTTCAGTTAGCCAAATTCACCACAAGGACTTCTATGCTGACTGATCGACAAGCCACCGAGGTCCAGATTGGTGTAAGCATCATGATGACTCTCTGTGCGATCAAGTACATGATGACTGACACTTTGCAGCTGGTAACTGGGTTGCGAACGACACCAGTGAGTGACTGTAAGAGCCTCTAGGCATATACAGTACTAAATACGAATAGTTCTGGTACACGAGCGCTTGAGCATTGTCGGCGTCGGTAAGGAGTCACACAGAAATCGTTGCTTTTGACGGAAGCTTACGCGGATTAGACTCTGGCGCTCAGCCGCTCGTCAACGATGAGGGAACCGTCTCTCTGGCTGTCAACGGCGAGATCTACAACCACCGAATTCTCCGCAAGTCCCTCAAGAACCCATACAACTTCAAGACACACTCAGATTGCGAGGTTATCATTCCTCTGGTAAGACCTGGAACATGTTTTACGGCGGAGAGAGGCTGACTGGCGGCAGTATCTTGAACATGACATCGACGCTCCCCGAAAACTCGACGGCATGTTCTCATGGGTCCTTCACGACAAGGCTCAAGATCGTGTGATCGCAGCACGCGACCCCATTGGCATCACTACCTTCTACATGGGTCGATCGAGCACTACACCAGGCGCCGTGTTCTTCGCTTCTGAGCTGAAGTGCTTACATCCCGTCTGCGACAACATCATCTCCTTCCCTCCCGGTCATGTCTACGACTCGAAGACAGACTCGCTCACACGATACTACGACCCCAAGTGGCTCGTCGAGCCCGAGAACATTCCTACAAAACCTGTAGACTACAAGGAGCTGAGGCAATCATTGGAGCGATCGGTGCGGAAACGCATGATGGCGGAGGTTCCCTTTGGTGTACTTCTCTCTGGTGGTCTTGACTCAAGTTTGGTGGCTTCGATCGCTCAGCGGGAAACTCTGCGGTTGAACGAGGCGACAAGAAAGAAGGCTGCTGCATCGACTGGCAACGCCAGCGAACAGCAGAACCAACTTGTCGGTATCGATGACTCCAACGAGCTTCAGACAGATCTGCTCCTAGGACAGCTCAACTCCTTCTCTATCGGCTTGCCCAACTCTCCCGATGGTATCGCTGCGCAGGAAGTGGCCAACTTCCTCGGAACCAAGCACCACACATTCACCTTCACTATCGAAGACGGACTCAACGCACTTACAGATGTCATCTTCCACCTTGAGACTTTCGATGTAACAACTATCCGCGCCTCAACACCCATGTTCCTTCTCAGCAGAAAGATCAAGGCTATGGGAGTCAAGATGGTTCTTTCAGGAGAAGGCAGTGACGAAATCTTTGGTGGATACCTCTACTTCCACAACGCGCCTGACAAGGCTGCTTTCCACCAAGAATGTATCCGCCGTGTCAAGAACCTTCATCTCGCAGACTGTCTTCGCGCCAACAAGTCAACATCTGCTTGGGGTGTTGAGGCGCGTGTGCCCTTCCTCGACAAGGACTTCCTTAACACAGCAATGAACATCGATCCTCAGGACAAGATTATCGATCGCGAAGCCGGCCGTATTGAAAAGTACATCCTACGCAAAGCTTTCGACACAACCGACGAGCCAGAGACGCAGCCTTACCTTCCCGAGAAGATCCTCTGGAGACAAAAGGAGCAGTTCTCTGACGGTGTAGGCTACGGATGGATCGATGCGCTCAAGGACAACGCCGAGCTACACGTCACCGACGAGATGATGAAGAACCCAAAGAAGGAGTGGGGTAACGACATCCCCGATACTAAGGAGGCATACTGGTACAGATGCATGTTTGACGAGCACTTCCCCAGCTACTGTGCCGATACTGTTATGCGATGGACACCTACCTGGAGCAACCAGACGGATCCTTCTGGACGGTGAGTTTCCCTCTTCATGTTGTGCTAGATGCAAGACTAACATATCACAGTGCCATCGGTGTTCACGAGCAAAAGTACAGCCATGCTAAGTAGACAGTTCTTTCGGCATTATGGAACGGGGCTTATATGGTAGAAGCTATGGATCTTATTTCATGTCTCTTCTGGCGCTTATAGACTGCTTAGGGGTGAGATATACCCCATGGGGAGTCTGTCAAGGTTCTGTCTTCAGCACATCAATGTATCATTCTGCATGAACTTTATGATGCGCAACGTCGTGACGACTAACTATGGGATGTAATTAATCCTTTAGATTGGTGAACAAAATCTAGCTTCATGATACAACATTACCTCGCCAATGGCGCTCAAACACAGGTCTCTTTTTTTTGTACTGGGTATCCAAGACTGATGATGCAAGTACGTACACACACAAACTTTTTAGTAGATCATACCGTCATCCAGCGGTAGATGCAACAACGCCAACCGTAAGACACGAATGATCGTTTATAGACGCAGCAGAACGCATCAAGCCTCAAGGGCAGAAGATGCCTCGCCGTTACCGAAAACGCGGAATTGGACGAAGATAGTCACATCTTCGACCATTGTACCGAGAGAGCCGATGAGCCAAGGGAGGTTGGTGAGTATGTAGTCCTTTTCCTGCGAATGGAAGATAATCTGTGTGATGTTAGTCTGGTATTTCTAGCTATGAGTAACAACGTGGGTGGACTTACTCCTGCGCCATAGGTAGCATTGCCCAGCAAACTCAACATGAAGAAGAGCAGCGACAAGCCTTCGCAAGACCTCTCCCGCTGGTTCTTGATGATTTGAGGGATGCGCGCCCCAAGATAAGCCACTGCGCTCGCGTATCCCAAGATCATTGCGCCGACCGGGTTGTCCGAGGCATCCTCGGTGTTGTGCTGGGGTTGCGGGACCCAAACACCAGTCTTCCACGCGATAGCCCATCCCGCTGCGCCGACAACACAGACTCCCACGATGCTCAACGCGTTCTTTACCCACTCACTGGCACCGTCACCGACATCGGGGATTGTAGGGAGAGAGCTTGCGCGGCGCCTGCGGCTCGCAGCAGAATCGCGCCTGTGACTGCCAGGCAAGCCAATGTTGCTGCTGTCGCGGCGACCGAGCAAAGGCGCCTCGATGCTATTGGTAGACTGCGTGGAAGTCTTGCGATCGCCACGGCGCGAGTTTTTCATGTTGTAGTAAACGCATTGCGAGATGAGGACGAGGTCTGCGAAGCAGAAGTAGACGGCGAGGGCGATGACGGTAGGGACGAGACCGGCCCAGAGAGCCCCCGCGAGGTTCGTCACGTCGCCAATGAACCAGACGGCGAGGAAGGCGAGGGAGATGCCATCTGCAGAGCCAGATTTGTAGTTTTCAATTAGTTGTGGGACCTGCAGTTGGTGGTTAGATTAGAGTACGGTGATGTATGGTGTCGCGTGCCCGAAGATCTAGTTGCGGTTCCATGAATAGCACAGGCAGTATCAGAGATACATGGCGAAAGCCACCCATGTTTAGGGAGATGAGGACAACGAGGTTGTATCAATTGTTACTCACCAACAGGAAGATCCATGAAGCTAACGAGATTGAGCCGAAGACACCCGACAGCGCCTCGTGAGTAGTCAGCGGCAGACTGTGATGAGACATGACTGCAGCGAGCATGGTGCGTTACGGTATTTGCCCACACAGCGCGTCGTGCGACCTATACAAATAGACGCAATAATAGTTTTCTTCTGTTACAAGGGCGTGCAGGAAATCGTGCAGCAAGGCTTGACGATATGACGCAGGTCCAGACGGAGGGAATGCCGGAAGCAGACCAGTCCAGCCGAGGTAGCCTCTTAGGGAGTGGAGACGGGAACCGAAGTAGCAGATTGGAAAGATTGTTGACGAATGGTATTTGGTGATTTTGTAAGGCACCATGCGACCAGGCTGAAGACGAGGGAAGGGTCAAAAAGCAGCAGTGGGCTAGTAGTGCTGTAGTACGGGATTCGGGGTCATGTATGCCTATGGCAAATTGCTGGCGTTTCTGTTGAGGATGCACATTTTTCATTCGGGGTTTTCCTGGACTGCCTAGACTTTGCGATGCGCACTGCCATGGTTTGTTTTAAAACCCGAGGCGCGCCCGCGAGGCTTTCTATGAAGAATGTTTGCACTCGAACAATTGGTTGTCGACATGTTTACGGAATGCGCTTGGCTTGCACTGTAGGGTGTTGAACTCTTGTGAAGCGTGGCACAAGACTGAAGGCGGTGGCTTATACAAGGACACGCAACACTGCTATTCACGCGCCAAAGCCATGGAGCCACTGCATGCTCAGACTACTCACCGTCAACATGATTGATTATGCAAAGTCTTCGAAGGGGAAATGACTCGTCTGTTGCTGGCCGTTTTAGAGGGTCCGTCTGTCAAAGCTCTAGAACCCTTGTGGGCGGCTGAGTGCGCTGCAGGGCGTCGGGTCCGGCTTAGTGCGCTCTCCGGACCTAAATTTGGGTGTAGACGTGATCACTCGTCGCTCCACTTTCTCCTCGTCACCTTAGCAAGCACATCCACCGGCTTCCGGTTCGACACTCGCTCAGTCTTCTATTGTCACTTCACATTCGTGCCCTCGTTTATTCGCTTGATATATACATACACATAACTACAGGAGCCTACGCGCCTTTCACCCGTATCGCCCCCCCTTAATACAACTAATCGCCTGTTCGTGAAACGCGCGTCAGCTCCAGAGTAAAAACCAGTTACCACTCTCTGCCTGTTTCCTTCAACAACCCGCACAACATGTTGCCCAAGGCCTGGCTGTCGGTTTTTGTCCTCACTGTCGCATCGTCGGCCTTTACGCTGGAGGATCTTCACATGGACGGCATCAATCAGTACATCCACCAGGGCAAGAGGCAAGACGCCGAAGGCACCGGCGCCTCTTCAGCATCTGCCGCTGCCGCAACGTCATCAGCTGCACCGCCAGCTTCATCCGCCGCCCCTCCTGCCACATCGTCAGCCGCGCCACCAGCGACGTCAGCGACTCCTCAGCCAGAACCTTCAACCACGAACAATCCAGCACCTTCCGATGACCCCACATCTGACGCTCCTCCGGCTTCGACTCCTGCAGCAACACCAACTACCGATGGCGGTAACAACAATAACAACAACAATAGCAACAATAACAACGACAACACCCGAACGTCTGCAGAAGGCACAAGTGCTACCGGTGGTGGCGGGAGCGCTGGTAACTCAGCAACCCCTACCCGGGAGGCCAGCTCTTCCTTAAGGACAACAGCGGTTGTCAGGACTACACCTCTCGTTTCAACTTCCCTTTCAGAGTACACCAGGACCGTCACCTCGACTCTCGAGAATGGCCAAGTAACCACCGCAACCTCGACAGGCACCAGCACTTCCCTTGCCACCACTGGGCAAGCCGTTGTCACAGACCCACCTACTGCACAGGCAGGCGACAGCGACAATGGCGGTGGCATCAGCGATTCCAACAAGAAGGTCATTGGAGGCGTTGTCGGTGGTGTAGGCGGTGCCCTCCTCCTCGGTGGTATTGCTCTCGTCTTCTGGCGCATGAAGAAGCGTCAAGCGCGTGTCCACGAAGACGACGATGACCTCATGGCCGGCACTGGCTCAGCCCTTGGTGACAAGCCACAGAACGGCACTGGATCGTCGCCCTTCCAGTCGAACCTCGAGCAATACCACAACCCTGGAGGACGCCCCAATGCGGCTGCTAACTTCTAGGCGAAGCGCAGCCCGCAAAAAGTACATAGGCCTGTTGCGAGGGTCCGTTATGATACCAACGACTATCTGCGGAATTTGTCTGAACTGGAAACGATTTTGAGAGACGAGAGCAATATGGAGCTTGTACATACGGCGCAAACACGGCTTTAACAGTCGGATCTGGAGGTGGTGCTTTTATTACTGAATATGGTTTGCGTGAGTATGGTACATCACAGGTGCTGATTCGCGATGCAGATTAGTGTATACCGTCGCATCGTGGTCAGTCTGTACAAGATTGCACACATGTAAATTAGACGTATACCATCAATTCAGGAAGAGATAGCTGGCCACTTTCGTCCAAGCATTATTTTTTTCGTCCTGTCAGTGTCGTCGCACTTGCTTCGTTCACCTGTTTAACTTGTTGTAATCGAGCGTGGCATGTCTTTCTTGCCTTCTTTTGTTGTTTTAGCATAGTCATACCCCCCATAGCGAATTCGATCAGATTGTCAAAATCATTCATCTATTACATCATTACTCTCATGCGCTCCTTTATTCTCATACAGGGTGTTGTTCTTCCCTTCGAATGTCTACGTGTGCGCATGTCATGCGTGTCCAGGGGTTTGGCCATGGTCGTGTTTCAGCACTGTCGCAGCAACCACCACGATGCTTCCTAAACAAGCTTTGTGACCGCTGGGCCCCAAACTCGTTTGGCATGAGAAATGCATGTTCGGCGCTTCGGAGATGGAGGGGTTTGGCGTTACTTAGATGCAGTTGACCCCAGTGGGTGTTTTGAGGCTGGGATTTGGTCTTTTACTCTGGGTTTCTCCGTGAACACTGTTCGATATTCACACTCATTTGGCTGCGATTAGTTCTTTGTATATACAGGCAGTGCCGATATACTCTAATAGGATATTTACCGATTCTGGAATTAAGGAGGATTTACGTACGACATTTTTCACGCCTAGCGATAATCAGTACCGTCCTCTCTCACGCACAGCAACATCTTTAAACACCGACATTTTCGAGTACCGGCAAGAATCATTACCGATAACTTTTACGCCCGGCTATATCATTGAGCACCGCAATCGTTCCGTCTAGGCAGGATTCATTAACGGCGAGATTCACGTCCGGCAGTCTTCTCGACGGACAGGAACCACGCCCGGCACATCATCCTCAAGCATACTTCTCAACCGGGAACGATTAGTACGCAATCATGTTTCTCCCCACAGCTCTCCTTGCTCTGATCCACCTCGCACTCCCCGCCCTTTCCCACGCATCTCCACAACCCGCTCTCATCTCCTCAGACTGGGAAATGTCCTTGGTACCCCGCCATCAACTCTTCCTTCGTCAACTGTCCAACTTGCAGACCTTCGACGGCAACCTTGGTGGGACGCGTGCATCCGCCATCACAAATTCTGGAGACAAAGAACGTCCGTTCCAAGTCGACGGGGATACGTTTACCAGTTTCGATACTGCGGCACAGAGAAGTTGCGATAATCAATTTAAAGGGTGTAGTGATACTGCAAACAAGAGTGGAGGAGGTGGCGACAAGGGGAAGAAGGGGAAGAAGAGGCAGGATGGCAGCGGTCTGAGCGTGAACGACTGTGACGAGCAGAAAAGTGAGTCAAGCTTTTTCTTCCGTTTCTAAGACTTGGGAGGAAGTCGACTGTGAAGAGCGCAAGCATAGCTAACATTCTTGATAGATAAGTGCAACGATGCGCAGAAGAACGCGCAAGTCAAGGACTTTAATAGTGCAGTTGCGAGTACAAATATCGGGCCTGATCCAGACTTCCCAGACTTTGATCTCATCTGCGAAGGGTAGCCGAGGAAAAGAGATGGGTCATTTCGTAGTGTATGGGGACCGAGTTTGGTACTAGCTTTAGGAAGATGGAGGCTTATGCTGCATTGAGCGCATGAGTGTTAGGAATATGATAACGATATGATATCCCCGGAAGAATAAGACACATTTCTCTTGACACAACAAACTTGTATTTGAACTTGAAGTTTGTAGTTTCAGTGACCGCGTCACGTGGATACGCTCCACGCTAAATCAAGACATGTCTACTGCGACTTTTTTCCCATCTTTCCACCTACGAACTTTCTCCGCCAACACATCCTCACACGATGAAGTCCAGGATATGATACTATGACTACATTTGTTCGGTCTTCGCTGCTCATCTTGCATATTTCTATCAACGCATCACGGTTTACGATGCCTAGTACGCTTTTCTCTGTCTCCGTACGCCTAAGTCAATGGAATACCTTTCTGGGGACCATCTGAATTGCTCAATCCCTGGAACGCCGACAAAAGGCTGTCAGTGCCAATGGCACCAAAATCCCGCGCTATAACGGCGAAAGCGCTGCAATCACTACTCGTACATATCGGCGCACCATCATCAGGAACAAAGGCAGTACTCCAAGAGCGTTTCCAACGCGTTATCGGAAAGCCTCGACTTCCTGACAGCCAATCACCATGGAGAACATTAGAGTCCGCAAGCAAGAAATTCCGCATCATGAGCATCGATATGGGAATCAAGAATCTGGCGTTCTGTGAGGCAGAAGTTTCCTATCCGTTCACGAATAGCCTAGATGCGGGAATGGAGATTCTTAGATGGGAGAAGATCAATCTTACTAAAGCCACACATGATGACATTCACGAACGATCAGAAGTTACAACTACAGAGCAAGATACGGCGAGTGCTGATGAAGAGTCAGACCCATACTCTGTGGATGCTTTGTCCAAGACAGCGTATGGATTGCTCAGGAACACCATTCTGACAGGGTCACCAGATATCATCTTGATAGAAAAGCAGAGGTGGAGATCTGGCGGTAGCAGTGCAGTGCAACAGTGGACTCTCCGCGTCAACACCTTAGAAGGCATGTTGTGGGCGGTACTGCAAACTATGAATGCAGAGCGGCTGAATGGGGGAGCTGAAGCATTGGGTACAGGAAATGTGTACGAGGTCTTCAGTGCAGATCCGAAACGTGTGGGACAATACTGGCTCACTCGGGCGACTAGGAACTCTCCGGAAATGGACGAGAAGACCGATAGATCCAGGGATGGTCTAGAAGCGGGAAGCGGAGAGGAAGGAGACAAGTCAGTTGCAAAAAAGAAGCCCAGTCGAACCAAGGCAGAGAAACAAGCCAAGATCGCTCTCCTTCGCTCATGGCTCACTTCAACACCTGCTTCCACAGCATCTGTAACACGCGATTCGATACCAAGCATAATGTTCAGCATAACGCCAGGCGCCGAAGCTACCCGTGAAGCGCTGTGCGGACCACTAGAGTCAAGAAAGCCTAAGAAAGCTAAAAGAGTCTCAACAGATACACTTCCCACACAAGGTCAACTCAAGAAGCTGGATGATATCACAGACTGTTTCTTACAAGCTGCTGCATGGGTTAGTTGGGAGTCAAACCGCCTACAGCTTCAGGAGGTGTGGAAGCGGAAGAAGGGTGACGATGAAACTAGGTTAGAACTGACGGATGAGGTCTTGTTAGAGATGGTTCAGAAGATTGGGGAGTCTTGATACCAGTTGCTTGACCTTCCCATCAACCGCGAGCTCATGGCGACTAGACTAAGCAGACTAGAATACCTATAATGCGTGCGAGCTCAGCTGATGATTCGCCGAGCACTAGGACATACTGTATCGTGGTGCTAGAAGCGTATAAAAGGATATGCGTAATGATTACCTTGAAGCTCAAGGAATTATACCGATGTTAGAACCATGAGTAGCGACGAAGTAAGCTTGGTCGTGCTAACATCGCACACACGTTGGTTTTGCTTCGGTACAACATGCCTGAATCGGACAAGGAGAACCATGTCTGCACACCCCACTTGGCGTGTGACGTGGCAGCCTTCGCATGGAAACTTCACTCAACCGAACTTGATGACCATCTACATGGTGCTTCTAAGCACAACACGAGTGGTATATAATCGATCAATTTTGAGAAATTTGCCAGAAGTCTCTATTTCCGCTTGACGGTCTCGGTGGCGCAATGGTAGCGCGTTGGACTTCTACTAACTGTATCCATGGTTAATCCAAAGGCTGCGGGTTCGAGCCCCGCCCGAGATGCTTTTTTGCCTTTTTTTGCGTCATGCTCTCAATGTGTTGTTGGTTGCATGCTTCTTGTGTAAGAAGCGATGGAGTGAGTGGACTGGTGAGGTTTGCTAGACATGAGTTTTTGCTTGGTGGGGAGGCATATAAGAACATTAAAGCTTCGCAGGAGCCCGTCATCTATCACACTTCGCAAGTCATTCATCAAGGATAGTACATCTGACTTGAAATAAAGGTTGTTGTTGCTAGGATTGTCTATGCGCCGTGACACCAATAGCGCCATTTACATGCTCACTTTTACACATCCAAACTTATTGCACACGACTCAGTCAGTTAGCTCGGCACTCCGAGTGACTTCCTCCTTCATCTCCCTACCCTTTCTGGCCAGAAGGTTCAGTGCGCTACCAGCAAGCACAAAGCCACACTGATCTTGCGACAGAGTGTGCTTGGTCTTGACAACCTTCTCGCTACCATCCTTCTTCTTGAGGACAAGCTCAACCTCGCCCTTACCACCGCTCTTCAGTACGTCCAACAATCCCCTTGTGGCGACTTCGTCGCAAGCTTCGAACGCATCGTAGTCGGCTTCGTTGGCGAAAGTCAGAGGGACGATACCCTGCTTCTTGAGGTTGGTCTCGTGGATACGGGCGAAGGATTTGGCGAGGATGACACGACCACCAAGGTACCGGGGTTGCAAGGCAGCATGTTCACGTGCAGAGCCTTCACCGTAGTTGTGCTCTGCTACGACGAGCCATTCGATGCCCTGATCGCGCCACCTCTTTGCTAGTTCTGGGATCCCTGATGTTTTGCCATCTAAGTCGTAGGCGACGTTGACTTCATCTGTCTGCGCGTTGACAGCGCCGATAAGTGTGTTCTCAGAGATGTTGGGCAGATGGCCCTTGTACTTGAGCCATGGTCCAGCAGCCGAAATGGTGTCTGTTGTGCATTGTCCCTTGACCTTGTACAGTACCTTTAGGCCTGTGAAGTCGGAGTCAGGGAATGCTGGGAACGGATCCAGGAGCGCCAGGCGGGTAGAGGTGGGTGAGACAATAACATCTACGCTAGGGTCTGGGACACCCGGTGTAGGCATGAAGTCAGGATTACCGTCTGCAAAACCGGCAGAGGGGAGGTCAGAGCCCTTTGGTGGCGTGAACTTGAAAGGCTTGCCGTCTGGCGTCGGTATAGAATCAGTCATTGGGTTGAAGGTCGTGGAGCCAGAGTACGACATAGCGGTGATGAGCTCAGGAGAAGCCAGAAAGTTCATTGTTGCTCGGTTGCCGTCATTACGACCGGGGAAGTTGCGGTTGTATGAGGTCAAGATAGCGTTGGATTCGCCGTTCTTTACGTCGTCGGTACGCTTCCATTGTCCAATGCAAGGACGTTAAGGTTGTTAGCACTGGAAGTCCATCGAGGTATATTGACAAACTTACCCGCAAGCGTTCGCCAGCACAGTACCTCCAGCTTCAGTGAACGTCTGGAGGGTTTCATCCCGTTCCAACGTTGCACGGATTTGTTCGCTGCCAGGGGTAATGAAGAAATCCGCCTTGGGCTTAAGGCCAGCTGCCAATGCCTGCTTCACGATCTCTTCTGATCGGGTCATGTCCTGGTAAGAGCTGTTCGTGCAGCTACCAATGAGACCAGCGCCGAAGGTTTGTGGCCACCCCTTCTCTTCCACTACTGACTTGAACTTCGAAAGAGGTGTTGATAGATCAGGAGTAAATGGTCCGTTGATGTGTGGTTCAAGTTCTGAGAGGTTAATCTCAATAACCTTGTCGTAAGCGGCTTCCGCATCGGGACGGAGGAGGTTCTGCTGCATTGGTGAATTGGCAATCTTTTGAGCAGCCTCAGCGATCGGTCCTCGATGTGTGGCTTGGAGATAGGGGATGTGTGCAGGAGAGAAGGGGAAGAGCGAGGTAGTTGCGCCGACTTCGGCACCCATGTTGCTATAATGTGTTAGAACTTATGATGCGCGTGGAGCTTATATACGAGCCTTACCAAATAGTCGCCATACCAGTGCAGCTCAAAGACTGCACACCAGGTCCGAAGTACTCAATGATGAAACCAGTGCCACCCTAAGCATACATTAGCCTGGAATATCTCGCTTTACTCAAAACCACATACCCGGACGGTCAGCTCGCCAGCTAACTTCAAGATTACGTCCTTCGGGGAAGCCCATCCGCTGAGTTCTCCAGTGAGCTTCACACCCAGAATTTTAGGTGCCTTGAGCTCCCATGGCGCATCCACTAGGGCGTCCACTGCGTCCGCACCACCGACACCGATTGTGATTGATCCCAAACCTCCAGCATTCGGGGAGTGGCTGTCTGTGCCCAAGATCATCAAGCCAGGGGCACTGTAGTTCTCCAGCACAGACTGATGGATGATACCAGCGCCTGGTGGCCAGAATTCAATTCCGTATTTCTTCGCTGCCGACTCGAGGAAATCGAAGACCTCCTTGTTACCCGCAATCGATTGTGGAAGGTCGGTGTCAGCACCTTTTTCTCCCTGTGAAGTCTGATCAGCGAGGTGCTCATGGTATATCTTGTACGGCCTCGAGGGTGCTACTGACTACTATCATGTGGTCGCCTTATATATTTGGTCAGTATGTGCCTAGACGATGTTTCATTCGCAAGGGCTACTCACAATGTATACTAGCAGGGACCGCCGTGCTCGGCAGCCCGCAGCTCATGAACTGCAACAAAGCCATCTGGGCACTGGCATCCTGCATAGCAACGCGGTCCGGCTTCAATTTCAAGTTTGCCTGACCTCTGATGTTCCTTCCACCATTTGTGTTGTTCATAAGCGACTCCTCCGGACTCTCAAGATGCGAGTAGAGAATCTTCTCGGCCAAAGTCAATTGTCGTGAAGATCCCAGTACGCGCCGTACTTCTTCAAGGCGAGAGAGCAACTTGGCGTAGGGTGGGGTGCGGGAGGCGAGGTCGACATTACGGGCAGTGGGCGGGTCGTGGCTCGTGGCTAGACATCTTCGCGCTTGGAAGGACGATTGGCGCAGAGAGGAGAGTAGGTGAGGCTTTGGAGTTCTGTCAGCGTTCTGTGCCACTTGTACGTCCAGTGAAGAAATGCGACGGCGATGACTACAAAAGTCGCATCGAGTTTCAAGGCTGCTTGAATTGCCAATTGCACACAAGAACACTCACTCTGCAGTTGGCTGCTTGGCCGGCGCGAAGTATATTCGACCGCATCCTGTAGTTTGTCTGTGGCGTGTACGAATCATCATTTTCAAATGCTCCGAGCGACGATTCCGAGCGACTTCGCTCCGAGGCATGGACACCAAGACTAGGTCAACGCACGCGAGCCGGGCATGGGGAACCAACGACCGACCCCTGCTACTTCGACCAATCAAGCCACACGTCAAAGTCATCACCAAAAGTACATGGTATGATACGAAGCTGAACCATTTTAAAGCTGTATACTAAAGCAATGGCATCGGTATCCTGCATAAAGTGCCAACTCCAAATCGGCAGACTATTACCGTGCCCAAGACGGTGCTCCGTGCGCGTATCAAACAATGACGAAACTAAACGCGCCGAAGCGATAGAGGAACTCTTGCAACCAAATCCACCACACTGTGAGTCAATACGCAAAGGCAAATCGAACTAGGTTGAATCAATCAAGTCAAGTTGAAAGGCTGTCGTAAGCGCGAGATCATAGTCGTTGCTCCACACTTACAAGCCAGGAGGTGGGGGGACCGCTCCGTAGTTGGAGGGCGATGCAGCTGGTGGAGGCGGCGGCGGAGCAGAGCCATAGCCAGAAGCAGGTTCTGAAGGTGGTGGCGGAGGTGGTGCAGCCGCGCCAGCACCGGGAGCTGGAGACTGTGTCTGTCCATAACCAGTCTGAGCACCAGTCTGGCCGTAGTACGCAGCGTACTGCTGTTGCTGAAGTGCGAGATACGCCGCATACCCACCATACGCAGCATAAGGGTCAGCCTCTGGGTTTTGCTGGTAGTAAGCAATCCATGCTTGTGCAGCATTCGCGTCAAAGGCTTGTTGGTTGGTATCAGCGGTCGGTGTAGCAGCAGCAGGGGACATGATAGTCTCTTGTGCGCCGTAACCGTTGTGACCTCCCTGACTGCCGTAGCCACCACCGCCGTAGCCACCGCCCCCGCCGCTTCCTCCACCATATCCGTAGCTCTGGCTGCGATCGCGGTCACCACGGTCACCGTATCCGGGTCGTCCGCCACCATAGCCATCTCGGTCGCCGTAACGGTTGGGTGGTGGGCGCTCCTTGTACGCGTGGTAATCCGATTTTACCTTCTCGAGGAGCTCTTCACAAAGCTGCTTCGCTTGAGCTACACCTTCAGGACGAGGTCCACTAAAATCTGTCAGCAGTGCGAACAAGGGAATTGGCACCAGTGTACGAACGCGATGTGGAGATACATGGGCTCGTCGCTCTCCTGGCCGCTGTTTGGTTCCATGAAACCAGAACCGCGACCCTTGATCTGGACCTTGCAGCTTGTCTCCTGCTGGATGAATTTGACGTTATCGCCACCGCGACCGACAACCTGTGCGCGCAAGTTAAAGCCGCTAATGGGCTCGAGACCTACAGAGATCTTCTCTTCGGGCCACTTGCGCTAGAAACAGTTAGCAACATGTTTGCTGAGTTGACAAGGATATCGTACTCGACCAAACTCATCGCGCTCAAAGTTCTCGGGCTCCCTACGACGGAAGCGACGTTCGTCTACCAGGTTAGGAAGGTCTTCTTTCATCATCTCCTCGATCATTTCTACAGCCTTGTCCAGGCCTTCTTTGGAGGTGCTAGTAATACGGAGGTACAGCGGCGGGTTCTGTTGCGAGATTAGCATAGCCCATGAATGTGTGACTTGCTCACGTACAGTAGCAGTTGCCATGTTCTTGTCAGGGTAGTATTCTCCGCGAGTGGTTACATCTTGCATGTATAAGCAGGTATTCTAAAGGGTTAATGATTGTAATCGGGATATGCGTACCGGCGCCAGTCTCGTCTTTGATCTAGATGGCACATGGAGGTTAGCATTTGATAGATGGGTGGGGCGCTAGAAGATCAAGTAAGCTCTGACTCTCATAGAGAGATGCGCAAACAGGGACCAACTTCAGCCCCGCAACACGGTCACCAGAGGCGTAGCGCTGCAGAGCATGAAGAAGGCATGATCCTAGACGATCAGTGGACAGCAAAAACAGTTATTTACCCTCTTTTGTGTAGCTCCTTTGGTCAGTGTATAGCGGTTACGGAGATCATTGATCTCAATGTCTTTGATGTAGTCACCATCCTGCTGGTACGTCTCGTTGTTTATGGCCGCTGCGGAGTTGGAGGCAGGCGACTTGGCGACTGGAGGAGTAGCGGCCTGGAGTCTGTCAGCGACGGCCGCATATGGATGGGTAGAGTGGACATACAGAGCGAATAGGTGGCACGTCGACATGCTGGATGCCCTTCTTCGCCTGAATCTGCGCGTTGATCCTGGCAGCCGCAGCCGCCGCCCTCGCAGCAGCGTCGTTCTTGAAGTTGGACGATGCAGGGCTGTCTGTGCCTTCACGGGCGACAGGGCTACGGGCGCGATGCGACTCGGACTCCCTTCGCGACGGCGACCTAGAGCGACGGTCTGTATCGAAGCGCGAGCGTGCAGGGCGCTCGCCATCGTCGCTGTCGAAGCGCGATCGGGGACGGCGTTCGTCAGACATGGTGCAGTTGCTCGTAGTGATGGTCGACGTCTTGGTTGCGGTTGAGGCTCGCAGTTGTTGGTGTTGGAGATGAATCTTAGGCTCTGGCAGGAGCGACTCGCTTATTAGCGTGCCGCGGCTGGCCCTGCCTGTTCGCACCTACTCCGACAATCGGCCGGGGATTCTATTTCACTTTCTGGGGCTGCCCTCCAACTTGGACATTGACACCAAGCAGCCTCAACCGCCTTCACCCGTGACCACCTGTTCGTCATGGCTTCTCGGCGGGCAATGCTGCCTCTGCGCAGTCTGCTCAACAGACAATGCGCCGGCTCCCTCCGCCAGCAACAAAGAGCATCCAGCTCCTCGTCCACCCAGGCCTTGGCCTACAAGGCCCTTCACCGTCGCATCGCACCTCTTCCCACCGAGGACCGCCCTCCTGCCTGGTCAGCGCCGGCTGCCGTCAGCAACATCCTCTACGAAACCCCGCTCCCCTCCCAAGCTCCCCCAAAGAGTCACATCCTCAACTGTCTGGTACAAAACGAGCCCGGTGTGCTCTCCCGTGTCTCCGGTATCTTGGCCGCCCGTGGCTTCAACATCGACAGTCTGGTTGTCTGCAACACCGAGGTGGATGACCTCTCCCGCATGACAATTGTGCTGCAAGGACAAGATGGTGTTGTGGAGCAAGCCCGCCGCCAGCTCGAGGACCTGGTCCCAGTGTGGGCTGTGCTGGACTACACCCAATCGCCCCTCGTTCAGCGCGAACTTCTCCTTGCAAAGGTCTCTATTCTCGGCCCTGAGTACTTCGAAGAGCTGCTTGCGCACCACCGAGAGATGGCCCAGGCGCCTGACATGGAGGAGTCATATGAACCAGACATGACAGATGAGGAGCGCAACGCAATGGCGCAGGAGGCTGCTCGCGAGTCTCTGAGGAAAGATTACCACCCGACAAACCTGCCGGTGAGCCAGGCGCTCCGACACAAGCACGAGCATCTGCGCGCCATCACCTTCATGACTCATCAGTTCGGTGGAAAGGTGCTCGATATCAGCACAAACAACTGCATCGTAGAGGTATCGGCAAAGCCCACCAGGATTGATTCCTTCATGAAGTTGATTGCTCCTTTCGGAATCTTGGAATCTGCAAGGACCGGTAAGCAGGATCGGATATCCCGGTATAGCCAAATCGCTAATCGAGTACAGGACTCATGGCCCTACCGCGTTCCCCGCTCCACAACAGTGCTGAGGTCGAGGAGATGGAGGCACAGGACGTTGTTGATAACAGCCTGCTCCCTCCAGGCTAAATATCTTGAGGCACGGGTGGTATCGAGTTTGTTCAGTGTCAACATATGCGGGCGTTTGATGTACGTGTATAGTATAGCGTTCAATGGAGGCGAAGCATGGCTCATTCGTTTGAGACCAATCACATTTCTCTTTGAAGTAGTTTGAGACGTACTATGAGTGATGTATCTACATGCATATGATATGCCCCAATTCCTACCCCACGAGCCCAGTCGCTGTGCGTGAGGTTGAAGCAAACCACGGCGTTTTGACAAGTACCGAAGGGCGAGCCGGTAAAGCCTCGTGGAAAGAAGCAGTTGTTGAGATGAGACTAGTAACGTCTATTCATGCCAGAGTATACATTGCCCAGCCGGGTCATACTTAGTCAAATATCGGACCGGCGCATTCTCCCATTCGGACCGACCCCATCAACCACTACAGTACTACCAAACCTACATGTACCTCCATCTGCATCACCACCCGAAAAAAATTGTTCGACAATCTACTTTCCAACGACAAACATCCATCATTGTTCTAGTGGCCTCCAGACCATGTCGCAAATCCCTATTCCCACCGGTCTTCAAGAGGACTCGTTAGAGCACACAATCGAAATTCTCGCCAAGCAATTCAACGACGATGCGTTTCAACGCTACATTCTTTTAGATGAACTACAAGGATCAGAAAAAACCGACATAGGAGTTGAGTTGAATCAAGAGGTTTTTGGATTTGTAGTACCGGATTTCCTCAAGGGCGGAGCAAGGATGATCACAATTCCTGGAAGTGGTGTGGCTAGTGTGTGGTGAGTAAACCTATTTGACCATGAAATGTCACATATTTAAGAGATTGGATATTGAAAAGTCTTCTTATCTCGCGTCTAAGTCCACTGATACCGGTTCAGGCAACTAGAAGAAATCACAGAAACATACACCCCGGAGCCGCACAACCCACCCGCTGTGACCGAACTTAACTCACTGGCCCACCACGCAAGGCAGCGCGCTCTACCACCTCAAGCAACTCACGTGCTACATCTAGTCCTGGTAGCAAATGACCGCAGTCATCCTTCCGCTACCACGCCAGCCAAAGTGAGTGATCTCATTCGTCCGGTACTTGACATGGCAAAGGAAAAAGGTTGGCCAGTGGTCTTGGAGTCGACATCACCCAGGAGTAGGGACGTGTATGCGCATTTGGGATTTCAGATTCTGGAGGAGATCACAGTGGGAAAGGGAAAGGTTGATGGGGAGGGAAGAGGGAAGGATGGCGGTGAGGGAGTTTTGCTGTGGGCTATGATGAAGTGTTAAGGGGTGATGTATGTACCTGAAACTCTCCTCGGTATGTGCAGCACTGATATTGCACGTTTACTACGCTCCGCTTGTAGATCGATCGGGTGGCTATGGAGTTACTGTGGTATCAGGGGGTCTTGCTAAGTGCAAGGACCCGTAGGAATCGTATCGAGGTATAAGCTGTTGTATCAGCATTAGTGATACGCTTGGGAGATACCTCGACCGTTTCTCCACTTACACAAATCAACCGTAGAGCGATTGATAAGTCCTCCATATGAAGCAGGCAAGCAAGCAAGCGACGCGTCTGCCCCACAAACCTCAATCTTGAGTCAAAATCAGAAAGCGCATCAACTTACCACCGGCAGTATGACATCCAAGCTTGCCACAGTTTTCCGGACTTACATGCTACGTTCAGGTGTCGAAAACCACCCCAATCACCCACGTGGGCAGCATACGCACAGCGAGTGGCAGAAAGCCTTCCTGGTGTTCCAGACGTCTGGGCCTGGAGGCTGCAAGCGCCATGTCATAGGATCGTCCTAGTGATTCCTACATATGCAAGACCCTTGTTCGTTATAGCGGGACCGATATAGGCAGGTGAGCACACGACCTCTCACTATGCCACCATGCAGGGCTGGTATCATAGGAGACGCGCAGGCACGCATACAGACATTAAGACAAGCAACGCCAACGTGGCTTCCAAGTGCCGTAACCCGTGGAACTCGGCTATGCATATTGATCCTTTGGTAAAGTAAGACAGCTTATCGGAGGTGTCCGATTGAAAGCGTACATCATACATCGTACATCGTACATGCGTCCGATTTAACATGCACTACATCCGTCTCTTCGTTACGAGTGATGTGAAAAGGTGCAGTTAGTGATAAAACATTAGCGGCTACCTTCATCATACATCCCGCATCCATCATGTTTGACTCACTGGTGTCTGTCTTTTAGCAAGTCCAGAGTCGTGTGGCTCCACGGAGTCACTCAATTCGAACAGCGCTACCGCGGCTCCACGGGCTTGCGGGCCATGGTGAAGGTCCACTTTGGCAATGGGTCGAAGTCCCTGCGACGGGTGGCCGGCGGCCGCAGTTGCTATCATGTAGAGAACAAGTACAAAGGTTCTCGCTGTTGTTTCTCGACTATCAAGTTAGGTAGGGTCGGCATTTCGGTGTTACTATGCCGAGGAGATCGGTTAACACAAAATATTTCTTCTCTGCATCCTGTGGCAGTGTTCATATGTGACACGCATTATAACCTTGTCTTCGGGTGGCATGTTGTCCCACAACCCGCCCCACGCAGGTGGGGATGCTTTATGTCGATGCAAGCTTTTCGTCTCCAATTTTACTCCAGATACCCTTCTCCACCAATCGGTATAGATCAATGACATTCTGACATCCCTCCTTCTGGTAACACTTCCTGCTGTTTGAGGATCTAGACTGACCGCATCTGGAAGCCACACTTGAGGCTTTGCTTTGGGACATGGAGCGCTGTTACGATCGCGCCACGACTGCCGATTGCCGCCTTGGACTTGAGATCATAATGCTTCTCCGCCACAGTGCAAACGTGTCTTGGCCAATGCCGGGTCGTTATCTGACGTACGGGAAATTCACATGCTTCCTAAGGTGGAGACATGAGACAATGAGCGTGTCCGGCTGCTAGCTGTAGTCGATCATACTCGTTGTCGATGTTGTGCTTTAGGCGTCCAAGCGAGAGAAAAAAATATCCCAGAATACCGAGGCTCGTTGTCCACGAAGCACATAGTTCCCTCTTCGTCATACGATAGCCGGTGTCTGAATGTTTAGTGGGCCATCTGGGATTCATGGCGGATATGGGTTGTGGGTAACGGTAACGATGATCCCTGCGCACGAACCTCCTGAATAGGATGACGCCGATGCAGGTTCCTTGGTAGCGTGAATCGCAGCCAGTTCTCTGCTATCGAACTCACAATCGGGCAGGAGTACTTACCTGGGTACATCCTTCCACCAGCGCCATGTCGCTCGGCCTCTTTCTCATCACTTTTTGGTATTGTTCTTGTATCTAAGTTCCCATATATCCCGGTTAGCAGCGCATCATCAGCCCAAGATCTTGGCACAACTGCGGCGCTATTATTACCCAGGTATCTTGATCCAATTGAGGGAAACGGTAAGCAGTCCGTCTGGCGCAATGTGCCGGCAATTCAACGGTGCAACGGTGCAATCGTTTTGCTATGCGAACGTGCGGTCGAAGGCCCATATATTGCACGGCCACGCTATCGTGAAGGCTTCTTATCTGACAGTGAATAGACCCACTCGCTCGCTTCCAAGGTTCCTGTGACGCAACCCAACAACGCGCTCCGCCCGATCCTCGCTCAACCGCTTTCACTGCTCAACCTGTTGGCATGAAGTACGGCGACACATTGAGACAGCGGTCCATACCAGAATGGGGCCATTGTGAGTACTACGGCTATGTCCTACTACGCGACGCGGAGCGCTCTCCGCTAACACATGTGCGCTTACAGACAACATCGACTACGACTACCTTAAAGACCTCATCAAACACCAGACGACGCCGGGCACGAACAAGGCTGTATCCATCCCAGGCCAGGGCGAGAGCACCGAGCGCGCATTCGGCGACACCTTCTTCAATGTCCTGTCGCAACAACATGATCGCATCAACCTCTTTGTGCGGAGCAAGAGCGGCGAGATTGAGCGGAGACTGGAGCACATTAGCAAGACCCTAGACCAGCTGCGCGCACGACGCGACCCGGCGAGCGGGCGTCTTCCTGCGCGGACTGTGGAGAGATATGCGAAGATCGATGCAGATGTCGCGAGGTACGCGGGTAGCATCGGAACACGCGACGGAACAAGTCTCGCTAACACAACTGCAGAACCGGAGAGGAGATCAGGTCGCTCTCCCGATTCCAAGTGACCCAGCGAACGGGCTTTATCAAGATACTCAAGAAATACAAGCGCTGGACAAAGGACAGGGAGCTCAGTCATGTCTTTAAGCAGGAAATTAGCGGTCGGCCGGATAGTTTGTTCCAGCTCGATTTGGGCTATCTCTTGGATCAATACATCGATGTGCTCGACGCACTCCGCTCCGCTTTTGATGCGGATGGTGCCTCTACGTCCAATGCCGAGAACGCCAACGGTCAATCCTCAGCTGCTCGCATATCCAGAATTCTTGAAAAGGGCGACGACCTAGACTTTGACCTGGCACTGAACACGGTACCATTGGGCTCCAAGGGCAATAAAGCAACGTATTGGATACATCCGGACCATATCGTTGAGGCACAAGTCTTGCTACTCCAGCATACGCGTCTGTACATCAGCAAAACCAGGCGAAACGCATCTGTTAGGGGAACGCCTATCCGCCGTCATTCCTCCACAGCCAATCTTGACCCGTACTTCGGCAACGAAGATACGACAGGTCTCGTTGTCTTAGATCACGCAGAAGCTTTCGCGTTTAAACAAAACGCAAGTACAATTGGAGCGACGGAAGAACTACAGGGGAGTATCGGGATCAAGGCGGCTGGTCAGGTGCGGTGTTGCGCCACTGGTGAAGCGGCGGTCGTTGTATGCACAACAGAGACAAGTTCACAAGGTCAATCGCCGGGCGCTGTCAAGACAGCAAAGATGGACCGCAGACGCCTGTCAAACTTCCTGGATAAATCCGCGAATGAGGGTAGCACGAAGCATACTGGAAACTCGAATGGATCAGTCGATGATGATACCTCGGCGGTCCGACAATGGCTTGCTGAGCACCAGTCTACTAGGCCCATCGCTGGTGTGGTCTCCAAACGCACACGATTCACGGGGCTGCACAACAACTCAACGGGAGGTATATGGGCGACGCTAGACAAAGATGTTTACATGAAAGACTCGTTGTACAAAGACCTGGCAGACGATGATTGGACTTCAACTGCTCGAGCAGAATCAGCAAAGAGGTTTCCTCACGCTATTCTCGAGATCCGCCGTGAAGGCAACCAAGCAATGGCACTTATCCAGACCCTTGATCGGAGCCATTTGGTACGTGCTTCCAAATTGTACACGATCGATAAATTAACAATGGCAGGTTGAACGTGTTCGAGGCTTCTCGTTAGAAGCACACGCTGTGTGGACTTGTTGCCAGCCCAGCGCCATGTCCGCTCCTTTCTGGATCTCCCTCCTCGAGAAAGACATTCGAAAACTTCCAGAGCCGGTGAAGAAGCGGAGCCGCAGGGCGCGAGACAGTATGACTGGCTCCCAAGTTCAATTATCGCCTCCAGCAACCTCGACATCCAACACATCGTATGACGGTCAATCCAGCCCACTTGCCTCCCGTTACGAGGAGTCTTCTGCAACATCGGTACATGAATTTGTCGACCCACCACCACTACAGGCCTTCAGGAAGAAGAGTCGAAGACCGTTTTCTGAATACCCTCCACCCATGAACCGGGACGAACCTGAACCGGAAGTGCAGCAGAGGTATTGGAACGAATACGACCATCCGGAGGATGAAGAGACTGGTTACTACATCTATGTGGATCCTGACGCGCCTATCAAATACCCTGGTCAAGACTTCGTCGAAGCGTTGGCAAAGAAGACAAAGAAGTTGTTCGGTATAAACGACAAAGCTGATCAGGCATCGCTTTCCACTGCCGAGGACTCGGATGATGACGACACGGTCGACTCCTCGCCCATAATACACGCCGCAAACTATGGAACAATAGACTCTCGTGGCCAAGCAGCGAGCCAAAACGGCTACTTCAGCACACTCTTTCGTTCCCTCCGCGATCCCCGACATGATGCCGACCTGCTCCACGAGCGTCGCGCATTGCTTGGTCAGGTAGAGACTCATCAACACAAGATTGAAATGACCAAGCTGCGCTTCTACTCTACTGCACTGGGCGCGGCTGTTGTCATAGACCTCATCTTGGGTCTCATGACAATGACAAGCCGGAAGAAGGAACGAGGTGTTGTCGACGCTGCTGTCTTGCTAGGTACTATCTGTACGCTGATGCTCTGCGTTGTAGCAGTTATCAGTATGCGGACACGCCAAGACCGTTTGGGCTTGGTTCACCAGGGAGCAGTCCTGAGTATCTCTGGTGCGGTTGTGGCGTTGGACGTATTGTTGCTTTTGTGGGTGTTGAGGATATAGGGAATGGCATTTGCATATGCGTTGTTGCATTTGGGTAGCTAGGTGTCCAGGTGTTTGGGATGAGGCAGTGAATATGTGCCATAATGCTACTGGTGACCAAGCTCACATGACAGCGACGTAGGTCTTCAATGTGTTACACGCAGAATTAAATATACCCTAAGTTGTACAATATTGTTCAGCTCATTCTGCGTCAGCGTAGAAACTTGTGAATATCTTCATGATAGCACTTGGCGTTTGGATACAGCTCATCAAACACAAGCTTCACGCACCTTTCGAGAGAATGAATAGATAGATGCTTCGCATGTTTGTCCATGGAATTCAGCTATACCTCAACATAAGGAACAAGTAGACGCATAAGAGCACATTATGAATATGAGGCTCATTACGTCAAAGCTTACCCTGAAGGTGCTTGTAATGCGTTACTTGTAGCGTGCAATGGTGTAGTTTAAGTTGGGTGCTGAGCTCACTTCGGAAGGACAGGCTTCCGATGCAGCAGGAGCAAGGTATGATGTCCGTTCTACTTTCTTGCCAATCGCAACGGCGGTATCGGAGAGCTTCTCGTGATGTTGATCCTTCTACTACAAGCAACGAGTGCCCCTGTGTGACCTCCTCTGTACTCTATCGTAGTCGTCGTTAGGAGATCCTCTCATCGCTGGTAGATTCGTGTTCATTATCGCTGGCAGATTCTTAATGGCCTGGGTCGGAAGCAGCGCATTCTTCCACGGTTGTGTATTCACAACCTTGGAATTATCCGAACTTGTAAGTAGCGAGTGAAAGCTAGCTTGACGCAACTTGCCTATAGCTGTACGAGCAAGAATACTTCGACATGTGAGCTAGGTCTTCTTATGATTGCTAGATCTCTGGATCTTCCATGTTATGGCTGAGCAGCCGATCCGGTGGGTCTATGAATACCTAAGGAGCATCCCAGTGTGATATGAGCTAGCCCCAAAGGGGTAACTACCATCGTCCTGCGCGCCGATCGTGGTGACTGTTTTTGCGGCGCCTTTGTATGTTCACTACGCTCAAAGTTGACTGCGTTTGTTACAGATATGCTTGGATTTATGCACAAAGCTGTTTTCTGTGGTATCCATTTACTTGGGTAGGTAGCTAACAGTCGTTCAGCCTACCTCCGTTTGCGTTGGTGGCCAACTGTCCCTTAGAAACCACACCGAACTCGGCCAAATAGCCCAATTATGGCTCACCGGAACGATGCCGAGATTGATCCCTGACATTCAAACACAATATACGCACCGGCGTCCAGAACGCCCAGCTGCCGAGCATTTGGGCAGCCACGAATCTGCAGAGAGAAACAATACTTACGATCCCCTTTCATGACATTTGCGACCGCTATGAGAAGCCGTTTCATCAACAAAGTTATATAAGACTTGCTGGATTTAGATGTTGCTCCAGGTAAGCATGATGCTGTCAATTGCTCCTTTGACCACTGTTTCTATGTCACAACCACGTCGTGTATGGTAAAGCGATCCGCGCGGTATTACAAACATGACTCGCCAACTCTCCAAGGCATACTGTCGCATCGACCATACTTTGCGCATGACTGTCTGGGAGACTAGAATTTTGAAACTGTCCTTGAGTAACAGTCTCGCACCAAACCGACATGGGTCACATACGGTCCTTATCGAGAAATATAGAAATGTTGAGAACGTAGTCAACGCGGACCCTTTCTCCACGTGTTTACAGGCGACGTCGACAACATTAAACACCTTGCATATCCGGCCATGCAACCATTCTTTGGATATACTGTCATGTGCGGCAAGGGATAAGGCGACCAGGAGGAGATCGTCGCATCAATACTCAACAAGAATCAATACCATGGACACATACAGTATCAGCTGCAAGCTTGACTCCACATGGCATGAGATCATCATGAGGCTCTGCTGCCCCACTTGCGTGGGTCTTCTTGGCATTGCACTCCATGGGCAGTGGCTATCTCCGCCAAATCGTGATGGGGGCCGGAAGAGAGGTTCCGCGCTAGTTGTCATTTCACAACTCTGCCACCGTTCGGTTTCTTGAGTTTGCTCGAGATTTGGAAGCTGCGCGGCCGCGAAGAGAATTGTCAGCCACGTGCGGCTTCCAGACGTATCTACACGACCCCGCTGCTTCATCTCGGCGCCTTTGACGGCAGAGACGGATCCTATCCGGGCGATTGCAAGCCGACCCTGTACAAGTGGAGTCGCGTCACGTCGCTCCACCATTTTCGTCATCCTGCCCTACAAAGTTTTAGCTGTTCTTAACAACTAGGTCGCCATCGGAAAAACTCCTACTCCCTTGAATGCCATGTTCCCCATGCCATTGTAACCCTTTTTCGAGGTGAGTAATCCCCATCCGCATCCCTCAATTCCCCAGCTCCGTTGCGCGGCCGCGCCTGACGTTCACAGGCTCGAGCCTCAGCAGATCTTTGTAGCACTTTTATCGACCCTTTGTACATTATACGAACACCGCCTGGAGCGACTGCATCTCCAGAGACTTATACCCATCCATAACTCATCATGGCTGCCCGACGAGGAAGCCGCTTCATCAAGCCGCTGCTCTATACAGCTGGTGTTGGAGCAGTCGGTACCGCCGCCCTATACACTACCCTACGACCTCGCGATATCCCTGGCTCAGAAGCCGCCGCAGTCCCACCACCTACATATGGCGAGGGAGGTGTCTTCCGACCGCCACAGTTCCCCTCTGCCAAGAGCCGCGAAGAGCAGATTGCACAATTGAAGCGCAGCGCTGGCGTCGTCTCGCAGGTCGCAGAGAAGGCAAAGAAGTGGCTGGGCGGCGGCTCTACACCAACTCCAGCTGAAAAGGCGGAAGAAGAGCCATACGACTTGTTGGTCATTGGTGGTGGCGCGACCGGAGCCGGTATTGCGCTCGACGCTGTTACAAGAGGTCTCAAGGTTGCGCTCGTTGAGCGCGACGACTTCAGCAGTGGTACCAGCAGTAAGAGCACAAAGCTGGTACACGGCGGTGTACGATACCTAGAAAAGGCTGTCTGGAACCTGGACTACAACCAGTGAGTAGCTCAAGAAAGTTATTCCTGCAATATCTAACCTGAAGCTTAGATACGCTCTCGTCGTCGAAGCTCTTCGCGAGCGTCGTTACTTCTTAGATACCGCTCCTCACCTGTCACAATGGCTGCCAATTATGATTCCTATCCAGAAGTGGTGGCAAGCGCCTTACTTCTGGGCTGGTACCAAGTTCTACGATTTCCTTGCCGGTTCAGAGAACATTGAGAGCTCATATTACATGACCAAGAGCAAGGCTCTGGACGCATTCCCCATGTTGAAGAAGGAAGGCCTTGTTGGCGCCCTGGTCTACTACGGTAAGCTTAGCAGTCACTTGATCTGTTGCAGCAACTGACTCCATCAGATGGTGCGCACAACGACTCTCGCATGAACGTTTCCATCGCAATGACTGCTGCACTATACGGCGCAACTGTCGTCAACCATCTCGAGGTCACCAGCCTCGAGAAGGATGCTAACGGTCGTCTGTGCGGAGCAAAGGCCAAGGATTGCATCGCTGAGCGCGATGGCAAGAAGGCTGAAGAGTTCTCGATCAAGGCCAAGGGTATCATCAATGCTACCGGTCCCTTCACCGACTCCATCCGCAAAATGGACGACCAAGAGGTGCCTGAAATTGTCGCTCCTAGCTCTGGTGTTCACGTCATCCTTCCTGGCTACTACAGCCCTGCAAACATGGGTCTCATCGATCCCAACACTTCTGACGGTCGTGTCATCTTCTTCCTGCCATGGCAGGGCAACACCATTGCGGGTACAACAGACACCGCTTGTGACATCAAGAGGGATCCCGTTGCTGGCGAGGAAGAGATTGACTGGATTCTCAAGGAGGTTAAGCGTTACCTTCAGCCAGAAATCAATGTTCGCCGAGGCGATGTGCTTGCTGCTTGGTCCGGTATCCGTCCTCTTGTCCGTGACCCCAACGCGAGTGCGACCGAGGGTCTTGTCCGCAACCACTTGGTCACTACCTCTCCTTCCGGTCTGATGACTTGCTCAGGTGGCAAGTGGACTACCTACCGCCAGATGGCCGAAGAGACTGTCGACGAGGCAATCAAGGAGTACAGCTTAAAGACTCAGCCGCTCGTGAACCCCACTCTCGTTAGCGGAACTGAGGTCAAGGATGAAGCTCCTCTCGACGGCACCTGCCAAACCCACCGTGTCCGACTTGTCGGTGCACACGGCTTCTCCAAGACTCTCTTCATCAACCTCATCCAGCACTACGGCATCGAGACTGACGTAGCCAAATACCTTTGCCAGGCGTACGGTGACCGTGCGTGGACTGTCGCAGCTCTTGCATCGCCCACTGAGCAGCGCTTCCCTGTCCGCGGCATTAAGATGGCTGAGCTCTACCCATACATCGACGGTGAGGTCCGCTACTGCGTCCGCCACGAATATGCTCAAACTGCTACGGACGTAATTGCGCGCCGCATGCGTCTCGCCTTCTTGAACGCCCAGGCCGCTCTCGAAGCTCTTCCCAAGGTCATTGACATCATGGGCGAGGAGCTAAAGTGGGACAACAAGCGTAAGGAGGTCGAGTGGAAGAATTCTATCACTTACCTCGGCTCCATGGGCCTGCCCAAGAACAAGCTCTCGCTCACCCGCAAGGATGTAGAGAGCGGCCACGTGGGCAAGTACACAGATGAGGACTACCACCTCTACGCTCGTCATGGTATGTCAACCTCCGATGAGGAAGCTTGTGCAAACCTCTTTGCATTTGGGATTAGGCTAAATGAATTGTTTGCAGATAAACCCGATGAGCTCCTGCAGTCGGACAGCAAGTTCCCAAGCGGCCACAACCCCGTCGTGGGCCGTGAATCCAAGGTCAACAAATAAGCGTGTAGACACGCGCCTACAGCTATAGTGTAATTGAAGGACCTGTCATATCCGATTCGTACACACCACTCGTATATTGTACCATCCTAATCGGCGCGCGGCGTATACGAGTCGACTCGACTCGACTTGCATCATGTTGGCGCTCGATACCATCCGCATGACTGGCGTCCTTTTCTCCATCGCGATCTGTATATAATCGTCTACAATTAGCGTTGCCCGAAAGAATAGAGTAAGCTCCATTCAGCTCTTAAGATGCTATGTTTTTATCGATGCATCTTCTTTTTGCCGAGGCATGCTGCTCTCACCGCTCGCTAGTTTCTTCAGTCTCCACACATATCCACATCCCCGCCACATCAACTGTATTTTTCGTTCCAGAGCAGTGGATACAACCCATCAGCCATGGCTGGGCTGTGTATCAGTTCAAGTCTATATTTGTTCTATTTTACAACCTTGCCATCGACCACATCTGCGATATCAACTCTTCTTCAGTAGTATAGTGGTCAGTATTTCCGCTTGTCATCCAAGTCTTCTAGGCTGCTTGACAATCCGCGGGAGACCGGGGTTCAATTCCCCGCTGGAGAGTACTACTATCGCGCTTCTTTTTTGCCGTTGCTGTGCAGGATGGGGGGTTTTTTTGGACGTGGTCGCTTTTTTTGCGTACCCAACACGTATGTATTACCGCGCCATCAGGCTTGTCCACAAATGTCTCCTGATATGTGACTGGCACTCTTATACTGCTGTCGCCTATTTTTCTGCTGCCAGTGGTGGAGGGAAGGAAATTGTTGTCTAAGACAAACGACTATACAGTCAAACTTCAAGACAAAGGAAGATCTAAGGGATATAAGGACTACTTCACGCGTAGATAGGATACTACAACTGTTACCTCAATACACTTCAGTTAGTCACACTTACAACAGAAATGGTCCGCGGAGATGCTGCTGAGGTTTCGCTCCTCAATCTTCCCTGGAGGACATGGGGCCGATATCGCGCACGGCATGAAAGATATGCATACATGAAATCGAGTCGGGAAATGATCTACTATCAGCTGCTCAGCTCTTGGTTCTCTTACTTCATTTGGTCTCTTCTGGCATTCCCTGGGTTTGCTACACGAGCAAAGGCTTTCACCCCTTCTGACTTTCCGATATGGCGTCATCTCCTTGGGTGCCTTCCTATACGACGTCAGCGCGACTGCGAGTTCGGTATGCACTCTATTGGTAAGGCGAAAGTGTTGGAAACTTGCAAGTTGAAATTCCGCGTTTTCCGTTGTGGCACATGGTTCCCCATGGATACCCTAGCGAAGCCAGAGTGTGTTCTACTCAATCGCTGCATGAGTGCTGTGGATGGTCTGTCATGCTCTGGACCGCCCAGTATACTCCAAATTGTCAAGTGGGCTGCCTATGACGATGAACTTGCATACCGGGCAATTAACATGCTCCATCAAGGAAGGCCTCGTTGGAAAATCCAAGGTTGACGTATTTGCAGTGCCACGCCACAACTCTGTAGCCCATGCTACGCTCTTACGTCGCCTCAAGCCGGCTCTTGATGGTGTTAACCTATCCAACTGTTCAGCACAACTTGATCCCTTCTCCGTCCGATTCTCTGCAGCGTGGGGGCAAGTTTCGCGAACAATAAGAACTTGCCTCGGCAGGCTGGAGGTCCTAGAGATGGTGTCAGTCAAGACTGAGGGGACAAAACTAGATCGAGATGAAATTTCATCAACCTGTTCGGAAAGACTTGGTATTTTTGGTCTCGGAGATGAAGTTGACACCGTTGCTCCATAGCGGGTTGCAAGGCCGTGAGTTGAGTGATCTCGCTATTTGAGAATCATAGAGCAACCAAGCAGAAATTCCAATTAAGGAGTCTCCTGGCGTCGCTCTCAGTGCTATGCAGTTCTACCATGTGTCTGTAAGCTGGACCACTATTCAATCGTCAAACCTGGGTTGAACGTACTACTGTAGATCATCGTCCCACACGGCTTTTCGGCGACTTCCTTTACGCCTGCCGGCAGATTCCACATGCACGCACATACTGGGGTAGATGTCGAGCCAGCGCAACTTCTACTATACCGAGGACAGCCAGTTCCCACGCCAATTACGTCTTTACAACTTCAATCTTGGCCTATAGGTGTTACAATATAGAGGCTGCCTCGGTATTTTGTCGATTATAGTAGTCGCCGCCGATCGTTCCCTATGAGCGCATGCAACATGACCATAGTAGATCGGAAATAAGTCATTCGCAATTGGGTACCTCTTTTCCCCGCAAACCACCACTCTGGATCCTTGGGGCATGGTTGGCTCTTTTTTGGAAAAGGATCGTCATGTCCAACTACTTCGGGCAAGAGGCGTGAACTAGCCGACGTGGGGCGCGAACCTTCTGTCCAGGCGCGACGCCACTTCCATTTGTAAAGCTACCCAAGGGTCTGCATCGATAGTCTCGTGCTGGTTGTCAACTTGTCAACTCCCTTTCGGACCTGGCTCCTAGGTACCTTGCATCAACCAAACTTGGGCAACACGGTCGCCGATCGACTCCGGGGTATGTCGATCATCGACTACACACTGTGCAACAAGGGGGGCAAGACAGCTCTCAACCAATGGAGAGAGGCGGATATCCAAGACTTCATGATGGCGATGTTGGGTGTGACGGCGTGAGGAACTTGCCTCGGTCCCGCTCCACATTTGTATGATCGAGGAACAAGAAGTTGGATATAGGAGAACATGGGAAATGATTATAAGTAGAAGACACATGCGACCGAAGACAGGAATCATTCTCTCAAGTCATCTTGAGTAGATCATTCCACTTCATCTCAGGATTGCTTCTTTGCAATGCATACTCTTTCTCTCGTACTTCTCCAGGCTTCGGCGGCCGTCGCCTACCCCTGGGTCTCTGGCCAGCCGGGTGTCAACTCTGGGCTCTTCAGGAACGCACGCACTGTCGAAAGACGCCAGGCCAACTGCCCTTTCAACCCTGTCCATAAGGGTGCCGCTCCATACACTGCTCCTTACACCTACACTGGGGCCAAGAACGGTGTACCTGGTAGCCAAAAGGGTGGTATCAAAGTCCCAGCAGACGGCGATACGGCTCATGCCTACACTCCTCCCGGACCTAACGATATTCGTGGACCATGCCCAGGTCTGAACGCTGCAGCTAACGTAAGTATACGATACAATAATGTGTACGATATTCTCGCTGACCAGAGATAGCATAACTTCCTTTCGCATGATGGTATAACCAACTTCCAGGAGTTGGTCGATGCCCAACAGAATGTTTATAACGTAGGCTATGACCTAGCTGTCCTTCTCGCAGTCCTTGGTATCGAGGCTGGTGGTGACGTACTCTCTGGTCGCTTGAGTATCGGTTGCGATGCTACATCTCGTACTGCGACGCTTCCTATTCTGGGCACCCAGCCCGGTCTTGATGGCCACAACAAGTTTGAGGCAGATTCGTCGCTCACGCGTAACGATTTCTTCCTCGCAGACGGGGATAACTACAGCTTTAACGGCACACTGTTCGCAGAGATGAAGGCAGTCGCTGACAAGGTTTCTGGTGGAAACTTTGATCGCAATGCTCTCGCCGCATACCGCAGCCAGCGGTACGAAGAGTCTGTTCAAGAGGTATGTAACTCCCGCCTTCAAGCCATATGTTTCCCATGCTTACAGCTAGATTTCAGAACCCCAATTTCTTCTTTGGACCCCTGTCTCTGTTGCTTTACGGAGCCGCCTCCTTCCTCTACGAACTCTTCCCCAGCTACGGCGACAAGGGCGTACCGGATCTTGCGACAATGAAGGCAAGTCCCCAAAATTTGAAACCATGCGACACATTCTGACATCGTATCCAGTCCTTCTTTGGAGCTGTCGAAGACTCGTCTGCACCAGGTGGCTGGCGTCACGTCCCCGAGCGCATTCCTGACAACTGGTTCTCGCGTGTCGAGCCCTACAAAAACATGGATGTTACCAACGAGATTCTGGCCCAGTATCTCAAGTATCCCAAGCTATTCGGAGGTAACGTGGGCACGAACAACTTCGATGCCTTGTCCACACCATTCGATATTCTTGTCGACGGCAAGCTACCCAACGATGTTACAGCGGCGCAGCTGCTTTGCTTGCTTTACCAGCTGGGTGTCATGGCTGTTCCCAGCACTCTGAGTACCGTCACTGATATCACTGGTGCCGTGCTGGATTTCGGTATCGGAAAGCTGAACCCGGTGTTCAAGAACGCTGGATGCCCCTTGAAGGTTGGCTAAACTCGAAACACAAGTTGAGTTTGGAAATCGTACCTAGTTAATGGATATTACAACGCAGGCTGGGCTGGAGTAAGGATTGGTTGACCATACTTCATGATGTGGAATCGGAACATTTACGTATAACAATTAGCATGATCAATAACAATTTATTACTTATATCCCTAAAGCAATTCTGGACCCGGCGTATGTAGTGTATTGTTCCCATGCTTGTCCATAAGGCCGGCAGACTAGGTTGCTGGCCACCAAGTCATGCTCACAATGACGGAGATCGATCACAACCTCGGTACCATTGCTGCTAGTCACATTGAAACACTCAGTACATCTACAGCAATCACAGTAAGCGAAATAAATTCCATGCAAAGTCAGAGTTTGAGGACGCAAAGCGGAGTTCACCTGCATTGCCCTTCAACAAGTGCTACAAGCTTCGAAACATCATGTAGAAACAAATCAAACCGGATACCATCATTTCTCCTCTGTGTGATTGCCGTCAATGTTATGGTTTTGGAGTCAGCTAGGACCCTACCGAGACCACCCCTGATCTAAATTGGCCCATGAAACGAGTGAATCGGAAGCTCAATATTGACAAGAAAGGTGTTTTCACTCGGTACCGAAGGCAGAGCAGCGTTAGACCAACCATATTTTACAGCCAGCAAGGCTCGCCAGGTCAAATCAAAACAAAGTTGTGTCTTTACTTACACATTGGAAACAATATGACAGGTGATTCAAGCACGAGTCGCCGAATGTAGACTCAAACGTCCATGATGTTTGCACGACCGATATCGATGTTTAACTAATTGCCCATGGGATAGCGTTCGGTGAGTGTTTGGAGCTGTAGCAAGATACTAGAAAGAGAGAATGGAAGTAGAGATCGAACAACATGACCTCAGGAGGTTACATACCTTCGAATAGCCAGAACATGTGTTCGCATTCCCATGTCTCTTGTCTTATGTGACTGGCACCCGCGGTGAGTTTTTCAAAGCATAATATTTGACGATTCTGCTTAGTCGACTGATATTGCAGCGTCTTCGAAATGGTCCATATGGGCTGCCATTGTGCCTTCAACATCACAAGTCAGGTTCAGACCTGGAGCATTGTAGAACAAGAAGAGTGTAATGTGATTGTTCTATGTAAGAGGGAGAAAACCCTGAACTATATAGTAGGAAGGGAGGCGCTAGTGGAGTGAAAGGAAAGGAACACGTGATAGGTATCTAAACCAACAAGCATCTCCTTCTAGCGCCGCAGCCACCTTGCGTATAGACAAGCGTGTGTCCGCCACCCATCTATATAACGTTTGGGATTCACCCACAGAACGCTAGCATCCAGTTCGAGGCTGTAACGTCTCCGTTGTGATACAAGACTCATTTGCTTCGTATCAATCGCCCAATTTTGAGGCGAGACAGAAGAGCTTCTCCACATGGTGAAATCTTGGAATCCCCTATCAGCAGGAAGCTCGTAACGCTGTTCGATGTATCTACCGAAAAGGACTGTTTTCTGAAATCCGCGGGCTTCGTTGAAGGGGTCATTGATCTTTTGGTGGATGATGTCACCGCCGGGAATTTTGCTCGTCATTTACAGTTTTCCATGCAGGATAATGTATTGACCTCAAGAGTCGGAGATGAACGTGTTGTGGAGGATGTGACAATTGCAAAGCTTGTGCGACGCGCCTAAACTATGTTGTGTGCAGCCAACGGCAAAGACAAGACTCCACTGGGGGAGTTGGAAGTTCATATCAATATCCATGGATGAGCTACATTAGCAAGTGTCGAACTTGATCAGAATCGGGCTTCGTGTAACCATTCAGGCCGCTACGACCGACTGATGCTTCGATTCCTGTCAAAGAGATTGGGTATGCATTTCCTACGTGTCCTGATGCGAGAATTACACTCAGTGAATGAAGAGCTACGTCTACATATGGCATTGATCATTAGGGACGAGGATGGTATGTCACGGCTGGATACGGCAACGAACTGGTTTATAAAGATGCAAGAACTTGTCTGCGTGCCTTTGTTAACATGGTGATGTACCTGGGTATACATGAATTGCGGGTTTCTGGTCCAATACACTGACCATAGGAGCCAGGAGGGTACCAGAAAGGAAGGCAAATGAGGGATGGAAGTGTTTGAGGTGATTTTCCAAGGCGAGCATCTGAAAATGTGGCTGTCCGCAAAGCCTCGCAGGCACAGGATGGTGGGGAGATGGTTTACAGGGATAGTATCTACGAAGAGAGGCGAGTTGGCAAGGATCTAGAATCATAAGAGGAGAGTGTTTGGATGTACATGCGGAGAGACGTACTGCGTAGTGCATGGTCCTTAGGCTTCTCTTAATTTGATGCAGATATATGAGAGAAGACTAGCATGTCTCGTTTCTGCAACAACTGACAGCTTGCATATAGTTGTATAGCTACGAGCTCTCGCTTCAGTCAACACAATGTGACATACAGCCGAACGCCTTGACTCTCAACATCAGCTTCCCACAACATAACTGCCGATAGTCGTGTGGCTAACAGACTAGGGAAGCTCTTGCTGCATTCTGACAGCAACTAGATGCAGTCATCGGTAGAGTCGATAGTTGAAATTGACGCATCACGAAAACAGGTGAGAAATTACGCCAAAGCATTGGTTGAAACTGAGTCTTACATGCAGCCGTAGACTATTTAAAAAAAGCAAGTCTGCAGAATCCTAAAGGTGATGACGAAGGTCAACAGACGAGGAATACCTGATGCTCCTTTACAAATGTCTTCATCACAGCCACGATCAAGATTGCGATTGCATGTGCCTGGTCTCATCTTGATGTACCCAATCCAGCATCCAGTAGATGTGATTTCTGGTTCGGATTGATGTCTGTGTATCGAGGTATCTCGCCATGCTTTGCTGCTGGTAATTAGCCGCACAAAGTTCTAGCGTAGTCTGCCAGTATACAGCATGTAAAGCAGATCGAGATGCTGTGCATACAAGCATCGTAGATCGCTTAGAGAAAGTATCCGTTACACGGTGATCGGCTGGACCAACGTTTGTAAACGACTACCAGGGATTTCATCCTTTACACTCATGTTCTTGGTACGCATATCGTCGACAGGGAACCCGTTGCTTAAGTCTCAACGATGACGGTGCATTGCAGGTTAACGGCAAAAGCATCTTGACACATCCTAGCGTAGCACAAGCCAAGGGTGACATCCAATGCGTATGGTCGTTCAGCACATGAGCGTTCTCCCGGACTTCTAGATGACGGACACTGACGGAGATCCGATCCTACGCAAGAGTAAAAAGTTCTGAATCTAGAACGATGCGGCAAACATCGGTGCTCAGCAATCCAACATGTTTGGTAGGCTTCCTCAAGCCAAACCTGATGAACCATAGGAGCCAAAAAGCAGCGCATCCGACTTACCGTAGCGTCAACTCCTGTTCTGCGGCTTCCTCCGACAAACTGTAAGTTCTTCTCAAGCGTTGACTCCAAAAGAAAAGTCGGTCAACGATGACGAAATGCGATTTCTCGAACTGTGTGTTAGAAGTGACTAAGGCCTTCTGTGAGGACGCGCGGTCGGGCAAGACGGGTGAATGTCAAGGTTGCTTGAGGAGCATGCTGCCGAGAAGCGAACGATGAATGAAAACTCTTTTGCAGCCCAAGAGCAAGACTCGAACGTTCACCTAACACATGTGATAGGCCCCGATGCGATGGCTGTGGAGATGGATAGGTATCGCAATCGATAAGTGGATAAGGCAGGGCGCAAATTCTCGCACATGGCTGCCACGCGGAACCAGTAAGACAACGCCGAAGTTGCAGCGGGCCCACAATTCATTTCCAGCGCATGCTGACGGCTTGTGAATGCCATCATCATAAAGCCCAGAAGCTGTGGAGTTTGCAGCGTGCAGGAAAAGCGAGCGAACGACAGCTCTCGTTGAGGCGGTCCGGCAAAACAATCGCAGGAGTGTATGTCACATTGACGCTGTGACGGCTCTTCAGCCGGTCCCACGTCGCGAATCGGCGCACAGCAGGTTGAAGCTGGCGCTGGCAGGCAGTGGAGCGCACACAGCCAATCGTGAAAATGGAGAAGCAAAGTCGAACAACCAGAGCGTGTCCACAATCGCCATGCGCTGTAAGTGGCCATGAGCTCTGGCGGTCTGGCCCATCTGCTGTCAGTCCATCAAGACATGGCGCGACTCCTTGCGGTACACGTGTGTTAGATGTCCAAGACAGCTCAATCAGGGCGGCGGGTGCCTCATCTGCGGTGATGACATGTGCCCGAACGAGGCGCAGACACGCTGTGCCTGGGATGTTTCGTTTACCGGCTTCAGCTCCGGCCGTGCCCCTGGCGGAACAGGGCGCGAAGAGCTCCGCGACGCAGTGATCGTCAGGAACAGCATTGTGATTGGCTGCATGTGCCCGTCGCCATGCCACTTGCGGAAGTATGAAACCCGTCAGCTCTGCAGCCGGTGCGATATTTCGAACCTGGCCATATTTAGCTGGAAACGAGCGCATTGTCAGTGTAAGGAAAAAGAACAGAATCAGCGCACGTAGGAGCGCCCTTTGCAAGCGCATGAACATAGAGAAAAGAAAGTCTGAAGTTCGTCCTGGTGGAGATGAGTGCCGACAATTTCGATCGAGCGGCGTCCATGGACGAATGAGTGCGGTAGCGTGGCGGCAACTCGACGAGGTCAGCGTTGTTGAGGGCGCCATGGCACGCCGTTCCACCAGCAGCCGGCCCGGAGTGGCAGGCCCCACGATGACAGAAACAGCCTAGACGGGCGTCGTGGTGAGCGGAGGATGCGATGCACAAGCGATGGCACGTTGCCAGGGGCCGGTTCTAGCGCTGTCCCTAGCGTAAAAGCCATGCGAACCCACTCTGCCCACCTTTCTTTCACTCACTAACCCACACCATCACCCACACTCTTTCTATATTTCAAGCTGCTCCCTCTTCCTGTAACACTCATTCTGCAGGCTCGAGGTCTTCTTGTTCATTCATTCACTCCCTCAAGACATTTTTGTCTACAACTGTCATTCCTGACACCAACCATTGTCAACGCGACAACCCACAACTCACTTACCACTCCTTTGAACTGCTAGTCGGTTCAGTCATTTCCTGCAAACCTCACACCAACATCTATAGCACCACTCTCTCAGCTATCCAACAATACCAACCGTCAAAATGAAGGCATCTGCTGTCCTCGCTACTCTCCTTTTCGGCTCCTACGCCGTTGCTGCGCCCTTCGACAGGCGCGCGCTCGTCTACAAGACTGAGGTCGTCACTGAGACCGTGGTTGTCTACACCACCGTCTGGGATGACGAGCCAGTTGCCCAGGCTACTACCAGTGCTGGCGAGTTCTACGAGAAACCCAGCAAGCCATCCACCACCAGCACTGCCGTACTTGCACCCACTTCTTCGGTTGTGGCCTCTCCCCCAGCTGCACCTTCAAAGGCTGCTCCTACCACCTCCAAGGCTGCCCCAGCCTACACTCCTGTTGTTCCTGAGGAGCCTTCAAGCGTCTACACTCCTGTAGAAACTCCTACTTCAGTCTACACTCCCGTTCCCACTACTCCCGCCCCAGCCCCAGAGAGCTCTTACGTAGCACCTGCTCCCAAGCCTGAGCCCACTACCACCGCAGTCACTTCTGCCGCCCCTGAGCCTGTCTACTCTCAGGCTGCTGCTCCCTCAAGCGCTGCGCCTAGCTACCCTACCACCGGCGGCACCTCCTCTGGTACGTCGTTCCAGGATGTAGAGATCACCATCTACGACAACACTGGTGCTGCTGGCGCTTGCGGTGAGGCTCTTACCGATGACATGCCTGTCGTTGCCATTGCTCAGGGCGCTTGGAACGCCCAGGGAGGAACCACGCACGACGTCATGACCGGCGCATCAACCAACCCGTGGTGCGGAAAGGAGATTGAGATTGAGTTCCAAGGCAAGACTGCCAACGCTAAGATCATGGATCTTTGCCCTGGCTGCGTGAACGAATACGACATCGATCTCTCCCATGCTGTCTGGAAGGACCTTGGCCTGACCGAGATCACCCGTTACAATGGCGTCAACTGGAAGATCGTCTAAGCGTCTACTTCAATCATACCACGATCCATATACCCAAGATTCTGATATCTCGCTAGCGCAGGCAGGGTCAGCGCTTTGCACGACCATGTTACGACTCATTTTTTACGCATCAGGCAGGGACCGGTGATTGGAGTATACGGAAGGAAAACCGTTTTGTTGCGGTTCTTGTTCAGCTTTTCTCTTCTAGATCTCGCTCTACTTGTCGCAACGCAGATCCCATGCTGTATTTGGGGATGTTTTGCTAAGCAGAGTGTCCATCCACACTCTTCTTGTCACTCGTTGATTATAGCAGGCTTGTCCAGCTTTTCTTTCGCTTCGCTGTATAAGACTTAGGGCTGGTGCATGGGACAACATCTTAGATACCCATGCAAGTTGGATACTGGAAGTTCCTAGCTACCAAAAGAAAATACATAGCGCATCGCGCAATTTCAAAATCACTCTTCTCTGTCTTCTGTGAATTGCTATACGTTTCGTATCGCTATTTGTGCAGGTTTTCATTCAGGTACATCACTTCTCACGCTTGCAATCAGGCGCCTAATACGAGGCCCTCCCTACCGATACGAGCTGAGCTATTAACGAACGCGCAAGCACTCGACTCATGCTGCCGCGGCAATATGGCTGCGCCTCATGTCTACAGCCACCGTGCGTACTTTTTCCAAAAAAGAATACGCCGAATCCTCCGAAAATACTACCTTACGCCTCAGCACCTGCTGCCATCATCCCTCTACCATACCTCATGAGTAAGTAACTCAGCCACAGCTTTAGATACAGTCCTTCTCGGACTCCATCCTCCCCCCTAAATAATAGGGGCTTACGTTCGACAGTGGAAACTGTGCCGTAAGTCACACACCAAAAACCGACTGAAGGCCCGACGTCGAAACAAAGCTTGCAGTTCGTTTCAAAATGAACCAAGCTGTGGTGTGCGACGTGTGTACCCCTTGGTAATTTCCATGAAGGGCCGGGGAAGAAAGGGTCTAGCATGGGGTGGCCGTGCTGTCGCATGCTCCACATGTTGGCTGTTTCATTTGTGAACACTATAATTCTCTTTGTGTAGCCTGGAATTTGTGAGCGTAGTGCAGTCTACCAAATCCAAGCATTGGATCTTGTGCGTCTCCAAGTCTCAGAATGTTGTGCGGGAAACTGGGGATGCCGATCATGTAGGGATATTGGGGATGAGCAATTACTGCAACTTCTCCTTTCAAAGTTCCAGTAAGAATGACATCATCATGATCATTAACCAACACCACGACGATCAACAATAAAGAATAGAGATGAAAACTGCTTGTGATGACAGCCAACAACCGAAAAAAAAAGCATTACAATTCTTTTGAGAGCTTAGCCCATAACACGGATATCACAGCAACTTATCTAATATGGCGAATCGACTCTCCCATTCCCTCAATGAGATTGAATCTCACACTCCCGTCATCAAGGCGCAAGCTACCGAGAACGATGTTGCCTCCAAGAATGGCGAGCAGATTGAAGAAGGTGACCACGTGTATACGAGGATAAGGGGTGGAAGGCACGAGGGGAACGTAAGCGCTCATCGATCCGACTCCACGACTTCGTTACCCAACAATCAACAACAAGGAAAGGTTAACAAGATCGTGACGGACCAAGAGGAGGCTGATGCAGAAGATGTAAAGCATCCGCCAAAGGTACACTCTTATGGTTTGCGGAAAGAGGAGCAGAGATATTGAGATGCTGACTTGGTTGACTAGGTACTATTTACGGACCAGAAGGGGAAAGATGTAGCGCACAATCCAGGTACACTTGATGTCACAGATAGAGCCTGATGGATACTTGTTCTCTCAAGCCAAGTCGATATCAGCAGGAAGTACGGGACAGAGATGTGACTTTCCATGTATACTGGACTACAGCAAACGACCGGAATGGGAGGCAAAGCCAATTGAATTCAATACATTATGATATTCATATTGCAAATCGAACCTCCTAACTTACAAACCGTTCAGCAGCATCTGCCAGTATCACTCCTTCGCGTCTGCACAATGTTTACCCGCCGACCCAAACTTAACCTCTCAGCCCACACTCAACAGGCGCATCTTTTAACCGCCGGAAGAGCCTGCATTCCACAGCTCATGCGCTTACCTACCGGAACAGGTATTTTTATTCATGCAACCGGGTGTGAGTTTTACCAGCACTCATCCGGTGGTCAAAAGAAAGTTTTGACTCTGGTATGTGGGAAGAAGTGTGCCTTATCTGACGTATCTCACGTGTTGCGCACGTGCTAACATAGGAAAGCACGTGGAAGGCATGTGTTGGCGAGCCGAGGCTGCCAGCTGGCGAAGTGGGATGGTGGATTGCTCCGAAGAGTCTCCGAAGGGCTCCGGGTTAGCCGCGAACAAAAGGAACGACATTGTTCATGCATCTCTATTGATCGCGCGGGGGCGCTGGAGCATGTAGCCCGTGAGTGATGTTTTGGTGGGGTATTCATGATCGGCTACATGTGGAAGACAAGTAATGATGGAGGCATGCGACACGAAGCTAAGCGTGCAAATTGGAGCTTGAGAGTATGTGAATGTTGTCAATGCTTGTTGAATTTGTCTCGAATTACAAATGTGGTAATCCATTTCCCCGTACAGTGATTCTCGTACAGTCCCAGCCAAAGGGCAGCCTTCCAAATCTTCATCTCATCCCGAGTATCGATCTTGATGGGTATAGAACGAAAGTAATCCCAGTACTTGTCGCTTCATCGCTTTTGTCGCAAATTCTCGTGTCCAAACCTCATAAAGCAGATCATCGCAGTCCCTTTCCCGTGCGCCTCGAGGCGCGTGTGTGTAAGTATGTACAGCAGGTCATCCGGCACGTCCGGCTTCTATCTTAACGTCGCGTCATGATGCTTTCTGGATTTAAGCAAACGCGCTGGCACCACCGGACTCGAGCAGTTCCATCTCAGCCTGTGTCCATGACAGGTTCTGGAAGCGTGCAGGCAGCTCAGAGCGATCGAAGTACAAGCCCTTTCCTGCCTCAATGGGGCCAAGGTCCCTGCCAGATGCACCGCCAATGTGGCCGCCAACAAAGGCGCTGGGAATGTGGTTGAGCGGGCCGTGCTGTTGTGCCTTCTGTCGGTAGGATTTGAAAGATGAGGGAAGCTCGCTCATGGGAGAGGCAGGGTGGACGTGCGGGGTGTGGTCAACCTCTGAAACGCCATGTTAGATGTGCGGTCGAGCAAGATGCGACGGTTAAACGTACTCTGAGGGGTGCTGCGCTTTCCCAGAAAGCGGATCATGGGCTGGCGATGAGCGAGAGCCCTTGTTGCGTTCATTTTGTGATGAGGTGATGCGGGGGTTGCGGGTGGTAGTATCAAGTGCAGGTTGCGACGGGGCGCGAGGTAGTGAAAAGCTTGCACGGGAGTGTTGGATGGATTGCTTGCGCAAGAAGAGCGAAGAAGGCGACAAAAGTGCAGTGGACGACTTGTTGGGGAATTGGTGTTGGTGAGTGGTGGAGGGGAGCCGGAAGTGACAATGGAGATAAATCTTATTTCTGGCGGCAGCAATGCAATCGCCGAGGCCCTGAGGATTGCAAACTAATCCCACCCGCACGCCAACGGCCTCTGGCCACGCTCGAACGACTGTCAGTTCAAGTCATGCGCGCCGTGTATTTCTAAGCCATTTGCAGCAAGCCGGGCAGTTCAGCGCGGTGTTTGTGGGCCTTCCACGCAACACTTGGAGGTGTTCTTTCACTTTTCAGGCCATAGCTTCCCGTCGCGCAATCCAGGCGGCTGTCTTTTCTGCTCCCGCACCAATTAGAGACGCTGCACACGCCGCCCGCCTTATCGAACCCCACGAGCTTCTCCGCATCCTGACCAGCGGATATTGCATATTGATATTCGTTCCTCCGACTGCGGTGCGGACCCGACTTTGCTCACCATGCACGAGTTGAGCCTCTACGGCCAGGTCACCTTTGCGCGCTATGAGCAGGTGCTGAACATTCTGGCTGGGGTTGCTGCCATGCAGCCCCAACGTGTTTTCGAGCGCAACATTATCTACAAGCCTACGCGCGAGCCGGAGGAGCCCGGCTCGAATCTTGGCCGTCGCGGCGGCACCCAGACTGTCGCGCAGAAGCAGGCCAAACAAGCTGCTCCTGTTGTTCTCTACCATACCCGCCTGGTCCAGAAGCTGTCTGAAGACGACTTTGCAGCTGAAGACGGCCTGCCCGAGGAGAGCACAAAGACCTTGTCTGCTGACGTACAAGACGGAGAGGAGCCAGCATGGTCGTTTGTCTTCCGAGACGTACCGGATACTGGGGACAGAGGTGTCTCAATCCGCTTCACCAACACCACTGACTTGCTGTCTGGCGACCCACATGCTTTCATGATCGCCTCAGGGCCCAATCAGTGAGATCTTCTCTCCATGCGTGCCTTCACCTCTAACAACAGTGCAGGTTCGTGACTGAGTTCTACGTCGAAGGCTACCGTTTTGTGCACGGCAATGTCGTTATATTTCTCTACCGCATCCTCCACGAGCCCGGCATACGCAATGTCCAGAAGGCCCCCAAGGCCACACTACCGACATGGAACGGGCTGAAGCTGCTTGATCCAAGCGGTGTTTACACGCTCCAGTCTACCGTCCGCATCGAAGACTTTAACAACGCAGCTGTACTGGAGGCAGGCGTGAATGAGCTGAAGAGATTCCAGACGCAAATGAAGGGCTGTGTGAACCTGGCTTTGCCAGATCGACTTGCACTGGATCCCCGCGTCAAGTACAAAGCTCCGACAGTCCCTGCCACCCAAGCGCGACCTCGATGAAGACTGCTCTCATACTAACAGAGAGCAATGGGAAGCGGAAGGGAGGTTTTAGGCTAGGAATCGTCATGTCAGCCTCCAAAGGCTATAGAGGCAAAGTATCAAGTTCAGCTCTCTAGGAGTGTCAGCGAGTGCCAACGAACCAACATATCATGTTGGTAGAGAGACGATAAAGATCGGAACAAGTCCGTTCGCTGGGTCAGGACGCTGAGGGGTTTGGTCTTTTGCAGTGCATCTGGCTCCAGATAAGTAGGATGAGTGCCGTCTGCTGATGTGCATCATCCGGGCCAGCTTGCGTATAAACCTCCAGCGTAGATTCAAAACGGTAGGCCGTATTTTTAAGAACATTGAAAGCGTCTGTGGTGAAACGTCTGTGACCAATACGTGTATGCGATGCCCTCATGTAAGGGAAGCTTAGTTCAAGCACGTGCTAGCGCGAGGTCGCGTTCCGCGCTGCGAGGAAAGCGCAAGCGAGCAACCTCACAAACATTGCTTTGTCAACAGAGATCATCTTCCATTGCCATGCACTAGTATTGGCAACGATACAGACTGCAAAATGACTGTTCGACCCGGTTTAAGCAAGCGGCCAAGCTCCAACAGCAAAGACGTGTCGCCACCCCCGCCGAAGCGGCGGCAGCAGTCAGCCACAACAAGTTCGTCACTCGTCGCAGGGTGTGGGAATATTCGCTGACCTGAATCAGGCAAGGCAGTCGCCAATTTCTTCACACCAGCTTCGAAGAAAGAGCCAGAGAAGATGGTATGGCGGATTGTCAAAGACAGCTTGCTGGTTGGTCGCTTCAACCTAGGCGCGCAGTCAGCCACGCAGGGCAAGCGCAGAGTAGCAGCCTTTGACTTTGACTCAACCTTGATTACAACTGCGTCTGGAAAGACTTTTAGTCGTGATGCAAGCGATTGGAAGTGGTGGGATAGTAGCGTTCCAGGACGATTGAAAGAGTTGCATGCAGACGGCTTCCTTGTCGCTATCATCAGCAATCAAGGTGGCATCAGTCTGAGACCTGATCCGAAGACCGTAAAATCTGATCAGAAGCGACTGGCGGACTTCAAGACCAAGGTAACAGCAGTCTTCAACCAGCTCGACTTTCCTATATCGATATATGCTGCGACAAGTCGTGACCAGTATAGGAAGCCCAGGACCGGGATGTGGAACGAACTGCTAGAAGACTACGATATCGAGAATGCAGAATCTGTCGACCTAGAGAACTCAGTATTCGTTGGGGATGCTGGTGGTCGCGAGGCAGTGGCTGGCGGCGTAAAGGACCACTCGTGTGTCGACAGGTTCGTGAAGATCCCGAATGATGCCTTGGCAACCAGAAATAACCAAGTCTATGTAGAGATTTTGCTGCTAATCTCGGTATACCGTTCCATACGCCAGAAGAGTACTTCCGCCATGAGGATCCACGGCCATTCGTTAGGGCTTTCGAGCCGATGGCCTACATGCAAGAGCGGGCTGAAGGCTCAACAACTGCACGTAAGTATGATATCCAACCTCTCATACACCACACTTCTACAGATGTGCTAACTTTAGTTGCAGTAAACACTTTTACACCACCGGTAACCCCCGAGATCGTCATGTTCTGCGGTAGCCCCGGTTCAGGTAAATCATCGTTTTATTGGAAACATCTGCAGCCATTCGGTTACGGCCGCGTTAACCAAGACATTTTGAAGACTGTGAGTTGCTGACTGATCTGTCTCTGCGCAAATGTTGTGCAACCATTCAATACCTTGAGTAACATTTTGAAACAGCGCGAGAAGTGTGTAAAGGCTGCTACTGCACTCATCATAGAAGGCACGAGCGTAGCTATTGGTAGGTTTATGTTGATCCGGGGCTCCAATACATTCCGCATACTCAGCTAACTTGTTAAAGATAACACCAATGCCGATCCAGAAACACGAGCCGTGTGGATTACATTGGCGCAGAAGCTGAAAGTTCCCATTCGATGCGTACTCTTCACGGCCACGCCAAAGCTGTGTGAGCACAATGATACGTTCCGCGCACTGAATATTGGTCCAGAAGTAAGTTTACCCGCTAAGCAACCTCCCGTGCGTGCGTGCCGGAAGCTGCACTTTGCTCATTACTCCAAACTCACTCTCACGCTATCCGATGTGGAGATTGGTTGTGCGGGATGTCCAAGATTCTCAGAATCCCATTACTACACGGGAAACGCTCATGCTAACATCCGATGCCCACTAAAAGACGAACCGTGAATCTCGTACTATCCTGCCACACGCTGCATTCAGTGGCTTCGCTTCCAGATACCGCGAACCTAAGCTTTCGGAAGGCTTTGTAGACATAATCAAAACCAATTTCCAGGTACGTGTAACCCAAGACATTCCGCGTCGACTGGGCTACAGAGATGCAACATGGACTGACTGGAGCATGCATGGTGTAGTTTGAAGGCTCCGAGGAGCAGAGACTGCTATGGAGCAAATACTGGATCTGATCTGCAAGTATTTGGACGTGCAAGAGCGAAGCAAACGCGAAGCGTGAGGAGTGGGAGCGTTCCCGACGCCCGTGTACTGGCCGTTATGACGACTTGAATACACTTCTTCGAGCGTTCCTGCGTGGATAGAAAGTCCGAAATGCTATGATTGGGCGGAAAGAGAATGTTGGTGAGGGGCCGTCCCCCGAGCGAGGGTTCGCAGCTCTAGCCTACGCCTTTTTTCTTTTCTACGCCGTTGGGCGTATGGCTTCCAGACTAATCGAAAACGGCAGTTCGCGCACACAAATTCTTGTTTACGACCAGATTTTACTTCCTTTTCTTCCAACTTTATGTAGGAATACCATGATCTTACATTCAGATCGCTGCAATGATACTCCGTACTTCCGACATGAAGAAAGCGCGCAACAGCATTGACACGAAGAATTATTACATCATAGATTCTACAACATGGTATGCCGATTCGCTTGATGCATCTGGCTACCCTGATCCCCGTAGATGGATTTCTGATCCGTTATTACCCCCATGCCTCATGCCCAAGCCGCGGCATTCGGCGGTCGGTGGAGTGCCACGTTAGTCTAGGAAATCATCCGGTGAAATTGAGAGATCAGCAACACCAGACCGGTCTCGACCAAATCCTGCAACAGGCCGTCGGAACGATTGCGCGCTCCTCCTTTGCAGAGCAGTTCAATTTGGAAAAATGCAGAGTGCTTGGAGGACAACGAAGCGCGCGCGCATTCCAATGTGAGCCGCCACGTGGTTCTCAGGTACACGCAAATTTTTCGGGCGCGGGAATTGCTTCTTTCGCGTCCAGTCAGCTTTAAGACTGAACTGGCTGTTCTTCATGCACGTTGAGCGTTGCCGGTCGGTGTGGATGGGTGGGCTGGCAACGGTATTCTCCCGCTTCTGCATGTCCGTGCCGCCCAGTCGACTGGCCAAGGAGACAGACGAGCGAAGAAGGCGGGGCGCCTGCCGACCTCAGACCGGAACTGACTGCTTTTTCGCCCTGTCGTCATGCTGCCAGGTCCCGGGAGCCTGGAACGGTAAGGTCTTGCTCCGATTTTTCTTCTGCTGGGCTCGATCGCATGAGGCACAGCACGGCGATCAAACCGCGCGATCCTCTTTCACCTTGCTGACACAGCATCAAGAGCCGTGAGACAGGTGACGACGAGGACACTGGAAACGATGCAAAAAGATACGGGCGGACGTTTAGATAGACAATGCGCTGGCGGTGTGAGGCTTGCTCAGCGTGCGAACAGGGAGTTTTGCCCAGCGAGAATAAGGCGCCGGGGAGAAGGAAAAGAGGATAGTGCGCCAGGGGTATGAACGCCAATCAGCAACGGCTCAACGGTCTAGCGCTTCCAACAAGTTCCCCGATTTGTCTGCAAGTTCGCTGGCTTGCTGATATTTTGGCTGGGCTGAAAGGTTGTCCCAACCTCGTCTGGGAAAGTTCCGGCATGTTGTCAGGTACCGCCCACGCGAGGTCATGTTGTCGCGCCCTGTTTCGTCTCAGCGTGATGCGATCGACCACTTGACTCGTCAATGAGGCATAATGTTTGAAACACGGACTCTACGGACCAGTCAGTGTTTTGAAGATCGTGAGGCTTTGGTGTTTGTTTGTTTTCACGGTTGCCTTTCACAGCCCCCTTGATGCATTCATGCGATTCAGAATGGGCCAATCGGTGCATGGGGGATGACACGGGACAGAAGCGGGAGAAACGACATGGACTTCGCTAGAACATGCTTGTCGATGTCACTGCTGCGAGACGGCAAAAGGCCAGAAGAACGGCGCAAGAAGTAACGTGGAAAGGTTGAAGGGCGCGGCGAACTAGGCCTGTTCCCTCGCACCGCCTGATAGACGAGTCTGTCAAGTGGCAGCCACGGTTGCGCTCACAGTAGTTGAGTGGTAGACAGCGGATGACAACCACAGCGCTGGTAGTACAGCACTTTGTAAAGGCACCGCTCAACACCACAGCTCGGCGATCGGTCAAGGCTCGTGAAGACGATGTGATCCAACGCCTGTTCCTGCATCGTGTCCTCAGAAGCTTTTCTCACGACGACAGAAAGTTTGGAGTGCGTGAGTGGGAACAGCCAGGGATAATTTGTTGCGCCTCCACCAACGACATATCGCATAATTAGGTTGGGCAGGTGAAAATTCAACACCGAGGCAGGCCCCGTACTGTTGAGTAGGGTTTGAATCAAGCCACCTGCTGTGCTCAAGCTGTAGCGACACGGACGTTGTGGTCTAAACGGCGGCTCGAAGGCTGGGGGACCTTGAAGCGACGGCGCCCTGGCGTGCTCTCTGCACGGAGACTGCCCAGGGCTGCTGTGAGTGTCACGGCCTCGTCTACCGGGCTATCTGAGTCGCGCGGAACGCAGTCGACATGCCGGAGCCGCTATGCCTAGTCAAGGTGGTTGCAAAGTTTGGCTTGAAGCCGTGCGCCTGCCCACACAGAAGTGGTCTACTATCCCACACCCGTCAACACCGCCCGTTTCTCTTGGAATTCCACGTCAGTCCTCTGCCACTCTCTCGCCATTTCAGTCGTCGCCTTATCGCTGCGCTGTCTCTCGCTTGCACTCGCAAAACCTGATCCAGTCTGACCAACTCTCGCGCACCAGTCATCTCCACCTTTACCACCTCGGCAGCCCACCCACGCTCACGTGCCGTCCGCATTAGGCGCTGGCCTTCCCTGGAGACGCCTTTGCTGCAGCATAAACACGCCGAACAGTACATACGTACATACGTGGTCGGCTATCGTGGCATCCTCTCCAACTTCGCCCGACCGCCTCTCCATCCCAAAGCAGCGCGCCGTAACCCCGACGTGCTGGCTGCACTTGGGTATGTGATCCTGGTAACTCGCGCGCCATTCACGTCACATCCCGACCGCCAAAAGAACCAACAACTATGCACGACCTTAAACCCCTCCAGCTTCCCAAGCTTGTTGCAGCCCGCAAGTCTTCCAAAAGCTCACTCAACATGTACGACGACCCGACTGCATCGATTTATTCCAATGCCGACTCGGGTTTCTACTCGGCTTCGGAATGCTCGACACCGCCAACGCCAAGTCAATACACGCGAGGTCACTTTCGCTTTCCCAGCTCGGCTTCGTCACTGTCATCGAGCCCGCCCACCTACGAGCCCACCGAGCCTCCCAACAGCTCAGGCAAGCTACCCAAGCTTACCGAAGAGCCTCTTGAGCGTGAGTACGACTACGGTAGCGAAGATCCGTACCGTTGCTCTTGTAAGTTGCAATGTGAATGCCCCCATGTTTTCTATACTGATGCATTTCCAGGCGACGCCGGCGGTACCTATGGCCACGCGCAAGACTGCAGGATATCCAGAGCCTACGAGCCCCAAGACGAGTACTTCACTACCTGCGACTCGGAACTGCGACTGGCCAAGCGACGAAGGTCCTTGGAAGCATCCGCGCACAGCATCGCCGGCAAGCTCGAGAGGCGTTTTCCCTCGCTGTCGCGCAAAGTGCGCGATCGCAGCTCGACTCTCAGCAAAGTTTCACGCAGCGCTACCCCCTCAAGAGTACCTTCTACTCGATCCTCATCGCTCGCTGGCTCAATTTACCATGTCTCGACCGTCGATCTCCCAGAGGACTACGTGTCGCCAACCTCTACACCAGCCCTCACAAGCAGGGAGCATTTGAGTGATGATGCGCCTACGCCAATGGCCATCGACGTCAACAAGGCCAATGCCATGGAAATCGACCCCGAGGAGGTGGAGCGGGAGCGCTATGCCACGACGCCATTATTACCCCCATTGCTTGTGAACTGCCGGAACAACGACCTACCAGCATCTTCGCCCCTGCAGTCGCCAGCAGTTGCAGATGCGACTCAATCCATGGGCCCGACTCCAGCCGGCACCCCACCAATGCGCACTTACCCTACTCCTCCCCTCTCTTCCAAAACATCCTTTGCGTCGATCAGAGCACCAAATGCCGGATACATGGTCCCCTCATCCGACATTCCCCCTCTAATGCTCGCCAACCCACAGGACAAGTGGGCCATGGAGTTAGGCCATGCGAACTTCACCATCCTGCCAGAGCCTTATGTCCCTGAGGTCTGCACCGCAGCGTCTATTGAAGAACACCTTGCCGAATGGGCGCAAGCGCGGCGCAACTACGCAAAACATCAAGTGCGAACTGCGGAACACTACGGAGTGACATCCAGACACTATCTTCTTACCGAGCAAAAGTGGGCTGAAATCGATGCCGAATGGAAGAAGAACCACGATCTGGCCAAGTCACATGCGGCTGCTATCGGTCAAGAGCTCGCCCCGAGCTCACCCACGGAGCCAGGACCCCTTAGCAAGATGCCAACGCTACATGACCCTAAGAGCGAGGGCAAGTTCCCCAAACTCGGCGATGAGGACATTGTCGGCCCCATGCAACAGGCGGCCGCACTACTACCGAAAACACCTTCGCGCAAGCGTGCCTTTTTCAAGTTCCTAAGCGACCTACGGTTCCCTGGTACCTTCCTCCGTCGCTCCTCGGGTGGTGTCCGGGGCCACTAGACCCCATTCTGCGATAACGGAGAATCCTTTTCCTTTTCATCTTGTCGATAATTGCGTGCGATTAATATTTCTATCCTGCGCACAAACCTTGTACTCTTACTCCCCCTTGTGTTTTTTAGACCCAAGGGGCATGTTCTACGAAAGTGTACGACTGTATGACATAAGATCTCGGTCCATCATTGGAGCCACGACCATACGGCTCTTATCACAGAGTCACGAATTTCCTTTGTCGATACAACCATTATTAGAGAGGCTTTTCTTGTCTTGCGCAATACAGTGGTCTGTCTGCACTGCGCTTCCCTTCAATGGGATTACTGTTTGGTGTTTGGGCGGTCAAAAAAGGATGCAGGGGTTCTGCATCTGGCGATAAAAGCGAGCATCATCTCATCATCACGACATGATTCACGCAGCGGTGGCTCTTCAGCCAAATCTCTTTAGGTTCCAGTCTTTCCTTATGTTTCAAACCATTCTTGGTTTCGGCGGCTATACCTTTACTCGTCCTTGTCTGGGACTCGAGGGGGCAAGCGCAGTCGTGGGTCTTTGCTACCCTTTTGGCATTAGTAGGAGGAGAGATTAAGCTTCTTCGGATATGTTCAGTATTGATACTATATAATTGGTCTAAGAAGGTGGTACGAACGAGGCTGGGGAGGCTGAAGGTATGTGATACCAGAAGCTTTAGTTTAGCGTGTCCTCGAGAGAAGATACAATGAACGCTCGACGTCAAATGAATCATCAAGCCAAGCACATCATTCTCGTACAACTTCGACAATGCAACTGCCGCCCTCTTTCTTGTTGAGTGATAGTCATTATAGTCACTGCGCGTTTGCAGGAAGAAGGCAACCGGCAGCAAGCTGCACGCAAACAACTCCAACTCCGGGACAAGACATTACACCGCCAGCTCGGCACATGACGACGCAATCTCTCCTGCAAAGTCTCCGGCGCACAGTGATGTACAGCCTCGCACATTACACATCCATCTATTACGCCATTGAATCTGCACAAACAAGTCTCTTTCACTCTATTCGTAATATATATTTCCCAGTATCCTACACGGTCTCATTCTTCCTAACCCAACATAGCGATAACAGAACAATATCTAGAAGAACGCCATGTTTCGCGATTCCGGCGTGACAGATAACCCTTGAGGCAGTATGGATGGTGACTGGTTGGCTGGCTGGCTGGCCGTCTGTACGACATATGCAAATGTGCAAGCAATGCGGGCCGTCCATAATTCGCTGCGCTTGCTCGTTTCCGCCTTCCAAACTAGATGATGCTGTATCGCCATGGGAGCTTTTGCATGCGAAAGTGGGCGGGACCGATTGTACCACACACACACACACACACACACACACACACACACACTTGTGCATGCGTAACAGTGGGGATCGTTGTTGGCTAGTTTTTGACCATCGTTGTGCAATGGAGAGAAACGAGTATCACCTATATTGATGGAAGCGAATGGTAAGGACGATAGGACAGTGGGATATGTGCAAATTTACTGGCGACTCAAAAGCGTCGCCTGTCAATCATGGAATGCAGTATGCTGGAATGCAGTGGCATCTTCCAGGCTGTGCATGTGCTCGGGTCCTCAGGTCTTCACATGCAAGGTCCTAGTCTGCGACCCGAATGCATCTTATTCTCTTCTCCCTGAAAACAACCGGCTACCAGTCGTGCGATCGTATATATCTGCTATAGGTAATTTAGATGCTGCGAAAGACTTTCCCTTCGGTTCAGGCATGTCCGAAATCGATCTTCGGTCTGGCGATGCAAGAAGCAGGTATGATGACGAACAGTGGTTGTCTACATGAGACATTGCATATGCGGTGAAGCAAAATCTCGGAAGATCGTGCATAAGAGAGGTAGGCGTATATGTGGGTCGTTCTATCTTGGGGACAAGATGGCTGTCAGCCTGGCAGATGCGACTTGGCTTCCGCTGAAGGCTGTGGTGTGAGTTAGCATCTCTAGTTAGCGATGCTGTCTGTCACTTGACACCCTTCTTCCAGGTTCTAAACCATTGTTGAGAAGATATGTAGGTAACCTGTCCTTCTCCACGCCAATCTACTACGTTGGGAAATATGTAGCGTGGTGACGCAACAGCATCACTACTGCAGTAGGAACAAGCTACGGCTCGTGCCGCATTGCATCGGCCCACGACATTCTTCACCGCAGTAGGTGTTCTCTGACAGCAGCAGCGGCAATGTGAATTATCTAGTCACATGTCCAAACTCTATTGATCTGACACTTCACCAAACACATCAGTTGGCGACCCTCCCTCACTCTCTCTTTCAATATCCAACATCTGCACATGCGCACCTTCTCTGTGATGGCCACCAGAAATACGATCATGTGTCAGTGCCGTCTTTTTATGGCCCCAGTCGGACGGCACTTGCATAACACGACATAGCACTCATCCTTCCTCCAACACATGCCTCAACACAACGGTCGTGTAAACGCCATCGATGTCGGTTCCAAGACCCCGGATTCAACAGAATTCGGGCCTTTCCGCAGGCGTAGGCGAGCAAGGGTGGATCCGCAGCTGCCTTCAATCGAACGATCCTTGAGATCATGCCACGCTTCCCCACTCGCTGCTCGAAGCCTCGTCAGATTGTGGGATGTGTCGTGTGACAGGGCTGAGACTTGTTGATCTGAGTGCGGGGTTGAGGATAAACAGGGTAGAGAGAATGTGTCTAGTGTGCGAGGCCTCTTAAAGAGTGGGCTGGCGTGGATCAGGACGAGGCGTAAATGACCGCTGTATCTCCTGCTCCTATATTACTCGTGTGAGTCTACGTGCTCGTGCGAGCTTTTCATACCGTCCAGCGTACAGGTACTCGGCAGACAACAGATTCACTACATTTCATTGCTTCTTCTTGTCGTTTATTCAAGCTTAGTCATATCAATACAGTCGTTAGTCCCAATATCAGATTCCACCTTATGTGCCAGCAATTTCTTGCGCACATCGACTGAGTTGTTGACGGCAGGATAGTGTAGAGGTAGACTGCCGAGTGTTGTGGTGGGTTCTGGATTAGCTTGCTCTTCCAACAACAATTCCATGGCCTCTTCCCAATTCGCTTGACATACTGCAACTAAGGCAGTTCCTCCAAGGACATGTTGACTATCTTTCTGTTCAGACAAGTTGGCTTCGAAGTGGAACTGTTTGGTCATGACTCGAGTCTGCCGCTGGATCTGTCCTGGGCGACGTAGTAGGTTTCGTGCACATTCTCGTAAGGCTTAGCATTCTTTACAAAACACGTGAATAGAGGCAATGCAGCACGAAGAGCTTGATGACGTAGCGGAGACGGGCGAGCATATGGTTTACTGGTACAGTGATGAAAGAGAAACATGAACAGTTCGGTCTAGGAGGCATAGAGAGGCCGACGGTAAGGCTTAGAGTGGAGGATTCTGGCGTGGGCGGTCGACGATCTTCGATGGACTTCTTTAGCTTCCGCGTCGAGGTCTTGGCGTCGACCGGTCAGCATGCGTAGGTGCATCGTCATGCGCTCCCCAGCCATCGACTACACCTTCTGCATGCGACAGATGCCGTCGCGCACACTTGCCCGACTACCATAACGACTGTGTAGACATCGCGCACGGTGCCCGCCATCGTCAGGCGCTGTTAGGGCGTTACAGCTTATCAATCAACCAAGCCATCCATCAATACAAGTCGTCGGCTGACCACGCTCCCCACGGACTTCTGCAGCCTTTCGTTCCTGTACATGTCTTTTACCCTTGCGCCAAGATAGTCGCCATTGCTATAGATACCCCGTCCGCTTGCGTCTGGTTACACTAAAAAGCACCACCAAGACCGTGCTTTGTTTCACATCTCAGGAAACACGCTCACTCCTGAGCCAGAGGGCGTCTTCGCATCCCTACACCATGTCGCTCACCGACTCGGAACTGGAGCTGGTCAGCTCGCAGCTGCAGCGGGAGAACGACGATATCCCCGAGGAGCCCGACATGATCCTCTCATCAGACGCCGAGAACGGCCAGTCGTTTGCTCCACCACCACGGATCGCTGCCCGCTTCTATCGCCATACAAGCAACCGTCGCAAGTCTTCGGCCACCTCGTCCCGCCGAAACTCGCTGTCCTCGACACATTCGCACACGTCCAATCGCTCGTTCCGCAACAGCTGTCAGAGCCACCATGTAGCCCAGCATCTCCGCCGTGCCTCTATACTCGAAGATCGCAAGGCAAGGCTAGCAGACCGGGCAGCGCATGCCGAGCAGGTCAGGCTACGTGCTGCCTTGGCCAAGGCTACCCCACGTGGTTCCAACAGTGAAGAGAGGGCGTTGGCAGCACAGCAGGCTCGTGAGAAACATCTGGCACAAGTAGCCGCTTCCTGTGCTGAGGAAGTGAGGAGGGCCAAGAAGATTGCCGAAGACATGAAAGAGCGCAAGGCCGCCGAGGAACGACGATACCGCACCGAGATGGAGGAGAAGCTAGCAGAAGCCGAGAAACGCAGACTGGAGTACAAGCGCAACCCCAGACGACCACGGACCGCAAGCTCGCCCCCCGCTGATATCAAGATACGGACCGAGCGCCCCATCGTGTCGACGGAAGATGCTGCCAAGAGGATCCAGGCTGCCTGGAGAGGCAAAGTTAGGAGCAATATTGTCACCGAATGGCTCCAGCTCGGTCTATCCATCGAGATGGTCCAAGAGACCAGTTTCGAAGTCATTACTGGCATGCTCGCAGATGAGAAGCTGCTCAGGACCACCGATAGAATCATGACACTGTTTGTGCTGCTTCCAGACGCAGATCCAGCCTCCCGCAGCGCTGCCGTCAGAACCTTCCTCTCCGCGTACCTCATCCTTGGACATCCCACACATGTTTTCAGTCGAGACGGCGATCAGGAACAGGATCTCATTACCAAAGCCAAGGACCTCGTCATCAGCTTCGAGTCTGCTCTGGCAAAACTAACAAAGCTCAACTCGTACACTCCCTCACCCACGCGTACAGAAACTGTACTGCTTGCTCATGGCGCGTTTGTTACCGCTTTCAATGACTGGAAAGCCCGCGACTCCTCCGCGCTTATCGAAACAATGGTAGCTTCATTTGTCAGTCTTGACGAAATATGGCAAAGTGTCAAAGATGCGACGGTCGATGAGGTTGCAAACGAGTACAGGAATGGCATCAGAGACAACCAGGCTATTCTACTTAGTAAAATCAAGAAGTTGGCGGGGCCTGACAAGGCTCTTACCTTGATCAGGAAGGCCATACGCGAAAGCCGAAGGTCAAGGCCAAAGAAGAGGCTCGCAGGAGACACTGTACGACCGCGTGTTGCAAGCGACTCAACACCAGAATCTCCGCTATCAGCCGATAGTGCGGCCAAGCAGGCTGAAGCTGCTTCAGAGCTTGCAGCTTCTGGTCAATCTGGGCTCCAAGATTCCACTGCTCAGGGCCACCAGGCACAGTCGCTGTCCAAGGTCTTCACGGTCGTGCCCGATAATCGCATTCTGGTTCACGAACTCTCTATTGACAAAGACTACCGCATCGATCCTTCGCCGACGGCTGACTTGCGCGATGCTCTCAACCGTGAGCTCTGCGACGCAATGCGGCGAGGGTTTGAAGAGGGTGACAGCACAAACTGGACTGCTGCCATGGCGGAGAACATACGGGGAAAGCTGCTGCGGCTTCTGAAACCTGGCAACTCAATGCACACACTCATTTCCGAGACTCTAGATCCGGAGCATATCAGCAGGCAGTGCAGTCAAGGCGTCTTCTCTTATGGGAAATTCTTCGATTTTATTGCTAGCATTCTTCCAAAGCTTTGCGCACCCTTTCGAGACACCGAAGTTCAGTTGCTTGCTGAGGAGCTGCAAGAGGAAGGTGAACTTTCAAGCATGATCGAGAAGCTCTTCAAGGTCCTTCATATCATCGATCTTTTGTCCTTGGACTACTCAAACTTCCTATTGATGAACGCCGCACCGACACTCGTCAAAGAGGCTGTTGGGTACGAGCAACGCATGTTCACTCAGGATCTGGAGGAAAACAACCTTACTCTCGACCGCACACGCAGATGGTGGCGCAGCGCAGCAGTCAACATGCATACCGAAGCTGACCGTCGTGACCCTTGGAGTCAGGCAAACCCCATCAATCGCCCTACAGCGCACAAGATTTACGCTCGTGGTCTTGTCGACCTCGCAATCGCTACGCCGCCACTGCGAAGCTCTGAGCTGCCGGAGACGCTCGAACTAGATCGTGCACGCATCTCCCGCATTCGCGAGGACGCACTTCGCATAACAACGATCGGGGGTATCTTGCTTACGGCAAAGAACCTACTCAAACGCGACGTGCGCGCGCAGTGGAAGTCTGAAGCCAACAAAATGTGGTTGGTGTTGAAGGAGAACGGATACATGTCAGACCCTTCTACTCCCTCGAAGATTTCTTCTCTTCTTGAGTCGTCTCGCAACATGCCACCGTCAACGCGCTCCCAGCTCTCCTCCACGATCACGCGTCTTCTTACGCAAGCTGAAGCTGGCAAGCTATCCGACCCTGTGATGAAGGTCTTGTTCCAAAGACTCAAGACTCATATCTTCAACCGGGTAAGCGCCAGCAGTTCTGGCGAGCGCGTCAAAGCTGCTAGCACCGCCACCGAAGGACTTGCTACTACTGGTCTGCCAGAGTTCGTGTCTCAAGTCGCGGATATCTGTGAACAGCTTGGCAAAGTTGGTGAAGTGGACCGCAAATGCCATGGCAAGTGGTATGAGGAAATTGCCGAGGAGATGGAGAGGCTAGGCCTTGAAGGAGGCGAAGAATTGACCAGGAGCTCGAGTGCTGATAGCGAGGCTGTCGTCTCGACGAGTTCTGATTCTTCTGTGTAAGATAGACGGGTAATAGCAGGGAAGCTGTAATGCTGATGCATGGGGACGATCACTGGCGTTTTCGTTTCCTTTTATTCTTCTTGGCTCGGACACGCAGCCTGTTCGTTTCTTAGTATTATATTGACATACTGTCGTTTACTGCATGGCGCTGTGGTGTTCATTGCTTCAGGTCGGGGATGGGGTTATGGGTTATGAGCATACACGAATCACTCTTGGTTCATCGTTCTTCGAGTTACAACGTACACTATTTCAGGCGGTTTGATTGCTCAAATCAATGCATATGACTTTTTTTACACTTCAATCACCTCTACTCATCCGTCTGCGTACAAACCACTTTGTGATTGTAATAGTGTCTCAGTCGACGTTAAAAGCGGTCATTATCAAGCGACAGACGGCTTAAGCCGCAAGACATTGCCACGGACTGAATGGGTCATATCAGCAAGGAAATTTGTTCAGCTTGAATAGCCGTGCGGTTTCAGAAGACTGGTAGGCTAGCCATGGGCGTAGTCTAGAATACTTGGCTGGAGGCTACGGGAACTAACGTATAGAGCAAAGGCATATACGGCTTAGTACTGTCTGTCTATTCGCTAGCTTTGTTGCACACAGATGCCGTCCGGGCGACGTACCCGTAATCTTCATCGTAGATTTAGTAGCGATAGGAGTGAGATAGATAGATTGGTAGCCGATACAGAGATCGATTGAGCTTACTGCCCCATCATGTGGTTACACGTCGGCTTGTAGTGTTCCCGAGCTGAGAGAATTCTTTACCATCTTTACCATCTTCCCTGTGGTGATGAAGTGACCGAGTGGATCGGAGGTATGTCCTTCTTGGGGGTTTGATAGGGCACGGGCCACCGAAGAAGCTAAATGTGAGCTGTCTTCTCCTCGCCGAGCTGATGTATAGCAACATCTTTCAAAGATCTTATAGGTTCTCCTTTGACTGAACTGCCCCTAACGGAGGCGGACCTGAAGCTCCCGGTGGACGCCGGATGCCAAAGTTTGCTTTCCTTGCTTCATCGATTCGACCTTTGGAAAGGCTGATACCGGGGACGACCCACTCTCCACAACTACACTGCATCCCCTGCCAGGCATACTTGCCTACGTTGGTGTGGCATTTTGGACACTCCAGACGCCCTTCCAACTTGCCTTGTTCGAGCTCCGGGCGCATCCACGACAGGGGATCTAGGAAGTAGTGGGCACAGTTCTGCGATGGAGCTTTTTGAGCTTCTGCGTTCTGGTCGCTGACAGATGGGGTGGACCCATGCGGTAGTAGATATTGTGACGTCGCTAATGCTCGTCTGAAACTTTGTAAGCGCTGAGCAAGATGGGCGGCAACAGGCAGTATGGTGACATCAATCACGTCTTGCCACAACTCCACTTACCTGCATTTACGACATCTCAATTCGAAACCGGAAGATTCGTCGGCGACATGTTCGTCTTCGAAGCGAATCTTGTCCGCCTCTGGAGCTTGGCCACACGCGCGGCTCAGCTCGATTTCCCGTTGGTAAACCCATCGTTGATAGGCCGGGGTATCTTCGACGTTTTCAGGTGTCTGCATCTCACCGTATAGCTCCAGTTGTTTCATGAAGCCCTCGTTTGGTTCGCAGATGGATCGCGCTTGCCGAACGTGCGACAAAGCCTCCGACGGGCTGATGTTGTGCTCTTGCATCAAATAAGCGATGACGACGGTAGCCGATCGTGACTTGCCCATAGCACTAGAGAAGAGGTTGTGGTTGGCATATTGATACGAGTGGCTGAGAACAAATAGAGTGGCAACTGGGCGGTGTGTATCGGGGAAAAATCGCAGAAAACGGAAGGCGAAAAAAGACGAAAAACATGATGCAGGACGCGCGGAAAGCAAAATTGAGCTGCATGCATTGCATACCAGTGACGAGGCCTTGGGGCTGTTGTCGTTTGTGAAGATGGCAAAACTGCCAAGCAAGGCAATCGTCGGCGGCGATCCAAAGTTGTTGGATATGCAAGGCTTCAGCTTGACCAGGATGTTGACTTACCAATGCACCAAGACTCCGCCACCTCCCTTAAGCCCCTCCCGTATGAAGCGATTTGTGGCAGGGAAATGCTCCAATAGATTTTCGTCTTCGACATCGTCGACCTCCACCACCATGTGCTTGAAGGGGCCGAACAAGTCTTGATCTAGTGGTGTGCGCAATACCGACAAGACGTGCGTAATATTGGCTTGCTGGAGGGCCTCGCGCCGTCGTAGAGTGAACATGCTATGCAGCAATGGTTAGACAGTAGTCCGGTGACCCCAGACCTGAGCCATGGGGCAGATGCGAAACGATAGTCGACATTACGTACCCACCGATATACAGGTTCAAGTCCCCAGGGACTCTGTCGATGAGCGCCATGATAGGCGAAACGAGGTCTCCGAGAACAATCGGACGCCGGAGATGAGTGTACGGTGATCAACAATCCTAGAAGAAGCGCGCGTTGTTGAAGGTGTGAGAGAGATGGTCTAATTTTGACCGAGGGTTTCTGGTCGCGCGTGCCCGCCAAAATTGCGGACCATCAGTAATGACATCTGTCATCGAGTTTGTTATATCGGCAAAGACGAAAAAATGCAGCGCGTTTGAGCAGCTGCCGAGCATTCTATTCACCTTCAGAATTATTGGATCGACGGGTGTGACTCTACCCAAGGTTGCGGCCAAGAGTCACAGAGAGAGTACCATGAGCTTTAGAGACATCATGGAGCTAGCAGTTCGTAGCCTTATAGCTACACACACTATATTCCTTGCCCGCCCGTGCTGCCCCGTAGTTCATAGTTCCTAGTGAGACCCTTTGCAATAAGAACTGTCATCAAGAGAGTCATGTGTCGTTGCAGTAAGCGGTATTTTCCGCAAGACCGCGGAGCTACACACTATGGATCAGGGACTGCATACAATTAACATGGGTGAGTTTATAGTTTGAATCGAAGAATTCCAGTTGTACGAAGAGTTCCCGAGGCCGTCCGTTGCTGCGCCCCAAAGATGTCGAAGTTGCCCGGGCAGCCATGAATCTGGACAGCGGTCAATGAGAGCCATATGTTGTCTCGTGTCAGTGGTGTGGTGTTGCTTCCATCGTGAGACAAGCAATATTGCAGTCGTTACCGACAGCCAGAAATAGCGAATTGCTCGTACTCCCCGGTTGCTTGCAAGGCTATGATGGCGCCTCGTCCCGCATCTCGGCGAAGCGCATCAATGCTTTGGAAAACGGGTAGAGACGCGGTAGTTGCGAATTTCCGTGCATTCCATATCGCCGACTAGATGGAGAAGTCGCTGACATCACCCAAGACTTGCTGGTTCGCGCTGTCTCAAAGTGGCTGAACGACCGCTTACCTGACCACAAAGCAGGACCCACCTGCCGGTGAAAAAGCAACGTACCATGTAGGTACCACTGTTGGCCTCGCAGGTGTAGGTTCGGCCCCAATCCGATACCCCGGAGTAATACTCGTGTCGTCTGCAAGTTGCCGCTCGTGACAGCACGAGGTACCCTGGAATGGACCATGGACACAGCCCCATGGGAAACATGTGTAGGAGCAGATGGAGGGAGGTGTTTTTTTGGTCTGTACAACGAGTGTAGTTGCCAAAAATACCATGTCGGGGAGCAGGGAATGCGATATCTCAGACAGGCAGCCTGTGTCGCATTGGCTGCCGGAGATAGTGCACTGTGTGCATAGCGTGTACGCCCCGCCGTGGATTCGATTTGATGGCGGAGGGCTTGCCGCTCAGGATGCAGGTATACCTAGGCAGTGTGTAGGGCAGGCCAGCTTCCCGCCGCGATAGCGATCAGCAGATCAGCGTGGCATGGGAGAACAGCCGTGGCCGTCTCAGCCTGACTGATGATGGGTGACTACAGTTGATGGTGCAATCGATGGCGCTTGTAAGGCTGCAAGGAGCTTACTCTGTTGGAACTCCTCAGGCATCCGTGCGCACTGACTTCCGCTACCCGCACTCAAGTCTAACCCACACACGGTTGAATCTGACGCTGTGCCGTCTGCACCTCTCCCCCCAATCCCCATCGAGGCGAAGCGCAACGCTGCATTGTTGGACAATTTGGTCAGATTCCAGGCATGCAACCCTCGTCAGCCAGCGCGCCCACGCCGTCGGCATGCCTTCCAAGCCTGCCCTACCAGCCATCTCACCGTTGCACCGGCCTGACGTCCTGGCAGATCGGCTCTACTTGGTTTGCGTAATAATCGGCACACAGGGCAGCTGGACGAGCGGGCGCCAATCCTCGATTGATTATTCTTGGTCCGACTGAGCTCTATCCCACGCTGCTGGGAGTCGTCTGCCGTCACGAGCAATCTACTGCGAGTCGACCTGCCAGCGCTAATGGCAAGCCCTATGCACGAGATGAGGGTCGGGGCGTGGACCTTGAAGCTTCTCGAAAGCCAGAGCCCTGCTCCGACCGACTAAAGGGTTGCATCTACCCCTGCTGAGGTCTCCACTGCGCTCCGTGCCAGGAGCAACCAGGCATAACCAATCACCGACATTCAAGCTCATCCAGCGTAGTGCTTTATGCTAACCGCACTCCCCGGCGGAGGGCGTTTCTTCTGCTCCGTCTGTTGCTGTTGCTGCTGCTGCTATCCAGCGGTGCCTCTGTCCTGCAGACTCTCTGCCTCTCCGGATCACTGGACGCCGAGGGACGCTTCCTTCTCCCTTTTACTCCACCCGCCTTCACGCTAAGGGCCCTACCGCAGTCCCGCGTCGTCTTGTCCGCTGCCGTGTAGCAGGAACAGGCCTCTTCCGAACGACCTGACGACTTCACTCGTTGCATTGCTCGCACCATACTGGTTTTATGACGACTAGTCCCGGGCGAAAAGAAGCAATATCATTTTTGTGGCGGTGCTGGCCAGAACCCTTCCGTTCAGCTGAAGGACCCTCTCGCTCGTAGGGCTGAACATTTAACAGCCGCAAGCGCTAGCGCCCCCGCTTTCGCTTTTGTAAGCCTCGCCGTCGAGAATCCATCCCAACGACGCGTAAGTCCCACACGACCGCAAAGGTACGTCGCATGCTGTTTAGTACGTAGTTGTTAGAGTTCAGCTACGTCTGCACGCCTTCACTCTGTCCTCCCCTGCCTGTCTCGGCCAGTCCGTGTCGTTTCGGGCTAACGATTCTACCTCTAGGTCCGTGCTCGCATACACTATCCAGTAGCGACCATACTCACTCTTCTTGCTTGTCGCGCTCGCCACATTCGCGGTGCTCGCGTGCTGCGCGAGTACGCTTCAGCTGCACCCTAGTGGCGCGCTCCCGGCGACCTCATCTTCCCTACGAGCCATGTCCTCCACACCGAGTATTCGCGTATATGATTCTCAGCGTGATTCCCACCACTACCAACTACCACACCACCGCCGACCGTCGATACCCACCCCGGCTGTCGCAATGGCCATACCGAGAGTATGTAAGCTCGTGTTCCAGCTGGTGAATATATAACGGGCGGTCTGGAGCAGCTTGTGGCTCGGTCACACGAGATATAGCTCCTGAAAGAGTCACAAAGTGCTCCAGCCTCATCCGGGACTGAACACGCTATACGAATGGTTCACTGACTGTACCAAAATTTTATAGGCACGCGAAGAGGCACCACCACCCTTGCCTCCTCCACGTCATATCGACCTCAGTGGAAGAGACCCTGGTTGGCAATGGGGTAACACAAACAGCCCAAGGGACACCGGCTTTGGCGGAAATCGGCTCGCGACAGTTAGACCTGGCTCGAGCTTGTACGGTGGAGCCACAGGCAGCTATCCGCGGGAGCCTTCGGTCGATATGTTTAGCCCTGCCCGCGAACCTTCCGTCTCTAGATCCGTCGACGGCATGAGCGAACACAGCAACACCAGCGAGGACGACCGTAGTAACAAAGCTCGGCCATCTCTCAAGAACCACAGGTACGGAACACTCTATTATACCTCCCCTCATCTCAAAGAGCAAGACGTGTTAGGGTTCTGGCAAGGTTCGGCAGCGCTTGTATATCTTTGGTCAAGATGCCGTGTCACTGCTTCACTGACAAATCCTTGTCGTTTGGAGGATTCCCATGCATGTCAATTGGTTCAGAACTTGTCAAGGGTTGCCTGCATTCTTTGTGCCTACAAATCTGGCGTTGTGTCGTGTGCTCTCTAGTGACTAACAATGTGCCATAGACTCACGAGCGAGCGACAACTCGGTCACAAAGCCGTGCAGAATTCATCGCATGCCTACGATAAGCAACTACTCTCGAAGATCGGCGGCCCGAATACACCCACACGAACAACCGCGTCATCCATCTCCTCTGCCAGCACTCACGACCCCGCCGCTTCCGATACACACGTCCCTTCTCACAAGCTCAGCGGTCAACTAAAGCCGTTGACTGTACCTACTATATCACCGAGTTACAACGGCTGGCGTAGTCCAGGATTCGATTCAGCGGAATCACAAAGGGCACGCTACGGAAGCATTTCAACTCCAGGCCCTTTAGACGAGACATCTTCTCAGCACCGCGGTAGCTACGACCACAGCATATTCTCGGATCCCGAGTTTGGTGGCATGGAAGAAAATGGAATGCGTGATCTGAACATCAACGAACGTAGCCCTGCCGAGTCAGAGGACTATCAGTTAGGCCCTAAGGGTGGCCTAAAACGGCGGGCCTCGTCGCCGCCCTCTGAAGCCGCGCGCGACGATCGACCCATCCCAAGCGGCCATAATGATCTCTACCACCGCCGCTCTCAGCAAATGCTGGTTAATCGGAATTGCGCAGCTTCTCGTTTTCAGTCAAACTCAAACTCGCTATCTTCGACTGGGTCCGTAAGTCAACGCAGCGGTTCGATCGGCTCTTCTTTCGGGTTTTCAACCGCTCCAAGCAGTATGGCAAGTTATTGCGGAGATCAGCGCGTTTCACCCAGTGCGTTGTCGCCTTTGGGCGAAACAGAGTTAGGCCCCGTCTCGCCATATGCAGCTAATAGGTCATTGGACCCTAGCCCCCACGGGTCGTTGTCACGACCTCCGCATCAGCGAGGCTTCTCGGAGTCCGAGCATCCGCAGATACGAAAAATGTCAACGGAAAGCATGTTGCACTCGCGACAGAATTCAATCGCAAATCGTATACCAGGAGCTTACATCTGCGAATGCTGTCCCAAGAAGCCCAAAAAATTCGACAGCGAAGATGAGTTGAGGTAAGTGCATGGATTCTCGCTTGTCCACCGCCATTTGGTCTGTCCACCATTGAGCGACCACGCTGACCCCAGCAACAGAGCACACGAGCTAGAGAAGCAGTACATCTGCCAGTACTGTCCCAATCGTTTCAAGAATAAGAACGAAGCCGAGCGCCATCAGAATTCTCTTCATTTACGTCGACATTCTTGGTCATGCGCCACGCTTGCCGGTGTTCATGCAGCTTTTCATCCCTCCCCTACTCGTCCGAATGTGGCAGACGTTTGCGGTTATTGCGGTGAAGAGTTCTCCAATCCTGCGGATTGGGAAGCACGATCTGAGCATCTGAATCATGTGCATAAGTTTGGGGAATGCAACCAAGCCAAGAAGTTTTTCCGCGCAGACCACTTCAGACAACACTTGAAGCATAGTCATGCCGGAACCAGTGGAAAATGGACGAACATGCTTGAGAACGCATGCATGAGAGACGAACCGCCACCACAGGAGCGTGTTGGCTCTATGGGCTCTATCTCCGGCCCCTCAAGTCTCGCACCTAAGCCCGGTGTCATTAACGAAGCACATGACGAAGCATGATTTCGAAAGACGCGATATAATTGATGTGGGCCACCTACAGCGCCATTGGATATTGGAGATTTTCTGAACCCGCAGCAACAACCCCATCTAATCCGAGCGGCTTTTACACATCGAAACATACCCTTCAGCAACAGAGTCCGGTCGGAGCCGGCATTAGCACTTTCTTTGCATTAGTACTTGTCCTATAGAGCGGCGTTTTCAGATATCGCCCCTTCTGACGAAAAGTTTCCACGCCTGCAGACAGCTTTGCAATTTTTCTATAGCCCTTGGCGGCGAAGCCCGTGCGTTTGGGCATAACGACACTGATGACGGCATTTGGTCTCATATAGCAGAGATCTTGTTACGCGGCCCAGAAACTTCTGGTGCCACTGAGCGGCAAATTTGTTGCATTTCAAGGATGTTTTATCCATTCAGCGGGCGTTGATACGACAGGATGTCCAGAATCATTGTTTGAAGCGAAGACATCCATGTAGTCTTTCGACCTATTACACAGCATGTGTGTCATGTCAATGCATTAAGAACACTTCTCGAATGTTTCATTGACCTGAATCCTTTCCGGCGAGGCCGAATGTAACACCAAATACCCTGTCTTGGCGAGCGCAATCGTCGCGTCTCGGCCTCTGATACCCGTCTGAGGCGCGAACCATACAGCGGTCCCAATTGCTCTGACATCGGCGATGATGCAAAAGAGTTTTCTTGCTGCCGCACAGCCAGCAGCAAACATTGTTCGGCTGGGAGTCGGCGTTGAGCGCTGAGCCTTGGCATACCATACACGAGCGCCACAACATCAGCGAACGCTTGTCACCCCTTTAACATCAACCTGCTTGACTGTCTTCAGAAACAAGAGTATGCGTAACTTCACGTCAGCCATAACACTGAAGATTGATGTCCACAAATGGCCTCGTCACTCTGCTTCAAAGCACGTACATATGGACTAGGTAATGGCATGAGCGAAAGCACACGCGTACGTATACCGTCAGCAAACGGATGTTTTTGTGGTGTTATCTCCGAAACTCATGTATACCTCGGAGGCGATGACGTTACTTCGTTCGAGCACATGACACGTACGAAAAGCCATCGCTAACACCATGTTCTGCTCGCGCGTATGTGTAATTCATTGAGATTGTATGAGCAGCATGGAAGAACGACGATGGACATGCATCCTGGAAGACGATATCTTTTGATTTGTGCACGGATGCAGAACACCTGGACAAATTTGATAATCCATCATTTCAGCTCCCAGTTATGCATACCTTACCACGGCTTCACCCAATTTACCTCATCTGGAATCACCGTTTCACTGAGCATATGGCGACCTGAATCCTTCAAGGAGACGCAATCGAAGAGTGGCACTATTTCCAGATCCTAAGCTGCTGGTATGCAATCTATCTTAGCAACATAAACACAAACTCACATACACGACAGTCTGAGCGCAACGAGTCCTCGAGAAACCATCAGCACGTACATCAGGTCATCACTGGCAAAAAACACAAATATGCGCCCTCCAGTAGCGCTGACGCAGACTCACAGAACTCGGTGTAGCCCCTTCTTACGTTTATGTTAATTTCTCCGACCCCACAGAAAATCTCTCGTTTCGGCGCGACACGCGATGGTATCTGTAATCTGACATAACACAAAACATGCGAAACGTGGGGTAAGTTGTTTCGAAAGAGGTTGAGCTCACGTGGATTGGGGTGAGCAGTGAGCAGTGAGCACTAGATTGGGGTGTAATCGCCGACTACCGTATATTGTCATGTTTTTGATGATTGGTTGATGATGGTGCATTGTTTGGAGTGGGTTATGATGGTTGTAATTATGGATATGGTCATGAGTATGTCTTTTGTGATAAAGAGGGAGGTAGACAGAAGAGACGTAACGACGGATAGACAGTCTTTAAAGGGAAGCAAATGCACGTTCATCTTGACGAGCGAGGGAGTTTTAAGACTTGAACACCGACTTCCAGAACCGCATCTTGGACCCCTGACCAAAGAACCTTCCTTGGATGGAATCCTATCAGGTAATATTGTTTTAGGCTTGTGAAATTGCTTCGGTACGTGCTACAACTCTCCTAGCAGCATGCTCTAAAGTTGATGACCGCATCACAATCTGCACGTCGCACTGAAATCAGAAAGCCCCGACACAAACCGTCGTGAACGGTGTACAGAAGTTCAGATCGACGCTTATTAGCAAGATCTAAATCTCGGTTTTGGGTGCATATATTACTCCTCAGTACTAGGGTCGGTGAGATCTGCGAACACATAGCGTGGCAGTTGACATGTTGCAATACAACCAATGAGAACTGAAGGTAAGCGGCTGTTGTATTCGAAGGCACTGTGCACACAAAGTACTGCCTTCAGGCAAGTGCTGACGCTGACATTGACCCGGCCGCAGAATCGGTCTCGCAAAAGCTTTTCCCTTGGACGCCTGAACCGCAGCAACAGTGGAGACCCGGTGACCCAGAGACGATGTGGCTGCAGAATCGTGAAACTTCCCTGTGGTGAGGCTTGAGGTGGGCAGGTGTCACAAGATGCTTATCGGCCTTGCTCTTTACGCATCTAACTAACTATGCTACAATTAGAAGGTGCGCTGTTATGATCATACATGCGGGGACATGTAAGCGATTACAGTATACACGATATGTCAAGTCAACTAGGTTATGGAGCGGAGATGTGAAGCCGCTTGCATGCATGTGATGCGGTAAGTGATATTATGTGTCGCGGTGTCCGTGTACATGCGCGGGACGATGCTGACGCGCCCAGGTCTGTAGCGAGGCTTGCTGTTTAGTCGGTCCTTCGGAACAAGGTTTGACGTGTTGTTCGCCTGATTACCCGAGAATGCTGACCATCAGCATCACGAGGAGCAGACTGGTCGTAGGGCGGATTTAGTGGCGGCCGCTAGACGGCCTGTGCCGCTGTATGAGCGTCGAGCTACAGGTAGTGCGGAGAGATTAGATATCGACTCAGTGGTAGATATGAAAAGGTCAAATGGTGTGGTGACAGATCCACAGAAGAGCATCGATGTCTGGCTGCAAGTATCAAGCATGAACAGCATCAGCGCTTCGGAAGCTTAGTACGTTGGAAGATCACAGATGACTGTAAGCCTCTGTAGAAATCCCTTCCCTTCGAAAGACGTACTGTTGGGCATTTTCCTGGTTGCATGTGCACCCAAGTCATCAGCCTGCTGCGATCCTTGGTACAGTGACCGTTGTTGAAAGGGCATCTTTCCTTAGATAGTACGTTGCCAAGATGCTTATCGATGTCGTTGGCACGCGTATGGGATGACTCAGTATGTGCGATATAGTGACAAATGGTATGTGGAGATAAGCGAGAGGGCGAGAAGGTAGGATGCGCTACGATGTTGAGCAACGAGGTGTGGACCTATTCCAGTCCATTCCGTAGAGAGCATTCACACTGTCACTAGGGTGAAGTTATCTTCTGAGTCATCGATTGCGGCACAGAGTATCCTTGGCCAAGCCTGCTTAGCGATGCAGCGATATATCCGTACTTATTCCAGCAAAGGCCGATCTCGGAGACGGTCAAGATGGCCAATGGCTCACTGCTGCACCAAACTTGCGAAGTACCGCAGCTTGCTACATATCCTGTTAGTAACGCTGGGACAGACTAAGGTGCTCAGAACCCCGCAGGTGAGAACGACTACGGCCGTAATAGGCCAACCGGGTAGTCCACCAAATGACTCACTCACAATCATACCGAATGCAACAGCCATATGGCCTAATCCATCCTTGAGGCCTTGTTCAAAACGGATTACAAAAGGTTTCCAGTCCGAATAGGGAAAGTTGAAATCGACCATGTGGTCTTGCATAACACAGACCTGTGGATCGGTAGGGGAACTGCTGCAGTAATATAAGCTTCCAAGCCACTCCCGCAACAGTTTACACAAGCAAGATGTCCTCAGGTGAATTCTACGAGCATGTCTGCAGAATTTGAGTGCACTTAGCGAGAGGAATATTCATTTAGCGGATCAAGGCATTCGAACATGTCGGTCAGGATGTTAGTGAACGATGTCCTTTGTCAAAGGGTACCAAAGTGCCTAGGACTTAGTTCGGACATAACTATAAACAGGATGGCCATGTGTGACACGTATGACATTCGGTAAGCATGGGCTTTGAACCGGCCGCTAAATGCTGACCGCGTTGTTTTCGAAGGATGTATAGTCGGCGGTCGTAAGTCCCGTTACCGCTCGCCTAAGTAATTGCCGCCTGCTTCTAGGTGAGGGAAGAAGAGGAAGCCCTTGGAGTGACGGGAGCAGTCACTGGTCCATGGCTACTATAGTACAACCGTTGTCGATGTTGGGACATGTCATGCGCCTACGGATTCCCGCTAGGTACTGACGGAAAGTTTGCAGGGTTGTTCAGTCGTTCGCGGTTTCGTTTAGCAATCTCAGCATTCCGCAGCTTGTCCAGGCGCATTTGATAGAAGTTCCTGTGCAAAGTCAACATGCCTAACTCAAATAAGGAGTTTGTAGGAGTGGCCTTACTTGTTGAGCTGATATATGCGAGGACCAAGCTCAGCCAGATTTTGATCTTTGGTCTTCGAGAGCTCTTTGATCTACATTTAAGTTAGCCTAGCCAGCAAGGTATACCATATGCTACATGCTTTGTCATCTTTGGCCTTCTCGTCCTGTTTGTCCTCTTCCTCTTCTTTGCCCTTGGTCTCCTTCTCTTTCTCTTTATCCTTGTCCTTATCTTTTCCTTTTCGCTTCTCACGCTTGAGCTTCTGCTTCTCCTCGTATTCTTTTTTTACAGCCTCAATCTCGCGATCCAGCTCATCTTGCTTCTTCTGGTCTGCGATCCTCTTTGCTTCATCAGCTTCTGGTTGACAAAAGCCTTTGTCAGATAAGTGCCCAGGACAGATGTAAAAGAAATCCTTTTAGCGAATTAGCACAGAGTGTTACAGCCTATCAGGTCAATCCTCCATACCTTGTTGCTAGGGGTAATAAGTACACTGGTAGATGGCTTGTAGCATATCCAACAGGCCTTTGCAGCGTTATCCGCCACGCGACGAAGATGCCATAAATTCTCCATTGTTGTATCGATTGCGTTCACAGGTGCTTTACACAACACCTAAGAAAGCGCGCAAGTGCACGAAATCGTCTCGAGTGACGCCGAGTGCAGCTGGCTACTCACGAGACTAAGCCTTGCCTTGTTGGTTCGCCTCCTACGTGGATGTCCCCGGATGACCGTTCAGTATTGATACAAGATGCTGCCCTGATTTACAGTGATGACTGGATGCGCAAAGAGATGCAGTCGTGAAAGAGAGTGGCTGTGCGAGAGATGCCAGCATCGAACCTAAACCTAAAACGGCTTAGTCACATATGCTTGAGGTAGCAACGATCAACCAGTGAGCATCATATTCCATCTACCAGTTTCATTCATGTTACTGAAGCCCATGCAAGCCTTGAGATATCGTGCTTCAGTTCATACCTCGAGTCGATGTCCTATACTGCGTCCTTCTAGCTTCATCCCACCCCTGTTGAGCAATTTTACACGTGCGTCATTACTCTAATTCTTTACTGACCTCGAGATGCTTACAAGACCGACATCAATATCAGACAGTACCTCCTTTACATATCAAAAACCCTCCGAAACCATCAAGATGACGACGGAAGCCCCTCAACTCAAGTACATCGATGTTGGTTCGCATCTCACTTTCCCGCCACATCCTACGTCTAACCTGCCCTAGATCGGTATCAACTTCACGGATCCGATATACCGTGGTGAATATCACGGCACTAAGCGTCACGAAGATGATTTCGAAGACGTCATACAGCGAGCCGTCGATGCTGGATGCAAGAAGTTCATGGTAACAGGTTCCGATCTCGAGGAATCCAAACATGCTGTCGAAATAGCGAAAGCGCACCCAGGGCTGTGCTATGCAACGATTGGTGTACATCCTTGCTCAGCAAAACAGTTCGACACGCACCCTGGAGGCTCGTCTGAACTGCTCTCTGCGCTGAAAACCCTTGCGCTTGAGGCCAAGGAAGCAGGATATGCAGTTGCTTTTGGAGAGATAGGTCTTGATTATGACCGCCTGTTTCTAACGCCAAAGGAGCCGCAGTTGAAGTACTTTGAGGCACAGCTGGCGATTGCAATTGAGGTCCAGCTACCACTGTTTTTACATTCGCGAGCCGCGAGCGAAGACTTTGAGAAGCTCTTGACCGCGAAACTGGATCAACTGCCGAAACGAGGTTTGGTTCATAGCTTTACTGGCACAGCCGAGGAGATGCAGCGTCTTGTTGGCTTGGGTTTTGACATTGGAGTCAACGGATGCAGCATGAAAAGTAAGTACTCCATAGCCATTACTGCTTTAGTTACCGATACTATACACTTATCTACATAATATAGCACTAACTCAGTTGCTTAGCTGACGAGAATATCGCGGTGGTTAAACAAATACCGCTTGAGCGCCTGCAGATTGAGACTGACGGTCCATGGTGCGAGATGCGACCCAGTCATGCATCAGCCAAGTATTTGCAAGACGCGCCTCCGTTACCCAAGGCGGTCAAGAAGGAGAAGTTCGCCAAAGGTATGATGGTCAAGGGCCGCAACGAGCCGGCTACAATACCACACGTGGCATATGCGATTGCAAAGATCAAGGAAGTTACCGTGGAGGAGGTCTGCGACGCGTGAGTCCACCACTTTTTGTCTCAACACAGGCGATGAGAAGGAGCTGACAGATGTCTAGTGCTTGGAAGAATTCGGTCAAGATGTTTGGACTTGGCAAAACGGCGTAACACCACCATGACACCTTAGACTTGATATAGACTATGCATATAGAAGATCGATTTGTACAAGAGGAATCTGCTCCCTCAAACTCGCAGATAAAACGACCATCAAAATAGACCACACAAACCCATACCCTCTACTTCCTGTACCACATCCTGGTGATCTTGGTATGCCTCATCTTCTTCTGCAGCTGGAAGATTCCGTACATGAGCGCCTCGGCAGTGGGAGGGCATCCAGGCACGTAGATGTCTACTGGTACAATCCTGTCACATCCTCTTGTGACCGAGTAGCTGTAGTGGTAGTATCCTCCTCCGTTTGCGCAGCTGCCCATGGAAATAACCCACCGGGGGTCAGGCATCTGGTCGTAGACCTGTCGCAGCGCGGGCGCCATCTTGTTTGTGAGGGTTCCAGCTACGATCATGACATCGGACTGTCGGGGCGAGGCACGGAAAATGATACCGAGACGATCCTGATCGTATCGTGGGGTGGACAAGTGCATCATCTCGACGGCGCAGCATGCGAGACCGAAAGTCATGGGCCATAGGGAACTCTGACGGGCCCAGTTGGCTACTTGGTCGAGTGTCGTCCTATTATCGCACGTTAGCGTATGCCCCTGCAGTCATTCCTTCCCGTCGCCCTCGTCTCTTTCCCCCCCCAAAAAAAGGTGGCAAGTCATGACATACAATGCGTATTGCATAGCCCCCTTCTTTCCCTCCTGACTCGGCAATGGCACCTCTACTCGCGCGGACTTCATCGGGGGTGGCGTCCCAGGGTTGCCGGGGATAGTTGCGGGCGTTTTCATAGTCGTAGCCCTGTCCGAAGAGCTCGAGGAGAGGAAAGCAGCGCTTCCGGCGCGGAATGGCATCAGTGCCGTCGCGGGTTTGGCTGCCCATGTTATTAGTTCCGGGAGACTGCGAGCTTTCGGGGTGGCGGGGACACACCTCGTAGAGCCATTGAGGCCGCAGACCTTGTTGTCGAAAACATTATTGCGACGAACAGGAAGGAAGGGCGTAAGTGAAGGAGTGGAGAGGCAAGATGTGGGGTGGCGGTCGAGGAGTCGCGAAGTTCATCGATGAGGTAGGTGCAGCAAAATGCTTGGCGGAAATCGATTAGTCGTCGATTTTGGTGCCATCTGATAGGTTAGGCGGCGATCGCGCCTCCCTCCATCACCCTTTCGGTCTACGTCGGCCAGACTACTCCGCATACACGTCCCAGATCCACCAGATCTGTCTAAACCGGTGATATCGTATACAGAATGTCAGGCCGGGTAAGGGGCGTAAGTTTCCAGGACTTACAGTATGAGCTGACGACTGTCCTCAGGTCCCCTCTATCGCTTGTATAGGCGTAATTGGCAAGCACGTCAGTACACCTGGTGTACGATTTCAATCTAGATAGAGTTGACCATTGTTACAGAATAATCCACTGCATATCTCTCTCTTTCCGGCTGAGGAGAGGGCACCACTAGAGTTCCAGTTCCTTCTTTCCTCATGTCTGGATATCTTCGAAGCTCGTCTACCGCACAAAACAGCAGACCAGGATTTTGGACTTCTTCAAGCTGTAGACGAGAGGTTAGCAATGTATGGCTGGCTCACCAACACCGGAGTCAAGTTCGTCATCGTTGTCGACATGGAAGGCAGGCCAGCTACAGCTCTCGACAGCAAGACCGCGACTGCTGTTGGGCTACGAGATGCGGACATGAAACCTGTACGATCAAAGCTCTATATCTCGGGCAATCTCTAATATCCATCAGGCTTTCAGGGCGTTGCAGACAGCTTACATCAAGCTATTGAGGAACCCGTAAGACGATCCAGGACCATGTGCGAACAAGACGCATACTAATTTCTGGTTCTACTGTGTAGGTTCTACGATCCAGATGAGCACTCCCCAGTTACAGCAAATGCCGAACATAGGATCGGTTCGACACAGATCACAAGTCGCAAGTTCATCCAAGAGGTCAAAAAGATAGCCGATGCGTGGTCTCCCGGCGTTACAAGCATTTGATTGAACTGTACTCTAAGCGCGATACCATGTTGCATCTTGCCGGCGTTGATAGCAATTATTGGGATAATTGTTCTGTTTCTCAACCTCGCCTCTTTTGATGGCGCGTTGCCTGCCCATCCATCGGCACTTCCCAAAAAGCGCTAGCGCCGATTGCAGTCTAGTCGAAAGTCGGGGCAGATCACCTCGGCCATGTCGACTTCAAACATCCTGCCACATAGACTTTCGTTTCTTCAACCAATGACTACCAATGCCTTCCACCGGTGTTACGATCACCAACCCTTTGGTGCTCTATCGCAGTCTCATTGCTACACAGAAGATCCGACCTGATCCAGCTCAGCATCGTCTCGGTATGACGTCTACCATTTAGACAACACTAGCGTCGAGCATGTACTAAAACTGAACGCAGCATTACATTTACAGAAGCTCTATGACAGGTTGATCGACTATGAACCGACTGTAGAATACTCCAAGAGGCTTCAACAACTTACACGAGCTGTCGATGCGGGCCAAGATGCATCGTCATCATCAACAGACTCACACGTCAACCGCTTCGGTAGAAGGGGCGTGTGGACGTCTTTACTTGCGCAAAAAGACCAAAGAGACTCCAAAGCATTGACACGTGTTCTGACTAGCCACGATGAGGCCATGCAACTGCAAAGTCCCAAAGGCCTCATGCTCCACGGCGAAGTTGGTACCGGAAAGAGTATGCTGATAGATCTCTTCCAAGATTGTCTACCAAACCGCAAGAAGCGGCGATGGCACTTCAATACCTTCATGCTCGATACCATCTCGCGTCTGGAGCAACTGCGAATGTCGAGATCACTAGTGGCAGGACCTGGGACCGCTCACGATGAGTATTCTCTACTTCTCGTGGCACGCGACCTTATCGAGAAGTCTCCCATCCTCTTCTTGGATGAGTTTCAATTGCCAGATCGCGCTGCTAGCAAGATTCTGTCCAATCTCATGACGTCGTTCTTCCAGCTTGGTGGCGTACTCATTGCGACCAGCAACCGCATGCCAGAAGAGTTGGCCAAAGCCGCGGGTATGGAGTTTTCGCGTCCTGTTACTCGCCTTAGCCGGTTAGGATGGAGTATGAGCAAGAGCTCGTATACGAGGAGAGATGATGGGGCTGGCCAGATGGGAGAGTTCGCCGCGTTCTTGGAGGTGCTTAGGGCGAGATGCGAAGTTTGGGAAATGGAAGGGAAGAAAGATTATCGGAAGATTGAAAGCGAAGAACAGGAGGGGAGAAGAGATAGTGTGCAGATGCCAGCATCCGAAACCGTTGCTGCCAACGCCACTGCAACCTCGACAGTCGAGGCAATGGGTACTACAGATCCTTCCAGTGCACCGCGAGATACAGCCCCCGAAGCCATGGAGACTTCATCTTTTCTTCCAAAGAACTACCTCATTCAGCCCATCACTACAGAGACGATGATAGAGTTTGGCGAATCTTTCAACTCTCTCGTCGAGCGCGCAACGAATCGCGAATACCCGGTCCCTTGGGAGCCCGCGACCCTCACGGTCTACAACCGGCCCCTCGAGATTCCTGCTCAGTATAATGGTGTGGCATTCTTCACTTTTGCTGAGCTCTGCGGCGCAGTCTTAGGTCCAGCAGACTACATCACTTTAGCATCTACATACCATACCTTCATCGTCACCGATGTACCTGTCATGGGCTTACTGATGAAGAGCGAAGCAAGACGGCTCATCACTTTGCTCGACGCCATGTACGAAGCAAGATGTAGATTGATGATGACGGCGGCTGCAGGTCCCGATGGAATTTTCTTTCCATCCCGACCATCTACGGCGGAACCAGGACAAGAGACACTAGACAATGACGCCGTATACCCAGAGACATATTCAGAGATTTACCAAGATCTCAATTCACCCTTCAGACCGAACATCTCGTCCTATTCTGGCGATAGTCTATCCGAAGACGCACTAGAAGATGATCCACCAAATCGCTCCCGCCAGGCAGGAACTTCTTTCACAGACGAGCGGAAATTTGGTCCTGGGTCTCCCGACTTTGCTAATATAGGGGGTTTGACAGGTGAAGATGAGAAGTTTGCTGTCAAGAGGGCGGAAAGTCGGATTTGGGAAATGTGTTCAGGGAGGTGGTGGGATCGCTTTTCTGCTGCGGCTGACGAGGCGACGCCATGGTGGAGGCCTCTTCCTCTTGAATCAAGACACTGGGAAAGGGCTTCTGTTACGTCAAAACCTTGTCCAGCGCCGTCGCCGGAGTCACTTCCGCCTAACACAAAGATTTTGTCCAAAGACGAAGTTGAAAAGGACCGTCAGAAGGAGATGGAGGACATGTTCAAGCATGGTGCAAGTCCCTTCCGCACACATCCTGATGCTCCGCCCAAATTCAGCTGGACACATGCCTGGGGTATGATGACGTGGGGCAAGAAGGCTGGGGCTTGGGGAAAGGGTGTAGAAGGATTGAAAGACAGAAACGGCAATGAAGAGGGCAGTGAAGATGGAAAGGACGGCAAAGACGAGAAGAAAAGAGAGTAATCCGTAGGGTGTCTCGGCTAGCTGATGCAATCGCTTGGTATGGATTCATCATAGATATCAAGAAGCTTTGTTCATTCGAACCATGGATCTAGTCACTGAATGTTTCCCTTGTTCACAACGAAGGCTTCCAGCGCAGAAATGGCTGCCCATAACCTGTTCTCTGCCTCCTTGAACACGACACTCCTCGGCCCGTAAAAGACCTCATCAGCAACCTCCTCGGGATGCCTGGGTAGGCAATGCATGAAGCTCCAGTTGTCCTTGGCGCCGCCACGTTTCGCCAGTTCAGAGGTGATCTGGAAGCCGGAGAAGGCTTTGAGGCGCTTGGCAGTCTCCTCTTCCTGGCCCATGGATACCCAAGTGTCTGTCACGAGGATATCTGCATTCTTGATGGCTTCTTCGGGCGTGTTGGTTTCGAAGAGTTTGCCTGGGTGGGGAGACGTTTGCGCGGCATGGGAGATGACTTCACGCATGGCCTTGGGAATCTCGTAGCCAGCGGGGGTTGCGACGGCGATATCGATGCCTAGCTTTGTTGCACCAATGGCTAGATCAAAAAGGACATTGTTCGCATCTCCTATCCATGCAATCTTCAGACCCTCTAGGCCGAGAGAGGTAGAGGATGTGGAAGGGTATATTTCGGCCATGGTCAGCAAGTCGGCGATGATCTGGAGGGGGTGGTAGAGGTCGGAGAGGGCGTTTATGACGGGGACGCTCGAGTGCTTGGCGAGGTCGGCGACGTCAGAGTGAGGACCTACGCGGGCTACGATTGCGGCGGTCATGCTGGAGAGGACGAGCGAAGTGTCGTAGAGGGATTCGTTGACCTAGAATTGTCGCGTCAGCAGGTAAGGTGCAAGTAGCAGGCTCTGCCATACACCCAGCTGTATGTCGTCCTTGCCTAGGAACATGGGTGAGCCTCCAAAAGCCGCGATGGCGCCTTCGGTCGACACCCTTGTGCGGGTACTCCGTTTGCTGAAGGTCATTGCGACGGTCTTGCCTGCGAGTGCCCCGCGCATCGAATGCGGCACCTCTCCCGTCTGCTTGATGGCCGTCTTGTGTTGGTGCGCATTTTGGACGAGTGTAGTCAGCTCGGCGGGCGTGAGATCTGCTATGGACAGGAGATGGCGCGGCGCGAATGGCGATGTCGGAGGTGCAGCTGGTGAAGTAGAGTAGCAGCGGCGCAAGCTTCGTAGAGCGGCGGGGGAGGGGCGGAAAGCGGGCATGGTGCGTCAATTGCGTGTGTGGAGCTAGATGGAGCGACGCAGAGGCGTGATATAGTCACAGCGACGGTGAATTGAGTCACAGGGCGTGTTGTGACTCTTGTGAATTATTGTCTGTTAAGCCGCACTAGGACGTGACGCATGTGGGTGGAGATGCTGGGGTCGGGGCTAGCGGCCGCGGCAGGCACGGGCACACGTCGCTCCTGGGCTCTTATCCGGCGCCCAGCGAGTGGCTGAGTTCATGACGAGATGGACAACGTCAACCAACCTCAACCAGCTCCCAGTCCTTCTTCTTTCCTCTCGCCCCGACCCCGACCGGCACCAGCACCCCGCCCGTCATGTCCGTCGCCTGGACCCCCCTACGCCTGAAGATGGAGGAGGACAACGCTGAGCAGCAGTGGGGCTCCAGCGCCAACGACACCCGCACGCCTAGTTCGCGACCCGTCTCGCACAAGTCCGCCCGCTCGTCGCGTTCAGCCCGCTCCCAGCAATCCAGCCGAACCACTGAGCAGACGCCGCTGCTTTCACAGGAAGACCGAGACGAGCACCAAAGACCAGATGATGAAGACGAGAGCACTCCCGCGACACGTTCGTTGCTGCGCTCCTTGAGTGGCGGCTCCGACAAGAGTGGCAGTGGCAAAGTCGCGCTATGGAGGAAGCGATGGCCGAGCATACTGGCTCTCGTCTTGCTGTGTCTGCTCGTCATCTTCATCATGCTCGGCTTCCTAGCCAAGGAAAGCATCGAGGAGTACTCCATGCAGGCCGCTGACTTCAAGCCTACCAAGCTCTCCATGGACGGATTGACCGACCATGGTGCCAAGGTGCACATACAAGGAGACTTCACCATGAACGCGAGCAAAGTGAAGAAGCAGAGCGTGCGCAATCTCGGCCGCTTCGGCACGTGGATCGCCCACGAGGCTGAGACTGGGCCCTTCGATGCCGACGTCTACCTGCCCGAGTATGGCAACGTCTTGATCGGCACGGCCAAGATACCCGGAGTGAAAGTGAACATCCGGAATGGACACACCACACGTGTTTCCCTTGTTGCAACTGTACAACCCGGTTCGCCCGACGGTATTCGTAATGTCGCCAACGACTGGATCGATGGCCGACTAGGGCAGATAAGGCTCAAGGCCAAGGCCCAAGTCCCGTTGAAGTCGGGATTGATCAATATTGGCAAGCAGCTCGTTGAGCAATCTATCGTCTTCCAGGGAGGCGACATTCCAACCCTTCCTCACTACAATATTACAAAGCTCAACCTTGGTGAGGCTAAGCATGGTCAGAAGGGGCTTGGTGCCGACGCCTCCATCGTCGTACAGAACGACTTCCCTGTCCAGCTCACGCTGCCTCCTGTAGCTGTCGATGTTGGTATCGAGGGCTGCTCATCATCCGACAAGCACATCATGGTGGGAACTGCTCAGACTGGCAAACTCGACATCAAGCCAAATTCAAATGTCAAAGTCGATGTTACGGGCAATGTCGACAAGCTCTCAGATCCATTGACCCAAGTATGCCCCAACTCAGCCAAGTCTCCGCTTGACGCTTTCTTGGGCGATTACATGAAGGGCCAGGACGCGACAATCTACATCAACTGCTGCAAATTCCCTGACCCTGCCACACCCGACTGGGCTCGTGAGCTACTAAAGGACATTACCGTTCCAGTTCCCTTCGCCGGAAAGTCCATGGGAAACATGATCAAAAACTTCTCTCTGGCCGACATGCACTTCAGTCTGCCCAACCCATTCGCTGAACCTGGCACGCCTGAAGCTCGTCCCAAGATCTCCGGCATTGTCAACGTCGATATTGGCCTGCCACACGAGATGAACTTCCCCGTTGATGTCACCCAGGTCAAAGCCGATGCTGACATCTACTACCATAAGAAGAAACTTGGAAAGATGAACCTAGAAAAGTGGCAAAAGGCAAACTCCACCCGTATCGAAGGTCATGGCTCAGACGGACCGTCTCTCCTCGTCCAATCTGTCATCAAGAACGCACCCATCGAAATTCTGGATGACAACCTCTTCAGTGAAGTCGTGCAAGCTCTACTTTTCGGCGGCAAATCGGTTTTGATGGATCTCAAGGCCGCAGTCAGCATTGGTGTGGATACGCCCATGGGCAAGCTCGCTGTGCGAGGAATTCCGGCGCAAGGTGTCGTACCAGTCAAACGTTCGTAACCAGTTCGTGATCCAAGTTTGGCCGCATCTCCTGCACATAGCTAACTTTTGGCGTCCAGCAATTGGTCACGGCAAAGACACCCAGCCCGGCGATGGTAAAGACGAGGCAAGCAAAATCAACGTGCAGGTCGGCAATTTGTCCATCACCGACACCTCGCCTACTTCTCTTACAATCACTGCCCTGGTCAACTTTACTAATCCTTCGAAATACTCCGCAACGGTTCCTTACTTCAACATTAACATTCTGGCCAATGGCTCCCATATCGGTAGCGCAACGGTCAAGGATATGGAAGTTTCTCCCGGTAACAACACAAACAAACTTGCATCCGTTCTTTGGGATCCTTACACCTATGGTGGTGAAAAAGGGAAGAAGATTGGTGCAGAGTTGCTGTCTCAGTATATCTCCGGTACGTCAGTGTTAACCATGACCACGATCAACTGAACTAATACGCCCAACAGGTTACAATACCACTATAACTGTCCAGGCACACGAAAATTCCGTCCCGTCTGTCCCTTACATTGGCCGCCTGCTCTCGCAATTTCCCATCGAACGCCCTATGCCGCACATGTCAACCCCCAAGAAGCCGTGTGATAGTGATGACTGCGACGACCCGGAAGATGATGGCAGGTCCCACTTCATCCGTGGCACTACCATGCATCTCATCACAAGTACAGCCGTCTTCACTCTTGCATCACCTTTCCGCGCTACAACAATGTACATAACTAGCATGGATGCGACGGCCTATTACGAAGGTCACACAGCTGGAAAAATCGTTTACGATCTGCCTTTCGCTGTGCCTCCTGGCCTTTCTGAATCTCCGCGCTTACCCGTCGACTGGTCATTCGGTAGCCTTGGGTACCAAGCCATCAAGAGAGCACTTGGTGGGCAGTTGAAACTTAGCGCTTTCGCGAACGTGGGTGTTCGCATTGGCGAATGGCGAGAGGATATATGGTTCCAAGGTGGCAAGATCGGAGCGAATGTCCGTCTTTGACGCTCCAAAACAGGCTGGGTCTAGATCTTCAGGCGTGATGAGAGGATTGCATTCGTGTGTATACTAGGATAAGTTGAACAGGATGGGTAAGACAGTACACGCTCGATAGCGTTGGGTATATCTTCAAGGCAGGAGGCGTTTAGGTTTATGAAATTGCTAGCATGACGCTCTCGATGCGTCAATATGAGACATGTCTCTCCCTTGATCACGTTCGTATCTTGATTCCTATTTCGAGATCCCCCCGCTTTGCAAGCGGAATTCTGTGTCCTTTTGGGTCATAGTCTAATTGGTCTCTTGGCTTGATACAGTACCCGCACTGTACTATCACAGGCGAACCCCCTCTTTACGCGCCTTTCATACGTCTTTGTTACAAAGGACTAGCGATATTTCGTGGATCTGAGTGATAGAATGTCACCATATTATCTTAGCGTAGAAGCAGCTTTTACTAGTGGAACGATGACGGTATATTGACTCTACGATCTCTTCAACTTGTTCAACCGAGACAGGCCAGGCAAGCCTTCCTAGTCGTGGATTCTGAAGGGCAGGTGACAAGGGGCATGTTCAGCTAAACTATACTTCATCATATTGAAATGCGCTAGCGCAAAGGTACCACACAGGGCAGGGGCTAACGGTCTACCGCTTATACTTGCTCACTTCAAGATGAGCTGAGATCGCAAACGCCCAAAAGGTACTTGGTGTGATGACTGAGCCAACAAGTGATAGGGGTCCCGGCAAAAAAGAAGCATTTTCAGGTCTCAAATCAAGAGTGTTTCGAGATGAGCCCATACCTTCACCGCAGAACATATTAACGGCGTCACTGCGGCGTTTTCGCTGAGTGATTGAGCGAGTCCATGTCTGCTTCATCGCGATTCTCGATTGTCGATGGTTCTCGAAGTCAATTTCCCATCTTTTGACCTTGCTGCAAATCAGCCATGTGGACACTCGATTAGCGGAATATACCGAGCCGTTTGACGCCAAGATTCGTGCCACCAGGGCATGGTAGACCAAGTGGAAGCTGCTGGAACGACAAAGCAGTCGGCGATGACCATATGCTGGATAGATCCAGGTGCTGAGGGAAGTATTACCAGATATGTCACTGCCTAAACGTGATTGGGTTTAGCATATCAGCTCGCTGGCCGTGGCTGGCCGTGATTGGCCGAGGAACACTCGCCCGGCACTAAAATTTCCCTCCCCGCGTATCGAACTTCAGCGTGCATCTGTGTCAACGTCACGGCACTCTGCAACATGGGAACGAGGGCTTCGTCTCACACCGTCGGAAGACGGGCTTCGCGTACTACAAATGCACTGAATCGACCCTTCTAGACCGCTACCCCTAGCGCGGATCGTATGATTTTGCTGGGCGCTGCAAGATTACTTGAGAGTTGGCCTTTCAGGTGGCGGATATCGCAGCTGCAAGAGAGGCTATGAGAACGTTTTTGTCACATGGTTTGGGTTGCAGCTGAAGTCTTGTGTGATACAGGTTGTTGCGTTTCCGCCATTTTTGCTGGCCGCCCGGTGCTCCGAAGATTCTAGGCGCAGCATACCTAACCAAGCTTACGGCATCGTCTGGGAGTTGGCAAAAGCCGGTGTATCGCCTTTTGATCGTTCGATTATTCTGCTTTCACCCGATCACTGGCTGCGATCACCAGCTAGGATACCAAGCTAAGTCTGTGAACAGGGGGGGTCAGAGAAACGAATAGTCCTTCGATATATACCTTCCATATGACATCGCCCAAAATTCAGTGACTAGTAATAAGCGTTCAACACGGCCCTGCGGCAGCGGCACATCAAGATGGACTTCTCTAACCTACCTGCCTTCTCCATGGCTGCGAGCAACCCATTGTACTCTCCCAACAGCGATGCTTTTCCATCACCGGATGAAATCGACGCATACCTTACTGAGTCGTATCCCGCGCTTTCGGACTATGGTTTCAATAGCTACAACGATAGGAGTAGCTCATGCTTCGACCGATCCATCACACCAGGAGACTCAGATCTCAATTGGAGCGCACCGGTACCCAGCAGCTATATCAACAACCCATCGCTCGTCACTACAACCAATGCAGTCTCGAACCCCCCTCAGAACGCATGGTCAAATTATAACCCCTCGCCGCTGAGCTGTCCAGCCGACTTTCAACACACCTATCCCGAATCCGGATTTCCCGGCGGCTTTGCCTCAAACCCCTCTCCCTTGCCAACTCCCCCTAGCCACGGCAGCCCAACTTCCCCCTCACCAATCGCGACGCACCACCCCTCTCCAGAAGATACCAGCCTTAAGCCGCCTCCACCACGCAAGCGGGGCCGTCCTCGTTTGCACCGCCCCGCCTCAGAACCCTCTGCTACTACCGCCGCCGTCAACAAAATCACCCGTACGCAATGCATGCCCCACACCGAAGTCGAACGCAAATACCGCGAGAAGCTCAATGCAGAGCTAGAGCGGTTACGTCGGGCGGTGCCCATGTTGCCACAGTGCGATAACGGAGATACAGGTGCCGTGAAACCTAGTAAGAGTATGGTGCTCGCGGTTGCTATTGACTATATCAAAGAGCTGGAGAGACAACGAGACGCGGCGGTTGAAGAGGTGGAGAGATTGGGAGGTAAAATGAGATTTGGGAGGACAGCAACCAAAAAAAGGGGGGATGGAGACGCTTGAGCGGCAGTGCTGGTTTTGTCGTGTTGTGAAGAGAGAGGGCGATCAAAAGTTGGGTTCTGCGTTTCACGTCTTCCAGGCACTTGATCTGCGGGTGCAGATCCGTAAGCTACATTCTGGATATGCATGCATTCTCAACTCTACCATACTTTATGCGGAGCAGAGAAAGGGCCGTAAGGCATGGCTGGTTACATGCCATGTGCTGCATAAGATCTCGAGCGCAATTCATTGGACCTGTAACTGGCACGTAATATGAGGACATGAGGTTAGATACCCCAAGTAATGTTTTGTTAGCTGGGAGGTGATTCTGTAGCAAAACGTTTGACAGATACACGGTAGCGCTTGTGCTACCAGCAGACATTTAAGTTTGCTAGTTCTCTTCTGTTTTACAATAGTCCTTTGGTGCTTCGAGTACATAATATCGAGCCAGTGACAACAAGCAACGATTCTTCACTTAGATAATGTATTTATATACTTCGTTCATGGATCATGCCCTGCTAGGCAATAGTAATTCTTTACACAAGGACGTTCGGATATTGTGGGCTGTGTCTCAATGTGAAGAACTACTTACAAATATTTGGAAACTCTGTATGTCATGATCATATTACCTTTTTGCTCGAAGACACAGTCTCATAACCTCACGTTTCCTTTTTTTACAGTCACTCATTGTCACAACCTATGCTTAAATGCTAGGTTCATTCGCAGCATGCTCGATCTACCTCCTAGTTCCTCCACTTGTCCGCACTTCTCCTTCGCCAGGATATACCTATCCCTGTATTTACGTTAGGCCATGCCTAAGGAATGCTTTTGTTTCACGCAAATTGCAGAAGATTTCAGCATGGAGTTAGCATGTGTCTTGTGGTAAACACAGTAGTGAGAGACAATGACAAGCAGTTAGTCGACAGGTGTTCAATGCATGTAGGCGACGTTGATACGTACGTCCAAAGCACTCCTGCTACCCCATTTAGTCTTACCTGCCCAAGCTTCCCAACTGCGTCTACCAATCGGTACCTTCCCTGAGGGCGACTATGCTTACATGCATCACACGACCACATATCCGACATACGAAGTCAACGCATCAACACTCAAGGCAGACGACTTAGCTACCTCTTTGCAGTAAAGCTATGTAGACTGAAGCAAAGTACGTTGCATTGGCATTTTTGTTGAGGTAGCAATACAGGGTTTCAAATAAGCATCACTCTGTAATAGATGAGTTATGGCTGGGGCTAGCGAGACGTGGCTGCGTGCACAGATATGTATTTGATTGTGAGAATAGGCGGATAAAGCGGCGAGCAAACTCCAAGATGCTATCAGGGAGGCAAAGACGTTAGATTAGGATTTTGGATAGTGGAGAAGGTATGTAAGATATCGCGGGGGGAGCTATTGATGTGCGATCGGGTTGTGTTTGGTCTGAGATCCACACGTTCGTTCGCCCGCCCCTCCTCTCCAACCTCCCCTCCCACTAGCGCACATCGTTCGCAAGCCACACATCCAACGAGTTTGCTCGGCGCTCACACCATTCTCAGACCACTGACCCGTAACTCGATGGCGCTTGAGATTGCCGAGCGAGACGAGGCGGGGAACTTGGTGTTGGAGTATCTTGCTGAGGCGCAGGGAACGAGGGTTGACGTGATTGTATGTCGCATGCACATTTCTCTATCAGGCTTGGTTCTGCGATCTGAACTTCCTCCTCAGAACTTAGATTGGGAATATCGATCGAAGTCATGGTTCAACCCATGAAAGTAAGGCCAGCAAACAATTTCGCTAACGCAACACGCCCCTCATCTTAGTATCCCAAAGAAGCGAAGAGCTATGCGCAACGCCTTCTTGGTGTTTTCTTACCAGCAGGGTATCCGCAGAGTGTGACGGAGGATTATATTCATTACCAGATCTATGTAAGTCTATTGCGACCTTTGCCATCCTGACAATGGCTGGCGTTGTGATGATGGGGTGAGAAGCTGATAAGAGAATACGGCACAGGACTCGCTTCAGGCATTTTCTTCCTCGATTGCAGGGCTGTTGGCATCGAGAGCTGTGTTGGAAGGTATGTTTCCATGCACATTATAGTGTGTGTTCCTTATCTGTTTCTTCTCAGTCATTGTGCGAGTTTGCTGTTGTGCGTGGTCAACAAGTCTCCACGTATTGAGGTCAAGATATGGAAATTATGCATTGCAGGCGTCAGATACAGCGGAACCCCTATGACGATTAAACAGCAACAACACAACCATGCATTCGCCTGTCTAACACCTACAAACAGGCGTCGGCGTAGGTGACTCGACTGCCTCCCCGACCTCCGCACTCCTCCTCTCTGTGCTCCAGGAGTCAACCGGCCGCATCGCTACAATTCTCTTTGCGCACCGTCTCGGCACGGCTCTTGAGCCAGAGTGTAAGATGTTTCGCCTGGCCGCCGACGTTTTCAACGATACAGCAATGGTGCTCGATTGCTTGTCGCCCGCTTTTCACAAACCAATCCGTGTGGCGGTGTTGAGCTTTTCGAGTTGCTTGAGGGCACTGTGTGGAGTCTGTGCGGGCAGTGCAAAGGCAAGCTTGAGCGCACACTTTGCGAGCAAGGGCAATCTGGGGGAGGTCAATGCTGTGAGTGACGTATTGTTATCTTCGGACCCGAAGGTAGAGAGTTGAGACATATTTTGATCGACGTTATCTGAAAGTGGGGTGCAGATGAACGGTGATACTGACTCGTTCCTAGAAAGACTCAAGCCAAGAGACGGTCATATCTCTACTGGGTATGCTCGTGGGTATCCCCAAAACCTCCACCACTCGTGCATTGACTGACGGCCATGTAGGCAGGCAGCCTTGTGGTATCGCATATAACCTCGCCTTTCGCGACGTGGACCACACTCCTCTTCCTCCTGGCTGTACACCTAGCCACCAACTATGCCGCGGTGAAAGCCGTCCGTATGCGGTCTCTTAACAGACAACGAGCCAATATCCTCTTCAGCAGCATACTTCAACACGGTGTCGTCCTGAGCCCAAACGAGGTTTCCAAACGCGAAAGGATCTTCCACAGAGGTGACGTACTGCGCTGGTCGGACGACGAAATGCTCGGGCATTGTAAGATTGGCGTATCTCTCCAGGAAATGCTAGGCCGAATGGGCGAGCAAAATACGCAGACTGGCTCACTTGCGCTTCACGCTATTCAAATCTCCGAACTGCTTACCGTCTTCACCAGCGAGGCATACATAGCATGTCCCGCCGCATCCGCAGTCGACATCTCAATCGTACTGAAGGCAGGGTGTGGACCGAATGATCAGCTCAAAGCATGGGCGCACGCACTGTTGCTTGCGAAGAGAGCCCGAGATGGCAAAGGTCACTCGGGTAACAAGCCCAATACAGCATCAGCCCCGCCCAAGGATCGCCTGATTGCTGAGCTGAGGCAGACGTTGGAGGACGTCCGGGTGATGTTTGACAAGTACGGGAACGAGATGATGGGGAAGGGATGGGATCTAGATGTAGCTGCGATGGAGACAAGGGCCGGGACACGGTTGCAGATTGGGGTCCAACAGGTCGGATGACGAGATGGTTTGGACATGAACTGCCTTGCACAAGAGCCGTGAAACGAACGACGTGAAGGAGACCAAGGGAGCACCCAGAAGACCATCTTGTTGGGGACGACAGGTAACCCGATTGAAGCGCTCGCGTGTCGCAGGCTGTCTTGGGATCCAGGTCAAACGGTGCTCGGTAACGACGTCAGCAGGTTGACTCACCCACAGCCGCATGGGATCGGCACCAGCATGTACGGCTGGCCCTATGTTTGAAGCAGTTTGATGACCACCAGCATGTCTCTTAGCATTTTATTCTTTTTTTCCCCTCTCACACACTTTGCCAGCGCAGAGACATCAGTGCATGGCTCAAACAGTGGTTACGATCCACATCGGTCCGGTTTCATGTATACCTGGCGTCTCTTCGGCGGCCGGTGGCCGGTTCCGAAGTAATCAATGCTGGCGTCCAAGCTCAACACCACAATGTGGAGTGTGGACAGGCAATGCTGTGCGAAGAATGGAAACTAAGGCTAAATGCCATGAATCTCGTGACAGCTAGCAGCCATGTAACAGTGCTAGCATCAGGTTGGTATGTGAAGATTTGTTCAGACTCCTGGTAGGGAAGCTGGTCCCGAGGGCGTGGTCGTTGGGGCTCTAACAAGCAAAAACCCGCACATTACGGACGCCACCATGCAAGGAGAAGACATGTCGTTCCGACATAGCTGAGGCTCGAACAAGAGAGACTCGGCCAAGTTAGCATGTGGTTTCATGGATGGCGGCCCTCCGACCGGCGTGGGATGCGGCTAAAAAATGAAACCCCACGAAGCGGTGAAGCGGGTGAATCAATCGAATACGCGAGCAGAGGGGGGCCCACTGGCTGCGTCATGTTGTGTTCCTGAGGCTCCGAGCTTTTTTTTGTTGGCGGCTCAAAATTTTCGGTGCGGATTGATTTTGGTTGACCGTAGGGGCGTGCTGAGTCGATAGCCGGCTAGTGACGGTGTTGCAACGACAGCGCAGTCCTTCTAGAAGCGCCACAGAGGCAGCTTTGCGAAGCACAACAGGGTCGGCGCTTGGAGAAAGCCCGAGGAAGAAGCTCAACAGTATGTAACGCTACATTGAATGGGTGAGCCATGTCCGAGAGAAGGCTTCAAGGTGGAGTGTTGCAAGCGTTACGCTGGGCCATGCAGGAGGTTGATGGAGCGATGCTGGATCGACAGACAAGGCAATTGTGGCTGCACTAAGATGGTTTAGGCAAAATTCTAGAAGAGAGAAATCGTTCTGGAAGATTTCTTCGGTTGCACGGTAATGAATTGGCGAAGCAACAGGGATGAAGACGGGTGGCCTGATCATGTGGTAGCGCTGGTGGAACGTCAGCATTCCAGGCTTGGCAACGAGGACGAGGACGACGACAACGACGACGACGACAACAAGTACGAGGATAACAAAGGCAGTTTAGACGTGCATGGAGAGCAGCGATGGTGATTGCGTAGATCCTATGTAAAGCACAAAAGAAAGATGGCGTGTAGACGTCTGTTGGCACGGTGTTTGCTAGAGATTAGTGCTAGAGACGTGCTAGAAGGCTAGAAGAGGCGCCGGCGCATCCCAAGTGGATCATGGTTGGCTGAGGGGAGCATTGGAGGACGAGTTTGACCCCAGGCGTAGGGCCAGGGCCAAGTGTGTGGCCGTGCGGGCTCGGCTGGTGTAAGACAGTGCAGGCGTGATTGGCGAGGAAGGCATGATCAAGTGCCGTTGCGCGCGCACATCACGCGGCAGAAGGTGACATTGTCGACAAGTTGCTGCCGAGGGCTGCGCAAGGCATTGTGACAAAGCAAGCAATAGACGACATTGCCTGCATCACAAAGGAAGGTCTCCTCAGAGAGTCATAGGGTGGATTAGTGGGCGGGTGCCGGAAGCCCGCTGGAAGCCTTGCCTGTGGACATTCCATGAGCAGCAAGAGCACAAGAACAAGAAGAAGAACCAGAACAAGAACAACAAGAGTCGCGATTGCGTCTCCAAAGGGAAACTGGAGAAGGGTGTGGGCTTCTTTATCAGAGAAAAAGGGCCGAGCGGCGCACAAGGCTGGGGGGAGGCTATGGTAATCTATGCAGGCAGACTAGTGCCGGGCGTCGGAACCAGATGGGAATGGCTCGAGGTGGGTGAGGTGATAGCAGCAGTGGTTTTGGTGGTGCGCTCGTTCGCTCGGACAGCGACGACAGACGGCGGCTGGCGGTGATGATTTGTGCAGTCGCGGTTTGTCACGACAGGCAGGCAGCGCTCTAGGGGCTTTGTGGTGGCGAAAGAGGGCAGCGCAGTGTGCGCCAGGGGGCGGTTTCGGCAAGGATGACGATGCGGGCGTGCGTCTTCCAGAAGACGCCGGCAGCCAATCAGAGACCGGCAGCGACTGGCCGCTTTAACGGCGTTTGGGTGCCCTCAGCCATGGGCCCTCGATCCTTCTTGATGGCCAAACCGCTGGTGGGCCCTGGCGTGTGCGTCCTGACTGAGCTTTCCGCCCAAGCATTGACCCAAGACTCCCTGACTCTCCACTGCCGCTTGCTCAAAACCACGCTGAGCCGCACCTGTCCATACCCACGTCCTGACGCATATCGGCCTTTCTGTCTCACCACGCACTCGTCACAGCCCACAGCTGCCACCCAGTCTCCGCCCGCCGACCCACCCAACGCCTCTATATACCCGCCCATCGCCCTCGCCCTCGCCAGCACTGCCGCTGAAGACGCTCGATGCTGCCCTCGGATTTATAGCCTTGTCCTCCACCACTCCCACACCCACTAGGTTCGCCCGAACCGAGTGCCGCCAACGCCAAGCTGGCGCAACAACTCCAACTCTGTTCCTGTGACGCCCTCGACGAGCAGAGCAGGAAAAACGCCCGCCGTGTCTACAAGCACTTCTGGAAGAGCGTCATGGTCGCACGCAAGCCCGGCACCCACGCCCTGTCCATCACAACACACTCGACCCAGCACTCGTCGTCGTCGACATCATCCTCGCCCACGCCCTCGCTGGCCTCGCTGCATGCCCGCGACGCCAACATGGCCATGTCCGACTGCACCCCCGCCCCATTGACCGTCTCAATACCCAAGAACATCCAGAGCCCCCAATGCCGCAAACCAAACCTCCAGGAGATACTCAGCAACACCGCCCCGCCCCCCTACACCCTCACCTCCTTCATGGCCTTCCTGTCACAGAACCACTGCCTTGAGAACCTCGAATTCACAATGGACGCCTCCCGCTACCGCAAGCACTACTCCAAGATGGTCAACCGCCATCCCGGTACTCCCATCTCGCCCTTGTCTGAAGAGTGTGGCTACGTGCTCATGCTCTGGCGTCGACTCATTGACGCTTACATCCGCGAGTCCGGTCCACGAGAAGTGAGTCCACAAGAAACCAACCCTGCCCCAATAAGACATGCCGCTAACACAGCCCCAGGTCAACCTCCCAGCTGAAGTCCGCGACCAACTTCTCAGCCTCTCCGACACCTACGTCCCACCCCACCCATCATCGTTAGACAGTGCCGTGGCCAAGATCAACGAGCTCATGGAGGAGAGTGTATTGGTCTCGTTCCTCAACTCAGTCAGCCCACAGAGCGCTCACCCCGCCAGCCACGAGAGCTACGCTGGCAGTAACATCTCTCGCTCATCGACCCGCAGCTACGAGGAGCGGAGTCTCCTTTCCCGATCGTCACAGCCGCCCATGCCTGCGAAACAACGGGCATCGGCACCCTCATCCCTCACTTCCGGCTTCATGGCATCTCGTCCCTTCTCGCATTCACGCTTCCACTCCCAGCCCACCTCTTCCGGTCAAGCACCCACCCGCATCACCTCGGGCTACACCAGCGGCAGCGATGCATTGACTGACGACTCTGGCAGCGCCAGTAGTCCGTCGGGAATGAGCGACCCACTGACACCTCCTGGCACCCCGCCCATGAGCGATTACCCCATGGCCGACTTCCAGCAAGCCTACTACGACACAGGCTCAAACAGTGGCACCCCGAGTCCTCGCAACAGCCGGGGCGAGCACAACGGTCTTGCCAACGCCACCAGGGATAGCTGGAAGCGAGTAAGCAGCAAGTTGTGGCCCAAGAAGAAGAGCGGCAGCCAGCTCCGAGATGACGAACCAGGTGTTGTTGAGGGTGGTCTCTTCTAAGCCGCCATCCATTCAACCTCGTCATCCTCTTCACTCATACCAACATTTTCACATTTAAAAGCAGAGACGATCATGACGATGCAATCAGAGCGATTTGCATCACCTAAACCTTGCATATTGGGCTGCATAACCACCGGCGTAACTGAATTTCCACACCCGACTTCTACGGGCATGCGAAGGCGCAACTGGCTCACACGACCCGGCGAGGTTGTTTTCGGCATTTTCACTTCCCTTCTCAACTTCAGACTACTAGACATTTTTGCGAAACGGCGTTGGGAAACTTCCTGGCCACGCTTCCTATATCCACTTGGCGTGGCTAGGCCGAGGCGTTACCTTTGACGTTGCTTCATCATCAAGAGCATATCACGAATGACTTATTTGGGCGGACGGTTCTGACTTTCTTCTGTGTATCATTATGGCTACCTTTCACTTTTCCCCAAAAAAAACAGCGGGAAGGCTTTTTCTGTTCATAGGCATGGATGGGGGTGGATTGGAGTAGATACCAAAGCGTCCGAAACGCTAGAATCACGATTGTTACCATGTTGGTCACCAACACACAAAGTTTGTTCCCACTGGAACATGGACGTGACGTTTTGACTTCTACATCGAGCCATGACAAATCGACAGATGACCTCCTTTCCTACCAGCAAGTTGGAACTCGAAGCGCCTCCAATCCGATGCCTTGCATAGGAACTTTTTCGCCCGTCTGGGACTTGATGTAGATCCTCGCGTAACCTATGCGAAAGCGAACAAGAGAAAGGGATATCCCCAATCCACCATGTCCTCCGTGTTACTGGGACTTCCGTCGGTGGTCACATAGGACAGGAAGACTCCATTCTCATTTCCACTTGCATACAACTCGGCGGCATCCCTTGGATCCTTTCCCGCCCCTACTTGTACCCGTTGGGCTGGAGACGGTGTCCGAAATCCCGGGCGAATTAACTACTAGGTTAGGAAAGCCCTTGATGTGCTCTTACCTTCAGCTACGCCATTGATGTGCTTCCCGTGGCCACGGGTTGGGTAAGGGATGCGCTGGTCCCCGAGCGAGGTGCCCGGCGCGAGGGGAGCTGGGCGAAGAAGGATGTGCCATGTGAGAGGGAAAAACCGGTGTGTTGGGTGGTGAAATCTGGGGCTCGTGAGACAGGAAAGAGTGAACATGTTCCTTGCCAAGTTGTTGAGATGGATTCCCGCTGACGATAAATGTCATGGTTCATGTGACATCCTAGGCGTCCGTAATAGAACCTAGAATCTCGTCTGTTCTATTTTCACACATGTTGCGTTCTACTCCGGCTCCGAACTACCCCTAACCAAGGCGTAACTTGCTCATCATCACCCGCTCCATCCTATAGAATCCAAACTCTAATCACTACATCACATACATAGCACACCGATCAGGCTCTCTCTCCCCAGCTTACCAGCTCCAAAGACTTGCAACCGAGCCACCAGCACCCGTCCGCCGACCCCAAAATACAGTTTAACATTCCCAATACCATTCCATGGCCCATGTCCCGTGGCTGCGGAAACCATGTTCGTTTCCAGAACACATCTCCCAATTGTCACTGCTTGCCAAGTCTATTCCACCTTTCTCGTGTCAACTGCCAGCAACTGTGCCGCAAAGGAAGCGAAACCGAGTAATGTTGGTGGTGGCGTGGGTAGGAAGACCATGCACAACTCTTCCGTCCACGAGGTTGGACTTGTTTCGTTTCCATTCTTTGACATGCCTTGGGCAACTTTGCACGTGGAGTTGCCTTGCATTGCATTGCTGTTCCGTGGTACCGCGAACGCCATTACGACGTTGGTGAATATGAGCCAATGTGCCACGTAGAGATGCAGTGATACATGTATACGGCATGACTTTAGATTCTAGATGTTGTCTCAATGGTGCATCGGTGAGGTTTGTAATGTGCTATATTGTGGCCTGGACGTTGTGTTGTTGAGCGCTTACGGCGGTTACAGGCCAGGGTTCTACTTCTCCAGGTGGGTAAACTCTACTTGTTTCAGAGATGGTACCTTGAGGCCATGTTCAGGCGTGACATGTTTCACTCCAACTCTGGTGGAGAGAATGACTCGATACTTGCTGGGGTTCCATGTCCGATCACGATGTTGCTCGGAGAAGGTATTTGTGTTCTTGTGTTATGTTGGCGTGTGCTGAATTGCGACGCTTGGAGCACAAGACCGCACGGTGCAAATCCTTGGTTGGAACCATGGAGCTTTGCGTGTTGCTGATATTGCTACAAAAGCTGCTTTCTTCACGGTGGTTGATGCATGTGATCTGTATTTCAAGTCATGAAGGAAAGACGCAAGGTAGGCTACATGATTATCCAGTGCGATTTCCAATCAACCCATCTGTTGCAGCATCGCAGCCCATCGTAACTAAAAGTGACAACGCACTGCATGCATCTGCTCGATTTTATTCAAGATGTCAATCCACGATACGTGGCTATTCAATTCCCGCAACCATCTTCCTTTATTCCCACATTCTACCGTGAGTAACACCGACCTCCTTCCCTATCCACCCAAGCTTCTCGGCACTTGTACCCAGCGCACAGCCTCCCGCGCGGCCATTGCATTGCAGACGGACTTGCCACCAGCACGCCGTCCAAACCTACCAGTGACGAATATGTTCCAAGCCTGACTATGGGATACCAAGAGGAGCCGACTAACCACTCGACGGCAACACCCGTTTGCCGATGCTTGATCGACCCCCGCGGAGGTTGAAGAGAAAGCAAGGCTGTGATACGTCAATGTGCAGGTACTATTGCTACCTAGGTATCAACGGACCTGAACATTGTGAACACTCCACTTGGCCCAGTATAAGCTAACTGCTAGTACACAACCAGCCTTGCATTTGCATAGCTATTACCATCGAAGGGAAAAAAAAGTCGCGCAGGTACGATGACGAAGCTTGTGCAACGTAAACCACGTCCCTGACCAGGTTTGCGCAGCTTACCCCTCATCTCTCCTCATCATCGTGCACCTGCATGGAACACATGCAACCTAGATACCAAGAGAGGGGGGTTCACCGAAAAGCAAACACCACAGTGGCAAAACTTCTCGAAGCCTTCTAGAAAACCGTCGCGTTTCGCTGAAGATAAGCCACAAGATTCGCAAGTGACGTTAGGATCGTAATCGACAGCCTAGTGTTGACGATCATCTCAGGATACAACAGCAGCGTCGTGGGGCACCAAAATGTTACTGATCTTCGCTCGGTAGGCGGTGCGAAGCTACAGACTTGCGCAGGTGCTGTTCACGTAATATGCAATCAGAGGTGCTTGCAAGTCCCTTGCAGCGCCTCGCAAATAGGAAGATGAGGAGCTGGGTGGATGCAAGAAGTTTGTCTTAGCATTCCCGACCCCGCACGACGTTAGGGGCGCAGCTGAACCACGACCTACGCCATGTTGCGTCGAAAACACCGAATCGCACGTTTCAATGGTCAAATCTGCCACTGACCAATGGATGTAGGATCCGCCTAAGCATGCAACTCCTTCTTCCACCCGCCTACAGTGAGTTAGCATCAGAGTTCCGCCAATTCCTCTTTCCCATTAGTGTCTTCTGCCGGAGCAAAAGCAGCGCACACTGATCGTCGCCTTCCCGTTGAGGTGAAGATGGACAGCTGTGTCAGCGGACCACGACACTAGTGAGGGGACAAAGCAGGGCCAAAAGCAGCACGCCGCTGATCGCACGCGCCATAAGACACGATCGTGTGTGACGAGAGGCACTAAGGGGCAACTGCCGTTAGTAGTGGGCTTCCCAATGGCCGTAGTTTGCTGATCTTGGTGAGTGTGTGTGGTGGTTTATCGGAGGACAGGTCGGAGTTGAGAGGTTACGATTGATAGCGTCTTGCAGTTATCGATGATGGCGATATGAATTAATTAAGCATAGCCTAATAAGCGATACACTATGGTTGGTCTCTTACCGGCTTGCAGGCCCCTACTTTGTATGTACATCGGTGTAGCATTTGGGATGTGTTCCGAATACCTATTGTCTTTGCTGACAACTCCCGACCCCATTAAACTTCACGATCGGTAGAGACCTCCGTGTTTGCGCTAAACTTCTCATATCAAAGAAAACGACATGATGCAAATTCCAAGTCCCCACCCAGCTAATGGACACACGGGTTGTTAGTGCATTCATCATGCCGTATAATGTGTATATGCCATGTAAAGGGCTAGAGACATTGCGGCACGATACACCGCACCTGCATCAACCCCATGCCGCATCACGATCACCGTTGCGATCGCGATCGCAGTTGTGATACATGTGGATACCAGCACAGGCACAGTAAGAGAGTGATGAGCTCCCTCCCTTACCTCATAAAATTCTAGACCTTCCAAAGTGAGCAATCAATTCAATCAAACTCCGCCGCACAGTTTGACCATCGGGCCTGCTCCCACGTCTACAGTAGGAAGGTTGCCGTACACATGGAATATCGGCCGACACTCCGATCGATGATGAGACCCACGGAAATCAACACCATGTGCTATCGGTCCTACGTAAACTCACGATACCACGTACACTTTACTCAGACCACGTGCAAGCACGCAATATGAATCGTCTCCGTCTCCGCGTTGCAGCAGATACAGAACCCACTGACTGACCGATCCGGCCCGTTGACTGCCATGGTGCCGGCTGGGCGCATGCCTCATCTTTCCAATATAGTTCTTTAATCTATCCTGCTTACCCGCACTACCCAGCAAACACGAAGTACGCTCGCTCTACATGCCTTACCCAATCTAATTCTAGGTTACGCGAACCCGACGGACTGGGTATAGAGATTATCGAAGACTGATGGAACATGGTCTTATTGTTGCTGAGCCGTCATGTCGGTTGTTGGGGATATCATGTACGACATATTGCTGTAAAAGGAAGGTAGAAGTTGGGCATGTGTTAGTGTCATCGGGAATCTGTGTGTTGAAATCGCTACTTCTACCTGAGTGTGCGAATTCGTGTTGATAAGTAGTAAGTCATTCGTTCGATACAGATCGCGACTGGGACATGTGGAAAAATTCGATTCCTAGTATCACGCTCTGTCATCTGATTCCAATCCTATGGAGTAAGATACTCCCTCGATGACGTTGAATCAGAATCATGCAAATAAGAGTTGTTATTTATGGAACGGTTTTTATTGCAGGAATGGGAATAATCAACGGCATTTCCATACAGAATGGAGCTTTCACATCGCAAGCGAGCTTGTGGCATAGGGGGTCCCATGGCTAATTTTCTTGCGATAGCATAACCATGGATGATGGCTTGAAGGTACGTTTCTTGGATGGATCTTTGTACACCTGCATGTTCGATATGTCTTCAACTGACTGGTCAGCATATGCAATCAAGCCTATTGCTCAAGCTTGTTTCTTTTTCAAACTTAACTGCGCTTTCTTCATCGATGTCAACGCTGATTTCATACGAGCTTGTACTGGTCGCTTCACCAGTGGCGAGAACAGCGTTAACAGTCACGTTCTTGGTCATGTCCTTGCTGGTATTGGTAGTCTTACCGAATGCAACGCGCGGTGAAGGAAATTACAAAGGACTCAGGAAACAAACAAGTCAAAACTTGAGAGGGGAAGAGAATCTTCTGGCAACGGTGGTGAGATTTAATTCTATGTTAGCGTAGTGGAGAAAGTGTATGTAGATATCGTTGCTTCTAGTTGAGATATCAGTCGATAAGCAGATATCGTTGGCGTTATAGATGTAGCGGTGGACTACGTCAAGGAGATTTATTGCTTATTGACATTGGGTTCGACATGTGCATCAGCCTATACGCCAACAGTCTACGTGTTTTATGATACTGCTTCCACTAGCCGACGGGCTCCACAGTGAGAAAACTGAAACTCCATCGCTTGTTACCATTACCAATTTCCGTTGCGCACCCCTTGGAGTATACGAAAGAGAAACACAATGAATCAAAGAGTCCAACTCCATATTCCAATGACATAAGAGAGGGAAGGAAGTCGGAGGACGCGCTCGAAAACAAAGCGGTGACGTAGGAAGCCTAACCACACGTACGAAAGCTGGTATGTAACCAGTACGCGAGCGCACTTAATTCGAAGAACACAGTGCGCCGTAGACTGAGATTACAACAACACATCCCACGAGCGCGACGCATCAATATTGAGTTCGGGATCCCCCAGGGCTGAGTCGAAAAGAGCCATGTCCGAACACGACAGTATTTCGTGTGATTTACCGATCGTCGGTGTCAGGGCGTCTCGGTGTAACGGTGCAGTGCGCTCGTTTCGTGTGTAAGTGAGGCGTGGGCAGTGGAGTGAAGGACCAACGTGACATGTGTGATTGGGTCATCGAGATTTGAGATGATAAAAGTTTCGAGCCATACGAAGGAGTATGCTCGCTACGAAGTTCAAGCCCCGCACTACTACAGTAGTGATCGCAAAAGCAGCAAGTACGTCGCGGTTGGACTTGTGTGTTACCGATACGCAAGGGGGAGATCCTACGGGGATCCTACCCAGACTATCGGACGTATTGGTGGAGGGATACGGAGGTCCGGACCGTCAACACTATAGGAAGGTATTGCCAGCTATGGGACTAGTCCATTTGCCCTTTTTGGCTGCTCGCATCTCAGCGTACAAGGCTGGATTAATGCCTTTCTTATGACACTTTTTGAGCTCAGCTTCAGTCAAAGTACTCGTGTCGAAGTCGCTTGCACTCCATTTACTGCTTCCGCTTGATTTTGACCCAGATCGACTTCGCTCGACGTTGTCAAGTATAGACTGTAGAGAGCGTTCTTCTGGCATGGATCGTTGCTCCTCCGATAGAGAAGTCGTTGATCTTGAAAAGTTGGATATGTGAGCGGAGGTACGATCAACAGAGGTCGACTTTGCTATAACCAGGCGAGTAGGGCTCGGAGGAGGATCTGGCGTCTTATCTGTCAATCTTCGAGGCATCATTTTTCGAAACAGCGACTGCGGTGTATGATGATCAAGGCTCCCGTACTCCAAGGGCGTTTCTACGGGCGTAGACGTTCGCCTCGAGCTTCCACTTGAAGAGTGCATCGACGACGGCTTAGACATGATACTTGGTGGAGGGTTGGTAGGCGGATCATCTTCCAGGGTAAACCAATCTGGCGAAGGGGCCTCGGCTTCAGGCGGATCGTGGCCATAGATGCTCTGATCATCGTCTCCCGTTGTGGTCACTGAGTTGATAGTCTCCAACGAAGTCTGTCGTCGCAGATGCGGAGGAAATCGCTTGATGTTGCTGATCTCTCTCTTGTTGTTTCTGTATGATATGAGGCCGCGTGGGTGTCGCCGTGAAGACGGCGGCTCAAGTGGGGGATCCGGATCAGGTGACGGTACATCTTGCACCTCCTGACTTCGAAACGGACGAGAAAACTGGCGAGCGGGATTCTTTGGCGGAGGCCCATCGACTGGATGCGACCGGAGCGGATTGACACCTGATGAAGTGGCAGGACGACTTGTGGCTTCACCGTCAAGCGAAGCAGATCGACTGCGCGCTATTGGAGGTGGGGCTGCTTCATCTAGATCCTCGTCGGACTCGTCAAAAACATAGGTTCGGTGGTCCCTGTACTGCTTCTGTGCTTCCAGAGCGGCCCTAGGTGAGCGACGGATGGCAGGCGGAAGGGCGTCGTCAACGTCCATGGCAGTTTGTGTGAGGTTGTATCATGACATCTGGAAAAAGGAAAATAGGATGTGAAAATACCCCGATACCAGCTTGCACGTCGGGCCCGCCCAACCACCCAATGCACATCAATCATGACGCAGAACGGGCTGCCAGAATCCTATGGCGTGGGTTAGCGTGGATCGGAGAATGCCTGTACCTTGCATAGCGTTCACGATGAGATCCGTCAACATGTCAGATGAGATTTGGTGTTGAGCTTTAGCGCAGATGCAACAGACGCGACGCTGATTGTAAGTCGTTGATTTCAGTAAGCCGTCTTGTGGAAATGGGCAAACAGCATCATCGTCTCCATCGAGGCCGAATGAGATGCGGAGACGGACGGCAGGATACCTGTCGATTACGCGGGTGGCTAAGGTTTTCGGCCGTTTTGGCCGTTGGAGACTGGCCAACTGGGCCAACGGTCGAGCCCATCACGTGCCTTGGCTGAGTTGATACTTTGTCGGCCATGGTTTTCGGCGTCACTCGAAGCAGGCGGGCAGTCGAAACGCGTTTCAAGCGCGCAAGACGTATCAGCAGCTAGTTGGGACAAGGATGGTGAGTTGGAGTGGCTCCGAGCTGATGTTTCGACTGGAGGCGGGACCTGACAGGCCAGCAGCGCTAGGGCCAGGGACGGACTAGTGGATTCACCAACAACCGCAGGTCCACGGGCGCTCCTTACTTAGTTGAGTTGCACTGTCGCTGTCCACGCGAACAGCATGTATGCCACAACCACGGCCATAATCGATTCGCCGCGCACAGTACGTGTCCGCTCATCATGAGCAACGACGTGCCCACGCCCATCTCGGACGAGGAGGTGGTGGCACTCACCAAGGCGGCCTTTGAGCACTCCCGCCAGGACATCAACCATCGTGCGGCCGCCGAGACGCCCCGGGAATTGCAGCAACAGCAGCCAGGTATTACGATTGACCTGGGCCACAAGAACATTGCCCGCCTGCCGGACGAGGTCATCGATGTCATCCGGGCCGAGATTGAAAGGTACACACGCACCCGCCGCCCGCGCTTGCCTCCGCTGCCTTCGACTGTGGGAGAGACATGCTGACATGACAGACTCGCTCTTTCCCACAATCTCCTCTCGACTCTCCCGTCCCGCCTTATCGAATGCAGACGTCTCCGCTACCTCAACGTGCGCTACAATGCCATGCGCGAGATCCCCAATGCCGTACGTTGGCCCGCTGCAACACACTGCACAGCAAGCCTCCACTGACACTACCCTAGATCCTCGACATGACCTCGCTGGAGATCCTCGACGTGAGCAGGAACAAGATCAGGTCCATACCGTCCAAAATCTCAAACTTGACCTCTTTGAAGGTGCTGGCAATCGCAAAGAACAAGATTGAGGAATTGCCCGTCTGCCTGGGCGAGATCAACAGCTTGCAGGTCCTTAAGCTAGACGGCAATCCGCTGGTCTTCCCCCCGCCAGACGTGTGCACCATCAAGGACAACGCCCCCTCACCCGCCAACGAGAACGAGCGAGATGCCGTCATAGCCACCCAGGTCAAGCGCTTCATGCGCCAACACATTTCAAAAGAGCGCCAGCGGAGCGAACTGGAAAGGCTGCGCGTCGAATCTTCTGGTGACGAGAGCTGGACCGAAAGCAACCCGGAGACACCCCGCCCGTCCAAGCGAGCCAACGGGGGACGATTCCCCGTGAGACCCAGTGTAGGCAACATCGATGGCTTCTCTGACACCAAGGCCGACTCACCTGGCTTGCCTGTCCCACCTATCCCAGTTCGTTCCCACTACCGTGTCGGATCTACAACGAGCAATGGAAACGGCGCCGGCATCGTCGTTTCAAAGCGGCCCCCAGTGTCTCCCCTCGCCCTGACAAACGGAAGCAATGAGCGTAACCGAAGCCAAAGTGAAGGCTCAGGACCTTCGTCACACCGCCAGAAGCGAATGGGCATATACACTAACAAAACATCGGAGCTGGGTTCTGTTGACGAATTACGGCGGACAAGTCACTTCCGCGGCTTCAGTCAGGGCATTGTTGTTCCTGCTCATTCTGCTGCCAACGGTCTATCAGGCCCAGCAACCGCTGGTGCTTATGGAGATACTGGTACCGTCAGATCTCTCGCAAACCGCCCACTATCTGATGTGCGCGAACACCGGCGGAACTCGCGTGCGCCAGACATTGTCGTCGAGGCTGCAAAAAACTTCCTCTATGCCATATCCCAGCTGCACGACTGCGTCTCACACATGGTACGCTCAATCAAATTGACAGCTAAGACGAAAGAAAGTCTGCGCCGTAAAGAAGACTTTTATCGCAGATACTCGACCACCTACCTCAATATCCGTGCGCTGAACGAGGTGTTGCACAAGTTCGACAGGTTGGTCGAAGAGGACGAGGAAGACGCACAGAAGCTCTCTAGAAGCGTATACATGTATGCTCTAAGATGTCTCGAGTCTTTCATGTCCATCAGTCTCTCAATCGCCGAGAATCGCGTTGAGATAACCCAGAATGCGAATGCACACATTATGCGGACTTTCCTGTTCCTGCAGCAAGCCAGTCTGATCGAGATGAGGAACGCCTGTTCGATTTTGGGTGCGCAGTTCAAGGATACTTCGGTAGCTTCGCGCCGGCCTAGCAATGTCGACCCAGTGGCTACAGTACGGGCACGCCCATCAAGAGTGAACCGTCGTTTCCAGACATCGCCGCCACAGCGAAACGGCGGCTATCAGATGCCACCACCAGTCATCTTGCACAGCAACGACAATAGTCGTTCCAACACCCTGACAAGCATTAGTGCCGCAACACCGCGCTCGGGGGAGTCATTCTCAACACTTGCTCCGTCCATGACACGGTCCAACACGCTGACCAGCAGTTTTGACGAAGCAGACGAAGATGCTCAATTTGACCGGGTCTACACGAAACTGAGAAATGCATCCGACAACTGCAGAAACTCCATGCCACAGATTACGCGTATGATGCGAGAGCAATTTGATGGTCTACGACGTGATCTTGACACCGAGGATCCACGAGTGAAGGCGCTGGCGAATCTTATCGACAAAAGCAATGATGTCCAACAAATGACGAATCCCCTCGCTGGCCGTCTATCACAGATGCAGCTTAAGGACAGCTACACCCGCAACCAGCCCGAATTCTGGCAACAATGCATGGGTTTCATCAAGGTACGTATACCCATGTTTGTTTCGAATCGCAGTTTTGAGAACAGTACGTTGACTCAAATTTGTTTCAGGCTTGGCAAGAACTCGCTGCAGCGTATACTCAGCAGGGTAGAGAACACAAGCTGCTCTCTGGCGAGATCAAACAGCTTATGCGGCCACTGCATAAGATGGTAAAGGAGGCCAGTTTGGCTATCAATGACAGTCCTTGGTCGCATCTTACCAGTAACAATCCCGGCCTAATGGGTCCGCCGAGCCTGTCGTCCATCACTTCACGCACCCAACCACCTAGGTTTATGAAACAGCCCAGCGGAACCATGTCTTCGAGCGGTGGACCTTCGTTCCCAGGCCCCATCAATACGTCCATACCTGCGATGGCTTCGGTCTTCTCTGCACAGCCGTACTCTACGGCAAGCTTCGGTTCGCAAGGCTCCGGTGGTTATGGCACTCCAGTCCCGGCGACGCCACTCAGCGCCGCTCTAGGAGCCGCAGCCCAAGCGACTATCCCAAATACCCCTCGCGTTTCTCAGGGTTCCAACACGCTCAACGTCTTCGAGCGAGCTGATCGCCTGCTCAGTCAGACAAGTCGTCGCGTTTGACATGTATAAGCTCTATATACCGGCTTCCGTCTATCATTGGCCTCAACTGCGTATGGCAATGGATTGATATGTACATTGTCTATACCTGCATAGGTTGTGTCGATGCGTAGCAGCGCACGTACGCATTCGTTTGCTTTTCTGATTTCTTTTATGCTTGTTTTTTGCCAGAGAATGTTTCTATTTGCATACCATTAGCGACGGCGTTTGTCCGGATTTCACTCTTTTCATACTATGATGGCATATCGGATTGCATATCGGACATGGTGTTTGGAATGGTTAACAAGGTTCATTACTGCATAGTAGGCGTTTCTTGTCTTTGGTCTTATGGGGTGGGATGGAGTGGCTGGATGAACGGCTGGACGGTGGGTTGAACCTCTGGTAGGATGATATGGTGCACATATGACACGTCTTAATGTCTACAATGCACGGTCGGTCGGTCGCAGGAGATACGTTCCGTTTTGCCCGCATCAATCATTACGAAGTACATGGCGCATGCAACCATGATTCTAGGAAGAAGAAGCAAATCTCAATGTGCATAACTTGCCCACATGTGTAAATACTTTCTAAGAAGCTCAGGTCTGTTACTTTGACTCTTGTGGAACTACAGCAAAGAGCTCAACTTTGCCTAAGACAGCTTTGATCTCCATAGATCCTTTTCTCACCACTGCTTGTACAGCCTTCACTTGCCTAAGATAGTGTACAGGATATCTTGAAACAAACATGACAAGTTCAAGACACCGAGAGTATTTGTATTTCCTACTCTGCTTTCTCTAGATGTCGCTACATCATCTTCAACAACGCCGCCTAGGGACCAGAAGAACCAGGAGAAAGTTCCCGCCTAAGAGCAGCCAAGCCGCCCACTCAATACCGGTAACGTCAGGACGGTGAAGGATGATGCCGTTGCACCATTTGCAGCTCCGGCAGTTGGCCAGCCCCATGCGAGCAGTTCGGTTATCCAACCTTCTGACCTAGCCGCTTAGAACCGCTGTATAGCCTCGGAAAGCATGAGCGAGGCAAGCAAGAAGGCACAGCTACCGCATCGTCATCATCATCACCACCGCCGCCATCGCCAAACAGCCCGCATCGACAAGATAACGCGATACTGCCAGCAGCCTAAACCAACATGAACACAAAGATAACGACGTTCTACCCAAAAGCCTTTATGGTTCATGTTGGCGACCCCACGACTGGCATCGTCATTCGTGTCTCGCAGCTAGTTCCTACAGATAGGTTGACACTGTACTCGACGTGTACTTGGATTTATTTCTGGACAAAGTGGCCGAGCGAATTGAATTCGATGTCAAGGAGACAATGCTGCGAACATGTCCGGTCACGGCTATGGTGCAACAGTCGTCTCTAAGGTGGCGGAAACTACCCGAGGCAACAGGATGCGTACGACTCCACTTTAAGTAATCCGGTCCAGACATGTCTTGAGTCGTCTGTCCTGCGCATGAAGCGCCACACCAGGATTCACTTCGGCGAATAGGGTGTTTGTGGCGACAGCTTAAGCACCTTCCGTCCTTCTGACACAGGTGATGGCGGCATGAGAAGCGGCCTTTTACATGCTGTGTAGCCTCGCGGTGCAGGATATTTCCGATCCAGCCAGAGATTCCATAGCATGACTGAAGCTGTACTTGATGACCAGTACAGCATCAATGCCGCAGGAAGCTCTTGACACAAAGGGCCGATTAATAGAGAAACAAAAAGTAAAGTCCTCCGAAGCACACCAGGCCACCTCCGAGATCCGTCGCTTTCGACAGTATTTTTCGTAGTATAGATGTTTGCAAACATAATGCCTGATGCGATGAATGGGAGAGCCCCCGTGGGGTCCGGAACAAGTAGATCCTGGAACCAGAGTATGCCTTCCGCTGCCAACGAAGGCTCGAACCATGCAGTAGATGTGACACGTCTAACAATTTCACCGGCTTCGTTCGTCATGGTTGCACCTTGGCCATTAATGGCCGCAACCGCCATACCTATCAGACCATCATGGGCGCCGCATTTCTGCCGTATGACCTCAGCCATAGCGATGAATATGGGAAATTGGAACAATGTCCAACTAATTTGGCCACGTAGACTGACGTTCCACCTCTTGTCCAAAGCCGATATCGTGTCATTTACTTCTTTCTTCACCGTTAATTTGGCCTGCTTGATGGTTCGGAAGTTACCACGCTTTAGTATCTCGTCACGTTTCTGGAAAGCAAGCGCTTGTCGGAGCGGATGGAGACCAATATACCGTGCCATGAGGGCGCGCGAGTAGGTTCCAGCTGTAGTGACAAGAAGACCGCGAACAAGGAAGGCGGTGAGGGGTATGGCAGCATACCATGGCACGGTGGCGTGGACGAGCGACATCAGCTCGTGGGGAAGGTACAAGAGGGCATCGGCGACGGGACCTTGTCGCGGGGTCGAAGCATGGAAGGCGCGTGTTGGCTTGGAGTATATTGGAGGTCGAGAGGGGATAGAGGTGCGCGAGAGCCATTGGCATGCTGGCTGCCGCAAGAGGCGCGACGACAGCATGTTGTGATAAATTTGGGATGCTTCAACTATCTAGTCAAATGTCCGACTCGCGAGAGAAAGAGGCTCCTGCTAGCGCGTCAGGGTTCCATGCTCTCGGGCCGGGGCCAGGAACCGATGTCATCCCACCTGAACAGCTGTCGCTTTGCCTAAACATTTGTCCATGGCCTGAGTCTTACGCTGCCTGTCTCCTCCGCCGTGCCTCCATTCGGTGTCGCTTCGAGATGGGTCTTTTACCCATCCTCCTCTCGCTACTAGTGCCTGCACTCTTGGCTACCGTCTTTCTCCCCAAGACCCTGCGCTTTGCTGCGGAACTAGTGGGACAACACTTGCGTCGATCTTCCCGTACACGACGAGAGCTGTTACTCGCCAGGGTAGCAAGCGAGACCAAGACATTCGAGGCGCAGCAGAAGAACAAAAAGAAAGAGGATGAAGACTGGGAACAAGTTGGAAACACACCTCCTAGTGGTACGGTGAAACATGGCCAGGCTGACAGTGAATGGGATGGTATTGTCGGCTTCTTCCACCCTTTCTGGTACGCGTGGCATATTCTGAAGTGCTGCTGTATGGTCGCTGACATGCTGTTTTTACAGCAACGCAGGAGGCGGTGGTGAGCGAGTCCTATGGGCTGCGATCCGAGCACACCAAAAGCGTTGGCCAAAGGCTACCTGCATAGTCTACACCGGTGACCATGATGTCGACAAAGCTGCCATTCTCAAACGTGTCAAAGATCGTTTCAACATCCAGCTACACCCGCCGACCGTCCACTTTCTCTACCTCACAACCCGCGACTGGGTACTCGCAAGCACATGGCCGCGTTTTACACTACTGGGCCAATCTCTCGGCTCCCTCGTCCTTGCCTACGATGCCTTCAGCCTCCTTGTACCGGATATCTTCATAGATACCATGGGTTACGCCTTCGCTCTTGGCCTGTCGTCCTTCCTCTTCCCAACCGTACCCACCGGTGCATACGTACACTACCCGACCATTTCCACGGATATGCTCGATTCGCTACAAGTTGGAGGTCAAGGTATAAATGCAGGAACAGGCACAGGATATCGGGGTATGGCGAAGAAAAAGTACTGGCAACTCTTTGCAAAGCTATACAGCAAACTCGGTAGCACCATTGATGTGGTAATGACCAACTCCACATGGACGCAAAGCCACATCAAAACTCTCTGGGAGCCATATCGTATCAAAAGGAGCAAGTCAATCGACATCGACGTCGTCTTTCCGCCCGTAGCTGTTGAAGAAGTCATAGAAGCCGTCCCAGTCTCCGAGTCCAGCGAGAAGAATCGTGGCCCTTACCTCCTCTACATCGCGCAGTTCCGACCGGAAAAGAATCACAGACTTATTCTCGAGGCCTTCGCATCATTCCTGCATTCCACACCTGAACTTCCAGCATACCCCAACCATACCCCGAAGCTCGTCCTGATTGGCTCAGTACGAAACTCTCACGACGATGCGAAGCGTGTCTACGAGCTGAGGTTGCTAGCGCATGAGCTACACATCAAGGAGAATGTGGAGTTCATATGCGACGCGCCGTGGCCGCAAATGCTCGAGTGGATGCGCAAAGCTAGTGTGGGAGTGAACGCCATGTGGAACGAACATTTCGGTATTGGTGTGGTGGAGTATCAAGCTGCTGGTATGATCTCTGTGGTCAACAACTCTGGTGGGCCTAAGCTAGACATTGTGATTGAGGTCGATGGAAAACCCACTGGTAAGTCTGATGCACATCACTCTGTCAAATCTATATTATTGCTAACGTACAACCAAGGTTTCCATGCCACCACTGCAGAGCAATACGCCGACGGCTTCCGCAAGGCCCTTACTCTTTCACCCGAAGACACACTCGACATGCGACAACGGGCTCGAAGGTCATCTGAGCGTTTTACTGACCAAGTGTTTGTGGACAAGTGGCTGACTAATGCCGAGAAGCTTGTTGCTCTGCAAATCAAGCGGGCGTCGAGATGAGAGTCAACTAGCCAACTGGGAGCATGGCGTTATACTGAACAGCATGGGATTTCTTGATACCACACATGAGCATTGGGCGGTTGCATCCTAGGAGTCAAGCATACGATATATATTCAATTTCTTGCACCTGCATATCAAGACCATAGTATGATACGTGTGACGACCACAGAGTTGATGAATGAGATTGGGGAGGAACACGTGAGGGTGGTGCAGAATAAGTTGTGTCTTATTCTTGTTCCTCTTTCTAGGAACTCAAGCTACATAACGATATTGAATAAGTCATCCATCGTAAGGAGTACGAAATCCACGATTGATTCTCCCAGAACTTGTTCCAAGCCATCCACAGATGTCTTCACATTGTGGAGCATAACTTTTCGTAACACGAGCATTAAGCGGCCAAATGCCAATCGGTAGATAGTTACCAAGAAAGTGCAACGTAAACAGCATGATTGCAGCAGAAGTGGACAAACATCAAAGTGGCAGGACCAGCCAAGCCAACGGAAGCAGTGGGGATAGCAAGTCAGATCACAACCGCTCAAGCTCCTGAAAGCGCTCAACAGGGTCGGCAAAAGACCGCGTCAAGCCTACCGAAGCCCAAAAGTCGTCACTAACATCTTCTCTGCGCGCAAGACGCTCCAGCAACGACCGCGCGTCACGGAGCTCCTGATCTAGTGGCGGCGGCGGCGGTGAGTCGGCACGGACAAGTGGAGGAATGCTCTCGTTGTCGCTGGCGCTCGCAGCTTCCTCTGAAGGTCCATCAAGCTGTGGTATTTGTGGCCTCTGCGCCACTTCTGTCTCGACATCTCTCCAAATGCCCGAGTTGTAGAAGCTGCGAACGACTTCGCTGGCGTCTCGGGATCGGTCGATTACGCGGAGTGAGTAACGCTCTATATCTCGCGCAGGAGGCTCGTTGGAGAAATACGACGGCCGCATTCTTCGGCGAGGCTCAGCCGAGTGTGAGATACCCAAGCGGTTTCTAAAAGCCTCTGTGCCTGTACGACGACGTATACTGCCACGTATATCCATTTCTTCTTCTTCTTCTTCGGTATCTGATGCTGTGTCATCCTCCGAGGTATCGCATGCCCGCATGAATTGTTCGTTTTGTGGAGGTGAGTGACGTCGGGATGGCACTGTAAGATGAGTTTGCGAGGATGCCGCCGAATTGGCACTTCCCGCTCGCGAACTGGTATGCGAGTTTGTGAATGAGGCTGACGCTGCGGCTGATGCAAAGGATGACCCCGCAGTTGGTGCGACAGGGTCGTCGACGACAGTGGTGAGAAAACTGTCCCATTGCAACTGATCGTCAAAAGGGCTGACACTGCGATTCCGGTCGCCCAGGCCGTCCAGTGTAGCAACAGGGCTCCAAGACTCGCGCAAGGAGCTGGCGGGTAGCGGTCCATCCGCAATAGTACGGCGACCCATCCTGCGTAGTGGAGGGAAAGCTACGGCGTTGTTCTCGCCTGTCTCGTGGCTTTCCTCGGGCACATTCGCAGTGTCGCCTCGCGCCCCAGATGGGTCAGCACGGGGACTCTGGGAACGTGTTCGCGTTGATCGTCCAGTGGCGCGACGGTATGAAGTGTACCCTCGCAGGCGTGAAAAAGGGTCTTGCGCATCGCGTTGTGCTTCTGCTTCTGACGTCCGCGAAGCTGCAGCTGGCGCAAATCCTGGGGTGAAGGCTGCTAAGGGGCGCTCGTGGTCGGGAGTGGCGCGCATCTCGTGGGCGCGCATGTAGCCATCAAGACGACTGCGCGAACGGCGCACGCTGCTCTCGTCGCGCTGTAGAGTAGGTGGGTGCCTCGAAGCCTCGTTGCTGCGGTATTCGGTCCTCGAGACTTCAGGAACAGGTGGCGGCGCCAAACGCGCGCGATGTGACGAGCGAGGTATCCACTCGATATGCGGAGCAGAGATGAGGAAATCGGTATCGAGTGTGCTGCGAGGACGCGGTGATCTGTTGGGTCTTGCGCGGCGCCGGATGGGTGAGCGTGAGCCGGCGATGTCGGCTCGAAGTACATCTTTCTCCTTTGCTTCCTCGCGCTTCACATTCCATCCGATCGGTATACCCATTGCGCAAGATACGTGAAGTTAGGGATTCCAAGAAAGATGGGTGTGGTTGCCGTGTGGATGGTGACGCGCCGGATGATGCTAATGGGGATGGGTCGGAGAAGGAACTAGGGCGGCGCACGTCGCAACCGCCTAGAACAGAACTGTGAGGCTGAAGCGTCTGGGGGAGGCGCAGCCCCTCGACATAAAAAATCTACATCGTCGGGCATTGTCTGACCAATCTCTATATAGCAAACACCTTTGGCTCTAGACACGAAGCTTGTGCACTTTACTACAGTACACAGCCTGGAGTTCCTACACCAAACAAGTCGACGTCTTTAGCAGGCGCGACTGTGACCGCCAAGCCGTGGCTGCCTCTCACGCTAAGGGCGCGCCTGTCTGCAGCTTCTGGCCCACTCGTTCTAGTGAGTCAACACGCATCTGCAGGTACCTCGTTTCAAAGCATCGCGTGTCCGCCTAGACCTCGGGATCCATAGTTGCCTACACTACTATAGACCACCTCTCTTGTGGCCATGATCCAGCCTGGTTTGGAGAGGATCAGTCAGCTCTTGAAGAATGTCAACTTCCCCTGGAAGTCAATACATGTCGCCGGCACCAACGGCAAAGGCTCCGTATGCCACTTCGCATCGACGCTGCTTTCTAAGAGACTCAAATGTGGGAAGTTCACGTCTCCACATCTCATAGACAGGTAGGCACGCTGTCAAGTGAGGTGGTCGCTGTCTAACATTGGCAGATGGGACTGCATATCCATTGGCAACAAGCCCGTAGAAGAGGCCCTCTTTCGCAAAATTGAGAAGCACTACATTGATCTGAACATAAAAAAAGGCATCAAAGCTTCAAATTTCGAGATCTTGACCGCCACTGCCTTCCACATCTTCAATGAAGAGCAAGTACAGGTTGGTGTGGTTGAAGTTGGTATGGGCGGAAAGCTCGATGCTACCAACATACTGAACAACCAAGTGATTTCTGTAATTTCAAAAATAGCGCGAGATCACGAGAGCTTCTTGGGCAGTACTCTGCAAGAGATTGCACACCACAAAGCTGGTATCCTCAGGCCCCATGTACCCTACCTCATCAACCCCAAGAATGAGAAAAACGTTGTATCTGTCATCAACGAGTATGCAGACGAAATTGCTGCAGGACCTCGTCTTGAGTACGATCCTCCAGGCTTTTCCAAGGTACTATTCCAGAACAAGGACTGGCTACCAGCACAACCAGTCCATCAAGAAAATATGGTCATAGCTGCCATGGCTGCAAAGACCGTAATGGAGAGCTTCGGTAGAGAGTATACAACCTGGAACATGGGGCGCATACTGCGGAAGTCTAAAGTCGAAAACCCGGGACGATTGGAATCGGTTCAAGTACCGCCTATCTTTGGTCAACGAGCCACGGTGTCATCGAGGATGTTTAAAGGAGAATCCATCCTGGTAGATGGAGCCCATAATCCTGATGCTGCTAGAGTGTTGAGTCAGCATGTTCAAAAGTTTCAGAGGAGGAAGAAGATCCCTAATGAGGGTCATGTTAATGAGGGTCGTGTCCCACGAAACGGATGGCCTGTTACATGGGTGCTTGCCATGACCGAAGGGAAAGATGCACATAAATATCTAAGCCAGATACTACAACCAGGAGACAATGTCGTGACTACGACTTTTGGTCCGGTGGATGGAATGCCTTGGGTCAAGCCTATGGATCCCAGTCGACTTCTCGACATGGCAAAATCTGTCGAGCCTGGCATCATGGGATTGGTTGCATCAGAGGGCGGCCCACTTCGAGCGTTATGCACAGCTAAATATCTCAGAGATCCTGACCGACCTATCGTTTTGACAGGCAGTTTATACCTTGTGGGTGATCTACACCGCGAGCGGCGGCTGCGACCGAACAAGGTGTATTGGGAGGACCCAAAGTTTGAGGACGATAGAAACAAAATCGCCGCAATGCTTGAAGAGGAGAAGCACAGAGTCAATCGGATACTAAGCGATACTGATACATTCGGTCTCACCACTGATTCCTTCGATGAATTGAATCGGAAGAGTGGTATATGGGGAAAGCAGATGGCAGAGCGGGAGAAGCAGAGAACCATACAAGAAGAGATTGCGGCTCTTGATGAAAAAGTGGAGTCTCTCACAGAAGAAGAAAAGCTTCTTAGGCTGGAAGAACCCTCAGCTATAACAGAAATCACGAGATTGACAGCACTAGAAAATGGTGCGAATTTAAGCTATCATAAAACCTGGTAAGTCGGCTAAGCGGACCATAGCAAGGAGCGTACAAAGGATTAATGGAAATACAGGGCGGACAGGCTTCCCGGAGAAAAATTCATACCTGGACAGCGAACACGAAGATACGAACGAGGACTTCCGCCTCGAAAGAAATAGAGGACGACTCCAAGCTGCATGTAGTAGGTCAAACACGAGTAGCAAAGACAAGTTGTTGTGTTAGTGTTGTGCGCGTGTATCATTATCGCGATGGCGACTGACTGTGGTGCATTTGCAGTCAATTGATTATCCTGTTGTACAGTCTTTGTTTTCATCAGCCTCAGCCTCCTTCTGCAAACGATGGCATAGCACCGGTCTCACTCACCAAGAGCTGCGGAGGTTTGCAGAAGTTGGCTTACTTGCTTCTGATTTTCGCCAACCACACCCTAATATTTCCGGCCTTACTGTCAATCCTGACAGCCTTCCTGCTTCTTCATGTACTTTACAACACCCAGCTTACCCAGCTGAGACATTTTGCAGCCTTCGACTCGATTCTTCTGTACGACAACTCCGCTTTGCGAGGTATGGAGTGTACACCGAAAAGAATTTATTCGTTTATGTAGACTCGATTTTGCGGGCAAGATTCTTGAGTCTATCAGTGAAGTTCAATTATCCAACGGTACGCTTCCTTTGCTACAGAACATCCTAGTCGCTAATCTAGTTAGGGATTGCGCTCCTTGTTGGTGCTATGTTCCCGTGGAATAGCCTTAGTCTCTACCATTTACACGTAGTTTATGACACCATTAACTTTACCGCGTAAGCGATTGTGGTGCCTTCTTCGCCCTTCTAGCTAACTATTGACAGCATATCGTTCACGGCGTCGATGTTCGTAGTTTGGAGCTCTCGAACCCACAAGAAGCAAGATGTTGAAGCCGAAAGCTAAAGTATTGTTCAACAAAAGCCATCATGGATACACGCGATACAGCGAATGAGGAAGTTTCTAGTGTCGACATCTTTCTGGACTTTCGTGTTTTGCATACTCTACCTAGTGTATGCAATTCTCTTCGGCCTAGCCCTCGGCAGGTGAATGTCGACAGGTTTGGATATTGTTATCGCTACAAGGGCATCGCAAGTCCAGCCTCGTCGCATCCTACGGTAGATCAAATTTACCTAGGGATCACCTGCTTGTATATGTTCAGCTTATTGGGTTATAGCTACACAGAGTCGTATGCATACACGACGCTGCTTTACAAACTCCCTGCTCTGGGCCTTGCAGAGTTGACTAAGATGGCTGGTTTAGGAGAGCAGTATGGTGCGCTTCAAGATCGTTTCGAACCACACATTGCTTTCTGTAGAGCACAGTACGGGTTTGTGCGTGAAGTTCTCTCCGGAAGGTACCCACTCTTCCTTCACAACCTGGCAATAATAGACAGACCACCATCTTCTAGAGAAAGACGCCTTTTCTCTTTTCTGAATTCCTTTGACTCTTTGTCGAGTGCCATGAGCCTCCCTCTTGCCCAATACCTGCTACACTTGTACATGGTATGGGCGATTCGGTCTGCAAACCAAGTACATCTCCAGGGCGATTTCGAAGACACGTGGGAATTTGGTCAGGTTGTAGCTTTGGTCCAAATTCTCTCATGTTTGAAGGGATGTGTAAAAAACTGCATTAGTACGGCTCTTCTCAAGAGCTCGATATGTACTAATACGGGCAGGATATCGCAGACTATGATGAAGTAATCGCCAGATGGCTTACTGAAAACCCCAAAGACATACTCGCTTGAGTGACTATATGATGGAGTGATTGCATGTGAGAGAAGCCAGTTCTGAGCGACTAAAACATTATCTCTAGCCGAAGGAGAGGTTGACTGTCTCAAGTCGAATAGGTTATGCCAGAAACCGCTATCGTTTTCTGAACGGAGACAGTGCCGAGGTGGTGCACAAAGCAAATTAAGGGGTGAATAGAAACTTCGATAGCGTATGTCTAGTCTTGATGGCCAACCGTGAAAATGTTGCTACATTCGACACTTTACACTGATTTGCCTTTCCTGGCACATTTGTCAATAGCAATGCGGAAATTTGATGCTCTACAAGAGTCATAGCTGCTGGTACCGGCTCTGGTAGTCATCCAAGAAACCGTGACTGCAATCAACACTCTCCAAAATCTTACCAGACTCGGAAACGTATCCATGGGTAACGGACGGGAACGAAACGTCTCGACACAATCTCACCCCTGGTTCGCGTTCTGACTTCGACAGAAATTGTAAAACTACTTGTTGTGGGTATATCAGGGGCTGGCATGCCGATCCAGGGTATCGTTGCGGGAGCTTGGCTGGTGTGGATGTCTAGCGTCGACAACGAGACATGTCAACATCTCACACCGTCTACTCGTCCACCCATAACATGGCTACTGCATTCGACGGATATCATGGAATCTACTTGATGTAGTAGTATCGTGGGATCGTCCCATGGGAGACAAGTCGGCGACATGGCAGCGATATGCGTCATGCCGCTGTCGTACCGTGGAATTGTTGAAATCGAGGCTGCAATGGCTCGTCTTCATACCGGGGTTTTTCTGCTGGAATCAACATCTTCTCTGAGAACTTACCCTTTGCGGCGTGTTGGCATCCACGCAGTTCAAACCTACTTGTAGTCGAGTCAGTTATACAGTAGACAAGCGATGTTCTTGTATCGTGGTTCCGCGGATTGTAGAGAAGGATGGATCGCATCGGTCCTTTTAGCGACCGCGAAAAGTCCGCCGCAATCCACAGTTTTTCATTCAAACTGCCCTGACAGGAAGTCGCCACGACAAAAGACGTGTAGTACAATGAGGGTATAGGTGTCGGTGGAGCTACCCAAGTGTCGAAGGATGCGGATTGCCACTGTGGCGGTCGCCATCCGTGGCTCAAAAGGCACTGGAACGTCAAAAACCATCGTCTGTAATTTCCATGGAAATCTGCCGTAATCAACAGCTGCGTCCAATACTTTCTCAATCGGGAGACATGTACTCGACTTGATGATACACTGCAACTTTGGTGAGTTGGTGGCCTAAACAGACGCCAACGCTTGCGAAGCCCAAGGTAAGGAAAGCCCGCGGCGTAGAGAACAGAAACACCGGCAGAATGCCGTACCGTTGCGGTTACCTCGCACAAATCAAAACAAAGCAAACATTAAATGGAAATGTGCATGAGGTCAAACCGCTACGGTTTGCGCATGGCGTGACAGCTGTTATGCCTGTATCGAGACAGGTACCGTTGCACAGGTGCTTTCCTGCTCTTCCGGGTGGACTGACGATAGCGTGTAGGTATCGGGCCTAGAGGGGACCAGTACCAGGCATCGGGGACGGCAAAGGCAGACGGCGTGGGTCTGCCGATGAGGTGTTTCCACATTGCGATGCACTGGTTGCGAAAGCGACCAAGCTGGCCGTGTGTCGTGTGCCCGTTCCGGAAATGCTTGCGGGTGCGGGATGGGTCGTGTTGAGGATGGCAAGACAAGACGAAAGAGACAAAGAACGTATTCGGACCGGAGTGAGGGACGCCCGAGGAAAGAAAGGCAGCAGGATTTCCAAGATTCCCTCGTGGCGACTGTGGCGTTTTGGGAGCATGTGAGCAACTGAGCCACAGAAACGTGGTCAAGAAGAGCACAGTGCGAGCAGCGCCGGAGGAGAGGCTCTGGGCGACCTGAAACGAAGCATCCCCCCTCCCACTTGTCCCTAGAGTGTACACGATGACCCAATGAGTCTCTTCTCGTCGTTTATTATTGACCCCGTTGTGCGCCATGCACGGCGGTTCTCAGGTGTTGGCGAAGGGAATCATGACGGAGCCCGGTCTCTAGCATGTGATAATCACGACTCTGCATCTGCACCTGTCCCACGGCCGGCTCACGAAACGGACGCGGACCCGGCGAGCGCACATGATAGAAACATTACCGACGCAACTGGGGCCCGGCCCACCGCCCTGATGGATCGAGTCCGACGTTACTCGTCCTTCTCGCAGCGGCCTCGCAGTGCTGCTGTTGTTGACGAGGAGCAGAGCCATGACGATCTGCCAATAGACACCCCAGTCGAAATGTCCGCGAATCCATCCCGCACCCTCGCAGATCAGTTCCGTCACCTCGATGTAGACTCGTCACGCTCTACTGCGCCGTCGCCCACGTCGCTCCAACACTCGGCCAGCACTCGTAGCCAGAATGTGAGCGCCATGTCAGAGTTGCTCCCCGCAGACGATGGCATGGCCCATCTCCGCATGCGCATCCATGAAATCAGGGCCCTGAGCATATCCGATCAGGAGCGTGCCCGCATGATACACAACCTGATGACGGAGAAGTACAACCACATGCGACCCACGTCGCCAGCGAGCTTCGTATCACACGACCGCCCTTTTACCCCGACCTCCGGACAGTCCCTCTTCTCCGACATCCATGCCTCGTCGCCGTACTCGTCTTCGTCTACAACCGACGTCACTCCCGACATCTCGTACAATCTTCGAGAGGGCGACGCGAACCCGACATATCGACCCCATCACGACCACGCCGGTGCAGAGCACGGCGAAGACGACGATGACGACACTGCCGAAGGAGAACTCGTTCTTGGTTGCCAGCACTACAAGCGCAATGTCAAAGTACAATGCTTTGAATGTCGCCGCTGGTACACGTGTCGGCACTGCCACGATGCCGCTGAAGACCACAACCTGAACAGGAAGATGACACAGAACATGCTGTGCATGGCGTGCGGCACCCCTCAGCCAGCAGCCGGTGTCTGCAAGAACTGTGAGACTGAGGCCGCATGTTACTACTGTGACATTTGCAAGCTCTGGGACAACAATAGCAAGAAGAAGATCTACCACTGCCCAGACTGTGGCATCTGCCGACGAGGAGAAGGCCTGGGTAAGGATTTCTATCACTGCAAGGTATGGACATAGTCTCGCCATGATCTAGCCAGCACTAACCGTGCGCAGAGCTGCAATGTTTGCATATCCATCTCTCATGCAACCTCGCACAAATGCCTCCCGCGGGCTACTGAGGGCGATTGTCCGATTTGCGGCGATCATCTCTTCACGTCGTCCACCGCTGTAGTCTCCATGCCTTGCGGGCATTACTTGCACAAAGGATGCTACAATCTTTACATGCAGACTGCGTACAAGTGCCCAATTTGCAAGAAGAGCGCTGTGTGTATGGATCTGCAGTGGCAGAAGTTGACTCAAGCAATCGAGGGTCAGCCGATGCCAGAACAATTTGCAAATACCCGAGCAGTCGTTCAGTGCAACGATTGCTCAGCCAAGTCTTCCGTCAAATACCACTGGCTCGGAAACCAATGCGGTACATGCGATTCATATAATACGAACGAACTTCGTATTTTGAATGGACCAGAGAGTGAAGAGGCTGCCAACGCGATACTGGATGCCGATCTTGACTCAGGCTCGAGATCACCCGCGAGCGTTAGTTCGCCCTCCTCCCAAGCACCGTTACGTTCACCTCGATACTACTTTCAACCAGATGAGCCAGAAGAAACATGGCTACCAGGTCAGCTGCCCTCTTTCCCTTTCCAGATGCCACAGTTTCCAGGCAGACCACGCATGCCACAGATGCCTCAGATGCCACAGTTCCCATCTTTACCGCAGTTTCCACCGCTGCCGAATTTTCCACAGATACCGCAATTTCCACAAATGCCTCAGATGCCTCAAATGCCTGATGCTGCACAGCAGATGCTTGAACGTGTGCGTCGATCATTCGATGCCTATCTTAATCCAACGGGGGATGTCCGAGCAGAAGACGTACCATTCATCGATCTCGGTAGCGACGACCGTACTGAGCGTCCGGCTACAGATGGCACAACGGTCAAGGAACCATCACTACCGCAATACGTTTTGGAACGCTTCACGCAGTCTCTCGTCCGCTTCAGGAACGACCTGAACCCGGCTTTGTTCGAAGAGATTCCAACATTGGATCTCTCAGAAGATCGTGATCCCGAAGGATTGCAATTTTGGGGCGAAGATGGTGGACGACTGAATCGCTTCGTTGCAGGCGACGAAGACGAAGATGAAGAAGACGATGACGACAGTAGCAGTGATGAAAGCGAACACCACGATGATGAAGACGATGAAGACGAATGTGTCGAAGTCAACGTTAAAAAGCGCGGCAAGGAGTTTGATTTGCCAGGGCATGTGTAAGGCGTTACTGAGGCGTTCTGGGAAGGTTAAGGAGGATGTGTTATGAATACCGCTTGGGCATTGTTTTGAATAGCGACCTAGAAACATACGAAAAGCCTATGTAGAAAATTATGGATACCCAAATACAAACGCATCACGATTCAGCCTAAGCTCATGTTCTTGCTTAACGATGGAACGTTGAAAGCGCTTGGAGCATTCTCACGTGGAGCAGTGGCCCGTGCCCAGCGCTAAGCAAGCGGCCACACGAGGCGCATTGGATTTTCGACCATCGCGATTTTTCGAACTCCAAGCCTCAAACTCGCATCCTCATCTTCGACTAACCCCCGCAGCGAGAACCTCTGTCAGTATGTATTGCGCTCTCTGTCTTGTTTTGAATGTGGTTGCTTTGCGCGACCCTCACAATACCTTCTTCCAGCTGTTTGGTGCTGTAATAGGCATTTGCTAACATATATTCTCTCTTCAGAAATGGCCCCTACCACCAAGTCCGCCGGCAAGAAGTCTGCTGGAAAGACCGGCCGCAGCGCCATCGCCGATGTCGTCGCCCGCGAATACACCATCCACCTCCACAAGCGCGTATGTTGATTCAGTTTTGTGAAGTCCACAGATGGTCTCGCAGAACCTTGGGTGGATGTTCGACCAGGCCGATCACACTGGCTTGAGCATCTATTCTTGGCGATGCAGGCATCGGGCGGAAGACTGAAGAGAACATAAGGCTAATACATCGGGTATAGGTTCACGGTGTCAGCTTCAAGAAGAGGGCCCCCAGGGCTGTCAAGGAGATCCGCGCTTTCGCTAAGCAGGCTATGGTATGTGGCATCCAAGGTTCAATGACCCTTTGGCCAGTGCGCTATATGCGAATGCTGCCACAGCGTCATCGATCGTATGAGCTCAAGGCTAACTCTTTCACTGTAGGGCACCAACGATGTCCGTCTAGACCCCCAGCTTAACAAGAAGGTCTGGGAGTCCGGTATCAAGGGCGTTCCTTTCCGCCTCCGTGTCCGCATCTCCCGTAAGCGTAACGACGAGGAGGGTGCCAAGGAGAAGCTCTACTCCTACGTCCAGGCCGTCAACGTCAAGGACCCCAAGGGTCTTCACACCCAGATCGTTGAGGATGCTTAGAGTACTTGCAAGGATAAGAGGAAAGGGTGATGTGCATATCAAAAGCATGGCGTTCCGGCGGGTTGTGCTGAGTAGCTACTACGGATATCTAGAGCGAAAGGCTGGTGAAATGATACCTCAATGACAGATCATGCCCCGCCACGTTTGATGGACTTGAAAACTTTGAACTGTTCTAGCTTTTTTCGTTGTCAAATTCAGTGATGCACGCAACACGCATTGGTCGTGGTGAACAACAATCCCGAAGTCTCACCGGAACTAACTAAGCCTGATGGGAATTGTCGACTATGTAAAAACATTACAGAACATGTCAATTTAGCTGAATGATTTCACAGCAAACTAGCAGACAATGTTCGGCTCTTCGCGCTCTTCTCAAGAGTACCTTGCATAAGCGGCTCTTCATAGCTCGGCCTTGGGGGGGAGCCGAACGTCGTTGCTTACCCAAGCCTTGGAATCTGTTCGGCACGCCAGTTGCTCCACTACATACATGATACAAGGCAAGAGAGAGTATATAGAGTGATTTCCAGCATTCAGAACACAAACATTGCACCACCATCAAGCCATCCCTTCTCATCAAACAATACTGACATCAGACTGCCATCTTACCCCACGCCTGCAGTACAACAGGCAGCAGCTTCCGCATCTCAGCATCTATCACTCAAACCATCCTACAACACGAACAAACCGCTTCTTGAAGCATACTCGTAAACATGGTGAACATCAACATTGCATACACCTCCCGCATCAACCCCGCCGGTGCGACACCGGTGCTCAACGAAGCACAAATCTGGGCTGGCCTGCAGCGCAAGATACGTTTTGCCCAAGAATTCGTGCCTGTGATTGAGAGCTGCGAGGTACTTGAAGAGAAAGATGGAGTGGTAACTAGGGACGTCAAATTCAAGAAGGGAACGGGCCCCAAGGATCAGGCCAAGGAAGTCGTTAGAAGCTACTGGCCGAGTTGGGTGAGTGGAACTCGTCCCCAAGGTCGATATCTAAAGCACGATGAAACATTTGCAACTCCTCAATTCGATGTAGGAAATATGCTGACTATATGTACACAGGTCGATTTCGAGCAAGAAGACGGAAGTCATGTCCGCAACATCATCTCCGATGGTCCATCTGGTGAGACCGAGGACTTGAACATGACTTATGCTTTCGAGTGGATCATGCCAAATTTGCAAGAGGGGACTCCAGAAGCTGACAAGGAGAGGCAACGACTCAAGGGCGTAAGTACTCCCGCTCACTGTCATTGTCTTACTGGAATGGCGGATGCGAACAACGCTGGTTTTGAGTTGGGTACTAATGAGATGATAGATGGCGAAGAAAGCAGTTGAGAGCAGCATCGACGCGATTCGGGAGATGGTCAAGGATGGCAGGGTCAAGGCATAAGATTTATTGACGGTACGGAAAGAGGTTGCGTGTTCATGGACCATCGTCAGCCAACCTTAGATACCAAACGAAGTCGTTATAGAAAAATAATGTCTCCTACATTGTGTCTTTCCCGCATGATCTACGCAGCGCAGAAGCTTTGAATCCAGATGTTGTGGTGAAACGCACATATCAAGATACGTCTGTTGCTGCTGGTTCTAAACGTGCGCAATACTGGCCGGATACCTAACACCATACAATCCTCTAAGAACGCCTACAACGACGTTTCCTGTCCCGATAGCACCATGAGTAGCAGGTTATAGGTAAGCCAAGAATATAACAGGATGTAGAACGCCTCTGTATCTCTTTTCAAGCCATCACCAGTTATAAATGAGGAAGCCTTAAGCTGCTTTGTTCTTCTGATGACCTCGTCATGGTAGCGCACATGTGTGCAGGGTGAAGCATTCTTGTACACCCGCCAACAGCACATGGGTATGTCACCTATCGGAAACCTAGCAAAGCAGATGCTTGGGCTTCTAAGCGGAGTTGATGATATGAAGGAAGATGCAGGGTAGCAGTCGATCCAAGGTGGAGCAGTTAGCGCTAGTGCTTGTCTCTCGGCACGGGTAGACTGGTTCCAGTTGACAAACGCGACTTCACCGCGAAACCCGTGCCTCTTGAAACATCCACCACTGCGAGCAGCTAGAAAGACAGTCTTGATCACGGCCTAGCGATCCCCAGATACAAACAACCTCCGCAAGAGTTTGACGAGCGTGCCCGCACACACTCTCCGCCGCACAAGTGCCCCACCTTTGTCTGTACACAACTTCTGCAAGGCAACGGACCTTTGCGCGCTCGCCCTCCGCCCACGCCCACGCCCAACGCGCCAACACGCCGACTGCTTAAGAAGCTGAGCCGACGCTTGAGCTTCTTGGGGAAATAGAATATACTTCAAGGCTGATTGGGAGCTTTTCCCGCCGCGCTGCAGCCCGCCATGTCTCTGTCAATCGAAGAGCTCGACGCCACAGTGCGCGCCTTCTACGAGGGTCGCGGCGACACAGTAGGTTTCCATGCGGAGTCTGAATGGGAAATGTGATGAGGACGTGGCTGACACTCCATCTTCTGCAGCAAAAGCAAGCTCAGGCTACGCTGAACCAGGTAGGCATCTTCGCTGACACTGTTTACACACGCATCCCGCTAACATTTGCGTAGTTCAAAGAGAACCCCGACGCATGGCTCCTAGTCGACAAGATCCTATCCGATGCGCAATACCCGCAGACCAAGTGTGAGCTTAGCGACGTGGTATAAGGCTGGTGGTCATCGTGCTAATTATCGGCAGATCTCGGACTACAGGTTCTCGACAATGTTATCATGACGAGGTGGAAGGTACTGCCTCGCGACCAGTGTCAAGGTATGCCACATCGCAATTGTCGTCTGAGTGCTGCTGACCGAGTCAGGTATCCGAAACTTCATCGTGAACTTCATCATCCAGCTATCCAACAACGACGAAAGCCGCCGCACCGAGCGTACCCTTCTAAACAAGCTCAACCTCGTCCTCGTCTCCGTCCTGAAGCAGGAGTGGCCCCACAACTGGCCAACTTTCATCAACGAGATTATATCATCGTGCCATAGCAGTTTAGGGATATGCGAGAACAACATGGTCATCCTGCGACTCCTGTCCGAGGAGGTCTTCGACTACTCAGAGGAGCAGATGACTTCGGCCAAGCGAAAGGAACTCAAGCAAAGCATGTGCGACGAGTTCACAGCCATCTACCAGCTCTGCTCAGAGGTCCTGCGCACAGCCACCGAGGCTGCTCTCATCAAGGCGACTCTCGAAACCTTGCTGCGCTTCCTGAACTGGATCCCTCTGGGGTACATCTTCGAGACACCACCGAGTGGCCAGAGCCTTATTGAAACTTTGCGGAGTCGATTCCTCGAAGTTCCTGACTTCCGCAACATTACCCTCAAATGCTTGACCGAGATCGCTGGCCTGCACACCGAACCCGCATACGACGACAAGCTCGTCCAGATGTTCACCGAGACACTAACTGCCATCTCCAAGATCATCCCCCTCTCACTGGACTTGAAGAGTACATATTCTTCTAGCAATGGCCGGGACCAGGAGTTCGTCCTGAATCTCGCGCTCTTCCTGACAAACTTCTTCACCATGCATCTGAACGTCATCGAGAACCTTATGAACAGGGACTTCCTTACGCATGGCCACTTCTACCTTATTCGCATAAGCCAAATCGACGATCGTGAAGTCTTCAAAATCTGCCTGGAATACTGGACCAAGCTCGTCTCAGAGCTATACGACGAGATGCAGGCGCTCCCAATAACCGACATGAACCCTCTTCTGAACATGGGTATCCCTGGCAACGGAGCTCGCGAGCTGGCCAACTATCCTCTGCGAAAGAACAAGTACACTGAAATTCTTTCAAACCTCCGAACAGTCATGATTGAGAAGATGGTCAGGCCCGAGGAAGTTCTCATCGTCGAGAACGACGAGGGCGAGATCGTCCGTGAATTCGTGAAGGAGAGCGACACAATTCAACTGTACAAGTCTACTCGAGAATGCCTCGTCTTCCTTACTCACTTGGATGTTAACGACACCGAGCAAATCATGTCGGAGAAGCTGGCTCGCCAGGTCGATGGTTCAGAGTGGTCATGGGCCAACTGCAATACCCTCTGTTGGGCTATCGGTTCCATCTCTGGCGCCATGAACGAGGAGACAGAGAAGCGCTTCCTGGTCACTGTAATCAAGGACTTGCTTGGATTGACCGAAATGAAGCGAGGAAAGGACAACAAAGCTGTCGTGGCCAGTAACATTATGTATATTGTCGGTCAATATCCTCGATTCCTTAAGGCACACTGGAAGTTCCTCAAGACTGTTGTCAACAAGCTATTCGAGTTCATGCACGAGACCCACGAGGGTGTGCAGGACATGGCTTGCGATACGTTCATCAAGATTGCAAACAAGTGCCGACGACACTTTGTTGCTCTTCAGCCTGGGGAAACCGAGCCATTCATTGACGAGATCGTTCGTAACCTGAGGAAAATTACTGCTGATCTCTCGCCTCAACAAGTCCACACTTTTTACGAGGCCTGCGGTTACATGATCAGCGCGCAAGGACAGAAGAGCATGCAGGAGCGTTTGATTGCCGACTTGATGGCTTTGCCAAACTCTGCCTGGGACAACATTATCGCTCAAGCTAATCAAAACCCTGCGTGTCTCCAGGATTCAGAAGTCATCAAGATTGTCGGTAATATTATGAAGACGAACGTCGCAGCATGCGGCTCAATTGGATCCTACTTTTACCCACAGATCGGCCGGATATATTTCGACATGTTGACAATGTACCGCGCGAGCTCACAGCTTATCGACGAAGCTGTCCAACGAGAGGGTAATATTGCGACAAAGATGCCCAAGGTCCGCGGACTTCGTACAATCAAGAAGGAGATCCTAAAACTCATCAACACTTACGTTGAGAAGGCCGATGACCTGGAGATGATCCACAACAACATTGTACCGAAGCTGCTCGAAGCTGTTTTGATCGACTACAAGAACAATGTTCCCGATGCTCGTGAGGCAGAAGTGTTGAACGTCATGACGACGATTATCAACAAGCTACATGTACGTTGGAGACCCAATCTGAGCAAGCACATGGTTGGACTCGCTCAGTCACTCTTAGATTATATGCTAACCTTCTTCACAGAGCATGATGGAGGATCAAATCATCAACATCATGGATAGCGTTTTCGAATGCACTCTGGACATGATCAACAAGGACTTCTCGGAATACCCAGAACACCGTGTCGAGTTCTTCAAGCTTTTGCGCACCATCAACCTTCGCTGCTTCCCCGCTCTGCTGCGCCTCGATGCACGATCGTTCAAGTTCGTCATTGACTCATGCATGTGGGCAAGCAAGCACGATAACCGTGAGGTTGAGAGTGCCGGCCTTTCCATGTGCTTCGAGCTGGTTTCCAACATGGCCGAAACAGACCAGCAAACTTGCAACACCTTCTTCCAGACATTCTTCACGACTATCCTCCAGGACGTCTTCTTCGTGGTTACCGACAGCGATCACAAGGCTGGTTTCAAGTCGCAGTCGATGCTGCTGGCCAAGATGTTCTGGCTCGTCGACTCAGACAAGCTGCAAGGTCCCATCTACACGTCACCAGACATGGCGCCAGCAGGCACACCGAACCGAGAGTTCCTGCGAAACTTTGTCGGCAACCTGTTAGCGACTGCCTTCCCCAACCTCCAGACGTAAGCTGTCCCTTCTCGCTTGTATGAACGCCTACTGACTGTTCAAAGTGCTCAAATCGCATCGTTTATTGACGGACTTTTCGCGACCAACTCCGACCTCAACCGCTTCAAGGTCATTCTGCGCGACTTCTTGATTTCCTTGAAGGAGTTCTCTGGGGATAACGCTGAGTTGTTCCTCGAGGAGCGTGAGCAGGCTGCGAAGACGGCGAAGGAACAAGAGCGTGAGCGAGCCATGAAGGTCGGTGGTCTGTTGAAGCCTTCGGAGATGGATGACGATGAGTTGTGACTTGACGTTGAGTTGGATGCAAATGTGGCTACGCGCACGCCGTACGATAGCGAACGCGCTCCCCACGAGTCTGCAGGTAGTAAGCGCTCCGATGAAGGTCTCGATGGATGGGACATGTATGGCTTGTGAGTGCCAAGGGGTGTGGTGACTGAAGAAACGGTCGCGACGCTGCGTTGGATGGGGAGCATAGAGCTAATTGTGTCGGCAAAGTTTGAGGGAAGGAAAATGGTTTCGTTCTGGTCTAATACCCTATAGACCTTTTACTTCTTCATTTGACGCATGGATATATAGCTGGTATGGAGGTAGCCTGGTTTGGCTTGCAGACTAACATTGATAGGAGCGTTTTAGGGGTCGAGGCAACCTCGTGACGAGGGCGGAGAATAAAGCTCATGTACGCGATTACCTTCTACTTGCATTGCCTTGGATGCTACCTTGCGGCTATTGCGCATGTGTGTTTAACCCTCCCTCGCGGGCCGTCCCACTTTGCAACTGGATGTTAGTCGAGTCAGATGAAGTCAGTAGCATCATGCAGCATGACGAGGCCTGCCGGCATGCATGGCTCTGCCTTTGAGAGTCATGCCTTCCCGTATATGAGACCCACATGCCGCTGAGCCTCGATGATGGCTGTAGCAGTGCGCGCGAACATGATGGGCAGCGTGAGCATCGGCTGTCGCGATCAAGCGTCGCGGAGATGCTTTGGATGCGGTTGAGCTACCTGACTGAGCTAGCAGGCGCCCTTACGTAACCCGACGGCCCTGGCACTACAACGTCGAAAGCGTCGATTGGGCGATTTCAGCCTTTCCAACGCCCTAGCACCTCCTACGGAACTAATATTCGGCAGAATAACCGCATGCGACACCTCCCCTGCCCCATGCCAGCGACCTAACGATATCAGTCCGTGAGCAGTTGCTGAACCTCGTGGCGGCTATACGCACGCTGATTCGCCCGCGCCTTACCAGTCGTCTGAACGACATGGGCACTCTGCTCTTCTGCCAGCGTATGCACAATCTCGTGGCCCTCGTACAATGAGTCGTCGGTGGCGCCTTCCAGCCTGGCCCCTCATTCGGCATCTTCCAAATACCTGCTAACACGCTGTCTGACCAGGTCCAAGCGAATCTATGGATTGATCGGTCCAACTGCAGGGTACCACCAGCTGCATCGTGAGTGACTTCACTTCTCGACTTCCCTACCAACTACGCACGGCCATTCTTTGGGCTGTCACCAGCAAGCCTCAGCACATCTTGATCTTTTCTCTCGTCTCCACTGCCGAATAGGCGGCGGCTGACGGCCACACCTCTGTCATCGCGGGTCCTGTATGGTTGGATCTGCACATCAAACCCGGAACAGGATCCATCGCTTGTGCATCGTATGCGCATTGCCGTCAAGGCTTCGAGAAGAACACTCTTGAATTTCTTCTTACTGCTAGCATCATGTACGTCTCCCCCTCATATGGAGACCCTTCAACCCCGCCCCTTGGTGGTTTTGAGAAAGACAGCCTCGTCGACCAGTCTTGCATCCAAAGAAGACACTACTGACTCAGCACGCTTTTCCAGGAAGTTCGGGAAGCACATCCAAAAAAGGCAACTGGAAATTCCAGAATATGCCGCCAGCTTTGTCGACTACAAAGCGCTCAAGAAGGTCCATATGCCTTCCGTATCGTAGGGGCTTCACTAATTGTATAATTTGTAGCTCATCAAGAAACTCGGCGCTACTCCAGTGATACCACCACAGAGTGAGGGCTTTCACCATGAATCCCTGGATCCGCAGTCGTCCCTACAAGCCAACAAGGCCACCTTTTTCTTCCGAGTCGTACGTCTTTGTGCTCGCGACAAGTACATAGATTCTTACTTGATAAACAGGAACGTGAGCTCGAAAAGGTCAACACGTTCTACCTGCAGAAAGAGGCAGAGGTATGTTCTAGCACTCGTGCGTCGGAGGATGAGTGCTCACTATAGTTGCAGTTGCGTCTGCGCTTGACCACGCTACTGGACAAGAAGAGAGTCATGCAACAACACCCGCAATCTGTCTCCAAGACATCTTCGCGATATGTTGCCCTCGAAGAAGGACTAAAGCAGTTTAGCATGGATCTCAACAAGCTTGAGGTGATTGGTCCGTATGCACTTGGGGGCTTCCGATACTAACCCGACTCAGCAATTTGTGGAAGTGAACGAAACAGCCTTCTCAAAAATCCTCAAGAAGGTTTGACGCATCCCTCTTTGCTGCCATCCGCCTGCTAACACCGTCTAGTGGGACAAGACGTCCAAAGTTCGTTGTCATTACCTACGTATCTATCGACACTGGCTGACTTAGTGCCAGTCAAGGGAAAAGCAACTATACCTTTCGCGCGCCGTCGAAGTCCAGCCATGCTTCAACCGAGAAGTCATCAGCACATTGTCCGACCAAGCAACCCAGGCACTCCTTGATTTTTCGGGATGGGCTGAAGGCGAAGGGGTACAGGCACCCCATCCTGCAGCCGAGCCGCGCGTCTCCGAACCTGCATTCGAAGCGAAGCTCGAGCTTGACAACCAATTTGTGCAAGCTATCAACACCGCGAACGAAGGCAAGATCGAGGAGTGTTTAGCCCGCCTTTCGACCCTTCCCGATGCACGCGAGCACATCTCTAGGGCGTTCCTCAGCACCGTTGCAGAAGCGCCAGAATCCGCACTGAGAATACTACTCGATTCGAACCTCGTAAATCTCGAACAAGAAGACGAAATCAACGAGCGAAATTGTCTTCACAAGTCCGCTATCAGTGGGAGAATCGAAGTGCTTAAGCTTGGCCTATCGAGTAACGTGGATGTACATGCAACCGACGTGTACGGCAGGATACCATTGCATTATGCCTGTATGCATGGACATGTCGAGCTAGTACAGGAACTCATCAACGCTGCCCCAGAAACGGTGAACTTCCGTGATCAGGATAGCTTTACACCCTTGATCCATGCGATCGTGCATTCGAAGCTCGCTTGTGTGGAGATACTCCTTTCGAGAGGCGCCGACCTAACGCGTCTAGGGCCTGGAGAGCATGTGCCGCTCAATCTTGCGTGTCAGTATGCATCATTAGAGATCCTTGAGCTTCTTCTACAGAGGTCTGCTGAGATGCTTTCCGACGCGGAAGGACTGTTTCCACAACACCTGGTAGCACGATCGGGAAAGACACCTGAAGCACTGTTGATGTTGCAAAAGTACGGCGCGGACCTCGACCAACCAGACAAGCTTTACCAATGGACGCCGCTGTTCCACGCTGCGAGCGAGGGTCATGTGGAGTGTCTCAAGACGCTGCTCCAATGTCAGGTCGATGTAGACATTGTGGATGAGAAAGGTCTTTCGGCCATGTACTACGCTACATGGGAAGGTCATCTAGAGTGTATGAAACTACTTGCTTCTGTTGGGCGTGGAGTCGGATTGATGTCACAGAAACAGGTCTCGCCTCAAATGACGTCCCAGCTGTCTAGCTCGATGCCTACAGCTATGGACATCGAAGGCGACCCCGATGGCATACCCGAGTTCATTCTGCCGCCGCCAATTATACCATTCCGAAGATATGGACATAACTTCCTCGATACAAAGACATTCGTAGTGATCAGCTTCGAAAAGGTGGGCAAAGAGGCGATTCGCTTCTACGACGAATCGAAATATCCCGCGGCAAGGCTTACAATCTCTTCAAAAAGCTCCGATCTCATACCACGCAACATTCTGCTACCTATACAAGACGAGTTCAAGGTTATCTCTTTCCAGATCGAGAACCTAGATACTTTCTCCATCGACTTTGACGTATACCCCACAATAGGATCCAAGGTCATCGCTCGCAGCGTCGCCTCTTCAAAGGTATTCACAGAGCGCTCGAAGAGCTCTGGCCGATGGCACCTCGAGTTGTTTGACCCAAGACTGCGGGCGATCGGCAGAGTTACTTTCGACTTTCAAGTAGTGAAGCCTTTCCACGGCATTCCGCTCGAGATCACCCACTTTGCCACCTACTGGAAGGCCACTAGTCAGCTCGACTCACAGCCTCATACACTTATTACCGGCTCCAGTCTATCTGGCGAATATGTGCGTCTGTTCGTCCAACTGACTGCCGATGGTATACCAGTGCTGTATCCGAGATGGAAGGTCAACCACCACGGACTGGAAGTGCCAGTCAACATACTTACGTATGCGCAATTCGCAGCGATCGGTGTTCAGGACACGACCGCGGCTGCGAACCAGCTCGCTGCGGAACTTAACAACACTGGCTCGATAAACATACCGAACATTTACCAAATCATGGCTTCGTCGTTCATCACGTTGAAGGATGCCTTATCAGCACTGCCGGCTCACATCCATGTCGAGCTGCATGTTCTCTTCCCGTCCCGACTTGAAGAGGAACGTCTGAAGCTTGGCCCCACACATGACATGAATGCCTTCGCAGATAAGATCCTCTCGGTAGTCTTTGAACATGCACGCAAACTGAGGGAACAAGGTGCTGGTGAGATAGATGGTACTCTGAGGAGTGTGTTATTCAGCTCTTTCAACCAGGACATATGCACGGTCATAAACTGGAAGCAGCCGAATTGTGAGCATGACACTTATGGGAGGATACGCAGAAGATGCTAACTCTGAAACAGACCCAGTTCTGCTCTGCAACGAGCTCGGTGCGGATAGCCCTCAGTCGCCCTCTGGAAATACACACATCATTCAAAGCAGCGGTCGCACAACGACGTCTGTCAAGGAAGCTGTACAGATTGCTAGGGACAACAACTTCATGGGTCTGATATGTAGCTCGCGTCTATTGGTGAGTATCCCGCAAATTACCATACAACTTCTCTCTAACAGATCCTAGTCGCTCGCTCCCGCTCTCATTGAATCGATCAAGACGGCCGGCCTTGTCCTCGTCACAGACATTACCGACTCTCCAGAAGATGAACCCGCCCAGCCTGCAAACCTCCACGTTGCGAATCCCCGCCGACAAAACACACCAGACGGAGTCGATGGATACCTCAAGGGCAATGGTGTACTTTGTTTCAACGAGACTGTCGATATGTAGAATACACGTTATGCATAGGTGCGAGACCAGGCAGTAATGCGGTTATGGCGTTGCGTATTAGACTGAATATCCTGCGGAGGAATGATTATACCACTGGAAGAGAGGCGGACAGGTGCCTTTTGCTGCAGACTGATAGCTGCTAGACGGAGTCTCTTATTGCATGCAGCTTTCTCTGACTTCAGATGATTGATTCGTCTTATACGCGTCTGAAATGTTGGTCAAATTCAATACATGAGTAGGAACGTTTGCACCCGTAAACATGGGATTTGGGTAATGTGCATGGGCATGTGGTGCCAATTCGGCAGTGTCGATGCTCGCCGCAAACCGACAGGGGTGTGGTGTCCGGGATCCGATTCGCGCTGCGCCTTCATCGAAAAATGTCGAACGACGACATTTGTGGCTAGAAGCGGTCTGTTGCCGCTTGTTGCTCGCTTTCGCATCTTCCTCTCTCAGGCCCATAGACTCTGCAGTGATTGGACTCTGCCGGCCATGGTATAAACATAATGTCGACCCTGAGCGCCCTTTCTTCTCCGCTCCTCCGAAGGACGTGGATCTGCCGAGCTTGTATACGATCGCAGCGACAGACGATACCGCAGCCATATGGCTTGTGGCAACAACGAAGCACCTCGGCGGGGCACAATGCCTTCGCAAGCAGAATAGGGTCGTCGAGGACATTTGCAAGCCAAGCAAATGAGGCGGCCAATGCCACACCCAAAGCTGCAGGGAGGAGCTCCAAGAGCAGCAAGAGGAGGACGAGGCTGCTGATAGCTGGAGGTGGAATTGCAATTGGCGCAGCAGTCGTTACAGTCAATGACGACGCGAAGCATGCTTACGTGGCAGCGCAGCGAAGCTACAGAGTGGTTGCAACGCTGGTGCTCAACATCAGAGAGTATGTGCATGCGTGCATAGTCCAGCGCAACCAAACAATCCATGGCTAATATACACCTTTGTGCAGTTACCGCGACGTACTCAAGCGCGACGACGAACCAGACTACAACGAGCAACTCAAAGCCTGCCACCTACGATGCGCCAAGCGTACCCTACACACACTCGAGAAGAACGGCTCCATCTTCATCAAGCTGGGACAACATCTGAGCAGCATGAACTACCTGCTGCCGAACGAATGGTGCGATACCTTCATACCACTGCAAGACAAATGTCCCGTATCCTCCTTCGAATCCATACAAGACATGTGCCGACGAGACACGGGCCTTGAGCTCTCCGACTTCTTCTCGGAATTTGAGGAACAGCCCATAGGCGCAGCCTCGCTCGCCCAGGTACACCGTGCAACGGTTCGTGAGACGGGTCAGAAAGTCGCCGTCAAAGTGCAACATCCGGCCCTGGACGAGTGGGCCAAACTTGATTTGGCTTTGACAAGCTTCTCGTTTACGACGCTCAAGCGCTGGTTCCCCGAATACGATCTGACCTGGTTATCCGACGAAATGCAGCTTTCCTTGCCACAAGAACTCGATTTCGCCCTCGAAGGCAAGAATGCCATGCGTGCGCGAGAATACTTCTCTCACGTCCGCGATGTACCCGTCGTCATACCCAGAGTCCTTTGGGCAAAGCGCCGATTACTCGTCATGGAATACGTATCAGGGTTTCGAACGGACGACCTCAAGAGTTTGGATGAACATGGCATTGACAGAGACGAAGTATCGGCAGCACTGGCTAGGATATTCAACGAGATGATCTTTGGTAGAGATGCGCCACTCCATTGCGATCCGCATGGTGGAAACATTGCTATACGGCACAATCCGACTCGTTCAGGCAAGACCAACTTTGACGTGGTGCTATACGATCACGGCCTCTATCGTGATATCCCTATGCCCTTGCGACGCAACTACGCAAAACTCTGGCTCGCCGTATTGGACGCCGACGAAGCTGGTATGCGCAAATACGCTTATCAGGTGGCAGGGATCAAGGAAGAACACTTCCCTCTCTTTGCTTCGGCCATTACAGGCAGAGATTATACCGTGCTGGCAAAGAAGGAGAGTGGCACTGGTGGTGTAATGACGAGCAGGACGAGTGAAGAGAAGAAAGTTATTGGAGATGCGTTGGGAGAGGGGTTGTTGGAGAGTCTGATCGAGCTGCTTGGACAGGTTCCGAGAGTGATTTTGTTGATTTTGAAAACTAATGATTTGAGTAAGTCTTGGTCCCTCCCATCACCTGAGCATCTATATTGACCTTTCTTGTAGCGCGGTCCTTGGATGAAGGTCTGCATACTCGCCAAGGTCCTATGCGCACTTTTCTTATCCTCGCTCGGTATGCCAGTCGCACGGTGTACGAAGAGAGTTTAGACAACCTCAACGGCAGTATACTTTGGCCCAGTAACTTTCTGAGTTGGCTGGGTGCGTGGACAAGGCACATGAGAGTTGAGATGCAGTTGAGTGGGTATGAGACGTACCTGAAGCTAAGAGCGCTGTTGGGTATGAGGAAGATTGAGATTGGGGATAGCTTTAGGGAGTAGGGTATGACGAGCGTGGAGTTTGGCGACTATCAACATTAGACTTGACATGATTTGCATTAGAAGCTGGTGACATAGCTGGAAAGTCACGGGCGCAGTTAGAGTTATGATATCGAAACCTGATACTCATCTTGAGGTGCACGCGTGTATATGTCGCAGTGAACCCCACTCTGGCTGAAGATGGATACGGCAAGACGGAACGGGCGGAACGTAGTCGGGCCTAGACGTGTTGGTTCCTACAGGATGTACGTGTGGCGGTGCCGTTTACCCAAGAATGTGCGGCCTTGCATGTGGCTCGTGTCCAAGACTGCCATTCGTCTTGGTGTTTGACAGAGGGTTTGCAATGTGTTTGAGGCGTGGTCGTCTGATGGACAGCAGCTTCTGGGCGCCAAAGAGCGCCCAGAAGATGGAAACATGTAGTGAGAGGCACCAAGAAGAGGCAGATGGCATCAGAGACGGTCCAAGCAGCATACGAAGCAGCAGCAGAGATGTGGTCGAGAGATATGTTGTTATTTTGGTTCTTGGACATGCTAGTGGGCGGTGACAGGGAGGTAGAGCGGTTTGACATCATCGATGCCATGCGTCGCGAGAGCAAAGGCAATCTTGACATGCACGGGTACGCCCATCGGAAGCAGACTGTGCACCAGGTGTCTTGTTGCTCCTCTCCAAAGCATTCCAAGGTTACCCTCGACGGCCACATATATCGAGACTCTGGTCAGGCGCCAGTCAGCAGCAGTAGCAGCAGCAGCAGTAGCAGTTCGCATCGCCCCCCGACACAACCTGCGGGGCAAGCGCCAAGGCAGCAGAAGGCATCCTCCCGGAATCGCATCGTTCACGCCGCAGCGCTCAACGCCCTAGCCGCCAGGGCTGGAGTGGAAAGACTTTGTGGGTGACTTGCGGTGTCAGCGATTGCAAAGGATTGTATAAGCGATTACCATCGTAGGCCGGAGACTCGTCGGGCAGCGCCGTGAAGGCCCGCCGCATTTGCCTTTGTAGTAGACTGCGCACGGTCGCCTTTCGCACAGCCTCCTCCAGTACCTGTACTGTACCCTCGTCGCTCCGCCGTAGCCAACCCAGAGACGCCATACATCACCACCCAAACCCAGCACCAGAGAAGAGGCCCCTAACCACCGCGAGCTCTGAGAGCCGCCCCTCTACCTCTGCCGCCCGTCCCCGCTCCATCCCACACCCGCGACCGCTTGTTGCGCTGCATAACCGCGCATCATGGACGGCGCTGGCCAGCCCAACCTGCGCATCACCAGTATGTCTCACCCGCCGCCACCGAGTCCTGCGAGCCCCACGACCAAACTAACACGCCGCAGTCATCGCCGCCGATGGGCTCTACAAGCGCGATGTGTTCCGTACGTATGCCCTGACCCAGCCCGGCGTCGTCATGTCGCTCATGCATGTGCTGCAGGATTTCCGGACCCTTTCGCTGTAGCCACAATCAATGGCGAGCAGACGCGCACCACCAGCGTCATCAAGAAGACGCTGAACCCTTACTGGAACGAGAGCTTCGACATGTACGCTGCCCTGGGCCTTGGCCTCGCATGCCTTCGCATCATGACGCTAACACTCGACACAGGAAAGTGAACGAGGAAAGCGTTCTGGCGGTTCAGATCTTTGACCAGAAGAAGTTCAAGAAGAAGGACCAGGGCTTCCTGGGCGTCATCAATGTCCGCATAGGGTCGGTAATAGACCTCGATGCCGGCGGGGATGGTAGGCCTGATGCATGCCAGTCTACATCATCTGCTAACAGCCCCTCAGAGATGCTCACGCGCGACCTCAAAAAGTCAAACGACAACATGGTCGTCCATGGCAAGCTCATCCTCAACCTCTCCACTAACCTCACCGCGCCCATTACCCAGGGAGCTCAGAACGCCACCCGACCGACCGCATCCCCGCACCCGTCCGTCAACGGTGCTGTCCCTGGTGCTGTTTCAACTCCACAACAGTCGACGACGAACCTTCATCCTCCCGACGTATACCCCGGTCAGCAACGACCCTCAGTCGCCGGCCAACCAGCTGCCCAGCGTCTCAGTCAAGCCCCTCCAGCTGGCCCACCAACTGGCCCGCCCGCTGGTCCAGGCCCCGCGCCAAATGGAGCGACTCCAGCTCGCAACAGCGGCGGTGCATACAGCGCTTTCGAGGATGCTCAAGGAAGACTGCCAAATGGCTGGGAGCGTCGCGAGGATCATCTGGGCCGAACCTACTACGTCGATCACAACACTAGACAAACCACTTGGATCAGGCCGGGCGCAGGATTCAACGAGGCTGATCAGCGCCGAGATGTAGCTGCGCAGACCCAGCAGGAGCGCATGCGACATCAGAACCGCATGCTGCCTGAAGATAGGACCGGAGCCAACTCGCCCACTCTCACCGATCGTCAGCCATCACCGCCTGCTGGTTCGGCCAATGCTGCAAGCATGATGGCAACAGGAGCGACTACTGCTGGAACAGGAGAGCTCCCGTCTGGTTGGGAACAACGGCATACACCCGAAGGTCGACCATACTTTGTTGATCATAACACGCGAACGACAACATGGGTAGACCCTCGCCGACAGCAATACATCCGCATGTATGGTGGTCAGGCCGCCAACGGAAGCACCATTCAGCAGCAGCCCGTCTCCCAACTCGGGCCATTGCCATCAGGGTGGGAAATGCGCCTCACCAACACAGCCAGAGTATACTTTGTGGATCACAATACGAAGACAACTACCTGGGACGACCCGAGATTACCGTCCTCGTTGGATCAGAACGTACCTCAGTACAAGCGCGACTTCCGTCGCAAGCTGATCTACTTCAGATCACAACCTGCACTGCGCATTGTTAGTGGTCAATGCCACGTCAAGGTGCGACGAACGCACATCTTCGAGGATTCATACCACGAGATCATGCGCCAAAGTGCTGCTGATCTCAAGAAGCGACTAATGATCAAATTCGATGGCGAAGACGGTCTGGATTATGGAGGTCTCTCCCGAGAATTCTTCTTCCTGCTATCCCACGAGATGTTCAACCCCTTCTACTGCTTGTTCGAATATTCTGCGCACGATAACTACACTCTTCAGATTAACCCTCATTCCGGCATTAACCCCGAACATTTGAACTACTTCAAGTTCATTGGACGCGTTGTTGGTCTGGCCATTTTCCATCGCCGTTTCTTGGATGCCTTCTTTATCGGAGCGTTTTACAAAATGATCTTGAGGAAGAAGGTTGCTCTTCAAGACATGGAAGGTGTAGATGCTGATTTCCATCGTAACCTGGAATGGATGCTGTAGGTTCAAACTTCATTTTTCGGGCGCATACAAGCTAACAAACGCAGGAACAACGATATCACGGATGCTCTAGAGTTGACCTTTGCTACCGATGACGAGCGCTTCGGTGAAACCGTCAGCATTGAGTTGAAGCCTGGAGGTGACAATATCGAGGTTACCAACGAGAACAAGCACGAATACGTTGAGTATGTGGATCCAGTCTCAGTATGTCCCAATTATGCTAACTGATCAGACTCATTACCGAATGGCGTATTCAGAAACGTGTCGAAGAGCAATTCCAGGCTTTCATCACTGGTTTCCATGAACTAATTCCTGCGGATCTCGTAAACGTTTTTGACGAACGTGAGCTCGAGTTGCTCATCGGTGGTATTGCAGATATCGACGTTGACGACTGGAAGAAGCACACGGATTACCGTGGCTACACCGAGAACGATGAGGTGATTCAGAACTTCTGGAAATGCATTCGCAGCTGGGACGCCGAGCAAAAGTCGCGTCTCCTACAATTCGCTACCGGAACATCACGTATTCCTGTCAACGGATTCAAGGATTTGCAGGGTAGTGATGGACCAAGAAGATTCACAATTGAAAAGGCTGGTGAGCCCAATCAATTGCCGAAATCACACACATGGTATGAGACCCAAACATCCAGCGTATGGGCCAGCTGCTAACAAGATGTGCAGTTTCAATCGTCTCGATTTACCACCTTACAAGACATTCGAAGCACTCAACCAGAAACTTACCATTGCCGTTGAAGAGACAGTTGGTTTCGGACAAGAATAAGCCTCTCGCCATCCGGTAGGAGCCATGCGTGTGGACCACAGCTGTGGCCAAGGAAGTGCGGAAGACTACTACTACTACATGGCGTTGATGTCATTGTACAAAATCTGCGAAGGGAAGGTGGAGCATTAGTATATGGCGAGAACGCGCTCCTTGGGATCGTATATGACACTTGACTTTCTGGACTTGTGTCTAACCTGGCTCATCTTCAGTGTATTGCGTGGGATATATTGCATTGCTTGCACATGTGCACGTACTCAGCGGCGTTTTGGGGGTTGATCGGAATGGAAGTAGTATAGCGCTTTTCTTATATGAGCGCTGTAACAATGAAGGATGATGAGACCTGGACGGAGTCTACGTGACATGGCCAATTGTGTTGCCTCTGAGCATGTCATGGCTGCCGTGTGTACGCCTTTGCAGACGTGGAACTGTTTTGCTTATTAATGTTTAAATTCTTGTTGTAGGAACGGCGGCATTCACAAGTATTCGCAACACACGTAACTAGTTGCAAACGGCAGGCATGTCAGTCAACCCAGGAAAGCCATCGTATCACTGATTAAATATTATCCTATTCATCCAACTACCCGCTCGACCACCAGCAATTGTACTACTCCATCTACAACAGACCAGCAAACATGGCAACAATGGCGGCACCAGCAGGTACACCGAAGCTGCTACCCGCACCAGCGAAGCTGGTGGGAGTGGAGCTAGCCTCAGACTCGGAGCCGGTACCAGTAGCACTGGTCATGGCGCTCGTAGCACTGGCAACGGCACGAGACTGTGTAGCAGCGACGCTGGCAACAGAGGCCATGGACGAGGAAGCAGCGGCGCGGAGGGGCTCGGCGGCACCGCAGTAAGATGTTACGGTGTTCTGGACAGGAGGCTTCTCAAGGGAGTCTATAGATGTTTTGTTAACTTCTACTCATCTTGTTTGTATGCATGGAACACTTACCAGGGCAGTTGTTGTAGCAGACGAGAACATCTCTGTAGACGTCGCAGAGACAGATGAAGTCGTTGGGGTTCTCGTTGCAGGCGTCGATGCGGGATTGGTAACCTTGGACGCAAGTGTCTACAATGTTTTGGGCATCGCACTTGTCCTGGGCAGCGACGAAGCTAGCAGAGGCTGAGATGGCGACGGCGATGGCGGTGATGAAACGCATCTTGATACGAATGTTCGGATGGTAAAGTGGTGTAGTTCTACGACGTTGTATTACAAAGTATTAAGGTATAAAGAAGCTACCCAAAGCGAATGGTGGGTACTGTTGTTCGTATAGCGACCGAGAAAGGTAGGATAGATGACGGGAGATACGAGGAACGCAGAGAAGAGAAGAAGAGGAGACACGAGAGGGAGTCTAGGGTAGATTTAAACTTCGCAGGTGGCTTGGGAAACCCCATCCCTAATCCCATCTTGTCAAACACAAAACTAAAACTAATAACCTTTAAGCCTCCTTTCCCCGGAAGACTGCAGAGTCAAGAAGAAGCAGTGTCAGTGCTTCCCTGCGCCCATCCGTCTCTTGAGTCGAACTAAGCAAGACGGAGCCTAGTGCATGCCAGCCTCGGAAGATAATCGCGGACGAGAGCTGGTCTAGCGTGTCTCCTCCTAAAATTAGTGATTTCGATGCACCAGGAGTCGTATTCCTGCCTCCTCCAATCCACTATAGTTTGTTTGCCACTGGGTAGGTGGGACTCAGCTGAGCTGGTAGTGCTTGCAAGCTGCTGTGGGCAGATGGTTCGGTGGTGCAGGCGTGAGGGGGGGGGGGGGGGGGGGGGGGGGGGGGGGGGGGGGGGGGGGGGGAGGTTGACAATCACGGTTCACACAACGGCAAGGGCTCGCCGAGAAGTCATGGCTTGCAATGCGCATTTCGCTTGTAGAAACAGCCCGAGTCAGGATGCTAATTGGTGGGAGTGCATGATGTACGCCAGGGTGCTGGTCACTTCGCGAAGCACTTGAGGCGCGACGGGACCACGCGCCGTTGCAAAGGGGAAAGACGCCAAGGAAGGCTATAATACGGCGGCACTGCGCCCCTTCCTCTTTCTGCAGCTATGCAACTCTTCGGAACTTTGCGAGATCTTAACAGGGCAACGTATATATCGTATCCCCACATCTCCTGACCCTGCTACATATGTCGTGATATAGCTCGGCTTCTGCCGAGACGTTCGCGGTTGTCGTTGCAACTCGTTTATACCGGGCATCAATGAGCAGATATTCGATAACCAATAGACATTTCTTCGTCACAAGGGTCGATCGACAAGCACGGGCGTTTGCTCCCCAAATCTCATTATCGAAGGGTCTGAGGTCCGTGGTTAGCGCATGTAAATGAGAGTGGAAATTAGGTGAACCCGTGGGCCCGTTGTGATTATGTGTATACCTTTCTGTAACAGCTCCCCAGTCTTCCTACCCTGGAGAAACAACCTCAAATATTGTATTCTTGTGCATCACGTGCTATCAGGATACGAGAGGGAACGACAGCGAACTTATCGTGTGTAACGGATGTATGTATAGTTGCTAACCAAAGCAATCTGTGTGTATGCAGAAACAGCCGACAGCCATGCTCCTCGCTTTTACTCAGTACCAAAACAAAAGGAAAAGATGAACCACCCTGGGAAATCAAACGCCATGTTCATGCACATACGACTCTACCGCCTCTTCTGCAAACACATTTATTCCTCATCGATAACACGACCCCACTCATGTCCCTCCATACCGCCGCTACCCCACATGATGCCCTTGAGAGAGTTCTTGAAAAAGCTCGCGTACGCGCCAGAGTCACCCTTGACCATTGGCACCTCAATGTCCTTGCCACGGAAGTGAATCTGGCTGATAGGAGCGACGAACCACGCAGTACCAGCCGCGAATGCCTCAACAAGGCGTCCTTCCTTGGCCGCTTCTTCAATTTCGAAGACGTTGAACTTGCGCTCAATAACCTCTAGAGTCTCGAGATCGGGTGAAGGAGAAGAAGAAGTGAGCCTTGAACGGGCGAGTTCGAGAATAGACCTCCTGGTTACACCATCAAGGACAATACGTTCGTTGAGATCAGCGGTAACAAGTTGTAGCTTTCCATCCTTGGACTTCCACACAACAAAGAAGTTGCTGGCTCCCGCCTCGGTGATCGTGCAATCTTCACCAAACAGCCAGAGAATCTGGTGGTATCCCCTCTTTCTCGCCTCGCCTTGGGCTACTAGAGAAGGACCATAGTTGGCACCGACTTTAGCGTATCCGAAACCGCCGGGCCACGCGCGGCACATATCGTCTTGAGAAGCGAGCAGCTTAATACCACCGCTCATGTCTCCCATGGGAGCAAAGCAACATAGAATGACGAAGAGAAGGGCCTCTTTCGGCCGCTCGACGCCAAGGGCGGGATCGGAAGCGATCATGGTAGGACGGATGTAAAGGAACTGTCCTGGACGGTCCTTTGGAAGCCACTTGGCACCATCTGTTGCGCAAAGCTTGACAATAAGCTTGAGGAGTTCCTCGGGATCAAACGCGGGCAGGGCGATACGGTTTGTGGACATGAGCATACGGCGACAGTTCAGGTCTGGGCGGAAGAGACGTAGTTTGCCGTCGTATCCACGGTACAACTTCATTCCTTCGAAACATTCAGTCGCGTAGTGCAGGCATGAGGCCGTGGGTGCAAGGGACAACGGGCCGTAGGGCTTCAGCTCTGGTGCTGCCCAGCCGGTCTCAACATTCCATTGAGCTTGCACCATGTGGTCGGTGCAGACCTTCTGGCTAGCCATCTCTGCTGAACCTACAGCTGGGACAGAGCGAGGGGTGCTGGTGTATGTGCAGGTGACTTTGGAAGCATCAAGTTCAGCCAGAGGTGCGTCAACAACATCTTGAGTTTTGCTTGCTGGCTCGTTTGGTGGTGTGGCGGTGATGGAGTTTGTGAGAGATGCAGAGTTGATCTGTTCTGGGGCATTCTTGAGGAGCGCAGATTTGATGCCGGCTTGTGTGAGGTCGGTGACCGTCTCGTTGTGATTCGGGGGTGTGACGGCGCTGGGTGCCATTGTTGCTATATATGAGGACGTGTGGTTGCTAAGCTGTCAATAGAAGTAGCGATAGTCTAGGACAGAAAATATGGTTGCTTCGGTGTGATAAGAGAAGTGAGTAGTCCAATGCGCAATGAGAAGACACGTACCCTGACGCGCTCTTATACCATGGATCTGAAAAAATTCGATCAAGAGTCACACGCCTTCCTATCACACGGGCGGGAGCAAACCCACTTACCCTAACGATCCATCGATGTAATGTTTGCCCAGCCCCCTGCGGACTACGGCGGGAGTCTAGTGTCATTCCTTACAGAACGCAAAGATAAAGGGTTCCACTTGCAGCCGGGTTGGACGCTCGGAGTACCCATCTTGAGCAAAGCTTGCTCACGATTGCCTTCTCTCAATGCCACCAAATTGTTCTCTTCCTCTCTTTCTCTGATATGGCACGAATAAGTCGCCATCGTCAAGACCATGACAAAAGACGCGTCTTCCAGAAGCCGTCGAAGCCGGGGTTGTGTCTACTAGCGTACCTGAGGACCAAGAATGAGCAGGCGGGCGTAGGGCGTGTGTGCCGAGCCTGCGGTATCCTCGTACCTACCGCTAGTATCCGCGACCAGTTCGCGCTTCCGATCCCCGGACATGGAGATGGGGGAGAATGTATGACACGGCAATATATCATCGAATCTGGTACAACCCTGGAGCAACACGAATAATAATACGCAGTCTGCGATGTCGGAGATGTATATGCAGACAGTGAAGTTGTGGTCCTTGTGGGAGATGGCGAAGTATCTCGGTAATCAGCGGTATAAGCAATGGAGAACTTCACCGCAGGGGAAAAAAATGCTCAAGTGACCTGCTCAAAACAGGGTATCATATTCTAAGACGGCCAGACCGGTTGCAGTCTTCTAAGGGGCGCTCTACGCCGAGGCTCCATCGCGATGCATGCCTGTATCTCTATGTAGATTTCCTCCTCTAACCGTCGCAAAGTGAACTCTACGATGCCGGGGATGACGATGTCTCGCTGACATGACTCGCCGCCAGCATTTGACTTGCCCTCAAGCTATCAATACCCTTCATGATTCCATCTGCAACCTCGCCAACACGTCCTTCAAGCGTACTAAAGTCCATTCTGCTAATAGCAGCATTGATTTGTTCCATGACGAGTTCATCCTGCACCACCTCAGCTGTAACCTGGCCCTCGGTCCTCCAGTATTCTTCCCGCACACCTCGCAACGCTGAATCGCGGTTCACAGAGTTTGTGAGCAGAGCTAGCGCACGCATCTTATTGAATGTATCTTCGGCGGTTCGTGTAGTTGTTTCGATGCGCTCGGCGATGGAAACAGGCTTGGCGAGCCAGCGGTTCGTGCTTGTAGCCCAGAGGACGAAGGCAAAGCCCATGTCTACCATGGCGAAGGCGACGTATCGTAGGAATCGGACACGCCAGTGTGCTGAATCGATATCCTGCACATACTTTGCTCGCTTGTTGAGCGTGATGTCGTAGGTGGCCATGTACCACACTTCCACCACCATCAAGAGCAATCCTGCAATGGTGGCATGCGTGCGAAACCGCGAACCCTCGCTTCCTACAAGCGACGACGTCGCGAGACCAAGAACAGCGAGTTGGAAGATATGCGGCGTGACCATGGTTGGAAGCGAATACAAAAAGTAGTTTTGCTGGTCATTTCCATCGGATGTGGTACACCACACGCAGTTCAACAGGGTGTCGGGGCCATATGTCAGGTACAGCAGTTTGTTGCGCACGCTCCAGTTGAACTTTGTCCGTAACGCATCATCCTCATCCGTGAGCGGTCGAAGGTGGCGTAGACGCGCAAACAAGACACTGGTCTCTGTTCGGATGTGACTTTGTGTCTTGAGGAATATGTTCTCAGGTGCAAACCGAGAGAAGGAGAGGACGAGGCATACGACTGCGCTCACGAAGAGCAAGTTTAACGCATATTGAACTCTCGGAGGCGTCGGCCGTACTGGCACGCTTCTTCCGGTTGCGCGCGCGAGGTTGATCCAGTCGAGTACGCGGGGTATGAGGAAGGGTCCGAAGATGATGAGGATCGAGTGGACATTCTGCGGGAGAAACGTCAGGCGCGGGATGACGACGTAGGATATTACAAGTAGGACAATTGAGCGCAGGTTGAACATTGTACAAGTCGGATGATCATGAGGAAGTCGGCGAGGGCTATGGTGTCGCTGAGGACATGTGTCCTCGCATATGGCCAAAGTCGAGGTGACGTGTGAGCGTCGGCGGCACTGAAGCGCGATCACACGTGAGCCCGTGCTAGTACCCCAATTTCCGTCCACTTTCAATACGTCAGCCTCAGCACTCAGCCAAGTTCGACTGCTTTACCTGCACTATATGCGTCTTCGCACGCAACATATTTGCAGCGGAGTATGCCCTTGTCCTGCTTGTACCAAAACCTTGAGGGGAAATCACAAGCTTACAGCATTCGAGGCCACTACCTTGTCATTGTAACCCTTGGGAACCATAAAAGTATGAGTTCTTACGAACACTAAGCATGCTAACGGGATGTTCGGATTAAGACTCCATTCATCTGATCTGGAAGCAAGATACTACAAGCGAATTACAACAACTCCGTTGGAACACCCAAAAGGCACCATATTCATGGACCCAAGTCTGCTGAAATCTACTTCCGCACGCTCCTAGACAGGCGATCGCCAGATCTCACATATGCCCTTCTGTTACAAACCTCTCCTGTATGGATCGCCTGTTATATCTCCCCGAGATTCATGCTGTGGTGCCTGCGCATAAAAACGTGCCGGCGTACTTGTAGTGCTGATGTGGTTGGCACGTCCATCGCTGCTGTATTGCGTCCCTACCGGACTCCCTCTGTTGCCAGAAGGCGAATGTGGTGATTGTCGCGAGCTCTTCGATGGACTATTGGGTCGTGGATAGTAGATTGGAACTTGCTGTTGAATAACATCGTTTGGAGATTGTCGTGGCGAAGTCGGCGTAGGGTACGAATATTGAGTGTCCTGACCTTGCGCAGACTGCGGATAGTTCACTTGAGTACTCCAAGCAGCTGTCGGCGAGTTACGAGCAACATTACCGTCGCTGGAGAGTTGCTCGCCATGTGGCGAGTGATTCGCGTGCCCACCCTCAACAGGAGATATGTATGGGGGATCGTGACCGTACGAAGGAGGACCTTGAGCCGAATACGGTGAGTTGTAGTCGTGGCTAACGGAGTATGATTGTTGTTGGACATGTCCGGGATAACCAAGGGCGATAGAATCTGCCTGGTCATGTATGGAAACGTACTTGCTAGCAGCTGTGTCGGCCATCTCTTGAGGCACGGTAGTCGCAAGCTCAGCAGGTGGAAGATCGAGTGGAACCTCACCCTCCTTCGTCTTCAATGCCTTCTTCCGCCGATGCAGGCAGAATAGTATAAGGCATAGGATGCCTACGAGTACCAAAAGCCCTCCGACTGTACCACCAGCAATAGCTCCCACCTTCGTCTTCTTTGAGCTTCTGGGGGATGGGGATTCTGTTGCCGAAAGTAGAGCACGAGTAGCTGATCTTGCAGTAAAAGTAGGTTTAAGTGTATAGTAGGTAGCAAGATCAGGGTGGCCCCACGTTGCTGGGGAAGTCTTCGTGGCACCTCCGGTAGGTCTATTCTTGTTAGTCGTGTTAACCTCTGTTTGCAGACGAAAAATACCTACCCTCCCCCAATCACGGAGATAATAGGCGAAGGAACAACGTAGTCGTCTAGCTGAGGGCTGAACTTGTCCCAAAGTTTTGAGTCCCCACCGTTGTACCCAAGAACCATGTTGTGTTGTCCTTGACCTTCTGGTACATCGCATTTGTCGTATATAGGGAACCAGCCACCTATGACCAACATCTGCGCGCGATTGACTTAAAGATTGGTTTACGAAGTTAGTATGTATTTCATATACAGTTCGTACATCGATATCACCTACCCACATTCGCACTACAACCGCCATGACCAATTTTAGATGGATTCTCACTACTGAAGACCTTAATCCAGGTAAAGGACGGAAGAGAAAGGATGTAGACGTCGTCGAAAGCCGGTGCTTCACCGAACCCGTACCCGCCGTAAAGATAGCTACTCCAAATAAGCATATTTACTCCAAGGCGACACAATGTGTATACGAAGCTTGTATATGGCACTGAGATCTTAGCGACAAACTGCAATTTCTCACAGTCTTTTCGAGACCCTAGATAGCACAGGCAAAAAACTTGGGACTCCGTTGATCCTCTTTCGTATCAACGACCTCTAGCCCCTGTGGACGTTTCCAGCTTACCGATGGCGTCGACCAAAGCAACAGCAGGAATATGACTTTTACAAGACAAGAATCAAGTAACTTACACATTGAAAGATGACTCGTCATCCGGCCAAGTGACATCAGCACAGAACTGTCTGCGGGTGTCAGGTATATCGCCAGATGCGGTCTGTGTATACCATTTCGACGAAGCCATATCGTAGACGTGAATAGTCTATAACGTCAGCTATGTAGAAGCTGGATATCTCTTCGATAGCTTACACTCATGTTTGCCTGATACACTACGTTAGTATGTTCAGTCATGTATGGCTTGGTCTGAACCTACTGCATCAAAGCTGCCGTTATGATACGAGTCTTCGATACCACCGAAATAGATAAGCACACCGCTGTCTGAAACGGGTAGGAACAAAAGTTGTCCTTCGGCTCTCCCAATATCATCTGGTCCGGTTATATTCTGTAGGTCACCTGTAGACATGTCGAATTGAATCAGCCCGTTGGTGGCCATGGGAGGCCCATTCCAACCGGGCGCTGTTCTGTTGCTTAGCCATCCGCCGAAATAGAATCCTAATCCACGGCTTTCGACTTGCGTCCCGGCTCCAAACGATACTCGTTGTAGCTCCTTGTGGCCAGTCGTCTCGGTAGTGTTCCATTGATTGAGCAGGACATCGTAGGTCCAAATACCGAAGTCCATAGGACTAGCACCGGCGGCGTATTCTCCGCCAAACTGATAGAAGCATTTGTTCGTATTGTCCGCCCATGTATAACCGCCGGAGAGGCTGGGAATATGTCCAGGCTTCGAGTACGCCTTCTGTTCCGGCATCCCGGCATCGACCGTCGATGAGTTCAAGTTACTAGACAAAAGCCATGTATCTAGATAGCAGTCGTTAGATTATATGAAGAGAGGTAAATGATGTTTTGTCAAGCTCTACATACTGGAATGGTTCGACGTGAAAGGGACTTCTCCTACCATGCCACCATCAATGTACAGCATCGAGTCAACCCGTGCCGTTGCATGACCCCATCTTCGGCAGAATCCTTTCACAGGATCGTCCTGCTGTGCTAAAGACTGAGTAGCAAGACTAAGCAGAACAAGGGCATCTCGTAGAATGTAGGCCATGATATGCATGCATGACGCTCCTGAACAAGCACACGTGAGATATGGGAAAGGCGCGAAAGCTGTTCAAGGCAAGGACAACTGTAGGATGCAGCAGGAAGGAGGGGCGGGCCGCAGACGTTGGAGTGGATATGTACAGGGCTGAGGATGACCTCGACAGAAGGACCGGATTGTAGGCGGAAGGTCTGAGGTTGTCGTTTGTGGCGCACCTCGTTGAGTTGATGCACTCCGGTTCACCGATCTGACTGCGTCGTAATATTGCTAGGCGACCGTCTTCTCAGCCATGTCGTGAGTTGTGGGACGCCTATCTCCAATGAGATCACAGCACACGAAATACGAGTGATCTACAGGCCCGACAGAGGCGTTTGACCAAGCAGGATATAGGCCTAGTCTGAAGTCTGCGAGAACACGGCGCCGACCTGCCAAGGGTGGCCTGCTGCGACGAACATTGTACGTGGCTTGAGACAGATCGAATGAGACGACCAGGTGAAGAAAATACTATCGCTGCGACCAGTAGTAGCGAGGTGGTCAGACTGAATCGGAAGCTGCTGCTCAGCCGCTCTCGAGTGCTTCGATCCAGAGCTACGTTTCTTGCTTCGTGTGGAGTGACACACGGCGGAAGATGCGGGGAGGTCTTTCAGCTGGGCGCTCAACGTTATTTGTGGCCATTGACCTTAACAGTCTAGATCCGCACAACGACAGGCCTCAATAGCATGCCAATCACGATAAACCCTGTGTTTCTTTTCTCGCTCTACGCAGTACTATGCATGATGCGGGTGTCGGGATTTGGGGGCCGATTTGGATGCCGGTGACGGCTCAACGCATGTAGCAACCAACGCCACGCGTAACAGCTGTCAGGGCATCATATTCGTCCCAAGATACACGTCTCTTCTTCACGGTGATATTGAAATCAAGGTCACGAGGCCCCTTTGTTCAGATAGGCACCGAAGTATGTTGGCCTAAAGCGAACCCGCAGCTCCAATACCGACCGAAGTCGACGTGGACGAGCTGCAGGATTAGAATGGCAATTCTGTTTCTCTGGGTCTGCTCTGGAAAAGGCGAATCCACTTCGTAAAGGAAGGACCTTAGGGTTATTGGAGACCGTTGACAATATGTGAAGAAAAGAAGAGCAGAAGCTTCGCGGAGAAAATTGAGTGACACGGATGGCTTTCTTGGCGCGCTAGCGGTTAGCTCATCCCTCTTAATGGCCCCTGCCCACACGTCATGAGCCATGTGCAACATCACGACATTTGTACAATACGTATTGAAAACATGTCTCATGCTACATCCGGAATTATATTACCGCTTAAAATGTGGCATTCCCCTGATACGGCATTCCATGTCCTGGCTATGCTAACTAAGCTTCATCCCCTTTCAGCGAAGCCGACTTGTCAACCACAGGATGAGCCATGCAACCCCACAGATAGTTTTGGTGGTATCCGTTAAGCACATTACGACACCCTACACTTACGAGGTCCTTTGGTATCAAAATGACTCAAGATACCTGTTTCCATTAGTTTCCAGCTTATCTTGAACGCAACCAACCAACAACGATATAGATCTCGCACCCAGTCGAACCAGAGAGGAGCTAGAAACAACCCGATGGAATTTGAGTTTCTCGACTGAAAGTCGTAGGAATATCTGAGGAATAATACCTAGGTATAATGAAGCAGCGTCTAATTGACACTATGATTCGCGCTTCGCCAGCATCCTCGATTCTTGTCCCGGACCCTGCCTTACGCAACAGTCTTTATCTGCATGAAATCTACGGTTCATCAGTTAGATTGCTCACAACGCATTCAATCCCTCTAGTACAGCTCCCATGGCTTTTATAGTAGACTACGCAACGAAGGCATACATCATCGTCAGCATCAACTTACACTGTGTGGAACTCACGGATGATTTGAGAATTGTACAAATCGTCATCTGGGCAGTGTCTAAAATGATATCCGATGATTCAGGACGCCTCGAAGCATGGTGCTATCGAAGTCTTTGTTTTAGGAAATGCTCTCCATTTGCAGCGACAGAATTCGAGAAGTTTTGCGAAACGCTGCGATAACACCTCTCGACAGCATGCTCAAAATTCAGCGACCAATACCACTTTCGCAATCAATATTCGCCTATGCAGAATTTCAATAGTTTCAGTCTCGGAACGATCGAACAGGCTCGAGTTCACGCCGAATGGAAGACTGGGTTGGTGATACGGTGGGGAGAAGGAAGAATCATACCACAAGTAAAACAACAAAGGAGCGTGGACTTTAGAGATGGTATGAGCATAAGGTGGGATCCTAGATCAAACTCTTCCAATGTAATTTGATAATTATGAAGAAGCTAGTAAACCATTGTCTTAGCTTGAAACAACTATCTGGACTCGATGCAAACGCCTTTCTAATATGCTCGTTGTTGGTGCAGACCTATATCTGGTGACCCGGTAAGCCACGAGAGCGGCTCTGACCTTGATAACTCATTGTGATATTATCGTCCCGTCATCTGCAATGTAAGAATCTCCAGGTACCACTGCAGCATTCTGACTTTCCCAATGTTGACTGCTATCTTGTCTACCCTGAATGCATAGCTTTTGTCAAGGCCAAGCGCTTGCTGTACGGACTCAAGCTACGCTCTCTCTGAACGGGTGGGGGTGCTTGCGCTGGCGGCGGCGTATCTCTGCCATTTGACACAGGTGGTCGATTGTCGAAGCGGTTTCTTGCCGGTCGGTGCGGACTGTCACGAAGTCGTCCTCCGTTTCTCGCTTCTTGTGGACTGCGCGACCGGCGTGCGGCTTTGCGCTTGGAGTACGGACTGGGGCTGCGATCGCGACCGCTGTGGTACGGTGAGAGTGACCTCGAGGGTTCACGGTTCCTTGAATGTGAGACTCCTGTTTTACCCTTTGATAGTCGGTTAGATGGGTGGTGCTCATCAGACGTATCCATGGGATCCGCGCTTCTCGATCGTGATCTCGAGATGGAGTACCGACGAACTGGCCGCCTCCTATCTCTTCTTGCGCTTCTGCTTCGTGACCTGATACTGCCACTCATGCTTCGTGGTGCTCTTCCTCTAGCATTCTCGTGTGATGTCTGCATGCGCGCCGACCTTGACCTCGACTTTGACCTGGTTCTTCGGCGGCCTCGCTCGCCAGGGCTGAAGGAGCTCATGCGCCGCCTTGTGTTTCTGTCTGCTGTGTCCGATACGCAGGATGAGCGCGATTCCATGGACACTGATCGCCTGCTGCGCTTTCGCAGCCCCTTGTCGTCGTCGTCGTCTCCTCGATGTCTTGGTGCATCGCGCTTCCGTCGTGGTGGAGATCGTGAGCGGGAGCGGGAGCGGTTTGTTGAGATGGTGGAGACAGAGTCGGCAGATGACGCAGAGAGTGACCGCGCGCGCTTGCGATCCTCTTCTTTCTTCTTCAGGATCTCATCTGCGACGCCCTTCTTGCGCAGCAGATCTTGGGGTACTTCGGTGGTAAGCTTGGGCTTCAGCTTGGGGTTGAGTAGTTGTTGTGTCCTGGAAGGTCGAGATTTGTATGGGCGTTCTTGGGCAGATGCCTTGCACTCGTAACTGTAATGTCCTCTCTTGAGGCACTTCTGACAGAGGGTATCTGCTGAAGCCTTGGAGCGCCCAGCACCCGGACGACGGAACATGGCGGACTGTAGTTGCAGTAGAGGTCGAGTGCAACAGGGTCCTGTTGGGCCAAAATCCTATCGTCGACGCTGGCAGGGATATTCGACGCGACTCTTGCGTCAGCGGTGCAGCAGGCAGAGGTGTGATCAAGGCCTCGCCAAGTTCAGTCTTGTTCTGTCACTTTCGGCGAGGAAACGCGACCAGCCTTGTTCGCATGCAGTAAAGCGCAGATGCAGCTTGGCCGGAGAATTGGGCGGAGCGGCATGACTAAGCCCGCCCACTGGCCGCTTCCATCATCGCTTCTCTATCCTTCACACGCCTTGCGCTGCACCCCGCATAACAGCCTGGTCCCCGCCCTATACCCAAGTCGACGAGCCAATTCACCGGTCGTCCTTTGTCGTGCGCCCTGTCTCCGGGTGCTTGGCAGCTTCTTGCACACTCGACGCCCACGTCTCTGTACCGCACGCCTGTCGTCAAGGCTACTTCACCTTGGGCTCGATCCAACAAACCCACTGCCCTACCCTTTTCCCACGAATGTCGGCATACCAACATGTCCAGCTTTCTGGCTCCGGTTATCGCGACTTTCCTTGAGCACCCTATTTCCTGAAAAAAAAATTACGTCCATCACTTCGGTTAACACACCACCTTCGTTTCCGTCTACGACGACCCACGTACGGCGTTGAGCTTGGTGATTCTTTCGGCTTCAGAAACACGCGTCCGTCACTTCATTCCACGGCTCTGCTGCTCCAAAACTGCCCGGATATCCATTTCGCCCTCCCCCGCGTTTGAACACCGTCTGCGCACTGCGCATAGGCCATCTGAATCGCATCCTACCGCCCAAATAGTCTTCAGTACCAACCACCGCCTCATAACCATGGCATCCGCGACACCGGCTCCAGCAGAACAGGCGCCCCCGCGGCCTCTGTCATTCGCCAAGGTACGGTTTTAAGAAGCAATTTCCATGGGCGGTGTGCTAACAGCGCTAGGTCGCGGCTTCCGCCATAAAACCCCAGACGTCGAAAGATTCTGCTCCAAAAGCGAGGCCGCCTGTTGCGACACCTAGAATACCTGCCATCGCCCACAAGGCGCGCTCTATCCCCATGAACGGCGAGGTACCGCCCAGAATTCTCGCGGAAAAGCGAGAAGATAACGATGCGAGCAAAAGCGCTGAAAATGCCATCTCGCCGCCGGCGCAGCAGACAAGCACCGCCGAGCTATCGGACACACCGTCCACAGACCCCAAAGGGGAAGCTGTCGATAGGCCCCAGTCTGCTGCTGTAGTCAAGGTGTCTGTTACCGAGGACAGCAGCACTCAGCTCTCCTCGTCAGATGGATCCGGGAAACCTCCCAGTGTTGATGGAAAGAGTGTTGCTTCTGCAACCACCTTTGCGCTCGACGAGAAGGAGTCTTTGCGCCCAGACGACAGTGCCAGCCTCAGGGCAGTCGAGGAAGAGGATGTCACATCCCCACCCGACTCAGTCGTTGCAGACTCCCGGCAGGGATCTGATCACGGCGCTGCGCGTGCCTTCCGGGACCAGCTACATGAAATAGCGGTGATGAATCCTCAACCTAAGCGAGAAGGTCCTCCAGGTCGATTTCCAACACTAACCAATGGTCCGCAAACTTTGTACGACCCTAACCAGTCGCTGAACAGCGCAGGGCTCATGTCGCAGCCTATGGTCAATGGTATGCCCTCACTCAACGGTGTTCCCAACATGCCCGCCATTCCAGACGAGAAGCTGCTTGAAGCACTGCGGTCTCCACGCGATCGTTTGTTTGTAGTCAAGATTGAACAAGACTTTATTGATTTCATCAAAGATTCTCGGTACGTTACTGGTGACTACTTTTCTTCTCATCGTTACTAACGGGAGGCAGAGAAAACGAATTGTGTCTGCCGAACTGTAATACTTTCTATAGGATGCTTGCCCACCGTCTTGCGGACTACTATTTGCTCGGCCACGTGGTCGACACTACTATGACTGGTGTGAAGATTACACGAACACCTTACTGTAGGATGTAAGTATCTAGCGAGGTTTGTTGTGTTTTGTTGCTGACTGTTTCACAGCCCACCTCCCGTGTCACAGATGGTTGATCCTGCCAAGGGTACCAATACACCTCCTGTAGAGCTTCCTGCTCGTAAGATAATGCGTCGCGACGATGGAAAATCAGGTACAAACACTGGAGCTAATTCGCAAAATGCCTCAAAGACGACTTCTGAGATGGGTGGTAGTGAGGGCAGCAATGACGGCGAAGGCAGCAAAGATAAAGCCGCTCTATCCAGAGAAGAGCGTGAGGCACGTTATCGTGAGGCCCGTCAGCGCATCTTCGGAAGTGCAGAGAGCGAAGAGCCCGAGGTGGCAGAAAGCAATGGACCTGGAGAAGACAAAAACAAAGGGAAGGACATCTCACGATCAAGTTCCGCTGCTGGAAAGAAGAAGCCCAAGAAGCAGCGTAACTACGACGATGATGACTTTCAGGCTCGTTCCCGCTTTAATGTGTACTACCCGCAACAGTATCCTGTGGCTACATACACTGGAGATAACGCGGTCTACTACAACGGTTACCCAGGTCCTGCACAGAATGCGCCATATGCAACCATGAATCCTGGTGCTTCTCCTCCGGCTGCTTTCAGCAACCCGTATCCGGGCATGATGGCCCCAGAGGCGCAGTCGCAGTATGGTTGGGCTGGTCAACAGTACCAGGCCTCTAACGGGTCAATGATGGCGTACCCCGGTTATGGACAAGCATCGAATGGTTACGACATATCGGCAGACTTCCAAAGGGGTATGTCGTCCTTCCAGAGCGCTGGCATGCCTTCTCAAGTCACTCCGAAGATGGCCAATCCGCAAATGGCATCTTATCAAGATACCTACCAGCAACCACAACACATGCCTGTGAATTCTGGTTGGTCACACGCAAATCAACAGCCCTCATTCCACATAGCTCAGGGTGCATACAATGCTCAGAATGGTCCTGGCAACCGCCCCATGTCCGCACCCCACCAAGCACCAATGCCTGGGTATTCCTACGGGCAGTTCGCCTCAAATGCTTACAATGGAAAGTCAAATCGCAACCAGCATCCTCTTCCAGGAAGCTATAACCGTGGACAGTTCAACCCACAAACTCAAGCTTTTGTTCCCGGTGGACGTAACATACCCTTCGGAATGCAGCAAAATATGATGCAGGGACAGCCTCAGTTAAATGGGTACGGCGGATACCAAATGTCGGCTCAGACTTCCATGCCTGCTCAAATGCCTAGACCCAACCCTTCTTCTAATTCCACGCCGTCGTTTGGGTCACCTCAAAGTATACAGGGCAACAACTCAGCCACTTCCATGAACCGAATCGCCTCCCAGACTGGCGAGCCGGGGTCATCTCAAAGCAGCATCGCAAAATATGGTACACCTTCACACCTGCCTCCAAAGCCTCCAGCTCCAGCTCCAGCTCCACCGTTTGCTTTGCCCTCTATGACGCGAGTACCATCATCCGGGCTTGCTAACAATGCTCCTACAATGTCCACTCGAGGCGGGTCGGGCAACTTCAATAACAACACGAACCCCAACTAACGCTTTACGACATGATCTTTAGCATTGCGACGGTGCCTCCATTGGACTTATTTGCATCTTTATCTGGCTGGGCACGGGACAGGTTCGAAGGGAGAATGAGGCGTTTATCTAATGCGTGCTTTCTATGCTTCCCGCTTGCATGCTGAGGATCGTCCGCATCCTGATCGTGATCTCTCCCACCTCTCAACTTTCTGTTAGGTCACTAGGTAAAAGCACTTTTCTTCTCGGTTAGTAGACGGAATGGGCGGTATTCATGTAGCTATAATAAAATTGTAACCTTGCTTCTATTACGATGGGGGGTTCACCCACGAACGTGAGCATCAACAGAATTGTAGAATAGAATCCATCGTCCTATCAACCGTCCCTATCACCCACACTATTTTGATGAAGCTATCTCCACCTAAGTAACGCCGATGGGGTTGTTGGGACACTTTACGAAGCGTATGTCGCCGGCAAAAGTAGCCGTGAGACACCTAGTTTCTACGCTTTGCACCCAAAACAACAAGATTGCCTATCACGGTACACACTCAAGACTTGTACAGCAAAAGCTAAGTCGTGCCAATACAGATGGGCAGGCGGACATCATGCATAGCTATGATCGGTATGGGTAATAGGGAAGCGCGGATGACATACCTCGGTCTTGCGTCCGCGAGGGCAAGTTTTCGTTCTTGTTTGGAGACAATGAGGGATGAAATAAGAGCCATCTGTGATTGAATCCTTTCGCTACCTACACCTGTGGTGGTTGGAGCGCGCTGTCATACGGCACGGTGACCTGACAACTGAAGAAGCAACCACGTCCCGGGTACAATACCCAGTCGAATTGTCTTTTTTCTCATTATGGTAGAAATTTGATTGGTCGGTAACTGTACCCGTGTTTCTCATCTGTAATCTACACTCATTGAATGCAATTACCTTGTTGGGACGGCTTTTGTGAATTGTGTGGGTAGGTTCGAGGTGATGGATGGCATGTGGACGGCTTAAGCCACGTCAGACATTGAAATGGCTCGGATGGCACACCCGCCACAAACGGTCCATTGGTTAGATCAAATTTCCGTTTGGGTTAGAAAGTACTTAGAGTTTCAAAGGGATATGTGCACGAGACGACAAGTTGCTACGAAACTATACAGTTTTACCCCCAATTCAATCACATACCTCGACAGTGGGCTAGAAATCGCGCGCACAGCCGACGCTGCATAATAAAAGGATTTGTGTTTGTCGATCCGAGATGTATGGACGATTTCGCTATCAGCTTACTTGGATAATAGAAGATATGATGATACAAGAACGAAATATACACTTATGCTGTTGGTGGAAATATTACCCTTCGAGGCACTGTTATGTTGTACAATTCCAATTTTGCCGTGCAACACACCATTCGGAAGCACGAGTTCTCCTATAGCTTTCAGCAGTATAAGATCATTTCAAGGCGGGAATTGCATTATCGGCAGATCGTACAATCAGCAGTGATTGGTAATAGATTTCCGCCCTGAAATCAAAACGCTGATACAATAGAGCCGCGCTTTCGTATAAAATTCTAGAATCAGTAATTCTCGAGATAGCGACACCTTCCGTACACCGTAGTTCTCGGATCTGACTCGCAAACATCCACATTCGGTAGCTGAGCCGCACAAGAACTGTATTTCCAGACTCATGACTGACGCGTGATAAAGCGAGATGACGTTACCGGTACTTGGGTACCATCGAAATTTTTGAATCCGGAGACACCTAACGGCAGTGGGAGCCCCATGGTGTGGCGATCGTGACCCACAATGTCCATGCATCGAAGACCCGTAGAAGAAAGAAAACTGGGACCAACACCGAGAAGCTCCGCTCCGCAATCGTTCGTCCGGTATGAAATATTATGTGAGTCTTGTGTATTGCGATAGTCGAAATATGTTGGAGTGAGAGGATGATATGATGACATCATCTTCAAAGGATCAACGTGATGGACGCCAAGCCAGATCTCGTGATACACTTGCATCACATTCACCTTCGATCATTGCTGCGACACGCCAACGTCCTGACATGTCGGGACGCCTCGGCAGTCTGTCGCGACGATAACCAACGACAACTCAACTGACATACAACGGCTCTTGCACTACCCCACATGTCGAAGTGAAGATGACGTGCGCAGCTTTGACGTCGGTAGAAATTCCCTGGGCCAAGCTTTGGAGGCTCAAAGATTGGCTCCGGAGTGATCCCGTAACCAATGGGAACGCGACGCTTGTTGATAGCTTAACTTTATCAAGCATTCGATTGACCGGGCTTGTCGATGGCGATGTGGCTAGCGGCCGTATGCTGGGGTCCTGGACCATGCAAAACATGACGTCGGTCATTGCAGCTCGCACGCTCACGAGATGGCTTCGGACTTACCAAACTGCGCGGTAAGCATGGGGAATGCGGTGACGACCCACGGTTGAGCGTGCCGTTATGACGGCATTGGGGTCTCCAAGAGCCAAGAAGCGGAGCAAATATGGGTGGTTTATAGGACTCGGAGACCCCACGACCCCAAAATCTGTTGTTACTTTCTCTTACCTTTGATCGGCACAAAACTTTCGCCTTTCACCAGCCATGGCGATACTCGACCGATTCCGTGGGCATTCACACGCCTCGCCTGCTTCCTCCACGATGATAGATCAGGATCCTGAGAAGAAACCGCAGATGTTGAAAGGTGGTGTGAAGGAGATTTTCCGCATGCGTATCATTGCCATGGCGATCATTGTGTCAATGGGTGGTGTATGTATTATACGAAACAATATGGGTACGTTGGTTAACGACATGTAGTTCATCTTTGGTTACGACACCGGTCAAATCTCTGGATTCCTGGAAATGCCAGACTTTCTGAACAAATTTGCGGATCAGACGGACCCTGAAACAGGCGGACCTGCTTTCAGCAATTGGAAGTCTGGGTTGATCGTCGCCCTACTCTCAATCGGTACCTTGATGGGTGCTTTAATCGCCGCTCCTATCGCCGACAAATTCGGCCGCAAATACTCTATCGTCTTCTGGAATATCATCTTCTGCATCGGAGTCATTGTTCAGATTACTACAACGAAAACATGGTATCAAATCTCCCTAGGTCGTTGGGTCGCTGGTCTTGGTGTAGGAGGACTGTCGGTCCTTACGCCAATGTACCAGTCCGAGACTGCACCACGCTACGTAAGAGGTGCGCTCGTATCGTGTTACCAGCTCTTTATCACCCTCGGAATCTTTACCGCTTACTGTGAGCAATTCTATCTACGAACCATCTCTGGAACCTATACTGACTTTGCACTCTAGGCATCAATTTCGGTACCGAAGATGATGGCAGTTCAGCTTCATGGAAGATTCCAATGGGTGTTGGCTTTATCTGGTCAGCACTCATGATGGTCGGGATTCTCTTTATGCAGGAATCTCCACGATGGGAATACCGCAAGGGCAAAGTTGACGAAGCGATACACACTATCGCCCTTACGTACGGTGTTTCTCAGGACCACCCAGAGGTTCAGCGCGAAGTCCAGGAAATCCAGAAGAAATTAGAGGCGGAGCAAGCGGGAGGCGGCCACCACCCCTGGTACGAGATCTTTACAGGACCGCGCATGTTGTATCGTGTATTACTTGGTATCAGTCTGCAAGCCCTCCAGCAGCTCACAGGTGCCAATTAGTAAGTCGATTTCAAGTACTTCTAACGTATCCCATACTAACCTTGTTGTAGTTATTTCTACTATGGAACCACGATCTTCCGGTCTGTTGGTATTTCAAATTCGTTCGTCACCTCCATGATCCTAGGAGGTGTCAACTTTGGCATGACTTTCCCCGGTCTGTATATTGTTGAGAAGTTTGGACGGAGGCCTGCACTAATCACTGGTGCCTTGTGGATGTTCATGTGTTTCCTGGTCTTTGCTTCACTGGGCCACTTCGCTCTGGAAAATGACGACGGCACTTCGAACCAGGGTGTTGGGTATGCTATGATCACCTTTGCGTGTCTCTTCATCGCAGGCTATGCCATGACATGGGGACCAATTGTCTGGGCTGTCGTTGGAGAAATCTACCCCAGCCGATACCGTGCGAAGGCCATGGCTCTAGCCACAGCCAGCAACTGGACCTGGAACTTCCTCATCTCCTTCTGTAAGTTCTTAACACTTCACATTGCCGGGATGAACCCCACTAATGCACATTCTTAGTCACACCCTATATCACGGCTGCCATCGATTATCAATATGGATACGTCTTCGCGGCCTGCTGTTTCCTCGGCGCTATAGTAGTCTACTTCTTCGTCTGCGAATCTCATGGCCGCACCCTCGAAGAAATTGACACTATGTACATCCTCCACGTTACACCATGGAAGAGCAAGCACTGGACTCCCACTCCTGGCGAGGAGTTGCCCAATCTAGACAACACATTTTTGACGCCTGGAGGAAGAGGCATTAAGAAGGGCAACGAAGCGAGAGCGCCCGAACAGCTGCGAAGGGAGAGTGTGCCTGTCACTGATGCCGATATGCAGGCAAGTGGTGCGAGGCAAGACGAGTAGGCGCCAGGCAGAATTCTGATATTCGGGCCACGGACCATTGTTTTTTTGTTTTATCAGCAAGCATCATAGCGTAGCATAAGTTTACAGCATTGTGTTCTCTTCATTGAAATTGTTGACGCTTTTGTGCATACACAACGTGAAATGACTTGGACACGTTACTTGGTCGTGCCCATGCCCTGGCATACGTACTAGTGGACATTCTCAGCAGACTCGATTGGTGGCAAGACCAGAATTCGCCATAGCTTGCAAGACAGGCATACTCGCAAAAAGAAGTAGCCACCAAACCACAGGCAGAAAAGAAACCGAACACGCTGCATGTCCTAGCTCAGCAGTACGGACAAACAAATGCAAAAAAGAAGTTCGAAGAATCCTGGGCGAACCCAGGCACGTTGTCCCCTTCGTGGATCGAACACGATACCTCCAGATTTAGTGACTGAGACTTCAGTCTGGCGCTCTCCCAATTGAGCTAAGGAGACGGTTTTTTGATGGAATGAAATAGCATCGTAGAAAATATATCGTTATTGAACATCCATGCCGAGCAGAATCCAGGGGTAGTGTAAGAACTCCTGGACTGTGCAGATCTTTGACTGGCGGCGCGAAGAGAAAAACACATGCGAGTGGGTCAGCTCATCCGGACTGAAGCGTGATGAAAAGCTGTCGAGGCGGAGGACACGACGATACGCTTCGGCTTGGCGCGGATGCGATACTGTTATGGTGACATCATTGTTTGCGATTCAACTTGCTTCAAAGTCCCAAGCTCCTCACCAGCAACACCCTTTACGCGTTCCCACGATCTCGTTTCGCGCAGGATCACCTTTCATATACAACTATGGCTATTGTGGAGAACTGGCTTCCACCGTCGCGTGAGAATTGGGAGCTGGTTTGCTACATCTGGCAGTTCTTCCCTATTGTAAGCATAGGCGCTGCGCCGCAGCCCCGCATTTTTTGTTTCAGCCGTTACTAACATTCACAAAGATCACTGCAGCTCAATGGGTTCTGGACTGGTACCCACAGGGCAAGACGTCGATTGAATCGCGTTTCAACATTGACGGCAAGATAGGGTGGGCAACGATGGAATCGGCGGGATTTATAACCCTGCTGTACATCATGTACTCGCTCCCGAAAGAATTGGGTCTTGGAGAGCTACCCTGGGGTAATTGGACTATGGCTGGCTGCTTTGTGAGTAGAGGTGAAAGATGGGCGAGAAATGTGCTAATCATACTCAAGGTGTTCCACTATCTCTACCGCGCCGTTGTGTCTCCCCTCTTGCTCAATCCTAGCATGTCGCCAATACATCCTTTTGTTTGGATCATGGCATTTGGGTTCCAGATGTTCAACGCAATCTCCATTGGCGGGTACCTCGCAGGCTACGGCCCGACATCACAATACGAATGGGCAGCACGATCAGAGTACATGTTTCTAGGGCTCGTAATCTGGTGCTGGGGACTTCTAGCGAACATGTTCCACGACGACGACCTGCGCGAGATCAGGAGAGCGGCAGATCGCAAACAGCGCAAGGCAGCCGCCGAACAGGGCAAGCCAGTGGAGAGAGTGGACAAGATCTACATGATACCGAAGAATGGTCTGTTCAAGTACTCGCTGCACGCGCACTACCTCTGCGAATGGATCGAGTGGGCGGGCTGGTGGATGATTGGGGGTTGGAAGTGTGTGCCTGCACGCACGTTTCTCCTCAATGAAGTGACTACCATGCTTCCGCGTGCGTTGCAGGGCAAGAGGTGGTACGAGAAGAAGTTTGGGAAGGATAAGCTGCAAGGGCGCAAGGCCATAATTCCGGGCGTGCTTTAGGGAGTATATTGCTTATTGGTACGCTAGTAATCAAGCTTCTGGCGGTGCGGTGTTGAACAGTGGACAAGCGATACGTGTGGCTTTTGCAATCTAGCGAACAATGAAGTTGTGCAGTACTAGCGGTAAGGGGCAGTGCGTGGTGGTGGTACACTAAGCGTGACATTGTGGAGTGGTGAAGATGGTGGGGGCAACTATGCAGCAGCGCGTGCCGAACAAGACGATGAACTGCGACAGGGTACTGATGTCTAATCAGTTCAGGGTTGATTTGTTTTGGACGAGACAGTTCGGTGAGTATTTGTTGGTCACTAGCGAGTGCGCGGGTGGAGCGACGAAGTCTGCACGTGGCAGGGACAAAAGCATATGACGAAGAGACAAAAGCATATGACGAAGAGATACGAAGAAAGCTGATGGAAAGCGCGCATCTAGTTGTGTCTTTTACGACGTTTTGCCTCGTAACATGGCGGTAGCTGCAGCAGTTGCGAAGCCACGGTGCGCTGTTCACACAGTAGAGCAGACGGGAGGTAACGTGCCGAGGATACTCTGACCATCTATATTAAGAGTGGCACGCCACGGAGCCAATCACGGGCGCACGGGCTGAAAAGAACAGGCAGCTCGCCAGTCAACACGAGCGGATGATGTTATTGGGACTGGGATGTGGGAAATTTCGCACACAAGGCCCGTTTGGATGACGGCATGCGACGGCCATGGCAGCGAGGGCGACGCTGCATCATGGCCGGACTGGTGTGCGACGTAGAAGATGAAAGCTGCCGTGACGGCGTCTTGTCCATGGCTCATGGACGTGGACAGATTTCAGACGCACACAGCCACGGACATGCCGCATTGGTCGCTAGCCAGGCGCGCCTTTTGTACTTGCATCTCACAACCTCCCCCTTTGGGGCTAATGCTAGTCAGCTTGGGTGCATTAGACACCCGCTTTTCCGTCTGAAGCTCCAAGCCAGTCGCTGCTGGGTGCAACACCAGAGGCTGCAGCAGGCCTTGGCACGGCACTGCTGGAGAGTCGCGAGGCCCATGGGCTTCGCATTCCAGCGCGCGCTGCGACGGCATGGTTTCAGAAACGCGTGAGGGTGATCGCAATTCGCCGTAAACCTTTGACCGCCATCGACTGCCCCCAATTGGCACCGGCGGCAGGGCACAAGAGCGCGCTTGTTGTTGTTGGGCGTCTTCGGTTCGGCAGCTTAATCAACAGGTGCTTGCTGGGATCGCCCGTCCTTTGGCGTGCGTCTCCACTAACACTCCTGCACAACCTCGCCCGTCGCCCACTCGCAACAAAGAGCCTCTGTCGATACATCATCACTGCGGACCCACGGGCGGAGCACTCGAGCGATCGCCGCCCACTCCTACGAGCCCGCCAGCGGTACCACGGAACTCTAACTACTTCATCTTGAGAATCTTGTCCCCTTGCTGCTACCTGACCCTCTCCCGGCGGCACCTGCTATCCGTCGTCGCGTCGTCGTTATCGTTGCTGAAGCCGCTCCTTTCCCTGGCACCATAGCTTCTGGCTGCCATTGTCGTCAACATGTCTAGCAACAATGTGACTGCGAGTACGTTGTCTCCTTCTATTCTTTCTCAGACTGCCGAAGCCGCTCCTTCCTCTGCCTCTGCTCCTGCTCCTGCAGCCTCTGCCCCATCTTCAGATCCGCCCTCGTCAGATCTTCCTTCGCCGTCTGTAACACCCTCCGCAGCACCTGCGCCTACTGAGGCTTCTTCTGCTCCCGCGCCGTCTTCCAATCCGCCAGAAAACACTCCTTCAAGTCCCGCACCGGCTTCTAACTCGCCTTCAGCGGCCGCGCCCTCGTCAGAGGCTCCTCCACCCTCGAGCGCCGCCCCGTCCAGTGCAGCACCTCCTCCTTCGAGCGAGGCCGCCGCTCCCTCCAGCCAGGCGCCACCGCCTGCCTCTTCAGCGCCCGCTCCTGCCCCGTCAACCTCACAAGCGCCTCCACCAGCCCAGTCGAGCGCACCACCGCAATCGTCAGCAGCGCCTCCTCCCGCAGCTACCACCAGCAATGCCGCACCCATCGCGACAAGCGTCGTCACTGCTTCGTCGGCACCTCCGTCTACCCAAGTCTTTACCTCGGTCACTGTTGTAACCTCGACCCCGACGGGCCAAGGCGAAACACCCCAGGTCGTCACCGTTACTGCAACTTTCTCACGCACCGACGTTGCCGCTGCGCCAACCAACGGTGCATCTTCCACTGGTACCGGTGCTGCTGACCCTTCCAACACCGACTCCACTCAGTTGCAGAACGCGCAAAAAGAGAACTCTGGCGGCATCAGCACTGGCGGCAAGACAGCCATTGCTGTCGTCATTCCTGTCGTTGTCGTTGCTCTACTAGTATTGGGCGGCATCTTCTTTTGGCGGAAACGCAAACAGCGCAAGAGCGCCGAGGACGAACGTCGCAAAGAGGTTGAGGAGTATGGCTTCAACCCCAACCACGACCCTACGCTGCCTGCTGTTGGTGGGTTGCAAATGGCCGAGGATGACAGCGGCTACCGAGGCTGGGGCAACACCACTACCAGCTCTAACCGCAAGATGTCAACCACTCTCACCTCTGGCATGACCTACTCAGACAGCAACAGCAATCCCGGCGGCTACACCAGCCCACACTCTCCCACCCACGGCGCCTACTCTGACGCTCACTCCAACGATCCGCTTGTAGACGGCCGTCGCCAGACCATGGACTCGGACGGTATCGGTGCTCTCGGTGTTGTCAATGGCGCTGCAGCGACCAACTCCGCCAACAACCAGGCTGGGGTACACCGTGGACCATCCAACGCCTCGTCATCATACTCGGCAGCCAATCACTCTGACAACTCTGGCGACTACCCTGGCATGGCCAATGGTCACCCGCAAGAGTACTACCAGCATCAAGAGTACTACCAAAACGGGCCATATGCAGGAAATGACCCATATGCCGGCAACCAACAGCCAATCATACGAGACGTGTCAGCCCGACGCAACACAAGGATAGAAAATCCAAGTGTTTTCCCTCAGCAAGGGAACTCTGGCATCGCGCAAAACTTCTAGTCTCGCCCTGACCGCTGCTTTATCTATTCACTCATCGCTACCTGTATATTGCGACCCTATCTTTGATTCATCTCCTTCAGCTTTTTAGTCGACATATATCCAAACGGAGGCGTTCATTGGGCGGTTATCAATTCATTTTTTTGCGTCGAATCTTGATAATGGTCTTTGCCAGCTGTACTGGTGCGGTGCGCACTTGTATGGATGTCGGCATGCACTTCCGCATGCCCCCTCCACGCGAGGGGTTTCTATCCGGAGGATACGGAAGCAGGCTCGCCGACGCAAGCAGGTGGTACGACATCGGAAGATCCTGCACATTGAGGTTGCAGGGTTGCAGTCCGGCAAGCTACATGTTGTGTAATGAGCACAACAATCAAAAGCACGAGCGACTTTGAGTTTGGACCAGCGCAGCATGCCTATCTTACTGTAGTCGAATTTTCGACAAAGATTCAAAGAGACGACAATTATGTTCGTCTGGATCTTATTGAGATGATGCATGCTGGCAGCTTTTTTTCTTCACCATCTTCTATCATTTTGATGCTGGAATCTCGGAGGATTTGACGCTTTCTTATGCGAACAATACATCACTCTTGTAATTATCCAACGCCTTCTCTACATCACTATCTTTTGTAACTATCCTACAACCTGCACGCCAATTTCTTCGGCAATCCCTTTTCCTTTACTTGTTTGAGCCTACAAATGATGACAGGAGTTGTAGGCAGAGAGAGAAATAGACTGAAAGCAAGCATTACGCAATATTCCGTGCTCCAGCTCTTCTAATGGTGTTCTCTGTAACATGATCTGATTTGTACAAAGACGGGTCCAAACGTTCATCAGTTTCCAGCATGTTACTATGACAGTGATCGATCCGATTGCATTACATTACGATCACCCTACTCTGCGCCAACATTCGACCCACTCGTATGCCTCAGGTCTACGCGTTCATAAGGCGGTCTGTTTTGATCTAGATCTCTTCGCGGCGAGCGGGACGGCAATAATGTTGAGAAAGCCTGGTTTGCTCCAACGGGTCGTTAGTATACAGTAGTAGGTAGTTAGCTCGCATGCGAATGCAATGTAGATCCTCCCGACCCCGCGGTGAACATTCTTCCGACCCGGACCAGGAAACAGAGATGGATGTTAGTCGTTCTTCGGTTGCTGGGCGAGCAGAGACGCACCTTCTTCTTATGAACGATCGTACTCGGCTACTCCTTGCTTCTCTTTCGGCCTGGACAAAGCACGAGAATGTCAGCTGTGGCGAACATGGAGCTTGGAATTTACGACTTGTCGATGAGCGAGTTTCCAGTTCTCTGGTGTCATTGTGGGGTTCGACAGTGGAGTTTGGTTGACCAGCGGCTTCATTATCCAGCTACCCGTCTGGTCTAGACTTCTTACTGGTTCCCCGTCATGTTTCGTGGTAGTAAATTATAGCTAGGTTACTTGGCGTGTGTAATAATAACAGAATGACGGTGGGCTACTCGTTATTTGGTAGGGATATGGAAATGTGCATGAGCTAGTCCTCGAGACCGTTATAGATGGAATACAATGAGTCTGGGTGCGACAGGGAAGATTAAGTCGATACTATGAAGCTATGGGCTTTAGTGCAGCTACTTCAATGTCATAGTGCATTGGGAGTAGGAGTCAGCGTTCAATCGCGTGGACGATAGTGTAGAGGCAAGTAGAGGTGATTAGAGGTTCGAGGGTAAGGAGCTGGTAGGTAAAAGATCTCTACCCTCGTCACATGCACTTATCTAATGTTGAAAGTGAAGTTACACACTGTACGCATTCAATTAATATCATATACACTATAGACCCTCTAGAGTCCCATCACTTCAGGTCATCCCCGCCGCCCGGGTTTTACGAGATTGAACCTAACCCTCTTTGGCGTAGTAGCGGGCTTGCCAGAATTTATAGCTCTTACACTGTTCTTGCTGATTATGCTCTTGAAAGCTAGGCCTGCGCTAGACGGCTCGACTGATTCCGGTTCGACACGATCATTGACTGCGGATTCGGTAGATTCGACGAGACCTAGCTGCTCTTGAAGCTTTCTGTATTGAACTTCAGGGTCCCGCAAATTGGCGCGCGGTAATCTCGACGGGCGTCTGTGCATTGAAGGCGATTCTGTTGGTTGCTCAGGTACTGAAGTAAGCTTTGGAGGAACAACCGATGAGCCAGGTTGAGTGGCAGGCAACTCTTTGGTTTGCGCCGCCGCAATCATGTCGAGTTGAACTGGAGACAGACCGCTTGTTATTGTTGCTGCCTCGCCATCTGTGAGCTCATCCCGCCACCTGGATCGCTCATCCTCTGCCTCTTGAGCTGCTTTCTCTAGCGCGATCGTCTCTTTGTGGGACCTGTTCTCCTCCAATACGTCCATCAGCTTCCTCCGGTCAACTACTTTCGCAAGATGTCTCAGCAGATCATCGTCTAATTCCTCTTCTGGCTTTAAATGCGGAATGATATCGCCGATTCGATCAACAAGTTGTGCTCTTGCATATCCCCGCAGCAAAACTCCCCATGTGTAGCGGTCAGGTTCAACACCGCTATTTCGCATGAGCTGGGAGACGCGTTCTGCCGCTTGCACTTGTCGTGTTTTGAAGAAAGCTTGCATAAAGATATTCCAGCTGTAAACGTTGGGCTTCGCTGGACCGTCTGTCATGTCTTGAATGAGCTGGGATGCGTTTGCAAATTGCTGTTTCTCACAAAAAGCGAGGAGGAAAGCGTTCCAGATTATTGGGTTTTGAGCCAACGCATCAAATTCTGGATTTCCTTCCTCTACAACCGACTTGAACTTGATGTATAGGTTATAGACTCGCGTGTTGCTGATTGCCAACGCTGATCGGATCTCTGTCCGCAGCATAATGTACAACGCCACCGGTGGAGGAGCAAGATACAGGGATCCAAGCGCAGAAGTCTTTTGTGAGATGCTGACGTTCCTTAGGTCTGGAGTTCCGTAGCCGACAAACGACTGCAGCAGCGCTACTGAGAAGTATCTGGCGTAGGACTGCCATAGTATGGCTGAGGTACGTTCGACGTTCTCGTCACCGTGGTGGCGTACATAAAGATAGTAGATATAGTCTGTTGCTAACCAAGGGTCCCGGGTGTCTCCTGCTATGTCAGCACAGTGTTGTGCGAAAGCTTGGAAGAGAGCTGGATCGTTCTGCATGGTACATCCGTGAAGCATTATCGAGAGGGTGTGGTTGTCTTCCCGTAGTCCGTTTTCTTCCAAAGAGTTGTATACTTTGAAGGCTGTAGCATAATCTCCAGCTTCCATAGCGTTATGCATGACGATATTGTAAAGAAGTATGTCCATCTTGATGCCCAGGCGTACAATAGCAGCGACGACAAGCGGGGTCTGATGGAAGTCTTTACTTTCACTCATACTCCTTCGCAATATGCCAGCGCATGTCCACCGAAGTCTTTTGCGGTCCACCATAACCTCCAAGGGTGTAGCCGTACTTCTAGCTGTGAGCAAGTCAAGACATTTCAACGCATACTGCACTTCGCCAGCCTTGCCAAACGCGGTTGCATAATGCAGCACAGTGTCAAACTCTAGGCCCACCCGATGTTGCACAAGGCAATCAAATACCTTCTTCAAGTCTTTCGTTGTGGCTAGCTCTACCAAGTTGTACAACAAATTCTGAGAACAAACACCGATCTGACCAGCTAACGACTTTTCGAAGAGGTGCACGAATGCACTGACAAACCGGCGCTTGTGTGCCTCTGGGTCGGCACCCCAACTCTTGTTATCGTGCAATCCTTGAGTATGGAGCTGAGCGAGATGGTCGAGAGCATCGGCGATTACTCCAGTCTTTCGACCCCGCTGGAGTGGATCGTTGGCCAGAACTTTTACGAAATGCAAAGCACGGCAAGGCTTACGATCGAGGAGATAGATGAGCACCCGATGGGCGTAAGCTTTCCGTATCGAGATATCAAGTGCTAGCCATTTCAGCCATACTTGGTGTGTACTCGGAGAAACCCCGTGAGTCCCGGCTGTAAAGAGTGTCCAACTCAACCGCGCACATCGAGGATCATGTTTGATAGTAACTCTGCGCGTGAACTTTCGTAAGGAGGGATAGAGCGGTCGATCCAGTGCTGCAAATGCGTAATGAAGCCCGACTTCTTTAGCTGACCCTTCAGCTGCCCTCGTCAGGTCTAGATGTGTCAATCCCCAGCGCTTGAGATTCGTTATGCGGCGCGTTAGGGATCTGTATTGGCCTTGGGTCTTGCGGTCAAAGGAGGACCCCTCGATCTGGGAAGGCAACGTGGACATGTAGTAATCGAGACGCGCGTATTCTACAGAGAGGGCCTTCTCCCGTTCTTGGCGTCGCGAGGACTTGGCTTTTTCTGGTATGGCCTTCGTTCGTTCTAGGCGCCGCGAGGACTTGACTTTTTTTGGTATGCTTTGATTGTTGGATGCGATGGTTGCGTATGATCGGGCATGTTGGCGAGTAAAGGTCGATATTTCAGCATAGAGCCGGTTGACAGAAGCGGAGTGGCCTGTTCCTCTCATCCAATAACCAGACGTTTGTAGAAAGCCCGTTGCAGATGCGTCGTGCATCGGTTGCTTGCGACATGTTGTCCCAGTCGCCTTTCTGGTTTCTGGTTTGCCATCTCTAGGTTGCACTCTGGTGCCTCCCTCTACATGTTTTGCTGTTCCCTTCTCTTTCTCCGGTGTTGCATCGCTTCGCCGGCGGTGCTGCCTGCTCCTTCTCGGTATAGCTGACTCTGCAAAGACTCTCGGCGCGAGGAACGGAAGGATGGAAAGGTCCGCGCTGGCGATGAGGCTAGCATTGGGGACGCGGAAGCGGGGCATGAGAAGGTGAAGGCTGTGTGGACCTCATCGAGACATGACTTGTTGTCTTGAATGGGAGCTGGTGGCGGTAACACGAAAACCTGAGAAAGTGCGTACTTGGTCAGGAACGCCAACCGGGGAAGATCTTGGACTCCCGAGCTGTTCTCCGCAACGCTCGTGAACACGACCACAACTTCAGCCATCCCCCATCCCCCATCGCAGCCTTGATCCCCTGCGCATCATCACACAAGGCTTCTTGCGAAAGAAGACCACGCCACAGCCAAGCTTTCGGCAGCCCCCGGCTCTACATACAGCCATATTTGGACCCGGCGCAAGCGCAAAGCTCTCACCATGTCTTCACACGAAAAGCTATCGGCAGCCGCCAACGACCGGAAGTCACGCCTCGCACAGCTCAAGTCGCTCAAGCGGAAACAAGAGCAAATCTCAGACGCGCCAGAAGCTGCCGACTCGCCATCCATCCAGCTCCAGACCGAGACATCGCAGGCTCTTACACGCACAGACGAGGAGGAACCTTCAGTAGCAGCGACCTACCTCTCGGGCCGAAACTACGATGCGACGACGCGGAACGTCAAGCTGGGCTTCGACAACCTTCCCATCGCTGACCCCACGAATACCTTGGAATACAAGGCAGAGCAATTAGCGCTGGAAACAAAGGCACAACAGGACGCAGAGAAGGCAGAAGACAAGGGACTAGATCTCTTCAAGTTACAGCCCAAGAAGCCAAACTGGGACCTGAAGAGGGACCTGGAGCACAAGATGAAGGGACTGAATGTACAAACAGACAACGCCATCGCAAAGCTGGTCCGAGAAAGAGTGGAAGCGCAGAAGGCTATAAAAGAGAAGCAACCGACAGACGGAAGCAATGGAGAAGAGGTGGGCATGGACGGCAGTGAGTTGGTCGAGGCCATGCACCTGAAGGAGCAAGAAGACGAGCGAGAAAGGAAAAGGGACGAGGAGGACGAGGACGTGAGCTGAGAGGGCATGGCTAACATTGGATGGATTTTGAAATAAGAGGCAAAAACCTTCATCTCAGCTTATGCACTCCTGAGCCTTGTATCTGCTTCAGGGACGTAGACATGGAAGCACCAACATGTACGCCAACCAAAGAAGACAGGAGCATGACATAACACGCAAATCGAACCACGGGAGAGCAGAACCGGATCTTCGGAGAGTATCTAGGACCTAAGGTCACGATGAAACCACAATTATTGCCTACTCTTTACTACCTATCTCGACGTCAAAGAAGTTCGACCATGCGAAACAGCATCTGCGGGAAGACAAAAAAATAACAAGTACGCCTATTTTCGGCCTAATGATCTTCTTTCGAAAGAAACAAAAAAACATACAACAGCGGGGATTCGCCAGTGGTCACCCACCTGACTACTAATCCGCCGGTATCTTGCTTAACTAGGGCTGAGCGAACGGGAAGCCGTGGTCTCAAGATCCTGTGGTCGTATGTGCTTGTGCAAGAGAAATATAATAATCATATTGACTAGAAAAATTCCGAACTTCTCTCCAGTAAGACCACATCGGCCGGTAAAGATGACCTCGGGAGTTTCCGACTGCGGGTACGGATCTTTGAGAAATGTAATTCAATCTAGAAGGCTCCCGAGGTTACTCACCTCGTATTGAATTGACTCCTGCCTTTTGATGAGAGCAATATCAAAGGACATGGTAGGGCACTATACATACTCCAAGCACTAGTTCTGCGTGAAGACGTGATTGATTCCACCAAGATCGCTGTGAAGCCAAGTTATTGTACTTTGCGTGTATCTGACATATATGCCTGTATTCATGTGCTAAGATGATCAGGGTGAGTGAAGTGCTACGTAGATAGCGTATTGGAAGGCCAAACGTGTCGAGACATTTCTCTGATTTTAAGGCGTACTGCCGACTACCGTCGTGCAAGTTTAGTCCAAGTTGTTGTTTGTGTTGTTCTACATCTATCGCATAGAGGTCTAGCCATCGGTCTGTCCAGCAAGTGCCTAACTAGATTATGGAGTGTCAGTGTCGCATGTACTACACAACTCTGCTTTCTGCGCCATACTCAGCGTAAGCCGAACCACAGTGGCTCGTTACTTACACAACAGGCCATCTCTTCTAGCTTACATACCGAGGAGTTTGCTGAGACTGCATGATGGTTGTCTGGTGTCAGATGCGTCGTGTTGCAGGCTTCCCCACGCGGAGGATCCGGCTATTCTGACCCGCCTTGCCGTTCACGAATCGCACCTCGGCATCTCCACACGCCAAAGGTGCTGCAGGTGCGGGGACAACCGTCGCGCTACATACATTATCATGGAGCGCGTCTCTCGGTTGTCCAGCATACTCATCGACCAAGAGCCAACATAGCTGCAACGTGCTGCTCTTTCCTTTCAATCCTACTTGCGCTCCTTCACTGCTAGAGCTTCTACACGCCTTGCCCTTCCTACCTCACAACCGCCATCATGGTCGGCAAGAAGCAGCCCGTCTACGTCCTCGGCGTGGGCATGACCAAGTTCATCAAACCTCGTGGCAAGGTGGACTATCCCGAACTCGGGTTTGAAGCAGGTGTCAAAGCCATGCTCGACGCGCACATCAACTACGACGACGTCGACCAAGGTGTCGCATGCTACTGCTATGGCGACTCAACTTGCGGTCAGCGCGTCTTCTACCAGTTTGGCATGACTGGCATTCCAGTATACAATGTCAACAACAACTGCTCGACTGGCTCAACAGGCCTGTACATGGGACGAAACATGATTGCGCATGGAGCGGCCGACTGCGTCTTGGTCGGTAAGTGTCCCTGTACAAACTGTATGTGAGGCATGCACTGACTGCGCACACCCATATCTAGTGGGCTTTGAGAAGATGTTCCCAGGGTCGCTGCAGACCTTCTTCCAAGATCGCGCAAACCCGACAGGCACGTCAAGTTTAATGATGAAAGAGACGAGAGGCATTACCAAGGCCCCTGGTGCCGCCCAGATGTTCGGAAACGCTGGACGGGAGCACATGGAGAAGTGAGTTCAGACATGCGCCACACGTACAAGTCACATCCAAACCATTCTGACCGCTTCCATAGATACGGCTCTGAACTCAAAGACTTTGCAGAAATCGGTCGCATCAACCACGCGCACTCCAAGAACAACCCCTACTCGCAATTCCAAGACGAATACACCCTCGAACAAGTCATGAATGCACCCATGATTCACGAACCCCTCACAAAGCTTCAATGCTGCCCGACCTCGGATGGAGCTGCTGCCACAGTCCTTGTCTCGCAGGAGTTTCTCGACAAGCGTCCCGAGCTCAAGGACCAGGCTATCCTAATTGCTGGACAAAGACTCGCAACCGACACACCGTCACTGTTCAACCGAAGCGCAATTGAACTAGTAGGATACAGCATGAGTGAATTGGCTGCCCGTGAAGCACTCGAGGAGGCCAGCGTATCGCCAGACGATGTCAAGGTGTGCGAACTCCACGACTGCTTCTCTGCCAACGAGATGGTTACCATCGAAGCCCTCGGCTTGGCTCCCAAAGGAAAAGCCCATGAGCTGATCCGCAAGGGCGGCATAACCTATGGTGGAAAGGTTGTCATTAACCCCTCTGGCGGTCTGATCTCCAAGGGCCATCCTCTAGGTGCCACGGGTCTCGCCCAATGCGCAGAATTGGTTTGGCACATGCGCGGCTGGGCTAACAATCGCTCAGTCAAGGACACCAAGGTGGCTTTACAACACAACCTGGGTCTCGGGGGCGCGGTAGTCTGCACAGTCTACAAGAGGCACGATGGAAGCGCTGCGACGGATAAGTCAGATGAGCAGATTGGCAAGATTACAGGACTAGGATACAACCCAGCGACTGTCGCGAAGGGCTTCACAAAGGAGCAGGTTGAAGCTGTCAGGAGCAAGAAGGCGAGGAGTCAATGGGCATTACAAGATACAGAACAAAAGGTTGAGGCTAGGTTTTAGGTGTGCATGTGGTTGTAACAGCGACGACCGTTGTGTGTACAATTCTTGATCATTTCCATTGCACTCAATATGGATTGCGCTCCAGCTTCTCTTTCCAATCCGTTTCTAATGAATCGTGCGAGTCTTGGCAGCCTTTTTGTAGCTCCGTGCTAGACTGGTATTGAGTATCTTTACATCGCTTGTCTGAGAAGTCATAGAAACATCACTCACCCACAAGTCACGAAGCGGAAGGAATGGCAAAATATGTCTAGAATGATTATCATGGACTGGTATCTCGATTAAGCTTTGAACCTTCAGCTTGCCATAAGCAAAAGAGGCTTGCAGTTTTGGTGACGCTTTTGAGTGGATGCCACTCCGCTGTAGGATGCAAGACAAGGTAAGAAAATTGTACAGTAGAGTAGAGTAGTAAGCAACTTCATTCAGGCCCGCTTGATTAGCCACCCGTGGGCTGCCATGTTAATTATGTCCAATCTCTGCTCAAAACTCGGGATCCTCCATGATGATTCCAAAGCTGCGACGGCGACAAATCAGAATAGTATCTAAATTTCTGCCAGTTTGGGGAGACGAATGATTTCTCATTGTTCCGCGTCCATCTCTCTCAGTAGCGGAAGCATTCTAGGCACCGCTTGCCACACCACGTATATTGATACCGCCTCCTCCGCTTCGCTCAGCGGAGCCGCGGATGTTAATGCCTTCTTGGCTCCGGTTTCGTCCTTGACCGCGAATGTTGATGTCGCCGTCGCGCGTGATACGATCTGCCAGACCGCGACGAGACCGTGATGGCTCCGAGAAGTCGGTAACATGAGGATCACGGTCGTCACCTTTTAGGCGGCCAAACAACTCTTCGGGCTCATCATCATCGCGTGTAATCCTGTCAGCTAGCGATCGCTTCGGCTGCGGTAGCACGGGCTGTCCGTTCTTGGTCATGCGCGAAAGTAGCGATTCCCCGCCTCCTCGTGTCTTGGATACGTCTATAGCGTTTGACCGATGGTGGTTGCCCATTGGTGAAGTGTCAACAAAGAAAGCGTCCTTCTGCCAACGTCCGCCAGCTGTAGGGCCATTCTGACGATCGTAGTTGGCACGGTCGTGCGTCCAACGATCCAGGCTGGGTTCGCGACGACGGCGGTTGTTACGGCTACGACTTCGGCTGCGGTACCGCCGACGGCCTGCATGCGTTTCGTGCTCGGCAAACCCGAATCGGCCGTCGCCTTCTTCGTCAGAGGCCGGGGAGGCACTGCGTCCTCGCAGGCGACCAAAGCGTGGCTCTGCCGGACTGGGACTATTAGCCTGCTGGTCAGCCATGGAAGGAAATGTGCTGACGTACCTTCTTGAGCCTGGTCGGTACGAGTCGACGTCTTGGCCCTGGGCATCGTTCCTGAGCCTGCCTGAAGCTGGTTGACGGCCCCCCCTGCCGCGACCCCGGTTGTCTCGCCCGTCGCGGTCGTCGCGAAAGTCTCGTCCGTTCCGGCGCGGGCCCCTCTGGTCAAGGCCCGAATCGCCCATGGACTCATCTCCACTATTTCTCCGCCTTGGTCGCTCACCAGATGCCATTTCCTCATCGCCGTAATCCAGATAGTCTTTCTTCGGAGGCGGCTTTCGCCGTGGCTCCCTCTGGCGGTTGCCAGCGACATCGGGGTTGCGCTGGTAGTAGTTGCTCCTAGTGGCCGCGCCCCTCGGCTTCTGATCCCCGGCGTTGGACTGCCTGACCATGAGCACGCTGTCCGGCTTCTTCGAGTACGGTTTCGCCTTCCGGGGCTCTTGCATGGAGACGTTGCTGAAGTCACCGTTGTCGGGGTGTGTGAGGATGGTCAGGGCAAGCGTCGCGTCTTCTTTGTTGTAGAACTCGAGGTTGACCGAGTTGTCGTTGACCCAGCGCAGCTGCTTGACGCGCGGGTCTGACTGACAATGCTCCATAGCCCAGTAGAGCGGATCGTTGGGGTCGAAGTCGCTCACGCCCTGGAGGTTGAGGGATTCCGGCCATGGCTCGTGTACAATAATGTCCTCGGTGTAGGCCGCGGGCACGCTTCGCTCTGCTTCGGCCGCGTTGTTCTGCCGTGCGCATGTCAGTCAACTGCGCTCTTTGTTGTGCAGCCTTGCGCATTGCTCACTTGGACAACCTGCTGTGGTTGCGACGCTTGTGCTGCCGGTGCTATGTCTTCGCCTACATCAATGTCAATATCGTAGGCGACATCGGTCATGTCAGTGTCATCCATGGCGGCGAAGTTTAACAAAGAGGTTTTGGCAATTGGGCGACGTTGTTGGTGCAACTTCGAGAGCAGCGCGCGCCGCTGGTAAGCTCCAAAGCGCGGGCACTAACGTGATCACGTGCAGGACTGGAGTGCCCGACAACACGACTGTGCGCCATTGTCCTTCGTCACTAACAATCGTTTATACATCAAAATCACGCCCAATGGTCACGGCATACGTGGAAGCCAGTGCATGCGTCCGAGACAGACATCATCCTTCAAAACCAGCTACTAACTCACAACTACTGCTCCTCTAGCGTAAAAGTGCCAGTCTTCGTAATCAGATACTCGTTCACAGCGACATCCTTCCCAGACTCCTTGCCATAGCCAGATTGCTTGATGCCCCCAAATGGCGACTCTGCAGCGGAAGAGTTGCCCTAGAATGCATTAGTACATTAACGCAATGCCTTCGCGCCTGACTTACTGTATTCAGGCCAATCATGCCAGCCTCCAGATTCTCGAATAGTCTCCACGTACGATCAACGTTCTTTGTGAAGCAGTAGGAAGCAAGACCCATGCTGGTATCATTGGCCTCCCTTACCGCTTCGTCTTCAGTATCAAACCTGATGAATGTGCTAATCGGGGCAAAAGCCTCTTCATTGGCAATATCCATGTCTGAGGTAACGCCGGTAATGACAGTAGGCTCGAAGAAGTAGCCGCCATCTTTCTTGATCTTGTTTCCACCCGTGTGGATTTTCGCGCCTTTTTTCTTCGCATCTTCAACAAGCGCGAGCGCTTTTTCGACGCCTCTTGGGGTCGTCACTGGTCCCATCGTGGTCTTCTCATCTGAACCGTGGCCGACAACGATCTTTTGCGTCTCTTCATTCCAGCGTTCGAGGAACTTGTCGAAAATACCAGATTGAACGTATATTCGGTTCGCAGTGATACAAGCTTGACCCGCGTGTCGATATTTCAGTGCGAAGATCTGGGTCATAGCCTGTTCAATGTTTGCATCGTCAAAGATCAGAACAGGACAGTTGCCTCCCAGCTCCAGTGTAACTTTCTTCAGATTATCAGCACACATCTTAGCAACTAGCTTGCCAACGCGTGTAGAGCCTGTAAAGGTGACTTTACTGACAAGTGGATGCCGACAGAGTGCTTCACTGAGTTCTGGTGTCTTATCAAGATCAGTAGTCAGGACATTCAAAGCTCCCTTGGGGAATCCAGCTTCTTGCGCGAGATACGCAAGCGTGAGTATAGTGATTGGTGTCTCTGGGCTGGGCTTTACGATCATTGTACAGCCCGCAGCCAATGCGGCACCAGCTTTGCGAAGAACCATCGCGATGGGAAAGTTCCATGGTACCAACGCAGCAGCAACGCCGAGTGGCTGCTTGATTGTGAAGATGCGTCTGTTTGGTAGTGCAGGAGTGAAAACACTGCCCTGTATACGTTCTGCTTCTCCAGCAAACCACCATGTGAAGCCCGTCGAATAGTCAATCTCTCCATACGCCTCAGATATGGGTTTACCGGTTTCGTACACAAGGATAGTCGCTATATCATCCCTGTTCTCTTTGATGAGAGCGTCCCATCGGTAGAGCATCTGCGCCCGTTGTCGAGGGCTGATCTTCTTGTAATTCTTGAAACACTCGTGTGAGCTTTTGACAGCATTGTCTACATCTGATGCATCGTTTGTAGGACACTCGATCCACGGCTTCCCAGTTCCAGGGTCTATCGGCTTGTTAGATCGGAGTCTTCAAATGCGCTCCAGTGACAGACCAACTACTTCAAATGTCTTTCCTGATTTCGCTCGTACCCAGCTACCATCCACAAAGGATAGGTTGTGTATCAAATTCGGATTTTTGAGCTTGAACGTATCAGTACAATATGAGAAACCATTGAGTAGTCTGTACACACCTTAAACGGGAGCTGATGTTTGCTGTCCACAGCCATGTTCCTATTGGTCAGAGTCTTGTCTGCGTATTCTATAGGCCTAGAAACTGGTCGTATCGAGAGATACGTATCGGCAGCCGAAGATAATCAGCGCAAAGCAGTGTGCTCTAGTAACGAGGAGTCGTGATGTTCGAGCGGAGGGCGCGCCGATTCCGCGATCATCAACAAAGGCATCTGCAGACACCAAAAGCTTCCCCACCTTTCATCATATAGCCTACATGACCGATTTGTTGATTAGCTGTTACACTCGGCTATTCCAATAAAGGTGATCCGGAGGGACGCCAGAGACGCTGGACACAGAGGAGCTATCGGGGTAGATGACTTCCAATTGGTTCAAATCTCGGTGGTCCTCCAAAACGATGTCAACATCATGCGGGGCATCACGCTTACCCCTCACTGTTGTGCTGTGCTGGAACCTTGGAAACGACTAGTCGGCAGACTGTGATTGGAGATGCGATACCGGTGGCAGACAGCAGGGTGCATGAAATGGTGGGCAAGACCGTACTGTCCTTCTCGCAGTCACAACATCAACACCGTTGCTGCCTATCCGACAATCGACATTGGCGCTGGTAGTTCGAAATCGTGGTCGATTAAACATAACTCATTGTGAATCGCAGGCGCCAGAGCTCTCGTCATGGGTAGACTAGACGGCAAAGTCGCCATCGTAACTGGTACATCGCATCCTCTGTCTCGTCTCTCATAACTCACTAACAACCTCAACAGGTGGCGGCTCAGGCTTCGGCGCTGGTATTTCAAAAGGAATGGCCTCCGAAGGAGCCAAAGTCCTTGTCTGCGACATCAATAAATCTGGTGGGGAAGCAACTGCAGCAACAAATCCCTCCTCCCTTGCTTTTCACCAAATGGATGTTACCAAAACCTCAGACTGGAAAGCCACCATCTCAGCCTGTATCGAGAGATTTGGCCGCTGTGATATTCTCGTGAATAACGCAGGTTGGAGTTATACTAACAAACCTACCACGACTGTCACCGAAGATGAATTCGAAAAGGTCTTTGACGTCAACGTTAAAGGTGTATATCTGGGCTGCAATGCTTGGGTAGATCAAGCTATTGAGCGTAAAGAAGGAGGTGTGATCATCAATATTGCCAGTGTTGGGGCTACGCGGCCAAGACCAGGATTGGTGTGGTACAATGCGAGTAAAGGCGCGATATGGAACGTGAGTCATGTCTTCTTATAGTGGCTCCAATCTGCATGAGTGTTCTATTTACTCACATTCCATTCAGGCGACAAAAGGACTTGCAGCAGAATACGGTCCACATCAGATCCGCGTCGTATCCATTTGCCCCCTCGTTACAGGGACAGGTCTCTTCTCTGCTTTTACCGGAATGGAAGATACGCCGGAAAACAGGACGAAGTTTACGTCTAATGTACCTATGGGCAGGATTGGGGAAGTAGACGATGTGGTGAATGCGTGTATATTCATGGCAAGTAAGGAGGCAGGGTTCATCACTGGGGTCAATCTCGAAGTGGATGGTGGGCGGTGTATCTAATCTACCCTTGCTACAAAAGTTAGTTCAGGAAAATCATTATGACAGACTTCCGCCCTGAATGAAGCTTTTGAATGCCGTCACACCCCATCTACTCGATCCTAGCCGTGCATATGCACATCCTCATCCTCTCCATAATCCCATGCTTCGTCTGTCTCAAGCAATTCGTCAATCTCCTTCCTCCTTCTGACTTCCTCGCTATCTTCATCAATTCCATCGATCAACGCATCTTGCACAAACGCACCCGTCCTATCCTCCTTACTCATCGCAATCTCCCTATCAACATCCACAGCCCAACCTTCCCAGACCGCACCTCTCTGGGTCTCCTTCATCCTCCCCCTACTAGCCCTCCACCTCTTCGTCAATTCCCACTCTCTCGCTGCCGGCGATCCCGTCTTCATAAGATCATAAGCCTGTCTCACCCTCTCGTAAACAGCACGATGTGA